>NC_081408.1:420241625-420915792 GCF_030272615.1 Cryptomeria japonica
GTAAAGCATCGAAAATGAGAACTAAAAATAGATAGGATCCACAAGAGCTACCACCAATTTCATTTCCTAGGTCAAAGGGAAAGAAACCTACCTACAAACTCACAATCAAAGAGCCAAAGAAAGGAGAATCTTCATCTAAAGATGCATAAAGGGATGTTTCTGAGCAACCAGCATTAAAAGAATCAGAAAAAGGAAAAGAAGAGGGTGACATACCATAGGAAGAATAAATACAAGATGCAAGGGAATCACTTCCACTGCTACTCACCACCATTTCTACAACAACACAGGTTCCTTCTTCAACTCAGGTAACCATTCTTTCTATTGAGTTTGATTCAGATGAAGACGATGAGGAACGAGATGATGAAGGCTTAGATGTTGAAGAAGATGATGAAGAATTTGTAACTTTGTCTAGCCTTCCAAGCTTCGATAATGTATTGGTTTCTCTGATTCAATCTTCAATCTTAGACTTTTTAGAAGTCATGGCAAAAATGTCTCAAGAGCAACAGACAGTGATGCTTCCTTTAGGGATTTTTACTGCAGAGGCTCCACCACTTGTTTCTACCATTATCAGTAAAACAGCTCCTCTATTGGTTTCTACCACTGTAGTAGCATCATCTTCTTCTCAAGTTCCTAATGTTGCTGATACAACTTCACTTGTGCCAGTGTCCTAGGTTGTTGTAACTTCAAATCAAGCTACAATACAAGTATTTGTGACTATGCAAACTGATACCATAAATCCAACATCAAAATCAAATCTTCCTCCATGGTTGGATACGATGGTGCCCAAAAGAAAGAAGACGGTAATTTCACCATATGATTTTGATTTTTATCAATTTAGTCTTGCCAAGTAGAATGTCACAAAGAAGCCCAAGAGTATGTCTAGAATCTTGGTTGATCCAGTAGTCAAAATGAAATATGTTGAGGTTTTGGTGTCATCTTCAGATAAGGACAAGGACAACATTCAACCTGCGGATTATACTATGCAGAGTGTAGAGCTTGGTGTTGAAACACATGAGAGTGTTAAGTAAGACTCTCAAACTACTTTCAATTCTCTCATGCATATATTTAACCAATAGAAGGATGAGAAGAATGAATGGAAGTAGAATTGTGAACAATTGATGGGCGTTCTTCATAAAATAACACAATCATCACAAGAGGTTCAGCCCATAATTTCTTCAATTGACACAAAATCACTTAAAAAGGTGGAGTGGTTGGGTACAAGGGGTAAGGTAATGGAAGAATGGATCAATCTCTTGAAGTTAGAAGGGACACATCTCATTGGTTCTGCAGTCAAACTTTTGACAGATTTTGAAAATACTCATGTATAGGTTTAGGATGTACAATCTCTATTATCCCAAGAAATAAAAAAACTTGAAAAAGATTTTGGGCTTTGGGATAAAATGAGAGAGTATAGAGTAGACATTTTTGTTGACAAAAACATAGTATTGACTAGGGGCGAGTACATCCAAACCCAATGAATATTGTCACACAAGGATGAGCTAATGAAAATACTGGTAAAGGACATGAATCTGGATAAGAAAGCTTGTGTTGATGCAATCACAAATATTTCATCAAGGATATCAAAATTACTATGCTAGTTATTTGATATAGAATAGAAGGTTTTACCGAATGAGACCATCAAACAGGAGTTCCTCACCATGATCGACCAGTTGGTAGATGATAAATTTTGTTTGGCATCATTCGATAAGTTGATTAAAATTCAAGTCAACTTAGATGATCTTGCATCAGTTTTGAAGAAGGCTAAAAGGGCTTATGTAGAGGTCAAAGATTCCATCTCTCATGTTCATGCTATTTCAAATGCAACTTTAGGGCTAGACAAATCCGAGATGCAAACTATGATGGCAAGGTTCGAGGAATTACAGAAAATAAAAGAGGGGGAAAAATAAAGAGTAAAGTGTCATTGACACTATTTAGTTGCATTCTTTCTTACTGCAAATTTTCTTGCAGTTGCATTTTCATTTTATGTAGTAGAAGTAGTCAAATAGGACTCTGTAGTTGAATTATTCAACTACACCCACATTTTTCTCCACTCCTTTTCTATAAAAGGAGGAACCTCATTTGTAAATATTTATCTTTTATTATGCTAAACAAGACTCTGTCGAATTTTTGCCTCAACAAAGACTTTGAGCTTTTGATATAAAGATTGATTCAAGGAAATAAAGGTAGCAATCCACTAGTTTCCAAACTTTTTGTTGGCCCAAAGACTTTGTTTATGATTGAATTTCTCTTATCTCAAGTTCTCATAATCATTTCCTAAATACTTGAATCTTATTGGTGATATTGTTTATGTGAGTAAGAGAGCTTTCTAATTGTGATAAGTAGACTTTGTGCTATTTGCATATTTGGGAAATCTTCTGATAGATAAGTGATTACATAGTAAGCTTTGTATTTCTATTAGTTACTCTTAGTTTTTAGGAAAATTAATCACATCTTGGAGACTTTGATCTACAAGTTGTGATTATAGTTGTAATTGTGGTGATTAAAGTAAGTTGTACTCATGTAATACTTTGAGCTTACATGATTGTTGAGATATTAAAAATCATTGTAAAGAAGTTCTATTAGTTGTTAGTTTTGTTATTTGTAAGAAATATAATCAAGTGAAGGGAGATACATTAATTCTGAAAAAAAAAAAGAATTGCATGCCCTAAACTTAACCTTGGATTTTGTTTTCAAAGTTGTTGAAATACCCAAATTTCATCAAGGAATATCCCCTTGCTGAGAGGAGAGACTTTGACTCATCATAGTTGTGTTAGAGACATATATTTTGTCATTGTTACACTTGTGACAAAATATTCACCCAACAGTTTTTTGGCGACTTTGTTGGGGAGCGTCGTGCAACCGGTATTTTCTTCGTTGGGTTACAATGTGTTTTTCCATGGTAATATTTTTATTTCTTATTTTCTCAAAGTATTAACTTGGCTGATCCAACTTATTCTTGTGGTTGAAGAGAACAAGGAATTTTTGATCCTACATTCGAGTTTCTACAGCAACATAATTTTCCATTCTTGACTCCACAAACAAGATCTCCCTTGCAGCGTACAAGGAGTTTTCCTCCTACTACACAATGGTCTTCTATTTCAAGTGAAGCATCAAGTTTGCAAGTTGCAGTTATCCAAACCATCAATCATTTTGTTAGACCACCATATAATCCACCAAGAATGGCTACTCAAGTTCCTTAGGATATTGGGTTTGGCCCTTTGAGCCTAATGCCACCTCTACATGATCTTCCTCGAGGTCCCAGGAAGAATTTACCTAAGTTCTTGGGTGATGGCACTCAGCATCTTGATGAACACATCGGTGCATTTTATATTGCATGTGGTGTTTTAGGAGTTGAACATGAAGATATATCTATAAGGTTGTTTATTGAAACCTTACAAGGTGTAGTTGGCGATTGTTTTTACCATTTGCCTAATAATTAAATCACAAATTGGGATACCCTCAAAACAAGATTTGAGGCAAGGTTTAAACCCACTAAAGATGAGCATGCACTCTTGGCGCAATTGACTCAAATGAAGAAGGAACAAAAAGAACCTATGTAGGAATTTGTGGCAAAATTCAATAAGCTACACGATCACATTTCGGCTGCTTCACAACCTACTGCTAGAAATTTGAAGTGTTTCTTCATAAATGCACAATTAGCGGAAGTAAGTTTTCTTTTGAGTAGATATAATACTACAGATCTGGTTGTTGAAGAATAGTTGGCTACATCAATTGAAGATGATCTTATCCTTGCTGGTAAGATAAGAAAGGATCCTAACAAGGTTAGGAATAATTAAATTGTTGATGCATCAACCTCTTCAACAAATTCTGCAAATCTTATGATCCAAAAGCTAGCAAATGAATTGTGAGAACTCAAGAAGAAAATTTCTACGCAAGGGAATGCATCATACCATGATGTTCGAAGGAGAAAACTCCCTAACAATGGTTCCAATTATGTTTCTCATAATTAAAACAAGTTACCTCTAGCTCCGGAGAGCCTTGCATTTGAAGCACCGCCTCAAAATTCGGCTACTGGTTATTATGAGGTGAAACAAAATGATCTTCCACTTTTTGGTGAAGAAGATGCCAATATGCCACAAGATGAAGAGGTAGAATTGGTTGGCAACTCTAACATTTGATACATGCAGTATGAAGAAGATCATGTGCAGGAGGGACACGATGGATATGTCTTTGCGATTTTCACTCATTCGCAAGATCAAGCTAATCAATTGCAAGAAAATGCAAAGAGTGATGATTGTGTGAGCTTGAATTTCATCCTTAGAATGTTACCTGTAATAAATTAGTTTCAAAAAATACAAATGGAAATGCATACATGAAATCCAAATTCAACCAATGAAACTACATGAAATACATATTAAAATAAAACATTATTTTACCTTCATGATTTATGTCTCATTGTGCCCTAACTCCATTTTTCCTGGTTGTAGATGGTGTGCTCTTAGACAATGCACTGGTGGCTTCCAAGATGGCATATGAAGAATGGATTGATAACTTGTAGTTAATTGATACTATGATATGCAAATGCTACATGATTATGGTAAAATGATTATGCTAAACTGCTATATGATAATTGCTATTGCTATTTGCTTCAAAAACTCACATATGCATATGATTAATTTGAAGACTAACTCTCTCTCAACTGAAGCTCTTGATTTTATAGACTTTGAGAGGATTAGATGATGTGGCTCAGATCAATGGTCATGATCGGATCTACAGATTTGGATGGTTGTGAACAAAGGTGAAGGTTGAGAGAAAGGGGGAAGGAGAAGACAAGTGTCACTCATCTCACCTTGACTGGGTTACTGACTAAGAGAATCTGGCAATGGTTGGAGGAAATTTAGGCATGAGAGGACAAGTGGACTCAAGTCCTTCTTAAGATGTAGGGATGTTGGAGAGAATATAGGAGAAGGTTATGAAATATATGTACGTACACAATATTCATTGAATTTTGGAAGTTGGAGATAAATGATAAATTAATATTTAATAAATATTAATTTCCTTAGCCACATGATGGATGAGTTGGCAAAGGGAAGATGAAGTGGAGATGAAGGGTGAGTTGGATAAGAAAGATTAAATAATTTAAGAAATTATCTAATATTTGAGACTATAGGATAGGAAAATAACTATTAAATATTAGATATTTAATTGTTTGGAGAAGATAATTAAATATTAGATATTTAATTAACTTGGTTAGAAGAATAATTAAATATTAGATATTTAATTAATTAGAGGAATAGGATAAATGAATTAATTAATAAAATATTAATTAATAGAAAGACATGAAAAATGAATTAAATAAATTAATCTTTTCAAAATAACTATTCAATAGAAGAATAATTATTAAATAAATATAAAATATTTATTTAATTGCTCATAGCCAATTTTATGTGTATACATTTTGCCCCTCTTTGAAATAATGTCAAGACAACATTGTTTCAAAGATTAAATCAAGTCTCAATAATGTGCCTAATAGAGATAAAACATCTTGATTGTGTGCCCCCTCGGGAGATTGATCGTGAAATTGTCAAAAATTCTGTTTTGAACGATTGATCTCATGATAATTGATAAAATTTAGTCAATTAAATTCATTTATAAAAAATAAATTAAATTGCCCCATTTGAAATTAATTACTCTTCAAATAGTAAATATAAAATTAACCAAGGCTAATTTTAATTTCATTGTTATCCTTGTCAGCTTGTGGAGAAAATATTCTTGTTGAGGTGGTGAAATGGTGATTCCCATGGAGAATCATCGATTTGAGTGTGTTCGGTGTTACCAGCGACCTGTCGAGCATGGATATCCGGTAGGTATCTTATCCTGAGCCTTGTTTGCAAGTTTTCATTCAAATTTTGATGCTTTAGGCACGTTTTTGAATTTTCAAAAAATTTTGAATTTTTTTGGCATTAGGTTAGCGCTTTTGCAATTTGTTTTAGCGCAAATGCATTTAGGAGTAGCGCAAATGCATGTTTTAGTGCAAATGTTTGTTTTGTTAGCGCATATGTTAAATTTGTTAGCGCTTATGCATAGGATAGCACAAATGATTCGTTTGTTAGTGCTTTTGCTCAATAAGGTAGCGCTTTTGCATGGGTTTGCGCAAATATCTTTAGATTTAGTGCATTTATTAAAAAAGATAGCGCATATGCACTAGGTTAATGCAAATGCTTTTAGATTTAGCACATTTGTTGTAGTTTAGCGTAAATGCTCAATAAGATAGCGCTTTTGCTCAAATTTGATGTTTTTGATAAGTGCAAAGGTTAAAAATCACTTTGATGATTAGATTTAACGTGTTTAATTCACATTGATGATGAAATAGGGTCTTGATTCAGTGATTACGTGATTGATAGATCGATAGATAGTTTTGATTACTGGATTGATTGATAGGATTTCATTGATTAGCTTTATTGATAGAGTAGGTTTGATTAGCTTGATTGATAGATTAGCTTTGATTAGCTTGATTGATAGAGTAGATTACTTTGATTAGCTTGATTGATAGAGTAGCTTTGATTAGCTTGATTGATAGAGTAACTTTGATTAACTTGATTGATAGAGTAGCTTTAAGAAACTGATTTAGTTTCTGATGTAAGAGCTTAGTAGAGTTTTGAGTGAACTCAGTGTTTGATAGAAAACCATGATTGATAGGTTTTAAAATGTTTTAATAGTGTAAGTTACTTCAGTTTAATTTGATAAATAGATAGTGATTTGATTCAGTTTGATTTGATAGATAGATAGATGATGATTCAGTTGATTTCTCTTGAAAAATAGGAGAAACTTGATGTTCTCCAGTGTTGGGAGAAATTACCGGCAGTGCGTCATTTAGTTCCAGAGTTGACCTAGGTTGATATTAGACATATAGATGCTTGTGGTTTATGCCATTTATTGTATATGCCTGAGATTACGCATAATAGAGGATTATTGACAGTGTTGGCTGAGAGATGGCACAATGAGCATAACACTTTCCACCTACCAATGAGTGAGATTAGTGTGACTCTTGAGGATGTCTATAGGATTTTGTACATCCCAATGACTGGTGAGCTAATGCAGTATGATTATCAAGATCAGAATGTGACAGAGGCTTGCAGAGTCATGTTTGTTGATGAGAGCATTAGTAGAGGAGAGATCCGATGGGTTGATATGGTGATGTATTATGAGGCTCTTTCTATTATTCTTGCTGGTCTGATTGGAGGATTTATATGTCCTAATAGGAGATCATGAGGTTTTTAGGTTGGTTGGGGTGAGATTCTCTTGAGTATGATGCAGCATCATACTCGATATGCTTGGGGTGTTTGCATGCTGGCAGACTTATATCATGATCTTCATTAGGTGGTGTATAATGAGAGTGCGAGTTTGTCTACAAGATGCACTTTATTGCAGATCTAGTGATGGGAGCACATTGTTGTTACTAGGCCTATCCATCATAAAGTTCGGGGAGAGAGGTAGCCATATGTATATTTCTATACAAGCATCCTTACTCAGTATAAGCTGGGTAAGATGGAGTATTGGTGTTGGGTGGTTGATTCATTAGACAACATTACTTGGAGACTATATGTTGATTGTGAGCCATGGATGGATGATGCACAGACATTACCATTTATCATGTAGAGTACATATCTCATTGGTCGGACACCTTTCACCTTTCATTGTTGAGCAATAGTTGATTGGTCACATTTTGAGATAGTTTGGTATCATCCAGCCTATGCCTACTGGTGTGACAATATATGCTCGGCGGTACAGAGATAGGCAAGATTGGGGACCTTCTTTGTCATTTGAAATTTCTCGTGTGGAGTTTGTTACTACTCCGAGAGTGGCTTATGATATGAGATTACACATTCTTGATCCCAGGGTTACTATAGATTATGCTCAGTACATATTAGCTCATCCATTTCCTCGTATTACTGATCCAGTAGATCCTCCTCCTAGCTTAAGAGATGATGATGATGACTCAGATGATCCAGTTTCTAGGAGACGTAGATGGAGACGAGAGCTTAGAGTTGCTCATGAGGCTAGGGGAGGTGGAGATGATGGTGGGGATGGAGGTGGTGGTGGTAGGAGACCTGGACGAAGGGGAGGTCAATTGAGAGTCCGTGGAGGACCATTTGGACTGGCTGGTAGGATTGAGAGAGCACGTCCTATGGGTGGTGGATTTGTTGGATAGATTGGGAGGGAGTGTGGTAGGGTAGGCATGAGATCACCGAGAGGGTTGCCATTGACAGGAGGCAGGGTGAGTAGACTGGATGGGGGTTGCAGGAGAGGTATTGATTTTGGACAGATTCAGCCACATCCTAGGGTTATTGTAACACATGGTGGAGATTATAAGGATCCCAAGGATCATGTTCCCCTGATTAGACAATGGGTTCAGAGAGTAACTCAGACCAAGATTCTAGTAGTTGTACAGGTTGGTGGTGAGGGGATTGGGGTTCATGCACCATAGAAGGATTTACCAGAGCAGGTTGCACCAGTACATGATATGCCAGAGCAGGATGCACTAGAGCATGATGTGCTAGGGTAGGATACCATTGACAGTCTAAGAGCATAGATTGATCATCTTCAAGCACAGGTACAGATTCTTATGACTGAGCGGGATAGAGCTATTAGGAGACAGCAGGATACTCAGGGCCTTCTTGATCACATTCAGTAGGGTGGATTAGGTACTCTCTCGGCTGACACTATTAGAGCATTAGTTCGATCCGGGAAGGAAACTTCCCACTGGCGATGACGATATGAGGAGATAGTTGCAGAGAGCCAGAGAGCATGTAGTTATCATACCATCGTATTGATGGATACTAGCAGTGGTAGGGTCATGGGACCTCCTCAGAGGAGTGATGAGTATGGAAGACAGGCATCTGGAGGATCTTCTCACCCATAGCCATAGAGACGGACAGAGTTAGGTGGTAGTGGTATAGGACAGTCGTGACTTGATTTGTATTTGATGAGGCATTTGTATGGTTTATCTGATATCATTGTATACTTGGACTTTTATTGTTTTATGATGATCTATATGTAGACATGGACTCTATATGATGATGATGATTTATTTGCATGTATGTTTTTATTTGATGATGATCTATATGTTGTGATTATATGGATGCAATGATTATATAGATGCAGTGATTATATAGATGATGCCATGATAAATGCTTTTATTTGTATTTTATTTTATTTTGATGGGCTTGGATGGAAATGAAAATGATTATTATCTTTAAATCATGCAAATGCAATGATCTATATGGAATGCAAACGAATGATTGATTTGATGCTTATGATGATGAAAATGATCTACATGAAATGTTTTTGTATTTTATATGTAATGTTTATGAATCTAAGTGCAAAGATGCAACTAAATGATTGTTAATGGAATGATAATGCAAATAATGATGATGATACACTACATGATGAATGAAATGCACTTAATTGAAGGCAAATTAATGTAATGATAAAATGCAACTAAATGAAATAAATGATGATTAAAATGATTCTAAGAAATGAAACCACCTATAATGATTAAATGCAATTTGTTTTTATTTGTCCAAGTATACTCAATCTTTATTTATGACTGTTGATCTGTGAATGAAATGAAATGCTTATAATGCAACTGAATAATGAGCTAACTAACTGCCATTCTTCATATGTTATCTTGTAACAGTGCTTTGATTTCATCATTTAGCTTTAAAATGTTGTAAGAAAATACAAGCAACTTGAAATAATGATTCAAGATGACCTGAGAATTCCTTACATGGATTTTGATATAGCAAGTTAATACAAGCAACTTGATATAATGGATCAAGTTGACTTGAGTATTGCTTGCAGAATAGACAAGGAGTATCTCCTTTCATGCATGACTTGGAACGTCCTCCTTGATCTTTTGTTGATCATATCCTGAGACAAGCTCATACCGTAGTAAGAGATAAACAATAGATAGCAATCAAAGAAAATAATCATGTCTCATCATAGCTTCTCTAGTCATGGATATCCTTGAGTTGCATAGAGTACATGATTAGCAATAAAATCAAGATATAAACATTGAATCTTGTATGTCATTCACATGTTCTTATGGTCATTAACTGATATAATCATCTTGATGAATGATCTTTAATAATCCTGTATTACTTGTTGATCGATTTTTCAGTTTTTGATTTGCATAATTCGGTTGTTGATAAAATGCCTTGATTGATTTGTTGCTTTGTTGCTCGTTAACTATTTCAAAATCCTAGGTGTTTTTGGTTTTTCTAAAAATTTTGAATGTTTTGGATTTTTAAAGGTTCAAAAGATCATCATAGCAAAAGGAATTTGGAATTTGCCCCCAGCAGAAACAAAAATTTATTGTGGATGTATGAATTGATCAAGATCCAAACCATGGAAGAAAACAAATGTAGATTGATTGATTCTGATAAGGTCCAAGACAGTGACTACGACAAGTATGTCAAAGATTGATAAATGTTGGTAGGATGCATATTTTTTGCTAAATGGTTCAGAGCAATGGATGTGAAAGATGGAATGGATAAGCTAAAATATATGGAAGCGATAGATGGGCTAGGATGGAGTGGATAGGTGTGCAAAGTGATCTCATAGATGGAGGAACCTACTTCTTACATAGCGCCTATTTACCAGGTTTTCACCATCTAAATTTATTGCAATTTTTTGGATTTTATATGCTTTTTATTGAATTTTTCAAGACTGTATATGTTTTTTATTGATTTTTTCAGGACTATATATCACAAGCATTAAATTTCTTGAGATTGATAGATTTGATAGGTTCATCAAACCAATCACCTTCAGGGGTAGATAACTTGTATGCTCCTAATCCATATGTTACTACTATGACAAAAGGTCCTAGCCAATTCGGTTCAAATTTTCCCTTCTTTTCCCGGTCTTGCTGATTTCTTGGATTCTCCCTTCGAACTATATCTCCAATTTGGAAAATGTGTGGCTTGACTCTGTGGTTATAGCTTCTTGCCATTCTTTGTTGGTATACTTTCAAATGTTCGGTTGCATTTTGGCAATGTTCCTGAATCAGTTCTAGTTCCTAGAGTCAAGAGATTCGTTGTTTTTCTTCTGGTATAAGACCATGCAAAGATACTTGTAGAGAAGGTATCTCTACTTCTATAGGTAATATAGCTTTTGATCCATAGACTAGACAATATGGAGTTTCCCTATTGGAGTGCGAACGCTAGTTCGATATGCCCACAGAGTAGGATTTAGCTAAATGTGTCAGTCCTTTCCAGCTTCATTGACTGTTTTCTTCAATATTTTCAAGATAGTTTTGTTTGATGCCTCAGCTTGACCATTACCTTGTGGATAATATGGAGTAGAGAACCTATGTTGGATATGAAACTGTTCACATAGCTCTTTCACATCTTGATTTTTGAATGGTCTTCCATTATCAGTGATAACGGTCATAGGAACTCCATAGTGACAGATTATGTAATTCAAAATGAATGATGATATTTGTTTTCTTGTCACTGTTGTTAAAGGCGCTGCTTCAATCCACTTGGTAAAATATTCAGTAGCAATCATAATGAACTTATGTCCATTAGAAGATGAAGGATTGATCTTTCCTACAAAATCAAGGCCCCGTTATGAAAATGGCCATGATCCTATCATAGGATATAACTATTGTGTTGGTGCATGAATTAGATTTCCGTGGATCTGACATTGTTTACATTTTCTAGCATAGGTGAATGAATCTCTTTCCATAGTAGGCCAAAAGTAACCCATACGAAGAAGTTTCTTAGCCAATGTTAAACCACTTGAGTGTGTACCACAAATACCTGCATGAATGTCATTAAGAACTCTCTCAGATTTGTCTTTTTCAAGACATCTCAACAATGTACCATCTAGACCACGCCTATATAGGATATCAGCAATAATAGTATAGCGAGAGGACTGATGGATAAAGTTTCTTCATTGATTACGAGATAATTCAAGAGGAAGGATATGATATTTCAAATATTGGTAGGTTTGACCGTATAAGGATTGACTGGTTCTTCATATATGGAAAATTTGATAGGTATGTTGGGATTGGATGGTAGGGGTTAAGATATCTTCCATGAGAAATTTCTAACGTTGTTAATTCTCTTTATTTTGCAAGAGAGATGCTATTGTAGCCATTGCATCTGCTGCTTTATTCTCATTTCTAGGAATCTAGGTGAATGTGATTTCTTTAAAATGTCCTTTAAATTCCTCCACCAGTTGTTTGTATGGCATAAGCTTATCATCCTTTGTTTGATATTAATCATTTACTTGATTAATGAAAAGTTGTGAATCACCATAGACGTGGAGTTTTTTGACGTTCCACTCACCATTTTAAGCCCTATAGCTAATGCTTCATACTCTGTAGTATTATTAGTGCATGGAAATCATAGTCTATATGATTTTAGAATTGTGTGTCCTTGAGGTGTGATGAAAAAGATTCCTACGCCTGATCCATATTGAGTATAAGAACCATCAAAGTACAATTCCCAAAATTTTGTACTTACTATCAAGATATCTGCATCAGGAAATTCGATGTGCAAAGGCATGTCATTTTGTAAAGGTGCATCAGCCAATTGATCGGCGATAACTTGTCCCTTGATAACTTTCTGGTCAACATATTCTATGTCAAATTCACTCAGTATCATAACCCATTTGGCTAGTCTCCCTGTCAACGTTGACTTGCTCAACAAATATTTGAGAGGATCTATCTTTGCTATTAGTTTCATAGAATGAATCAACATATAATGTCGTAGCTTCTGAGTTGCAAATACAACTGCTAGACATATATTTTCAATTGAGGAATAATTTAATTCGTAGCCAACAAGCATTCTACTGATATAGTAAACTGCTCTTTCTTTTCCTCCATCATCATGATGGGCTAGGAGAGCGCCTAATGATACACTTGTTGCTGAGACATAAAGTAACAATGGTTTCCCTTTGGTTGGTGATATCAATACTGGAGGACTCATAAGATATTATTTTATTTGCAAGAAAGCTTCTTCACATTTTAGATCCCATTTGAATGGAATATTTTTATGTAGAAGATGGGTAAATGGAAGACATCTATCGACCAATTGAGAAACAAATCTCCTAATTGATTGCAACCTTCCTTATAAAGATCACAATTGACTTATGTTCTTAGGTGACTCCATCTCCATGATAGCTTTAACTTTTCTAGGATCTACTTCAATGCCACGAGCTGATATAATATACCCAAGGAGCTTTCTAGAGGTTACCCCAAATGCACATTTCTTTGGATTTAATCTCAATTGATATCTTTCCAGCCTGTCAAAAATCTTTCTTAAAATGTTCAAATGTTCTTTTCTTGTGTGAGATTTTGCAAGTATGCCATCAACATAATCTTCCATAAATGTATGCATCATATCCTGAAAAATTGTCATCATAACCCTTTGATAAGTTTCTCCTACATTCTTAAGCCCAAATGGCATAACATTATAGCAATACATTCCCCACGCACAAGTGAAATTTGTCTTCTCTTGATCTTCAGGTGCGATTCTTATTTGATTATATCCTAAGAATCCATCCATTAATGAAAACATCTCATGTCCTGCTGACAAGTCCACTATGATATCAATGTTTGGTAGCGGGAAATCATCTTTTGGACATTCTTTATTCAGGTCTCTGAAATCTATACAGACTCTTATGCTCTTGTCTAGTTTTGATACTAGTATAATACTTGAAACCCATTCTGGATAAGCAACTGGTCTTATGAAACCCACTTCTAATAGTTTCTTTAGCTCCGTCTATACAAGAAGAGCAATGTGCAGATGCATCTTTCTTAGCTTTTGCTTAACAAATTTTTCTTTTAAATCCACATTAATATGATGCATGATAAGATCAGGATTAAGTCCTGGCATATCGGCATAAGATGAAGCAAAATTTATTTGTCTTTGCTTGAAGAATTTCATGTATTCTTTCCTCTCTTTTTCTGATAATGAGGTAGAAAAATGAAGTATTTTAGGATCCTTTGATGTATCAATGTTTATTGCTTTTGTTGGTTCTATCAGGATAGCAGATCTCTCATGAAAATATGCAAGAAGAATGTCAAACTTTACATCTTCTGGCGCCTCAAGGAGGTTTTCACCATTAGATATGTCCTTTGTTTTCTCTTTTGATTGATCTAATGTTGCCATAAAATAGTTTTCAACAATAGGTCTCTTTCCTTGTTTTATTTCGCTTTTGCGACTGGAAAATTTGGCATTCTCCTGACTATGAGAAATATCACTTGATTCTGCAATGGAAGATATCTTAGTTGGGATGGGTTCAACAACGTTAAGGTACACGGCTAAGTCATGATCATTGGAAAAGACATTCAGTTCGGGGTTGTCTAAATTATCCCAATCAATTAATTTAGGATGAAGAAGGGGTAAATCATAATCACTGTCATCATTAGGTGTTTCAATGTTCATAACATATGATCATAGTTTGGCATAGAATAGGTATTGTTTAAATGTTTTTGAGAATTGTCTTTCCCAAGAATTTCCAAATTAGTCTTAACAAAATTAATAGTAGCATTGTATAGTTCACACTCAAGTGGTTCTTCAACTAATGTTTGTCCCTTAAATGAATGGATTATGTCCCCATGCACATCTTTAACACTACAAATTCCTTCTTGATTGACCTCATCTTTATTTTGGAGTTGACATACTTGTGTGTGTGATAAAGAGGATTCTTTTGCTAGATTTTGTCTTCTTTCAAATTCAACTTCTTCTAGACTAATAGTCAATACAACTTGACTATCTCTTAATTCTTCTATGGTTCTTGCACATTTGACCTTTATTTGTGCTTCTTGTGGCATTGCTTCTCTATCTTTTTCATTCCCTTTTCTTTTTGCATACGCCTCTTTTCTCTGAATTCTGACTCTCTCTTGTCTTCTTTCTAACTTCATCTTTTGTTCTGCAATAGACAAGTCTTCTTTCATGATAGCTACTTGATCTTCATTGTTTTCTTTACTTGATGTAGTAGATAAGACAACTGGACCCCATTCATATTCATTGGAATCTATCTCTGAATCTTGATCTAAGATTACTCCACTATACCATACTGGAATGTCGTATGGTTCAAAAAGTTCTCTGATTTTTGTCATCTCTATTTTTACTGCTTCTGAAATATCTTGTTCAGATTTTGTCTTTGTTTGTATTTTCAGAACTTGTTGACAAGATTTTTCATCACCTTGGATGATAATCTCCTCTTTCTTTTCATGTTCTTCTTGCTTCTTTTGTTTATTTGTTATTGTTTCAGCCGCTTGATGTAGCTTTTCTTGCCAATTTTCTTCTTTAGAAACTGATTTCTTTCTCCATTTTTGTTGTTGATGATTATGTTGCTTTCGATTAGACTTTAGATATCCCAACCCAGATTTATCTTCTATGGATTGTGAGTGCGGACAAATAGGTTATGAAATACCTTGATGTTGCTTAACAATTGGTCATTTTCCTTCATATCCCATCTTTTGCATGATTTCATATCCTTTGCCATATTGTTTTATGAGAATTTTGACTTCTGCTGCCGTTGCTATAGTTTTGTCTTCATCCTTGTAAAACCAACCAAAAAATGTCTTTGTCTTCACTTTCCTCTGTAAGAGTTCCAGCACTAACAAATGTTCCTTCAAACATATGTTTTGATCTTTCTGATGGCTTTGATTGAATATATGTAGGCTTTCCATATGACTTAGGGGAAAGTGGAAAATTATGCAAAGAATATTTTCCCATTCCTTCATCATTTAACTTGAGCTTTTCTTAAAAATTTTGCCATAACTTTGCTTGAATTTCTTTGGTAGGATATATTGATTCTCTGTTATGCAGAATTCTTGTATCTTGTGCGGGTTTCAAATTATTGCATTATTGATTGGAATATGCAATTATAGTGATTTCTTTTCCTTCATGAGGAAATTTCACACATTGATGATATGTAGGAGGAACTGCTTGCATCTTGTGAATCCATGGCCTTCCTAGAAGAATGTTGTAAGAGAGGTTCAAATCTAAAACCTGACACAATGTATCCTTTTCCAAAGGTCCTATTCTTATTGGTAGTACAATAGTTCCTTTAGAAGAACGTTCTGCTTCATCATAAGCCTTGATGGTTATTTTCTTTTTTGGGTCTACTGCATTCTCTGAATATCCCAAAGCTTTTATCAAACTTAATGCATAAATGTTTAAGCTAGTTCCTCCATCTATGAGCACACATTTGACACGAGTTTTATTTATGGAGACTTCAACATGTAAAGGAGCATTGTGAGGATGTTGTAAGGATGCGTCATCATTTTCAGAAAATGATAAGCAATGAGGAGCTATGAGGTGTCCTGCCATGTTTTGGAACTGATCTACATCCAAATATTTTGAAACTATTGTTTCCACTAAAGCTTTCTCCAAAATTTCCTCATGCATAGGTGAAACCTTGAGAAGTTCCAAAATTGATATTTGAGCGGGTATTCATTGTAATTGTTCTACTAAATTATATTGTTGTGATGTGGATGTTGGGTCTTTTGCTATACCTGGAAAAGTAACCTTTGCTTCTCATGATAACATTGATTGGTTCTAAAGATGGATTTTCGTTAACAATGATCACATTTACCACATCATCGTATGTATAAATATAATTAACTTTGGCTTTTCCTTTGTCATCTTTTAATTGGGACGATTCACCTTTGTCATAATTCAGAAGTGGAGTTTTAAAAGCAAAGTGTGATTCATTTGTCTTATGGCTATCCACGGTGATGGTTCCATTATCCATTAGATCTTGGATAAGGTGTTTCAATCTCTGACAATCATTTGTTATGTGTCCCTTATTCTAATGCTAATTGCAAAAATGATTGTCATTCCACCAATTGGACTTGACTGGCAGTTCATAACTTCTTACTTCTGGCAAAACAATCAATTTGTTAGCAAGCAAAGTTCTTAGAGTTGATTCCAAATATTCTCCAATGTTTTTGAATTTCCTCCGCGGATTGGAGAAAAAGGACTTGGCTTTATTGTTTTCTGGATTGTTATTGCTTGGGATTTGACTTGATAGATTGAAAATTGCTTGTTGTTGTTTTATAGTACTATTATCGTCATTCCCTTCACTACTGACATTCCTATTCTTTAACCAGAACTTGGGTTTGTCATTGTTGTTGTTGTTGTTTTCTAAGTTGTTCGTGTTGGGCTCTAGTCCAAACTGGCATGTGATTATTTCAAAAGTTGTTGAAAGTTCCAAAGGACAAATTCAATAGGTGATTATTGGTTTAGGAAGATATGCTTTGTTGATCTTACCATTATTATTTGTTCGTTGGGATAAAGTGTCTCTTTGTTGAAAGGCATGTCTTTGTAAAGTTTCACCGTCAAATTCTATACCACAGCCACGTAGGTAGTGACGAAAACGGTGTAGGAATGTCCTATGTTTCAATAAGATCTTGCGATTGATATACAAAATCTTATCCTTTTCTATGTAGCTTTATAACTGGGTTTTCTTTTCTTAGGGTGATACTTAAAAGTCATATAAGCATTTGGCAATTCACAAGTTTGTTTGATTCCAATATTGGTGCAATTTTGGTTTTGATATAACCTAGGTTCAAAATAGGAAAGATATATCCAAGATTATGAACCTAGTATAGATTTGATCAAGCTTCGTGATAGAGGATTTGATTATCTTGATGAGAAACTTGACAAAGATGTTGATTTTTTTGCACTTAAGATGGTTGAATTGATAGCTTGTTAAATGATGATGTTTATAGAACCTTTTGCGAATAACCTGTAGGATTAGTGACCTAGTTGTTCAAGCTAGTTTTGAAAATATGTGATGGTATAGAGACAATCTTACTTCAAGAATTATTTTGATATTGATGTTTTGACACTTTGATTTTCATCTGGTGTTTCAAGTGTTGAAAAGCTTTTTGTATTACTTTTTTTTATCAAACTTTTCCAGCAATTTGTTGGATTTTTGCTCACTTGTAGATGATAATTTTCTTCAATTTTTGACCATTTGGAACATGTTACAGACATAGAAGACACAATGTTTAATAAATAAAATGCACAAGAAAGTACAAATCCCTATGACAGGTTGAGACAATAGTTGTTGAATCTCACATGGGGTTTCCCCCAAGGCTACGCTATTCAAAGCGGATATTTAGATGCTTGACCCCACTGGCTCCACCCTCAGCACTCACTTCTTTGGGGCATCCAAGCACCAGTTTCCATGAAAATGCCCCATGGAAAACTTTATATCTCTACTAAGAACCGTATGTATGTGAGCCACTTCAGAGGTTCAACCTCCTGCGCCAACAACTAGAAGGATTTTGGCAACTAGTACAAGTGGTTTTTAGTAAAGGCTTCCGGTCATGTGGCCATACATGTGGCACTTTCAGCCCTGTAAATACAGAAGGTTCCCAGCCTATAGAGGTTACGCTCCATAGGGTTTATGGGGAAACATAGTGTCGGTATGAACTTATCAGCACATGTTGTTTGGGACTTTCGTCACAAACATGATTTATTTATAGTGGATTGGAAGGACTTGGTATTAGCCCGTTTCCACTTTAGGTCATTCTCCTCTCACTAGCCCCCTCAAGGCAGCTCGGGAAGGCAGGCCCTCTATAGGATTTAATTGCTTGAAAGTAAAGAAAGCGTAAAAGAGTGGGTTTGGCTTTTTGGTCACCCAATTAAGGGGAGAGCATATACCTACCGCTTTCAAGACACAAAATACAAGCATTCTTTTTAACCTTTTCAAAGCAATTGTTGGCTAAGTCCTATTTGGAGATGTTGCTCCAACAAGCATAGTGTTCATTTTAGCTCTTTTTAAAAGCCTATGTGCAACTATTTTGGAGAAAATACTAAAATGCAAGTTGCATGTTGTCAATGCATCCTCTTAGTTAAATTAGATGAACAAGATATGATATATTACTTCCCAAATGAAGACTTTTAATCAACTAGATTGTGAAATGCATAAAATTTGCCTTAAATGTCATCCTACACATGCATGTTAGTAATCTGAAAAATTTGATTTCTTGGACATTCGGATCTGCAAGAAAATTTTGTCAGTTTTATAAACAGAAGTGCTAATCTAACCTATGTGCTATCTTTTTGCTCAAAATCTCTAACCTACAAATAAAGCGCTAACCTAGACTACAAAAGCGCTACTCTATGGATACAAAAGCGCGATTTCTTTGACATATGCACTAACCTAGGGCACAAATGCACTAACCTGTAATACAAATGCGTAGATTTTAAGACAAAAGTGCTAACCTAGAATGCTCATGTGCTAACCTATGCTGCAAATGCGCTAACCTAGAAGGAAAATGCACTAACCTACAGAACAAACACGTTGTCAAAATTCACACATGCATGAATCTGCATTACAAATGCATTAATTTAACTATTTGTGAGATTTTTAAAAGTATATGTGAGGTTTATGAGCCCCACGGTGGGCACCAAAATGTGTGAGATTGAATTTCATCCTCATAATGTTACCTGTAATAAATTAGTTTCACAAAATAGAAATGGAAATGCATACAGGAAATCCAAATTCAACCAATGAAACTACATGAAATACATATTAAAATAAAATATTATTTTACCTTCATAATTTATGTCTCATTGTGTCCTAACTCCACTATTCCCAGTTGCAGATGGTGTGCTCTCAGACAATGCACTGATGGCTTCCAAGATGGCATATGAAGAATGGACTGATAACTTGTAGTTAATTGATGCTATGATATGCAAATGCTACATGATTATGCTAAAATTCTATATGATAATTGCTATTGCTATTTGCTATTTGCTTCAAAAACTCATGGATGCATATGATTAATTTGAAGACTAACTCTCTCTCAACTAAAGCTCTTGATTTTATAGACTTTGAGAGGATTAGATGATGTGGCTTAGATCAACGGTCATTATCAGATCTGCAGATTTGGATGGCTGTGAGCAAAGGTGAAGGTTGAGAGAAAGGGGGAAGGAGAAGACAAGTGTCACTCATCTCACCTTGACTGGGATGCTGACAAAGAAAATATAGGGATGGTTGGAGGAAATTTAGGCATGAGAGGACAAGTGGACTCGAGTTCTTCCTAAGATGTAGGGATGTTGGAGAGAATATAGGATAAGGTTATGAAATATGTGTACGTACACAATATTCATTTAATTTTGGAAGTTGGAGATAAATGATGAATTAATATTTAAGAAATATTAATTTCCTTAGCCACATGATGGATGAGTTGGCAAAGGGAAGATGAAGTAGAGATGAAGGGTGAGTTGGATAAGAAAGATTAAATAATTTAAGAAATTATTTAATATTTGAGACTATAGGATAGGAGAATAACTATTAAATATTAGATATTTGATTGTTTGGAGAAGATAACTAAATATTAGATATTTAATTAACTTGGTTAGAAGAATAATTAAATATTAGATATTTAATTAATTAGAGGAATAGGATAAATGAATTAATTAATAAAATATTAATTAATAGAAAGACATGAAAATGAATGAATTAAATAAATTAATCTTTTCAAATTAACTATTTAATAGAAGAATAATTATTAAATAAATATAAAATATTTATTTATTTGCTCATAGCCAATTTTATGTGTATACAATGATTCAACACAAGCAAAGGATTCTCAGTGCTTGTCAGTTACCATTGCCAAGTGTGGAACACCTTTGCCAAATCCACAAAAGGACAACTCAAATCCTTCGAAAGATAATGTGAAGGATAAACTTGTAAGTGCTCCGTCAACTCCTGCAAAAATTTTACCAGTTGCATCGAAGGCCAATGCTAAAAATGTTCCAAATCTTCAAAATGAAAATGTTTCTCAATCTTCAATTAATTATTTTCAGGCATTTGACATAATAGATCATGCTAAGAAAACAAAGATTCAAATGTCTAAAGTAGAATATTTGAGGTCTAACCCCGATCAGTTTGATTGGTTAGTTAATTTTGTCAAGGAAAAAGATAATGTTTCAAGTACTTCCCAAACTTCCAATTTTTCTCAAAATAACTTGTTGACTTGTCCTGCCTCTTTGGAGAAAATTGAACCATTTTATATTTCATTATTGATTAATGGTCACAACTTAAGCAACTATTTCATAGATTCTAGTGCATCAGATAATGTGATGCCTGCAAAGGTTGAAAATTCTCTTGGTCTAACTTTGACTAAGACCTTTGGTAGATGTTTTTCCATGGATAATAAACAAGTACCATTGATAGGCCAGATTAAGGATGCACAGTTTGCATTTGCTGCAATCCCAGAGGAGAAGATTAAAATGACAGTGTTGGTAGCTAATGTGCCAACTTCATATGGTCTTCTTCTTGGATGGAATTTTTGTTGTGATGTTGGACATGAGTTAAGTATGGATATGATAGAGGCTCGTATTCCTGTGAAAGGGGAAATCAAGAAGTTACTGCCAGAGAAAGAATCACAATACATAGTTGTGAAGTCTGATGATCAACGAGATCAAATTATTTTTGAGTCATCTGGTATGGGAAATTATTTCTTGTATGTTGATGATGAGTTTGTAATTGATGATGAGTTTGTAGTTGTATCTGAGCAAGATGATGTGGATTCACTTGAAGAGAATTCAAGTGATAATGAAAATTTTATTTTCGAGTTCGTATGTTCTTCAACTCCACAAGAAGAACCTTTCAGTTTTGACACCATTAGTGTGGGTGGTCCAAATGATATTTGGACCTTTGAATTTGATGGTAGTTGTTCTTCTAGCAGATTAGGGGTAGGTATTGTGTTGGTGTCTCTTGGTGGTAATTTTTTTCCATTTTCCTTCAAATTGCATTTGGACAACACTAATAATACTTTTGAGTATGAAGCTCTCCTTTTGGGCATGAATGTTGCTCAGAAGAAAGGAATTAAAAATCTGCATGCTCAAGGGGATGCTAAACTTATAGTGTGTCAAGTTAGGAGTATCTACCAAACAATAAGTGATAAGATGAAGCACTACCGATACCTTGTTTGGGATTCGATAGAAGCCTTTGATTCTTTTTATATATCCATTATTCCAAGAGAATTCAATGATAAACCATATTCCTTGGTAGTTTTTGCTACCTTTCTAATTCTACATAAGGATTTCTCAAGTCCCAAGTATACTATTGACATCATTTTTTGGCCAAGTGTTTCTGATAATTCTAAAAATATTGGCTAGTGTTTAATGATGATCAACATGTTGTTAATTTTTTGCAAACTGTTGATAATTTTTGTGATTTTTACTTTGAAGGCGGTCAATTTCCTTCAAGAGTTGTGATAGAAGATTTTGATCCTCAAACTGGTGAGAAGTTCTTGCAGTTGAAGGGAAATAAGATTCCCAAGGGTCCTGTATCTCTTGAAAAGCTCATTGATAAACATGATTGTTATGTCAAGAAGCAACAAAATACAACTTCCAGCACAATGGAATATGAGCAGGTAAATTTAGGGACATCTCATAGTCCATAAATGATTAACATTGGGAAGTGTTGTTCTAGTGAAGAGAAGCAAAGGTTTGTCACTTTATTGCAGCAATATTTTGATGTTCCCGCATATTCCTATGATGTCTTGAATTCTTTCCATCCTGAATAACTTCATCATGAAATTCCCCTCAAGCCGAGCTTTGCTCCTTTCAAACAGAAAAAAGGCAATATAACCCAAAGATATCTGACACTATCTTTGCTGAAATTCAGAAGGTTCTAAAGGCAAGGATCATTTTTACCATTCGTTATTCTATGTGGATAGCCAAAATTGTACTTGTGCGCAAGAAAAATGGACAAATTCGAATTTGTGTTGATTTCTAGAATTTAAATTAAGTTTCTTTGAAGGACAACTATTCATTACGTATCATGGATCAAGTCTTGCAAACTATTACAGGGTCTAAGATGTTGTCTATGTTGGACAGCTTTTGTGGATACAACCAAGTGTAGGTTGTTGAGAAAGATAAGCATAAAAATTCTTTTACAACCCCATGGGGCAATTTTGCATATTGCAGAATGCCTTTTGAGTTAATAAATGCAAGAGTCACTTTTCAGCATGCAATGAATTTGGCTTTTTGAGACTTCCTTGGTAATTTGATTGTCATTTACCTTGATGATTTGATGGTTTTCTCTAAACAACGTCAAGATCATTTTTATCATTTACATCAAGTGCTAGAGAAGTGTCGACATCATGGGATATCTCTCAATCCCAAAAAATTAATTTTTAGGGTTACGGAGGGAAAGTTGCTTGGACACATTGTGTCTAAGGAAGGTATTAAGATCGATGATGAAAGAGTTAAAGTTATTCATAGTCTTTCCTTGCCTGCAAGTAAAACTATTGTGCATTCCTTTTTTTGGTAAAGTAAACTTCTTGCGAAGGTTCATTCTAGACCTTGCCAAACAGACTCATCACATAGTTGACATGATGAAAGGATAATCTCTTTTCAAGTGGATTCTTGAAGGTAAGAAAGCCTTTAAAGAAATTAAGGAGGCCATTTCTCATGCTCTGGTCTTGGTATGTCCAAATTACACTAAGGAATTCATAAAATATATCTATGCATCATATCACACTTGTTCAACTATATTGATGCAAAAGAACAGTGAACGTATTGAATCACCTATCGCTTTTATGAGTTATCCTCTGAAAGCTCATGAGTTAATTTTTTCTGCAATGGAGAAGCACACATCTATCATGGTTAAAGTGGTAAAACATTTTAGGTTCTATATTCTCAACTCTCATGTCATTTATCATGTTCTTGATATTGTTGTCATGTCTATTCTAACACAATAAAAATTTGGAACTAAAAGAGGCAATTGGATCACCAAGATTCAAGAATATGACATGGAGATAAAGCCTACTAAGTTGAATCATGGTAAGGGTTTGTGTCAGTTAATTATTGATAATAAATTTGATGAAGAAGTAGTGCTTGAGAATGAAGGCATGAATGAAGATCTTCCTAATTTTTGTTTGTCAGGATCACTGATGAGTGGTATTTTGATTTAGCATAATTCCTTGCATATGGTGAGTGTCCTTCACATTTGTCATGTAATGAAAAGTGTACTTTGAAATTGAAGCAGTAAATTTTGTCCTTTGGGACAATGGTTTATATAAGAAAGGCATAGATGGCAATTTCTTACGTTGCGTTGATAAGGAACAACAAGTTAGATTACTTGAAGCATTTCATGATCTGGCTTATGGAGGACATTTTTCAGCTCTTGTCATGGCACACTAAATTTTGCGTGCAAGATACTATTGGCCAAACCTATTTAAGGATGCATACTGTTGGTTCCGCAAATGTGAGTAATGTCAGCAATTTGTTCGTAAGCCTAAGCTGGCTTCTTTATCTTTCAAGCCAGTGGTAATTGAGGAGCCCTCTCAGTAGTGGGGGCTAGATTTTGTTGGACTAGTGAATCCCTCTTCCAGCATAGGCCATATGTGCATACTCACTACGATAGATTACTTCACCTAATGGGTGGAGGAAATTCCCACAAAGCAAGCTACTTCAATAGTGGTTTGTAAGTTCTTGAAAGAGAACATTGTTTCAAGGTTTGGTGTTCCTCGTAAGATAGTTACTAATAATGCTTCTTGATTTTTGTCTTATGAGATCATTGAATTTTTTTTTTATCATGGTATTACCCTTTCGCATTGGTCTAATTATTATCCGCAAGGAAATGGTTAGGCTGAATCAAGCAACAAGAACTTGGTTACCATTATCAAGAAGCTTGTTGATGAGAAACAAAGGACTTGGCACAAAGCTCTTTTTGATGCGCTTTGGGTGGATCGTATCATGCCCAAGAGTGCAATCAACATGTCTCCTTTCCAAATTTTGTATGGTATGAATGCTGAAATTCATCACATTGGAACATCCAACTTTGAAGCTTGCCAAGGCTATTGAAGATGGGACCTACCAAAGTTTGCTTGATAAGCGGATTATGTTTCTTTCTCAGTTGGAAGATGTAAGGGTTGAAGTGGTGGATCGCATTTATGCTCATCAAAGTCAAGTAAAGGTGATATTTGACAAGAAGGCTACATCTCATGAGTTAAATGTAGGTGATCAAGTCTTGCTTTGGGACAAGAGGAGAGAACCAAAAGGAATGCATGGGAAATTTGATTCTCTATGGACCAGTCCCTTCACTATTCATCAAGTTTGTGTGGAGCATAGTTATTTGCTTGCATATGCTCATGGAAATCCATTCTCACTTCCTCATGGTGGAGAACACCTCAAGCTTTTCATTCAATGAGGAGCTTGTAAATTTATGTAAATGTGTAAATTTTTGTACATATGTCTTTTTGCATCATCTTTTGTCGCCTAACTCTATATCTCTATGGATACAGGCACTTGGAGTTCTGGATTCTAAAACTTTCATTAGTGAAAGTCATTCCCCAGTCAGAGCCACTTGTTGTCACATATTTCAGCTGGACTAAATCATGAGACAACCCCTACAAAACTTATCCATTTCGTATCTCACATACTCTGAGATTGGTCGATTTGCCTCGTAAGTCATGCCCCTTTTGAGTCTTAGTTAAGTGGCTTTTGCTTTTTAGGAGTTAACTTTTTGTTTTCTCTTTTTATGCATGTCGGGTTTTAAAACCCGACTTGCATGTTTTGGCTTTTGAGTCGCACATCGGGTTTTAAAACCCGATGTGCAAGTTTGTTGTCTTTTAAGACAGGTTGGGTTTTTAAACTAGACCTGCAGGTCTTTCCTTGCCAAATGGAAGGTTGGGTTTTCAAACTTGACCTATAGGTAATCTCAAGTGCAGGTCACGTTTAAAAAAAACCTGACCTGCTTGGTGCACTAAGTGCATTAAATGCACTTAATTAACCTTTTTGAACACATTTTTTAGTTTTATTTTTGTCATTTGTAAATCGAGTTTTTTGTATTATTGCTTAGTGATTGCAGTTTTTTTCTCAAGGGACTGTAGAAGTTTGTGATTTTGGCATTCTTGTTCATTTTCTTCCAATCTCCTGTAGGTTATAGGTATTTTTCATCATGCCTTGTCCTTTGTTTTCTTTTTAGGTTTTTCCTTCTTGTTTAAATGTCATTTTTTGCATGATGGGGTTTTAAGACCTCGATTTTATTTTTCCTCCAATTTGTAAGTCGGGTTTCTTAACCCTACCTACAAATTCATGGCCATATGGTGTCGAGTCTTATTTCTCAAGATTTTTGGGTTGTGTTTATACCCTATGCAAGTCGGTTTTTTATTTTTGACATACATGATAGCTTGGTTTCAAGTCAGGATTTAAATCCCAACTTGTGGTGTTGCCCTTAATCAAAAACATACATGTTGGGTTTTATTTCCTGACATGAAGGTTGGATTTTCCATGGGTGCAGGTTGGGTTATTTTTCCTGACCTGTCGGTTGATGTTATTGATCCAACATGTCAGGTTTTAAATCCCAACATGTTATCAGACCTACCCCTGACTGTAGATCAAGATTTATTTCCTGACCTGTAGCTGTTGACTTACCCTTAAATCCGACCTACAGATGATGTTCTACCTTCAACATGTCGGGTTATTTTTCTAGACATGTCAATTTTCTTACACTTATTTCAGATTGGGTTTTTAAACCCAATATGCAGTCTTGATCCTTCCAAGTGTAGGTCGGGTTTTAAAACCCGACCTACTAATTTTCATTATTTTGTTCCTAAGGCATTTTTGCCTTTGAGTTCTAATTTTGATCAATCAAGATGTGATTCAAATTATGTTGATTCTCTGTGAACATTGATTTGTGGTGTTGAAATGCAATCCTCTAGTAGATGTCTGAGCCTTCTCCTAGCAAGTCTTGCTACCCATTTTTGCTACTAGCTCAATCAAGTAGAGCTATGATGTTTTACACGTGAGAAAGAAGGTGCATTTTTATTCTGATGGATTGCATTCATGAGTATTTATAAAAAAAGAGGAAGATTACACAATCATATTTCATTATGTAGATGCATATGAGATAGAAAGAGTACACAATTTCTGAAAAAGTAATCTTTTATTGATGAATGTACAATGTCTCACACAAGACATGAGACTAACTGATATGGTGCAAATGAAGGGAAAAACTATATATTTGAAGATGCAAAACATAAAATTAAATGCAGATAAGGAAAGGTGACTTGTCGTTGCCTGAATGATGAGTTCTCTCTGTGATGCCTTTTGTCATTTGTAGTCTTTCGTCCATCCTACATTTGGTTGTTTTTCTTGCTGCCCCTGAGTACCTGCATTTGAGTAAAATAGTGTTTTAGAGAAATGTAGGGTCATCATCCCATAAATGCACACACACCTACAAACATACAATCTAACCCTCATGTGTATCACAACATCTAGCTCAACATATAAACTCAAGAAAAAAATGTCAAATGAAATCATCAAGAAGAAATCATCATATGTTGTTTTATCTAACTTGTTTGCTTCATGTGCAGATACAAGGAAAGTAACTTATTGTTCATCAAATTACATCATGTGGGGTAAAATGTGGCTCCCACAAGGGTTGAGCCCAACTTGCTAAGTTACAGGCATACATTTTAAGAGTATGATGGATTGCTTCAAAAATAGTAATTGCTAAAGTGTCATTATACTGGGAGTGGCATATAATGATCCATGGTCAAATTTCATGAGACAATTATCATTATGGGTTGTCACAAGATCATATGATGAGTGTATAGTCCCCAATCTCACAATGACAGTCATTTATCCAAGAAATGGAGCATAATACCCAATAACAGTGATCTTATCACCATAAAGAGATAGGAGAATATGTTATAATAGTCACAGTGCCTTATAACAATCATAACCCAAGGACACAAAATACATACTTGCATATTGGATAGAGAGTTTGTAAGTTACAGTCATCCCATCACAAGGACAGTGCATGAAAAGATGTCAAATCATTCACAGGATAATGTCATTTATGCACAAAGAACATTGATGGCAATCATCAATAGACAAAGCATATAAGACCATCATACAGGGATAGAGCATGTGAATAGGCTAGTGAAGCCACAAGGATAGCATATAGATCAAGAGTTTTAATAAAGACAAACACAGTGTCAAAGCCACAGCAGTCACAATATCACATCTTAAAGAAGGTCAAAAGCACAATGTCAAAAGCACTATTACACATCAAGAAGACAGTCACAACAAATCAGATACAAAGTCACAAAATCCCTAGTGACATGTTGTAGGCCATTTATCACAACATAGTAATAAGAGGCCTCAGTAATTTATTTATTGTCTAAAGCCCAGTCATAGTATAGGGAAGCTCCAATAAAGGGAAGATATGACAACAACTCCAAGAATACAAAAGGGTTTTTGTGCACAACCGATAGCAGTCTCGGCCATTGTTATGAAGAGTAGGGCATCCATCAAATTTAGTCTTAGAGTAATAAAAGAGTAAGATCAGAATGAGATATAGCAATCTTTTTGACACCCATGAGGATTTGTGTAAGTTCGACAAGACATAGAGTAGTCTTAAATGATAGTAATAGATTATGCAAATAAAAAGCAACACGGTGAGAGCTCCAAATATTTTATCTAAAGGCTCATTCATATGAAATCATGGATCTTGGAGCCTCTTTGAGGTGCATCATCAAACAAATATAAGTATCTCCCATTGTATATTGCAGGAGCAATACAGTGCAAAATTTTGAGATTTATAACTATGAAAGCAAAAGGAGGATATATAGCAGCATTGAGATACAGTATTAAAGTCAAATGTAAAGATAGTCTGAGATAGCAATATAACCGCAAAAGAGAAGATTTTCATTTTTTTTTTTAAATCAAAAGGAGAACTAGTGATTGAGTCCACTCATCAAAATCCAATAAAACTCTCCAGCATTCAGTTATGAGAAGCAAAAAGCCATCAACAGAAAGTAAATACAAAGAAAGTGCAGAACTAAATGGTGAATTTACCCTACAATTTCCAGTGGCTAAATCTTCAGTAGATCATTAAAGGCAACAACAATGTTTTCGAAGAATCTCCAACACAAAATGCTAGATGCATCGCGACATCCTCTCTTCAGAGCATATCAAAGAAAAGTTGCAAATGAATAAGATTAAATGCTTTCTTTACCTAAAGTTAGGGTTTGAAACCCCTAGAAAACCCAATGAAATTGAAAGGCTTTTTGCATTTTATTTTTTAACAAGAGATTTATTCATACTTTTATGCTATGTCCTTTTTGCTTTAAGTGTTTGTTTAACACTAATCGCATTTTGGTCAAAAACACTTATTAAAGTGATTTATTTTATCATTTTAATAAATAAAATCTCATTTGTTTATGCATTTGATTTCAAGATTGGAAAACTTTATTAGTGATAAAATAAATCACTTTAATAAGTGTAATTCATCAATGCTAAATAGGGTATGTTGCTTTTTGAAAAGCATGAGTCTCATAGGAGTAAAGTAAGCCTCAATGTCTTACTTGTATTTAGGAAGGTAATTGGGGTTCTTTGTAAACATGTGGGAGATTAAATGTGTGATTTGTCACCTAATGGGCAGTTTGAGTCTAGTTTAAGAGTCCCAATGGATAGAGTATCAGTCAAGGAGTGTTTTGAAATACTCAACTCCTTGATACTTGTAGTTACATCCCTGATTTTGAGGGATTTTTTGTTGCATCCACCCAAGGAGATTGTTTTCAATTTGACTACCCCTTGTGCAGTTTGAGGGGAGTTATCCTTCATTTAGGTCCTTTTTTTGAGGAGGGGTTTGGAGTTGATCACAATTCATCAATTTTTTAGAGCCAAAATTCAAATTTGAATTTTGGAAGGCAATTTGTATAAGTGATTGTTTTTCACTCTATATTCTCTAGTTCTAGAGTTTTAATTTTTTTTAGATTGCGACAACAGGCTTTGAGAATTCTATAAATCATTTCCTTATGAGTTTTTTTCCAGATTTATAATGCAGATAGCTCTTGATTATCAATAAATAAGCTTCATTCCTTCTCCATGTTTTTGTGTTTGAGCATCATTTGTGAGTAAATTGTTAAAAATATTGTGATTTCATCTTGTAATCCTTTACTTTTGCTTCATTCCTTCTATGCTTCATTTAGAAATAGAATGTTATAGTGTAGGTCCATGGATGAGTTTGTTTTTTAGTTGCATTTAAAATTGTCAAAACTTGTTTGTTTTCCTTTTTATGAGCTTCAGAAAGCTGAAACTTTTCATAAGAATCATTTTTGCAAGCATGTGCACATGAGTTGTGAGTTAAAATAGCTTCATTATTTGAGAAATCTTGTGAGTTTGTGAGCATTTTGAATCATTTTTATCTTTTGGTGGATCACCTATCTATCAGTAGTTTTTCAGTTTATGCATATCCTTCTATCTTTTTTCCCAAGTCAGTTTAACTTAGTTTTAGGCGATCAGTTGAAGGAAGTCAAAACCACATTGAAATTATGCATGACTTCCTATCTTGTGTATGCAGTCGCCTCTATGAGGCATTTTCTAGGTTTGTCTACAAAAGGTGATAGAAGACAAACTCCAGTATGGGATTACTTATCGATTGACTATCTTCAACTAGAGAAGTCATCTCCGTAAAGTTAATGATGCATTCTTTGCAGTATGGAAATGTTTGTTTGACAAGGATTTGTAGAAAAAGAGGCTTTATGATGCTGCTTATAACAAAGTTTGTGAGTATGACTGTGTTTTCCTATTGTTTTCAACATTTACATAAATCCGAGTGGGTTTCTTTACTAGTGAACCTTTTATGCTACCAAGATACCCATCAGACAAAATTATTGTCATGGACCTATGTAGACAATTAGTGTATGTACATGAGAGACAATCTTCACCACACAAGACTGGTCTCAAGTCCTCTCAATCAACTGGCAGATATTCAATGATGACTACTCCTAAAGACAAAAACATGGAGGAGAAAATGCAATGGGTAACAATGAGAATATTCAAAGCCCACAACAATTTTAATTTCTGTGGAATGAAAAATAAAATCCACTGCAATTATGTGCATGTACATAGGCTTAAGGATGTTTGGGCTGATTGTGGAGATGATGAAGATGTGAGGAGACTTTATTTCAGTCACCTTACACTTGAGCATATTAAGAACTTGGATTTGGCTAGAATTCCATAAACCTGGGATGATACCAATGATGATCATGTGGATCCTATTTATTTTAATAATAATATTGCTAATATCTCCCTCCCATTCAGTGGTCAAAGAAAGAAAGTAAATCTATTTGTGCAAGGTTTTCACCTATCATGGCAAACACAAATGCATGGTTACTGAAAAATGTATCAAGATGAAGCAACTTCCCACAAGCTCTGGTGATGATCAAAATGATGAAGGTCCGGTCAAAAAAACATCAGAAATGAGAACTAAAAACAAACAAAATCCATAGGAGCTTCCACCAATTTCATCTCCTAGGTAAAAGGGAAAGAAACCTACCTACAAATTCACAATCAAAAGGCCAAAGAAAGGAGAATCTTCATCTTAAGCTAGAAAAAAATCATGTTTCCAAGGAATCGACATCACAAGAATCAGAAAAAGGACAAGAAGAGGGTGAGACACCACATGAAGAAGAAATACAAGATGTGGGGAATCACTTCCACTGCTAGTTACCACCATTTCTACAACAATATAGGTTCCTGCTTCAACTCAAGTAACCATTCATTCTATTGAGTCTGATTCAGATGAAGAGGATGAGAAATAGGATGATGAAGGCTTAGGTGTTGAAGAAGATGATGAAGAATTTGTAACTTTGTCTAGCCTTCCAAGTTTTGATGATGTACCCGTGTCTATGATTGAATCTTCAATCTTAGAATTTTTAGAAGCAATGGCACAAATGTCTCAAGAGAAACAGACAGTGACGCTTTCTTTAGGCATTGTTATTGTAGAGGCTCCACCACTTGTTTCTACCATTATCACTACAATGGCTCCTCTATTGGCTTCTACCACTATAGCAGCAACATATTCTTGTCAAGTTCCTGATGTTGTTGATACAACTTCACTTGTGCTAGTGTCCTAGGCTATTGTAACTTCAAGTCGGGCTACAATATAAGTATTTGTGACTACGCAAAATGATACCATAACTACAACATCAAATTCAAATATTCCACCATGGTTGGATATGGTGGCGCCCAAAAGAAGGAAGCGAATAATTTCACCAGATGATTTTGATTTTGATCAATTGGGTCCTATCAAGAAGAAAGTCACTAAGAATCCCAAGACTATGTCTAGAATCTTGGTTGATCCAGTAAACAAAATGAAATATGCTGAGGTCTTCGTGCCATCCTCAGATAAGGACAAGGACAACATTCAATATACGGATTGTACTATGCAGACTTTAGAGTTTGGTGTAGAAACACATGAGAGTGTTAAGAAAGACTCTCAAACTATATTCAATTCTCTCATGTGTATATTTGACCAAGAGAGGGATGAGAAGAATTAATGGAAGCAAAAATGTGAACAGTTGATAAGCATTCTTCATAAAATAACACAGTCATCACAAGAGGTTCAACCCATAGTTTTTTCAGTCGACACAAAAGCACTTAAAAAGGTGGAGGAGTTGGGTATAAGGGGTAAGGTAATGGAAGAATGGATCGATCACTTGAAGTCAGAAGGGACACATCTAATTCATTCTGAAGTCAAGATTCTGACAGATTTTGAAAATGCTCATGTATAGGTTCAGGATGTACAATCTATATTATCCTAAGAAATAACAGAACTTGAGAAATATTTAGGGCTTTGGGATAAAATGATAGAGTATAGAGTAGACATTCTTGTTGATAACAAGGTAGTATTGACTTGAGGTGAGTACATCCAAACCCGATCAATTTTGGCACACAAGAATGAGCTAATGAAAATACTAGTAAAGGACATGATTTAGGATAAGAAAGCATGTGTTGATGCAATCACAAATATTTCATTAGGGATATCAGAATTACCTTTCTAGTAATTTGATACAGAAGAGAAGGTTTTATCCAATCAGACCGTCAAACAAGAATTCCTCACCATGATCGACCTGTTGGTAGATGATCAATTTTCTTTGGCATCATTCGATAAGTTGATTGAAATTCAAGTCAACTTGGATGATTTTGCATCAATTTTGAAGAAGGATAAAAGGGATTATATAGAGGGCAGAGATTCCATCTCTTGTGTTCATGCTATTTCAAATGTGACTTCAGGGCCAGACAAATCTGAGATGCAAGATATGTTGGGAAGGTTCGAGGAGTTCTAGAAAATCAATGAGCGGGGAAAATAAAGAATAAAGTGTCATTGACACTGTGTAGTTTTCATGTAGTTGCATTCTCTCTTACTGCAAATTTTCTTGCAGTTGCATTTTCATTTTATGTAGTAGAAGTAGTCAAATAGGACTCTTGAGTTGAATTAGTCAATTGCACCCACATTTTTCTCCACACCTTTCCTATAAAAGGAGGAACCTCATTTGTAAATATTTATCTCTTATTATTCTAAACAAGACTCTGCCAAATTTTTGCCTCAACAAAGACTTTAAGCTTTTGATGTAAACATTGATTCAAGCAAATAAAGATAGCAATCCGCTAGTTTCCAAACTTTGTGTTGGGCCGAAGATTGTGTTTATGATTGAATTGCTCTTATGTCCAGTTCTCATAATCATTTCCTAAATAATTGAATCTTATTGGTGATATTATTCATGTGAGTAAGAGAGATTTCTAATTGTGATAAGTAGACTTTGTGCTATTTTCATATTTGGGAAATCTTTCGATAGTTAAGAGATTACAAAGTAAGCTTTGTATTGCTATTAGTTTTTCTTAGTTTTTAGGAAAATTAATCACATTTTGGCGACTTTGAGCTACAAGTTATGATTATAGTTGTAATTGTAGTGATTAAAGTAAGTTGTACTCACGTAAGACTTTGAGCTCACATTATTGTTGAGACATTAAAAATCATTGTAAAGAAGTTATATTAGTTGTTAGTTTTATTATTTGTAAGAAATATCATCGAGTGAAAGGAGATACATTAATTCTGGAAAAAGAGAATTGCATGCCCTAAACTTAACCCCAGATTTTGTTTTCAAATTTGTTGAAATACCCAAATTCCATCAGGGAACCTCCCCTTGCTGAGAGGAGAGACTTTGTCTCATCATAGTTGTGTGTGAGACATATATTTTGTCATTGGTACACTTGTGACAAAATATTCACCCAATAGTTTTTTGGTGACTTTGTTGGGGAGCGACATGCAACTGGTATTTTCTCTTTTGGGTTGCACTGTGTTTTCCATTGTAATATCTTTATTTCTGATTTTATCAAAGTATTAACCTGGCTGATCCAACTTATTCTTGTGGTTGAAGAGAACAAGGAATTTTTGATCCTACGTTTGAGTTTTTGCAGCAACATAATTTTCCACTCTTGACTCCACCAACAAGATGTCCCTTGCAGTGTACAAGGAGTTTTCCTCCTATTGTAGAACGGTCTCCTATTTCAAGTGAGGCATCAAGTTTGCAAGTTGCGGTTATCCCAACCATTAATTGTTTTGTTATACCACCATATAATCCACCAAGAATGGTTGTTCAAGGTCCTTGGGGTACTGGGTTTGGCCCTTTGAGCCTAACACCACCTCTACATGATCTTCCTCAAGGTTCCAGGAAGAATTTACCCAAGTTCTTGGGTGATGGCACTCAACATCCTGATGAACACATCGCTGCATTTTATATTGCATGTGGTGTTTTGGGAGTTGAACATGAAGATGTATCTATAAAGTTGTTTATTGAAATCTTACAAGGTGTAGCTAGTGATCTGTTTTACCATTTGCCTAATAATTAAAACACAAATTGGGATACCCTCAAAACAAGATTAGAGGCAAGGTTTAAACCCATTGAAGATGAGCATGCACTCTTGGTGAAATTAACTCAAATGAATAAGGAACCCCAAGAACCTATGTAGGAATTTGTGGCAAAGTTCAATAAGCTGCACAATCACATTTTGGCTGCTTCCCAACCTACTGCTAGAAATTTGAAGTGTTTCTTCATAAATGGAAAATTATCGGAAGTAAGTTTTCCTTTGTGTAGAAATAATCCTGCAGATTTGGTTGATGAATAATAGTTGGCTACATTAGTTGAAGATGATCTTATCCTTGCTAGTAAGATAAGAAAGGATTCTAACAAGGTTAGGAATAATCAAATTGTTGATGCATCAACCTCTTCAACAAATTCTATAGATCCTATGATCCAAAAGAAAGCAAATGAATTGTGAGCACTCAAGAAGCAGATTTTTGCACAAGGAAATGTGTCATACCATGATGTTTCAAAGAGAAAATTCCTTAAAAATGCTTCCAATTTTCTTCCTGATAATCAAAACAAGTTACCTCCAGCTCCGGAGAGACTTGCATTTGAAGCACCGCCTCAAAATTCGTCTACCGGTTATTATGAGGTGGAACAAAATGAGCTTCCACCTTTTGGTGAAGAAGATGCCAATATGCCACAAGACGAAGAGGTAGAATTGGCTAGCAACTCTAACATTCGATATATGTAGTATGAAGAAGATCATGTGCAGGAGGGACATGATGGAGATGTCTTTGCGGTTTTCACTCGTTCGCAAGCTCAAGCTAATAAATTGCAAGCAAATGCAAAGAGTGATAATTCAACATAGGCAAATAATTCTTAGTGCTTGTCAGTTACCATTGCCAAGTGTGGAACACCTTTTCCAAATCCACCAAAGGACAACTCAAATCCTTTGAAAGATAATGCGAAGGATAAACATGTAAGTGCTCCTTCAACTCCTGCAAAATTTTTAGCAGTTGCATCGAAGACCAATGCTACAAATGTTCAAAATCCTCAAAATGAAAATCTTTCTCAATGTTTTATTAATTATTTTCAGGCATTTGACATAATAGATCATGCTAAGAAAACAAAGATTCAAATGTTTGAAGTAGAATATTTGAGGTCTAACCCTGATCAGTTTGATCATTTAGTTAATTTTTTCAAGGAAAAAGATAATGTTTCAAGTACTTCCCAAACTTCCAATGTCTCTCAAAATAACTTATTGACTTATCCTGTCCCTTTGGAGAAAATTGAATCATTTTATACTTCATTATTGATAAATGTTCACAAGTTAAGAAAATGTTTCATAGATTCTGGTGCATCAAATAATGTAATGCCTGCAAAGGTTGCAAATTCTCTTAATCTAACTTTGATTAAGACCTTTGGTAGGTGTTTTTCCATGGATGATAAACAAGTACCATTGATAGGCCAGATTGAGGATGCACAGTTTGCATTTGCTGCATTCCCAGAGGAGAAGATTAAAATGACAGTGTTGGTAGTTGATGTGCCATCTTCATATGGTATTCTTCTTGGAAGGAATTTTTGTAGAGATGTTGGACACAAGTTAAGTATGGATATGACAGAGGCTCATATTCCTTTGAAAGGGGAAATCAAGAAGTTACTGCCAGAGAAAGAATCACAATACACAATTGTGAAGTCTGATGATCAATGGGCTCAAATTATTTTTGAGTCATCTGGTATGGTAAATTATTTTGTGTATACTGATGATGAATTTATAATTGATAATTATTTTGTAGTTGTATCTTAGCCAGATGATATGGTTTCACTTGAAGAGAATTCAAGTGACAATGAAAGTTTTATTGCCAAGTTCATAGGTTCTTCAACTTTACAAGAAGAACCTTTCAGTTTTGACAGCATCAGTGTGGGTGGTCCAAATGATGTTTGGACCTTGGGATTTGATGATAGTTGTTCTTCTACCGGATCAGAGGTAGGTATTGTGTTGGTGTCTCCTGATGGTGATTTTTTCCCATTTTCCTTCAAATTGCAATTTGACAACACTAATAATACTTCTGAGTATGAAACTCTCCTTTTGGGCATGAATGTTGCTCAAAAGAAAGGAATTAAAAATTTGCATGCTAAAGGGGATGTTGAACTTATAGTGTGTCAAGTTAGAAGTGTCTACCAAACAATAAGTGATAGGGTGAAGCACTACCGAAACCTTGTTTGGGATTTGATAGAAGCCTTTGATGCTTTTGATATATCTATTATTCCAAGAGAATTCAATGATAGAGAAGATTCCTTAGTAGTTTCTTCTACCTAGCTAATTCCACATAAGGATTTCTCAGGTCCCAAGTATACTATTGAGATAGTTTTTTTGCCAAGTGTTCCTAATAATTCTAAAAATTGGCAAGTGTTTAATGATGATTGACATGTTGTTATTTTTTTGCAAATTGTTGATAATTTTGGTGATCTTTACTTTGAAGGCAGTCAATTTCATTCAAGAGATGCGATAGAATATGTTGATTCTCAAACTAGTGAGAAGTTCTTGTATTTGAAGGGAAACAAGATTCCCAAGGGTCTTGTATCTCTTGAAAATCTCTTTGATAAACATGATCATTATGTCAAGAAGCAATAGAATACAACTGCCAGCACAATGGAATATGAGTAGGTAAATTTAGGGACAACTGATAATCCAAAAATGATTAACATTGGGAAGCATTGTTCTAGTGAAGAGAAGCAAAGGTTTGTCACTTTATTGCAGGAATATTTTGATGTTCTTGCATATTCCTATGATGACTTGAAGTCTTTCTGTCCTAAAGAAATTCATCATTAAATTCCCCTCAAGCCGAGATTTGCTCCTTTTAGACAGAAACAAAGGCAGTATAACCCAAAGATATATGACATTATCTTTGCTGAAATCCATAAGATGCTAAAGGCAAGGATCTTTTTTCCCATTCATCATTCCACGTGGATAGCCAACATTATACTTGTGCACAAGAAAAATGGAGAAATCCAAATTTGTAATAATTTCCAAAATTTAAATCAAGCCTCTTTGAAGGACAACTATATGTTCCCTATCATGGATCAAGTCTTGCAAACTATTATAGGATCTGAGATGTTGTCTATGTTGGATGACTTTTCTATATATAACCAATTAGAGGTTGCTGAGTAAGATCAACATAAAACTGCTTTTACAACCCCATGGGGCACTTTTACATACTGCACAATTCCTATCGAGTTAATAAATGCATGAGAAACTTTTCAGCGTGCAATGGATTTGGCTTTCCAAGACTTCTTTGGTAAGTTCATCATCGTTTACCTTCATGATTTGACACTTTTCTCTAAACAACATCAAGATCATTTTTATCATTTGCATCAAGTGCTAGAGAAGTGCCAACACAATGGGATATCTCTCAATCCCAAGAAATTAGTTTTTGGGGTTACAGAGGGAAAGTTGCTTGGACACATTGTGTCAATGGAAAGTGTAGACACCTAAAATTGTCATGTCTAATTAAATAAATATTTTATTTATTTAATTACTTTAGCCTAATTCTTCTATTTAAAGTAATTAAATAAATCTTTATTTATTTAATTAATTCATTTATTCTCTTCTAGCCTTATTTCTCATTTAAATAAATACATTTATTTATTTAAATTACCCTTTTCCTAAATTAAATAAATACTTTTATTTATTTAATTTGAACCCACTTCTACTATTAATTAAATAAATCTCTATTTATTTAATTAATTCATTAACCTTTTCTACCCATGACACATGTCATTCATCTCTTAATTCCTACACTACCTACCCTCTCATTATTTTATTATTTTCTATACCTACTCTCTAATCATAGCCGACCATTTATCTTTTACACCTCTTAATCTTATCCCTCCATTTCTTATAGTGTCTTCTATATAAGGAGATTCTTCCTTCATTATCAACCCTAATCAATCATTCTACCCAACTATGCATCCTAACTAACTCAATTGCACACTCGACTACACTACGCCTTTTACATGCGATCCTACTTGCAACCACATTTCCATTCTTTGTTGAGTTCTTGTGCACATATAAAATCTGAGAGCAAATATATCAGGCAAGATCAATGGAGATAGGAAGAATAGAGATCCAAACCCTATTGGAAATGTGATGGTATAATCTTTATGATTTCATTTGATTTGCATTGTCTTAGGTAATCTTCATATGTTATGGTGGATCTTTGTTGTTGTTAGGCTAGGGTTTTGTGGTTGAATTCATTTAGTCTTTCAACATTGTTGTTATCCATTTTCACCATACAGTCCTTGCCTCTAGGTCCTAGGTTGAAATCACATAGAATGAGAACACTTGTCCTAGAATGTGCTACTAGTGATGATAATCTAGATTCGTTCACGATCGAGACTGATGAGGAGAGTGCCAATGATGACCTTGACAACTATCTCGACATACCTGAATATAATTGCATCTTCACACTTAGCCCTGCTAATTTCAAAGACATCAAAGGCCTTCCCCTTGTTCACCACCAACTTATTGACTGGGACCATGAAGGACCTACACAGTTTGACACATTCCAAAATGATGAAGCTTTTATTGACTATCTTGGCATACGAGATGATCTTTCTCCTGGGGACCATAAAGCGGGATACACTATAGAACTCAATAGCATGGCATATTTTGGTGAGGGTGTCGGGCCTTCTAGTCGCAAAAATATAAAAATAAAAACAAACCAAGGGCCTTATGGCGAAAACCACATTGTGGTGCTGTCTGACCCCAAAAAAGTAAAAAGAAAGGACATATCTAAGGGTGAAAACCTCTCTGAGGCACCTGAAGATGGAAGGCTCGACATTCTCCTAGCATCATATGAAGAAAAGTCATCCATGTTGGTAGAAGAGACTATCGAAACAAACATTTGCATAGCAGAAGTTTCACACAACATATTCCTGGCTCAATCTTTGACAGAGTCAGAAAGGTCAAAATTCATAAGTTTCTTCATAGAATGACAAATCAACTTTGCACGGTCATACGCTGATATGCCTGGATTGGATCCGGATTTGGTAATGCATCATTTGATAGTTAAACTAGGGGCAAAACTAGTAAAACAAAAATTAAGAAAGATGCATCCACAAGTCGCATTATTAGTCAAAGCAAAGCTTGAGAAATTATTGGATGTCGGATTCATACACCCAATTGATTATCCTGAATGGATCTCCAACTTAGTGCCTATCAGTAAACCAGATCGTAGTATCAGAATATGTACAGATTTCAGAGACATCAACAAAGCTTGTCCTAAGGATGATTTTCCATTACCAAATATTGACTTGATTGTCGATCTCACAGCAGGTCATGCGATGTTATCTTTGATGGATGGATTCTCTAGTTACAATCAAATAAAAATCGCATCCGAGGACCAGCACAAAACAACATTCACTTGTCCTTAGGGAACTTTCTGCTGGAATGTTATGCTTTGGGCTAAAAAATGCAGGTGCTACATATCAAAGAGCCATGACTACTATCTTTCATGATCTCATGCACGTGACTATGGAAGATTATGTTGATGACCTCTTGGGTAAATCAATAGATAGAGATACACATTTGGACATACTTTCAATCATCTTTGATCGGTTGGAAAAGTATAAAGTAAGATTGAACCCCAAGAAATGTGTCTTTGGAGTAACCTCTGGGAAGCTCCTAGGATTCATTGTATCAAAAAGAGGAATCGAAGCCGATCCAACAAAAGTCAAGGCCATCCTAGAGATGCAACCACCAAGAAATATTGGCCAACTTTGATATTTGCAAGGGAGACTCTAGTCCATATGAAGATTCATAGGACAACTTGCAAATAAGTGTAATCCTTTTCAGCACTTGCTACATAAATACATCAAATTCAAATGGGATGATAATTATCAACGAGCTTTCCAGACACTCAAAGATTATCTTTTGAATCCACCAGTTTTGATGCCATCAGTTCCAGATCAACCTCTATTACTATACATATCAGCTACTTCAACAGCACTGGGTCACTCTTAGCACAACAAGTTGCTAAGGGCAAAGAAAAGGTAGTATACTATATCAGTCGCACATTGGTGGGATACGAGCTAGACTACACACCAATTGAGCATGCATGTCTCGCTGTGGTCTTTGCTTCGTAGAAATTATGACATTACATGCTAACTCATAAGACTAAGTTGGTTGCAAGGATCGATCCATTGAAATACCTTCTCAATAAAGCAACACTTACTGGGTGACTAGCCAAATGGGTGATGCTCCTGAGTGAATTTGACATCGAGTATGTGGACAGAAAAGCAATAAAAGGACAAGCTATTGCAGATCAGTTAGCAGATGCTCCCATGTTAGATGATGTTCCTCTAATTTTAGAATTTCCAGATGAATCCATTTTAACAGTGTCACATGCAAATCCTTGGCAACTATACTTTGATGGCTCATACACACAGCATGGGGCAGGAGCTGGCATCCTCGTCATAACTCCTCAAGGGGATTCTATACAAAAATCATATCGATTATCATTTCCCTGCACTAATAACATAGTGGAATATGAGGCATTAACATCTGTATTATGGATCGCAGTTCAGTGGAAGATCCAAGAACTTCATGTTTTTGGGGACTCTCAACTTGTAATTCATCAGGAAACTAATGACTACCAAATAAAGGATGATAAATTAATGCCTTACAAAAGAATGGTGGATGACCTGAAACAGCATTTCACGAAGATAGACTTTGAGCAAATACCCAGAGAGTAGAATCGAGTCGCGGATGCCATGGCTACAATTGCTTCACTAATTGATCTACCACCAAATGAGACCCGCTATAAGTTATTGGTGGATAACCTTTTGGTTCCCTCATATGAAATCACTCCTACTAAGATGATATGTGTTGTTGGTCCTGAGTCCCAATTATACGGTTCCATTTTCGCATACCTTTGTGACAATACCCTACCTCCTGATCTATCCAATAACCAACGTCACACTTTCATTCACCAATCTTCTTGATATATCATTTTAGCTGATATCCTATACCGTCGAGGTCTAGATGGCACTCTTCTTAGATGTTTAGAAAGCGATGAAGCTCATATTGCATTACGTGAAGTACATGAAGGGATATGTGGTCCACATTCTAGTGGTCCTACCTTAGCCAAGAAACTCATCAGGACTAGATATTACTGGCCCAATATGGAAAAAGATTCATATCAATTTGTCAAGAAATGTAAGTAGTGTCAACTTCATGGAGACCTCATTCATGCGCTAGCACAAGAACTTCAACCAATTATGACTCCTTGGCCATTTTGTCAGTAGGGACTCGATCTCATAGGCAAGATTCACCCTCCATCTTCCAACGGTCATAAATTTTATCATCACTACCATAGAGTATTTCACAAAATGGATCAAAGTCATGCCTCTCACACAAGTCACTGGAAAACAAATTGCTACATTCATTCTCAACTATATCATTTGTTGATATGGTATTCTTGTTTCCATCATCACTGATAACGGGCATCCCTTCAAAAATCAGGATGTTCATGAACTCTATGACCGCTTCCATATTACCCATCATTTCTCCACACCTTATTATCCCCAAGGTAATGGTCAAGCTGAGGTGTCTAATAAAACAATCCTTAAAATCTTGAAAAAGACAGTCGATGATGCTGGCCATAATTGGCATATCCAACTTAATCCCACACTTTGGGCTTACCGCACAAGTGTCCACACACCTACAGGAGCTACACCCTATTCACTTATCTATGGCACCGAAGCTATCTTGCCTATTGAGGTCGAGTTACCCTCTTTACGAGTCTCTTTGCAAAACATTATCAGTGATGAAGACTACAGGGTCTTTCGCTTACAAGAACTTGAATTATTGGATGAACAAAGACAAACTGCTTTTAATCATCTCAAGGCTTATCAACAATGAATGAGTCACAGCTACAATCATAAAGTCAAGCCTCGCACATTTGAGGTAGGTGACTTGGTCCTCAAAGAAAATCCTAAAAATCAACAAGATAGAGAGAAGAAGGGCAAGTTCAAACCAAACTGGCTTGGTCCTTACATCATCACAGCAGCATATGGATCTGGTGCATATCAGCTCTCAACCACAGAGGGTGAACCTTTGGAGGATCCTATCAATAGCATGCACCTTTGCAAGTTTTATACATATCTCTTCAAAGTATACTAATTCAAAACACAAAAAAAAAATCAAAACATATCAAAAATACAAAAAAAATCATAAAAACAAAAAAATCGTTACTTGGTGAAAACCTGGCAAACAGGGGCCTTGTGACACAAAAAAAATCATCAAAAAAGTAAAGACAAACATTTTTTTCCAATGGTGAAAACCACTTCGGTGGCGCCCTGGGCAAGTACCATGGTGAAAACTCGGTCACCAGCACCATGTGTAGAGACATTGCTCCTCCCTCCTTCAAGATTCCATTTCATCCTTCACTTTGCACACACTCACAACCTATTCATCCATAATAAACTTACCCATTCCCATCATGGCTTGTTATTGATCTACCCAATATTGGTTAGCCATTCATAATAAACCCCCTTTTCCCCTCTTTCCATCCATAATAAATCAACTCCTATCTGTGGCTAAGGCAAATCCTATGTCTAGTGATGGGTGTGGAACTAAGAGCATCACATGTTCTGAGGAGTACAGTTTCTTCCAGTTTTCTTCAATCTATCTGCACACAATCCACAATAAAGAAACATTTGCATTGCCAAGTCGCAATAAAATTCCATCTTCTTCGCAATAAAGTATCAGTTTCATGGATTCAGTCAGTTTCAGATAAGACAATAGCAACAATGGGCTTCAACAAATCAAATCTTTCAATAGACTCAAACAACATTATGGTTCAGTGCTATCTATCATTTTTGTGAAAGTAAACATTGTGACCGCAATCAAATAAGACTTATACAAGTGACAAGAGACACTAAACTTGAGGACTACAGTGGATGTTGGTGTCAAGTCTTGGTTTGCTTTTGATTTTATCTTTTTGGTGACATGTCTTTTAGCTTTTCTGGGATGTCTCTGACTAGAGATTCTATCTCCAGGATGTCTTTGACTAGAAAGGTGAGGATGGGGTATCATCACCTATTTTTCTTTGCTATCTGTAGATTGTCTCTTAGTAATGCTATGACTTGTCCAGGGATATGAGGACACTGTGAGTCTAGTGTGAACTAGGGCATTCCTCATTTGTGACTGTCTTATCTCCATGTAAATAGGTACAATGAATTTCTGGGTCAAACATATGCCTCAATTGTCATAACCTACTTGCCCTAATAAAGCTCAATGATGATAATGCACAAGAAGCTCTTTCACTTTCATATCTTCTATCTTCCATCCCCCTTTCTTGATTGACCTCCATCATCCTTCTTGAGTCCATGTAGCCTTCTATCACATGACTGAGTATAATGACACGCCAAAAATATTCGCATCTCACGTAGTTGCACCTACATTATCACATATTAAGCATTTCATACATACATATAGATATCACAATTACATCATATCTTGCACACAACACATGTTAGCACATTTTACATTTTCATCATGTAAATAGTTATTTGCATTATCATATCCATTTGCATTTCATACAATCATATTCACATTTGCATTGGCATAACATATAAAACATAAAAGAACAAAAAACATTGCATTTCATCATATACATATTTGCATCCATATCATAATCATCACATAGCAACATACATCATGAAACATCTCATCACATAGGTACACATGCATATAGCTACCGCAAAGATGAATCATCTCATATATATATAATCAAAAGTGTCATGATACAATGATGTCAAAATACATATGGCTACAAAATCACTCGAAGGTGTCTACATCATCATACAAAAATGGTACAAAACTGATACATAGGGAGCCCTCTATGGCTATGATGAACTCCCTCCCTCGAAGCTGCCTGACCTCGATGGAGTCTGAGCCCTAGAAGGACCCACCCCAAGATCATCTCCCCTGCCCCCTCTATCTGGTGGTGGTGGAGGACCCATAACCCCACTGCTAGATGCCTCTCTCCTCTGACTCCCTCCTGTGGTCGTCATTGTCCGTGATGATCTACGAAAGCTCCTCGCCCGCTACTCTGGTGGCACTGCCTCGTAGTATAGGTCTTACCAATAGCCTATCTCCTCCCCTACCCACAGAACATAAGTGTACCCAGCCCCTATATCCTCTGCCACCTATCTCCCAGCCCTTAGTGCTGTCTCAGCCTCAGTATAGCCCTGGATAGCCTAATCCCGCTCTCACTATGTATCCCTCAGCTATCTCCTCAGCCTAGTTGTCTCCCTCTCCAGGTCCTAGATCTCATCTACCTATCCCTAGCAGATCTCCCTCAGCTCAAATAGCTCATCCTCCTCCTCCTCGACCCCTTGTGCCTTTGCCTATGGCTCTACCTATGGCTCCCCCTATACTGGTGGATGTGCTTGTGCCTATGCCTATGCCTATGCCTGTACCTGCCTCTATCCCTATCCCTACACCTCTCTAGGAACCTGTGCTACTGGCACCTATAGTGGCAATCCATTGCGACCCCTCACAACCCAAGCCTACCTCTCCTCCCCACCCTCTCTCCAATAGCCCCCCACCTCCTCCGTCGACCTCTCCCCCCACCATCTCCATCATCATCCCCATCCCCACCACCATCTCCATCTATCGGCTCCCCTGGGTCTGTCACCCATGGAAAGGGATGCTCAGCCCAATATGCAATGTACTCTGCATCCATGCCTGCATCCTCAATCTCTAGCCACATATCCCATGGCATAGGCACCATCTCTACCAGCTGCATCATGGCCTGATCATATGACACCAGTGGCCCAAAGTATGCCTGGTCTCGCATTGTCCGTGCATACATACCGGAACCCCGTGGCATCCGTTGGATCTTGCCAAACTGCCTACATACCCTATCAACCAGCTATCTCTCCAATACATAGGGTGTCTACCCAATCAAATATCTGCTCCAGAAGGTATAGGGTAGATCCACTACATCATCCTCCCATGCCTCACACTCTCGGTATGGTCTCCATACCACAGTGTCAATCTCATCAATGACCCTGCGCCAATGCTCCAACCTGCCAATCCGTGGCTATGATGTAATCATATCGTACAAATGCACAAAGTTGTGTCCATGACCCCTGCCCCTAAAATGTATCGGTCGGGTAACTGGCAGATGCTCATATGCCCACACCTATAGCAATGTAACTCCACAACCCAATCCTACAGATCCATGATAAACAAACTGATGAAGCTCATAGTACAAGTGTGCCAACATGCACTGTCCCCAGGCATATCTGGTATGTTGTGTAACCAGTGTCTCCAAGGTGCTCCCCCAGCCCACAACCAACCCCTGTGTCACCCTATCTAGACACAGGAACCCACTGATCACTCCTCCTAGCACTGCTAGTAGTGCCAGTCCTGTCGTTGTCATGGTGTCCCATGCCACGTGTCTAGCCCTCATCTCCAGTCCCGGATCCTAGAACACTCATCTCAGGGCCTCCCTGTCTCCATCTCGATCATAGGGTATCAGCTCCCCGTCGATCAATATCCTCAATATCCTATAAACATCCTCCAAGGTGATTGTCATCTCACCCATCGACAAATGAAAAGTGAACATCTCTGAGTGCCATCTCTCGGCTAAAGCAGTCAGTAAACCCATGTTCGCCCAAAACTCAGGCACATAGAGAATGTATCGCAAACCCATAACCTCAATGGAAGCCCTATCCTCAAAGGTCATCTCTAGTCATAACCTCTACGTCAATGGTAATCTCTCTTGTGACTCCAGCATAGGCAAGTACTCTTGTAGTCAAGCAAATCAATCATGTCAATCCAAGTGACACTCACTGTTCATCATAAAGTGTTGCTATTTTTCCTAGTGACACTCACTGTTCATCACAAAGTGTTTCTATTTATCCTAGTGGTACTCCCTATTCATCACAAAGTACTACACATTTTTTGCACTCCCTATTCATCATAAAGTGCTGCTCATATTTGCACTCCCTGTTCATCACAAAGTGCTGCTCATATTTTACTACTCCCTGTTCATCACAAAGTACTATGTCTTGGTACTCACTGTTCATCACAAAGTGCCTCGATCTATTCTAGTCTTCCCTAGAGGACCTACTTGAGTGTATCCTCTCAGTAGCTTATCCAATCAACAGTGTATGTTCATCACAGAACTGTCGATTTGACCTTGAAGACATAAACGTGCCTTCATGACATAAACATGCTTACAGATTGCACAAACGCGCATGCTCTGCATGGACGCGCTTGCAATACACAAATGTGCCTCTGCTCTACACAGACACACCTATCTTGCACAGATGTGCCCACATTGCACAAACATGCCTGCACAACACAAATGCGCTTGCATCTGGCACAGACGCTTTTCCCAGCATAGACGTGCCTGGCACAAATGCAGACGCGCCTAGCCAACATAGACATGCTTGGCACCAATGCAAATGCGCCTACACATTTTTGACAATTTTTGACATTATCCTAAAGTGCATTTATTTCTCTACCTAGCATGCATTAATGACAACATTTCATGCGACAAAGTACAAGGAGGTTTTGTGGTACTCACTGGCTCTCCTACATCTGTTGGCCTCTGATATCGGTGAATGTGATCAAATCTATGCACCAATACCATCGCTGCTGACTGCTACTGCTCTATTCTCTCTCAGCACTCTGATCTCTTGGATGTGTGGATGATAATGAGGATGTGTTCTCCTCGTGGTCTATCTTATAGACTGCCCTAGCCCTATCCCTCATTTCTTGAGTCAGTCTTCATTATCCCGTGACTCTGTCACTCTATCCTATCTAGTCAGTCCATTCTAGCCTTTCTTTCTTATCGAGAGATTGTCTACGATCTTTTTAGACATTTTCATCCAATCTCTCGAGGGGGCATATCATTCCCATCTTGGGGCAACTTTGTATCAGTTCATATTATCTTCTTTGAAACAACACGACAAGCTGCATTGTCTCAAAGAGGGGCAAAATGTAGACACCTAAAATTGTCATGTCTAATTAAATAAATATTTTATTTATTTAATTACTTTAGTCTAATTCTTCTATTAATTAAATAAATCTATTTATTTAATTAATTCATTTATCCTCTTCTAGCCTTATTTCTCATTTAAATAAATACATTTATTTATTTAAATTACCCTTTCCTAAATTAAATAAATACTTTTATTTATTTAATTTGATCCCACTTCTACTATTAATTAAATAAATCTTTATTTATTTAATTAATTCATTAACCTTTTCTACCCATGACACATGTCATTCATCTCTTAATTCCTACACTACCTACCCTCTCATTATTTTATTATTTTCTATACCTACCCTCTAATCATAGCCGACCATTTATCTTTTACACCTCTTAATCTTATCCCTTCATTTCTTATAGTGTCTTCTATATAAGGAGATGCTTCATTCGTTATCAACCCTAATCAATCATTCTACCCAACTATGCATCCTAACTAACTCAATTACGCACTTGACTACACTACGCCTTTTACATGTGATCCTACTTTCAACCACATTTCCGTTCTTTGTTGAGCTCTTGTGCACATATAAAATCTGAGAGAAAATATATCAAGCAAGATCAATGGAGATAGGAAGAATGGAGATCCAAACCCTATTGGACATGTGATGGTATAATCTTTGTGATTTCATTTGATTTGCATTGTCTTAGGTAATCTTCATATGTTATGGTGAATCTTTGTTGTTGTTAGGCTAGGGTTTTGTGGGTGAATTCATTTAGTCTTTCAACATTGTTGTTATCCATTTTCATCGTATACAGAAAGTATTCAGATCGATGTCGAAAGAGTTAAAGGTATTCGTAGTCTTTCCTTGCCTGCAAGTAAAACTGTTGTGCATTCCTTTTTCAGTAAAGTAAACTTCTTGCGAAGGTTCATTCCAGACTTTTTCATACAAACTCATCACATAGTTGACATGATGAAATGGGAATTTATCTTTTCAAACTGAGTCCTGAAGGTAAGTGTGTAGGGGAAAAAGTGAGACTAATTATAGAAACACTAATCCTACTCTCATACACACTCACAAAATAAGAAAGAGCCTAGGGAGGTAGCACACTTTAGTTGCTTCTTGTGGGGAAGAGAGAGCCGAGGATTACATCTTACAGTTTCTATTACCTTATTACAAATGAGAGAGGAATGATTAAAAATGCAATTTAACCTAAAGTGCAAGTAAGCAAGAAAACCCTAATCTGGAAATGTAGAACATAAAAGAACTGATAAACTACTAAAAAAGTATAGATTAGGAAGCAAAATCATAGGTGCGCCTGTGTCTAAAATCTGAGCCAAATGTTTGGGACTAGGGTGCCATGCCACTGTCCTGATTCTGCAAGTTGGAAGCTACAACTGATAGGATGGGATCTTAGATCTACAAACTATTGCCCTGCCAAATCTTGTTGAAAACAGGCAGGACTAGGGTGCCATGCCCCTGTCCTAGGGGTTTTTGTTGAGATCTGAACCCTAGGACAACCTTTGTGTGCGTTGTCGGTCCTGAAACTTCCAGCGACACTCGGATCCAACCCTGTACCTGTAGCTGATAAAGAGGGTTTCAAGTGGCTATATAAGGTTTTGTCTTAGTCAAACCCCTATTTTGGTGATTTCCACCTCAACAAATAGTTGATAATATACTAAAAATATGTTTGCTAGAACCTTGTGTGTGTGCAAGATACTAAAATGAAAGCAAACAATCTAGAGAAAACCTAAAGAGTAAACCCTAGTTGCTTATAATTGACAAAGTAAATACTCTAAATCCATGATTAAAAGTGATCTAAAGGATAAATATGAATCAAAATGAAGCTCATACAAAGACATTAAAACAACATGAAACCATACCCAACGCTAAGGGAGAGGTACAAGCCAATCTTGAGTCGGTGATCTCCTATTTCTTTCCTATATCTTCAAAAGCCCCTAATTGATGAAATGATACTTGATGAATGTTTGATGGATGAATGTTGAATGTTGTTGAAGACTTCAAATATCTACTCTTTCACTGCAAAGAAAGCTCTTTATTCTCCAAAAACCTACTCTTGGATTCTTAGAAGAAGACCCCTTCAAATGAAGAAAGAGAGCTCTTAAGTATGAAACCCTAGATCTTAATTTCATGTTTAGGCAGACCTAGGATTTGAATTTCCTGCCAATGGTTTGGGGGTTAAGAATTATTATATCATAGGATTATGCTCTCAAAATTTTGGGGAAAAAGTCGAGGACCATGTGCACTTTCAACATGGTCCAACCAAATTTTCACCAAATTTTTGGGGCCATTAGAAATGATGATATTAGAGCGAAATCCAAAGTTACAACTGATTTTGAGGTGTTTTGATATGCTAAATCAAGCCTTAAAGGTCGAAATAGGACATAATTAGGGTTTATGATTAAATGATTTATTGAAGGAATAAAAACGGGCACACTTACGATAAGGGGCCCACTTTTATAACATGCAAAGTGATGAATTATGAATTTAGATTTAATTTAATTAATTAATTAAATTCTTAAAAGAGATTAGAAATGCAAGATGCAAAACATACTAAGGTGGGTGCTAAACTAAGTGTGAAATTGTACCACCCTAACAAGGGTGTACAATTTATGACACTACATTTAGCCCCCACTTTAGCGGTCATATGACACTACATGCATATGCAAGCTAAAGTATAAAAAAAAGTAAACATCATTTGAAAAAGGATATATCCATAAGTTGTCGGACGAAGCCCCCAGTGGTATCTGCACTATACAGTTAGGAACCACACCCTATAAAACCACATGTTAGATAACAAAAACACCTAATGCTTACTAAGGAAGGTGATGAAATTTGCAAGTAGCTCTATGCCTACCCCTATTTCAGTTTTCTCATTAGTGAGGTGAAACAGGGTATCATGTTTACCACAGCGAATTGTGATGAACGTATTGATGAACATGTTCACAACAAGTCTTGTTTGTGCATCCAAGTTCTTTATGGAACTGATGCAGAGTGAGAAAGAAAATTCATGATTCCAACACCACTGATGGTGCAAAAATCGGAGCTCTCTAGCTCAAGATATGATAGATTGAAGGAAAAGTACAAAAATTAGGGTTTTTAACTTAAAAGCATAAAACGAAAAAAGTGGATAACTCATAAATATGAAAGTGACACCTGCATTTGTCACTTTTTGACTTTTTGGCACTATTCACTGCAGAGGAGCCCACTTATTCACCATCATACCTCTATGCTGACCCAAGTGACCTATGCAGATGGAGATCCTACACGCAATTTGTACTTGCTAAATGACCCTTAGACGAGGTGAGTTGAGTTGTCATGGACTCATCCTTGAATTTTCATGTTTGCACTGAATTCGATGTTGAATGATGTCATCTCCGAGATCATGCTCATGCCCCCTATTCCGGCATCATGGTCTCCTAGGGCGCCATGGTCCTCCATGGGTGCCTTGGTCCCATGAGGGTGCCTTGGTCCTCTTAGGGTGCCCTGGTCCCAACTTAGTGCCCTAGTCCACTCAGGGCACCCTGGTCCCTGTTCGGGGTGGCCAAAGGGTGCATGGGATCAGGTGTTTAACAAATAGAATAGATTGATGATGTTTTCAGTGGATGATTATGATCAATGATGGATTACTAATAATTTGATGTTTCAATTTGTAGATTCTTCCATACATTCATGAACACACTATTGGTCACACCTTCTAGAGCCTTCAGAATCATATTTCAAGGCTTACACTGGACAAGAGAGAGTTGCTTCACACTATAGGATTATGGTATTCGATGACTATGCCTGCCATCAAGTTTCATCCTGCTATGTTGATGGCATTGATGGAGAGGTGGGATGAAGATGCCTCAACATTCCTCCTATCTATGGGGAAAATTATGGTTACCCTTGAAGATGTATAATGTATTATGTGCCTTCCTATTAGGGGAGAGACCGTTAGATATCAAGTCAATCGCTCCGCTACTGAGTACAGAAGGTATCGGGTCTACCGCATAAAGAGAGTGATGCGTAGTGAGACAAGGGGCCACATCATGGTCAGTTGGATCCTAGACCCTACCGGTGAGGTTCTACTGATGAGGCATCTCATGATTGCTACCATTGCATTAGTTGTGCTCCCTAATGGATGCAACACCCACATCCATGAAGGTCTCACTTACATGATTAGGGCCATGGAGAGACATCAAAGAGTATACTCTTGGGATTGAAGCATGCTTGCACATCTCTATCACAGCCTTGGAGAGTATGTGTTTGGACAAGGGTGCAATCTAATGACCTACACACTACTACAAGTGTGGATGTTTGAGCATATTACATGCACTAGGCCTATTGGAGTCCCTTCGAACATAGTTCCAGAACAGCCTAGCATATTTTTTTATCCACTTACAAGTGAGTGGTAGTTTGGGGATGTACTACATTGGAGATTGAGTCTAGATAGATTGACATCGGGTATGATCATATGAAGACCCTACCTCAGGATGTATATGTGGGCAGGGATACACAAATAGTTATTTTGCATGCAGAGGAACTGTCTACTAGAGGGACGATATAGTCACATAGTCATTCCCTTCTACTTCAATCGGGTCCAGTAATAGTTCAGGTTTGTGAAGTGTGTTCCTACTGATGTGCCTGTCTACATCCAACACTCACATGTGACTCCTAGGCTAGGAGCTATTTCGAGGCCCACGAGTGATGAGATTGACATCACAAATTCAGATGGATCGGATCAAGATATGGAGATAGATTATAGAGATGATGTGGGCATGCATCGGCAGTACATCACTGTTGGTATTTTGGTATGGTTTTGTCATTGATGTCAACACTTATCAACACCTATCAACTCTGGCACCTTAGAGGATTGGCAAACGTTCACTGGAAAGCAAGTGGCTTTATGCACAGTCACTAGTATCTAGTACACCGGTAGGATATATTGTTCACCAACACTTGGAATGACATGGAAAACATCTGGTTATGTCGAAGATGTCATTTGGACACTTTGTCTTGGATATTTGTTCATTAGCATATTCATATTTGCATATTTGTTGTTACCGGCAAATAGGTCCAGGTTATGCACCAGCAAGCTTATCTATTCCAGATAAGCATGACATGCTTTGGAGATGATTTTGTTTTTATTGTAAATGCATTAAGCCAACATGTTGAATCAGATATTGCATCGGTTATTTATTTACTTGTGATTGTTTTATTGTAATATCTTTTAGAGCCGACCTACTAAAATTGGTCTTAGGGTATGGTATATATGTAAGATCTTATTTATAAGATCGATATGCGATTGGGATAAGGAACTGTAAGAAGGTATATGCGAGAATAAGTGGAGCTATACACGCAGACATCATTTGAAGGTGAAGCAAGGTTTTTGTAAAGACAATCAAAACTACACCGGTACTAAATCCAGCATATGAAGATGCTATTTTGAGCAGTACATTCTCATAGGATTTAACCATCCAATTGTAGTCAGTGTGACTCCTATTTGTGTTTGAGAAGTGAGCTCTAGGAACTTGGCCTTTCTACATGTGCAGACCCCATTTGTATACACATACTATTTGCAGTAGTATCATCTGATTGTGGGTAAGGTTTCCCACCATGGTTTTTCCCCTTACAGGGTTTCCACGTACAAATATTGGTGTTATGTGTTATGGATGTTATTGTCTTTCTATTTCATGCATTAATCTTTATCGGTACTATAATTAACTGATAAAATATCTACCGGCATAAAGTTTGGTTTACCGGTATTAAGCATTAAGGTTGGTTAAGTTGTTTTTGGTTTGAATTTATTTGACAACTGATTCAGCCCCCCCCCTCTTAGTTGTCTCTGGGACCTAACAATCACATGGTGGGGGAGGACATAACCTAGAGCTATCCTTCCAATAGACTATCCTAGAGGTAATCTCGGACCATGGAGATAGATGTGTGACAAGGAGGGACCCGTTACATCTGAGGAGGGCACAGATGATCAGGCCGATGATGAGGGACATCAAGAGGTAGGTGGCGATGGAGATATTATTGATATAGGAGAGGGAGATAATGATGGAGATGATGAGAAGGAGGACAAGGATGAGGAAGATGAGGAGGATGGCAAGGAGGATGAGGAGGAGGAAGAGGATGAGGAGATCAAGAAGGAGGTTAAGGAGGATGAGTCAAATGAAGTTCCTCATCACTCTGGAGATGACACCATAGCACTAGATCCATCGAGCCTCCCATCGCAAGTGGAGAAGGATCCTATAAGGGCTCTTGATTTCAATCCCCATTGGCCCATGCCTACTATGCAAACATAGTACGAGTGTAAATAGCCTAGTGGGCCCTAGTCTCAGGCGGCTCCTTTCCACGACCCCTACTGGCGAGAGGGAGATCCAGGTAAGGTGTTTTATGATTGTCTAATTTATGCAACTTATTTGTTTAAATTTGATGAAATAGAATGTTACTGATGAAAACATCTCTCTCTCTATAGCTAGCATCCAGGAATGGCACTCCCTTATCCAGCATGCAGTGACAGACCTTATCATGCCTGCACACATCCCTAGTTCCTTGCAGATAGCACATACATCAGAGGGAAGGGCAAGACGACACAAGGACCTATTCACCCCATTCAGATGGAGATGGAGGTCTGGTGAGATACAAAGATATCTTTGTGAGAGAGATTACAAGAGACAGAGCATGATCTAGAAGTGTCTTAGACAGAGGCAACCACATACCACGGGATTATGATCAAGAGGGATCGCAGGAGCTCCTCGTGGAGTCACTCGCGTTTCATATCATGATACACACCCATGGGACCACCTTGTGTAGGAGCACCCTTTCAAGCTCTCCCTCCTTCTTGTTTTGTTGGTGTTATGCTTCTTATGAAGCCATTGTACATAAAATAATGAGCCATGTGCTCATAGGTCCTAGTTAGGGTCCTAGTGGAGATCTTAGGGGTCATAAGTCAAGATTGAATTTTTCTTGCAAATGGAGGGTATGTGTGTCCTGGAGGTGTTTAGGGGTCCTTCATAGCATGGTGGTGTCCTTAGGTTGGCCCAATGTCAGTTTAGGAGTCATGAGAAGCAACATTGAGAAAGTTGCTCAAAAGTTGCAAAAGCTGCATGACAACTTTTAAAAGTTATCAAGCAACTTTTCCACCAGGAGGCCAAAATCCTTAGTTTGGCATGGACAACCCTAATATGGGCACACTGACCAAGGCCAAGGTGGTATAAGTATTTGCAAACCCTAAATGAAGGGGATGGATGTCAGAGATTGTATGGCCCAAGCAAGAAGAGCCTAACTGTGACTATTTGTTGGTTACCAGTCAGATTGAATGAAGTTACCGGGCAAGTAAATGGATTGAATTTCTTGCAAACTATGTGAAATGTCTTCTATGGTGTAAATACTTTCATTGTGAGTGATTAGTTTAGGTTTTTGTTTACTGGTTGAGTGTGTCAGTTTGTAATTTGTAGTCTCATTGTCCAGTTTTGGACTAGTTGGGCAAATGAAGTCATAACTCCATTCCCCATTGTGGAATCACCATGAAACCATGGGGAATGAGAGTAGGCACCTTGTACCATAGTGAAATGCAAGAAAGGCCCTTAAAAATGCAGGAAGGCCAAGCAAAGACCCACTCCTAGGTGAGACTGGATAGTGCCTGGTTAGGAGAGGTCAAATTGCAAAGGTCTTGGAGAGAAAGGTTGGTTAGAGGAGAGTGCACCCTTTGGAGGAGGTGTAGAGGAGAGTGTGAAGCAACACTAGTGTGAAGGAGGAGCCTCCACCAATCCAAACAAGGTGGCTAAAACACAAAACCTTTACTGTGACCCAGGCAGACCCTAAAAACCCTCACAAAAACCCTTGAAAACCTTAAAATCCACCCAGGATAGTGTACGGACACTTGGAGGCCTAAAACCTAAAAAATCCTTGAGTCCTTGCCAAATGAATGGCAGTCCATTTTGGGAATTAGGGTTGTTTGTGCATCGTTTGTGAGAGGAAGCCCTAAAGAACCGGGTAGGAGGCCTAATTGGTCCTATTCCTTGTAGCCCTTTTTGAAGGCAAAAACACAAAATAGTGAAATCGGTAAGGGGTTAGAATCTTGAAACCCCTTGGGGGCACATGAATGGGTGGAAAAACCATGAATTAGACCTGATATAACCTTGCTAAGACCTTGGAAGGTGTGGAACAAGCCTAGCCCTTACTATCCATAGTAAGGGGTTTGTGAGTCTCATGAGTAGGTGAGACCTTAGGAGCAGCATAGCAACTCATTGGTGGGTGGATTGGAAAAGGTCAGGGGATTCCTCAAGAAAAGGAAGTCCTAGAGACCCTAGGGTGTGAGGAGAACACCAAGTGATCCAACGAAAGGATCCAAGAGCATAGACTAGGCTAGTCTATCCCATACCCCATCCCACCAGATTGGTATCCAAGCTAGTTAAAGACTTGTTGGACTGTGTATGTCTCTATATACTAGTGAATCATTAGGGGAGAGCAGAATGATCACTAATGTAGAGCTGGCTAGAGAGGTAGAAGAGCAGAAGGAGAAAAATAGACTCCTTGAAGAAGCTATGAGTGAGATAAGGGATAAACTGTAGGAAGTGGTGGATCAGAGGACATAAGGACATTGGGATGAAGACACCAAGGGTAAAGGCAAGAAGACTATAGACATAGATGACATTATCCTTGAACCAGATCCCTTGTTCAATGAAGAACCTTTTGTGAAGGCTATTAAGGCCTTGAACACCAAAGCCTTTGAAGGATTGCCACATTTCAATGGAAGAATGGACATAGACACTGTTATGGAATGGATTGAGGGCATGGACAACCACTTTGAGTGTGAGGGAGTGACAGAGGCTCAAAAGGTTAAAGTTGCCAAATCAAGATTAAGGGGAGTAGCTTTGACATGGTGGAAGTACCTACAAGAAGAAAGAGTTAGTATGGGAAAGCTACCTATTGAAAATTGGAAAGCTATGGTGAGTAAGATTAAGGAGAACTACTTACCAGAGGATTATGAAGTCCAACTTCATAAGAAGAGACAAGGATCCAAGCAGAAGGATCTTGATGTGACCTCCTACACAGAGGAGTTTCAAAAGCTATGTCTTAGATCCAAAGTCCAAGAAGATGAATCTATTAAGGTGGCTAGGTATCTAAGCGGCCTAAAGTGGAACATTAAAGAGGAGATAAGCTATGGACTCCTACTACTATTCAAAAGTGTCATTAGCTTTCTATCAAGGTAGAAGAGAGGAACAAAAGGAAAGGAGACTCCAATAATAGGGGAAGAGGCAGAGGTAGAGAACATGTGAATCACCGAGGTGGTTACCAAAGCAAGACAAATGAATAGAGGAACCAAGGAGAAGCCAAGTTGACTGAGCATGGCAGTGAAGCCAATCTCAGAGGAGGACATTCTAGAGGAAGAGGGGCACAAGGTGGTTCAAATAGGGGTAGAGGTAACTCCTATTTTGCAACAATGAAGTATTACAATTCTGGACAATTGGGACACCCGGCATATAGATGCCCTGACAAGCCTACATCATCAAATAGTGGAAAGAGGGTTGCATATGCACATGATGACTCTTCAAGCAGCAAGACACCTGAGGTGGACAATATTGAATCAGAGATTGGAGAAAATATGATGTTCAATAGGGTCTTGATAAGATAGCCAAAGAAGAATGAACCCAAGCATAGGAGAGCATTATTTAGGGTGAGGTGCAAGATTCTTGGTAAAGTTTGCAAGGTGATAGTTAATTTAGGCTCAACTAACAATATCATATCAGAAGAGGTAGTCAAGAAGTTGAAACTCACAAGGATACCCTAGACTAACCCATACAAGGTGACATGGTTGAATCATGAGCAGAGTGTGCTAGTCAATGAGCAGACTTGGGTAGAGTTTTCTATTGGAGGATACAAGGATAAGATCCTTTGTGATGTGTTACCTATGGATGCATGTCACTTATTGCTAGGAAGACCCTGGAAATTTGATAGGAAGGTGATCTATGATGGAGAGGAGAACTCCATTTCCTTTAAGAAGGACAACAAGACCTTCAAGATTCAGTCTTTGACAGAGAATGAAGAGGGAACTTCAAGAACATCTAGTGTTTTATTGGCTACCAGTAAAGAGTTTTTAAACTTGCTACATGAGGAGGAGATAGTGAAGTGTGCCATCTTTGTGAAGCCAAAGGAGGAAGAAGACAAGTTGCAGGCAGAGATACCCAAGGAGGTGAAGCACATGTTGCAAGAGTATAAGGACATAGTGAGTGATGGAGCACCTGCAACACTCCCACCAAGAAGGTCTATAAGTCATCAAATAGACTTTGTTCCTAGTGCATCCTTACCTAACAAGGCTGCATATAAGCTTACACATAATTAGAATAAGGAGGTAGCAAGGAAAGTGTAGGAGTTATTGGAACAAGGATTGATTAAGAAGAGCATCAGCCCATGTGCAGTTCTAGTAACGCTAGCATCCAAAAAAGGAGGTAAGTGGAGACTTTGCATTGACTCAAGAGCAATAAATAGGATTACCATAAGGTATAGGTTTCCTATTCCAAGAATAGAGGATTTGATGGACTGTTTAGGAGGGGCTATGTATTTCACCAAGCTAGACCTTAAAAGTGGTTATCACCAGATAAGAATTAAGGAGGGTGATGAGTGGAAGACTGCTTTTAAAACCACAGAAGGATTGTATGAATGGCTTGTGATGCCATTTGGACTCACCAATGCTCTGAGCACCTTCATGAGGTTGATGAATGAAGTGTTAAAGGATTTCACAGGCAGATTTGTGGTGGTGTACCTAGATGACATTCTCATCTATAGCAGAACCAAAGAGGAGCATCTTGAGCATTTGAGGTTAGTCTTAGAAAGGTTGCATGAGGAGAAGCTATCCATCAACCTAGAGAAGTGTTACTTCTTGAAGCAAGAGATGGTCTACATAGGATTTGTGGTATCTAAAGGAACCTTGAAGATGGATCCAAGCAAAGTGGAGGCAATCTTGAATTGGCCTGCACCTAGAACAGGGACTGAAGTTAGAAGTTTCCATGGATTAGCTCAATTCTATAGGAAGTTTGTGAGGAATTTCAGTGGCATATGTGCACCAGTCCTTGACACCATTAAGGGAGGCCTTAAAACCAAGTTTAAATGGACTGAGCAGGCTGACAAAGCATTTCAATTGTTGAAGCAAGAAGTAGCCACAAAACCTATCCTTCTCCTACCTACGTTTGATAAGCTATTCACTTTGGAGTTTGATGCAAGTGGAATTGTAGTAGGTGGTGTATTGAGTCAAGAGGGAAGACCTGTGGCATTTTTCAGTGAGAAGCTTAATGAATAAAAGAAGAGGTACTCAACCTATGACCTAGAGTTGTATGCATTAGTGCAGTCTCTAAAGAAATGGAGGCATTACCTACTCCCAAAGGAATTTGTAGTGTTCATAGATAATCATGCATTGAGTTACATTAACACTCAAGAGAAGCTAAGAAATAAACATCTAAAGCAGATGGAATACCTCCAATCCTTCACCTTCACCATTAAGCATAAGAAGGGGCAACTTATTAAGGTGGAAGATGCATTAAGAAGGAAGTTGTTGACTGTTCAAGAACTACAGTTGCAGAGCATAGGCATAGAAGGTTTCAAAGACCTCTATGAAGGAGATGAAGACTTCTCATCAGCTTACAAGGTTTGCAAAGAGTTTGAGAACCATTTCCATGGTGAGTATGTAGATTACACTCTCCAAAATGGTCTCTTGTTCAAGGGTAACCAGTTGTGTGTACCTAAAGGATCCATGAGGGAGAACCTCATCCAAGAAAAACATAATGGCAGTTTAAGTGGACACTTTGGAGTCAACAAAACCTTGGATTTAGTACAGAGGTACTACTATTGGCCAAAGTTGCCAAAACATGTAAAGAGGTATGTAGAGCAATGTGGAGTGTGTCAAAGAGCAAAAGGAGGATCAAGCAATGCTAGTCTTTATCAACCATTACTGGTCCCTAATAGACCTTGGGAATGTATAAGCATGGACTTTGTAGTAGGACTTCCCAAGACTAAAACAGGTATGGACAGCATCTATGTGGTAGTAGATAGATTTTCCAAGATGAGTCATTTCATACCATGTAAGACCACACATGATGCTAGCTATGTTGCACATCTCTTCTTCAAAGAGATTGTTAGGATTCATGGACTCCCTTTAAGCATTGTTTCAGACAGGGACAACAAGTTCATGGGTCATTTTTGGCAAATATTATGGAGGAGACTAGGAACTAACTTGTCATTTAGCTCAACTTACCATCCACAAACAGATGGTCAAACTGTAGTCATCAACAGGGTGTTAGGCAATTTGTTGAGGTGTCTAACTAAGGAGTATGGTCAGACATGGGACCTTATCATTCCTCAAGCAGAGTATGCATATAATGACAGTGTGAATAGAACCACTGGTAGAAGTCCTTTTGAGGTTGTGTATGGCAGACATCCAAGGGGAGTATGTGAGTTGAGAGACCTTAATACTTTGGAGATGAAGAGTGGGAAAGCAGAGGACTTCACTCAAATCATCAAGGAAGTTCAAGAGCAAGTTAAGAAGGCCATCCTAGAATCTACTCAGAAACTGAAAGCCAAAGTGGATGAGAAAAGGAGAGAAGTTCAGTTCAAGATGGGTGACTATGTGATGGTACATTTGAGCAAAGCCAGGATGCAAAGTGGTAAGCCTACCAAACTGCAGATGAAGAGAGTAGGACCTTGTCAAATTCTGGCAAAATATGGTGAGAACACCTATAAGGTTGATTTACCTTCAGACTTAGCCATTTCACCAGTCTTTAATGTTGTTGACCTGGTAATGTACAAGGGAGAGATAGCAGGGAAGACTGAGAACCAAGCCAAGGTATTACAAGACTTCGATGTAAATACCTTACCTCAAGTGAAGAAGCCTAAAGTAGAGGAGATCTTGGAATTAAGGGCGAAGAAGTCTACTAGACACCAGGTCTACATGGAACACTTAGTGAAATGGGCAGATCAACCAGTATCTGAAGCTACATGGGTGGAGGAGAGCAGGTTCAAGACACTTGGAATACACCCAGCTCTCATTTCTTCTTCTTTTTCTTAGTTATGTGTAGAGGCAGAGTATGGTGTAGGAGCACCCTTTCAATCTCTCCCTACTTCTTTTTTTGTTTGCGTTATGCTTCTTATGAAGCCATTGTACATAAAATAATGAGCCATGTGCTCATAGGTCCTAGTTAGGGTCCTAGTGGAGATCTTAGGGGTCATAAGTCAAGATTGAGTTTTTCTTGCAAATGGAGGGTATGTGTGTCCTGGAGGTGTTTAGGGGTCCTTCATAGCATGGTGGTGTCCTTAGGTTGGCCCAATGTCAGTTTAGGAGTCATGAGAAGCAACATTGAGAAAGTTGCTCCAAAGTTGCAAAAGGTGCATGACAACTTTTAAAAGTTGTCAAGCAACTTTTCCACCAGGAGGCCAAAATCCTTAGTTTGGCGTGGACAACCCTAATATGGGCACACTGACCAAGGCCAAGGTGGTATAAGTATTTGCAAACCCTAAATGAAGGGGATGGATGTTAGAGATTATACGGCCCAAGCAAGAAGAGCCTTATTGTGACTATTTGTTGGTTACCAGTCAGATTGAATGAAGTTATCGGGCAAGTAAATGGATTGAATTGCATGCAAAACTATGTGAAATGTCTTCTATGGTGTAAATACTATCATTGTGAGTGATTAGTTTAGGTTTTTGTTTACCGGTTGAGTGTGTTTGTAAATAGTTTGTAATTTGTAGTCTCACTATCCAGTTTTGGACTAATTGGGCAAATGAAGTCATAACTCCATTCCCCATTGTGGAATCACCATGAAACCATGGGGAATGAGAGTAGGCACCTTGTACCATAGTGCAATGCAAGAATGGAACTTAAAAATGCAGGAAGGCCAAGCAAAGACCCACTCCTAAGCGAGACTGGATAGTGCCCGGTTAGGAGAAGTCAAATTACAGAGGTCTTGGAGAGCAAGGTTGGTCAGAGGAGAGTGCACCCTTTGGAGGAGGTGCAGAGGAGAGTGTGAAGCAACACTCATGTGAAGGAGGAGCCTCCACCAATCCAAACAAGGTGGCTAAAACAAAAAACCTTCACTGTGACCCAGGCAGACCCTAAAAACCCTCACAAAAACCCTTGAAAACCTTAAAATCCACCCAGGACAGTGTACGGACACTTGGAGGCATAAAACCTAGAAAATCCTTGAGTCCTTGCCAAATGAATGGCAGTCCGTTTTGGGAGTTAGGGTTGTTTGTGCATCATTTGTGAGAGGAAGCCCTAAAGAACCGGGTAGGAGGCCTAATTGGTCCTATTCCTTGTAGCCCTTTTTAAAGGCAAAAACACAAAATAGTGAAATCAGTAAGGGGTAAGAATCTTGAAACCCCTTGGGGGCACATGAATGGGTGGAAAAACCATGAATTAGACCTGATATAACCTTGTTAAGACCTTGGAAGGTGTGGAACAAGCCTAGCCCTTACTAGCCATAGTAAGGGGTTTGTGAGTCTCGTGAGTAGGTGAGACCTTAGGAGTAGCATAGCAACTCATTGGTAGGTGGATTGGGCAAGGTCAGGGGATTTTGCAAGCAAAGGAAGTTCTAGAGACCCTAGGGTGTGAGGAGAACACTAAGTGATCCAAGGAAAGGATCCAAGAGCATAGACTAGGCTAGTGTATCCCATACCCCATCCCACCACCACCCCCACGACTAGATCAAGAGGGGACATCTAGTCACCATCCTCCAGCTACTAGTCCTAGGGATAGGAGATGACTTTTCTTTATTATGACACATTTTGTTGATGTATATGTTATGACACTCATGGATGTGTATTTATTTATGCTCATGTCATATCTAACACATGTTATTTTAACACTTAAATAATGTACACATTTCTTAGATTAAAAATAACACATTTGGTGGTGAACATGTATGTCTAATTTAATTTTCATGTGATTTATTTCTCAATGCTTCATGATTAAATTGATACATGTGTGATTTAATTAAATAACTAAGTATTTAATTAAATGCTACTTTGATGATATAGAAGGAATGTGTTAAACTTAAGACCCATATGACTAATGTGATTTAGTTAACTCTAATTAAACACATCATGATATAATCCTACTTAACACATAAGAAATTGTATAACATTCTAGCACATATAAAATTTAAATCTATTACAATTTACATAAATGAATACAAGACAAACAACAGAGTAAAGGAACATGCTTGTCAAGAACGAAGTAATGTAGACTAAATAATACAATATCATTCAATACCACATACTTTAATTAAGATATGCTAACACATTATCCAATTTTGAAGAAAGAAAAGGTAAAAATAGGGAGAAGATAAACTAGAAAGAGAGAAATAAGGAGAGAAAGAAAGAGATAGAGGCTAGGCATAGTATCTACGAAGGTGCATAGCATTTATAGGTTCCTTGAGAGGCGTACCTTCCTCATCTACTATCTTTTAAGCACCTGATCCATAAACTTTGATAACAATGTATGGTCCAAGCCAATTAGGGTTGAATTTTCCTTTCTTCTCAGGTAAAGAATTCACGTTACGCTGATTTTTCATAAAGCACTAGATCGCCCACTGAAAAGGAATGTGAAATAACTTTATCATTATATCTCTATTGTAAAGTTTTATGATATACTTGAATATGCTCGAGAGAATTTATATATCATTCATTGAGAATCTCAATTTGATGAAGTCTTTGTTCTCTATAAGAATTGTCATCCATTATACCCCTAAGACAAACTCTCAGAGAAGGAATTTCTAACTCCAAAGTCATAATGGCATCAATGCCATAAACAAGATTATAAGGGGTACAACCCGTAGAAACACGTACACTAATCTGATAGGCCCAAAGAGCATAGGTTAATTGAGTATGCCAATACTTACCATGCTTGTTTATAGTCTTTCAAAGAATCTGTTCAATTATCCTATTCGAAGATTCGGCTTGACCATTTGATTGAGGATAGTAGGGTGTAGAAAATTTATGTTGAATATGATATTTCTCGAGGAACTTCTTCACATCCTTATTTTTAAATGATGTTCCATTATCGAATAATGTTTTCTAAGATAAATTGGCAAATTACCTCAGCGGTAGTGGATCGAAGAGGAACTACTTCCACCCACTTCATAAAGTAATCAGTTGCAGTTATGATGAAAGTATGTCCTTCGGATGAAGGAGGAGATATTTTACCAATGAGATCCAAACCCCATGTAGAAAAGGGCCAAGATGCTACTTCAGATCGAAGTTCTTGGGCAATGGCATGGATCAAATTGCTATGTTACTGACACTAATGACATTTTTTAACAAATGCAAAGGAATCCTTTTCCATGGTTTGCCAATAATATCCCATTTGGAGAAATCTTTGAACCAAAGATCTACCCCCAAAATGGCCCCCACAAGCACCTGAATATGCTTCCTCAAGAGCAATAGAGATCTTAGCTTTGTTAAGACATCGAAGGAGAAGACCATTATAGCCCCTCCTATAAAGAAAATTAGAAAGGATAATGTATCTAGCAGCCAATTTGTGAATCCTAGCCCTATTATTCTTATTTGTAGAGTTAGAAAAGGTACCGTCACTCAAATATCTCACAATATGTGAGTACTATTCATCAACATCTACAATGCAACAATATGCCACATCACTAAGATTATCAACAATAGCCGGTATAGTGAGGTTGTGAATAGTGAATTTGAGATCTACCAAGGGGTCCTCTAAAGACACAAGAGAGGCTACACATGCCATCGCATCAGCATATCGATTATCTTTTTGAGGAATAGGCTCCATGGTATAACAATCAAACTTTTGCAACAAGGATATAGCTAGATCTCTATATTGTGATAATTTATCTTTCTTAGCTTGATAATCTCCTATCACTTGTCTATGATTAGATGCGAGTCTTCATAGATATGTAGATGTTTTACATTTAATGCTAAGGCTGCTTTAATTCAGCTATAAGAGCCTCATATTCAGCAATGTTATTAGTACATAAAAAATTGAGACGATATGATAAAGGGATGGGCTTCTTTTTAGGAGAAATTAAGACCACCCCTACCCCCGCTCCTATATGACATCTAGGGCCATCAAAATGCAATTCCCAACACTCATCAATCTTAATAGAGAAAATATATTCGTCAGGAAAGGACTCCAGATTAGGTAGGGAGAAGGGTGAAGGAGCCTCAACTAAGTGGTGAGTCAACACTTGACCCTTTATTGCCTTTTGTGAGACAAACTTAAGGTCAAACTCAATCAACATCATAACCCACTTGGTTGAGCATCCCAAAAGGTCAACTTTAGAGAAAAGATGCTTGAGAGGATCAAATTTAATGATAACATGGACTTCAACATTCAAGAGATAATGCCTTAATTTTTGAGTTGCAAAGACTAAAGCAAGGCACTGTCTTTCTATCACAGAGTATCGGACTTCGTAATCGAGAAGAGTATGACTTATATAATAAACCATGTATAGAAAAAACCATTTAGAATGGTCAGCAGGTTGAAGAATAGGAGGATTGGCCAAATAAGTTTTCAGGTCTTCAAATGCTTGACGACAATCCTCATTCCATTGAAAGATGATATTATTTTTAAGCAATTGAGTAAAAGGGAAGGTACGGCCTACGAGTTTAGATACAAACTTATGAATCACTTGAATCTTTCCTTGTAAACTTTTGAGTTGAGAGACATTTTTAGGAGGTGGCATGTTAAAAATGGCATCTATCTTTTTTGTATTCACCTCAATTCCACAATGCAAAACTATGAACCCTAATAGTTTTCCACTATCTACACCAAAAACACATTTTTGGGGATTCAAGCACATGTTATACTTACGAATTCTCTTGAATATCTAACGAAGTATCTTAACATGATTTGTGAAAAGGATAGATTTATCTAAGATGTCATCAACGTAATATTCTAACGTCTTATGCATATAGTCATGGAAGATGAGAGTCATAGCACGCTGATAGGTTGTGCCTACATTTTTCAATCCAAAAGGCATCATAACACAACAAAACGTGCCCCAAGGGGTGGTAAAAGCAATCTTGTATTGATCTTGAGGATTAATGAAGATTTGATCATATCCAAAGAAACCATCCATGAAGGATAATAAGGCATGACCTGCTGTAGAATCCACTATCATATCGATATTCGGGAGAGGGAATCATCTTTTAAAGAGGCTTTGTTTAGATCTTGAAAGTTCACACACATCCTAATCTTATTATTAGACTTAGCCACAACCATGATGTTTAAAACCCATGGGGAATAATCGATAGGACAAATGAATCCAGCATCTAGTAGCTTCTCAAATTCAACTTTAATAAATAATCATGCCACTTTAGGGTGAATCTTTTGAATCTTTTGCTTCACAGGTTTAGCATCAGGAATTAGGACAATGTTATGAGTGACAATCTTAGGATCTATGCCAGGCATGTCAAAGTACATCCAAGCAATGACTTTAGGGAATTCAAGTAATAATTTAGAATATAGTTTTTGCTCTTCTTTGTCAAGACATTTCCCTATCTTGATGATTTTATCTTCAACATAAGGATCCATCTTGATATCAATAGTGTCACTTTTTTAGGAGATTGCTTTGTTGAGGAGCATATTTTAACTGAGGAAATTCTTTAACTATCTCATTGTTATTTCTTTCTTTCCCAAAGTAAGCTTCTGCATTCAAACAATAGGAAAATCCATGATTATGGTGATAACGAGGAAGGTTGTAATAAGCTCCTAAGAAATCAGCTAAGGAATCATCAGTGGGAAAAACATCCAAAGCAAGGACACTAGAAGAGTCATGGTCAATATACTCTAGATATTTTAGTGGGAGAGAAGTAGAAATAACATTAGCATTAATAGATGGTCTCTTAGAAGTGTTAGTATGCTCAAAAGGATCATAGCCAAGCCCAAATTTCATATCACAAAAGTTATTTTCCAAGGGAACCTTTATCCCTTGTTCTTGAGCACCACATCCATTACCATTATATCTGCACCTAGCTAGGATGTGAAAACCAAGACCATAAAGGTTAGCCATTTCCAAAAGAGAAGGAGGATTTTCATAAAGTGAAGGGTCAAAGTCCTCTAGGTCGGAAACTAAGGGAGATGAAGTCTGGGAAGCTGCCACAAAGTTATTACTTAATGGCCCAAACAAAGTGGATTGCTTTTTAGGTTCTTCTTCTTCTTCCTTCTTTTCAACCTTAGGTTCTCTAGGGGGAATTTTGTATTCCCCTATGAAGGTAGGATTAAAATCAAGGGATCCCCAATCATCTTCTGCAAGAATATTTTTAAGAGAGAAGGCATCCTCAGTGGTAGAATCGGGCTAAGATGACTCTTCCTCAAGAACTTTAGGTCCACTTGAAGAAGTATTGGGAAGTGATTAAGAAGTAGGATATTGGTTTGATGAAGTGATTATAATAGCGAGAGTAGAAGCTTTAGTGGAATCATCTAATATAGCTAGGGAAGAACTAGTTGAAGAGGAATTGGAAGTTGATGTATGTAGACAAGCCTGGAGATTTGTGTCACCTAGCAGGGTATATGTCTTATTATTGTAAATGAACTTAACTTGCCTATGTAATGTAGAGGGGACAACTTGCATGCTATGAATCCAAGGTCTCCCTAGTAACAAGTAGTATGTTAATTCTCCAGACATGACATGAATAGGTGTGGGTAAAGTAACGTGACCTACCTTAACAGGCAAGGTGATGATACCTAATGAAGATTTAGCAACATTATAAAAGCCTCAGATAGTGACAAAATTGGGCTTAATAAGAGATGTATCGCCATTGATCTTATGCAACAGATTAATACTACAAACATTAAGGCCAAAACCATTATCCACTAGTGTTTGTCTTATTGCACTATTATTTAGAATAACCAAAATTATTAAGGGATCATATTGATGTTGAATTTCACTAGTGGGTAACTCATCTTGTGTAAACACAATTTGAGCCATAGGAGTTGTGATAGAATTAATCAAGGAGGCCATATTATTAGATTTCGTTGTGGGTGGGACATTCAATATTCTCAGGGCATCTTGTAGCATTCTATGATGAGTTGAAGAAGTCTGAATCAAGTCCCAAAGGGATATCTTAGCAGGAGTAGCTTTAAGTTGTTCAACAAGATCATATTCCTTACCAAGAGTTTGTGAAATGTGAGGTGCTTGAGGAAGAATAGGTTGAGGATAAGGAAGAGAAGTTGGGATAATCGATGGAGGATTAGGTTGCCTATTGTTTCTCATGTTATAGGTATGGGAAATTGCATTATAACTCTCTTTAGTTAATCATTTAGCATAGCTATAAGGACTCTTAGTGGGATTTCTTCCTTGCACCGTAATGATGGGTTTGTTGGGAGTGCTAAAGGAATCATGACTATATCCACCTTGAACTGTGAAAAGAGGTTGATTAGAAAGAGGTGAGGTAGGAGAAGGATAAGCACCTTGGATACAAAAAGAGGTTTATTATGTTAATTCACATTGATCATGTTGATTAACCTTTTAGATGTATTGTTTTTTTGGGGGGGTTTAGGTAAAGACATAAATTCATCAAGGGCATCTTCCAATAAAGCATGGTCATAGTGATTGAAATGTTTATCTTTGGACTCAAAGGGAGACATAACCTCATACAAGGAATTTTGAAGGTCAACCATGTTATTAGATTTAGTGCAGGATTTTATAGGAATGTACCCATGGGAGTAATCATCCAACTTATCTTTCTCATCACCATGAAATGGCATAGAAATAAGGTTGATTAATTTTTGGCAAAACTAGGGTTTAGAAGGCTTAGGGTTCAAAAACTCATCTAGAGATTCATCTAATTCATCCTTAATAAACTCATAATCAACATAATTGTATACATCATCAAAAGAATGAATATCTTGTAAATAAAATTCTGACATTTTGAAATGGAAATTGAATGAAATTTGAACACACAATGCAAGAAAGAAATCTATTTTTTTTTGTTTTTTATGTTTTGAAAGAAAATGAAATACACTAGATGTAGATCTAACAATTCAATGCAATTAAAATGAAATTGGATTCATGTTGGGTTCACCAAAGATGTGTAGGGGAAAAAGTGACACTAAGTATGGAAACCCTAATCCCACTCTCATACATACTCATGGAAGACAAAAGAGCCTAGGGAGGTAACGCATTTTAGCTACTTCTTGTGGGGAAGAGAGAGCTAGGGATTACCTCTTAGGGTTTATATTCCCTTGCCTCAAATGAGAGAGAGGAATGATTAAAAGTGCAATTTAACCTAAAGTGCAAGTAAGAAGAAAACCCTAATCTAGAAATGCAAAACGGAAAACAATTGATAAATTGTTGAAACGTATAGATTAGGAAGCAAAATCAGAGGTGCACCTATGTCTGAAATTTGAGCCAAAATGTTTGGGACCAGGGTGCCACACCATTGTCCAAATTTTTCAAGTTTGAAGCTACAACTGACATGATGGGATCTAAGATCTGCAAACTATTGCACTATCAAATCCTGTTGAAAATAGGCAGGACCAAGGCACCACACCCCTGTCCCGGGCAGGACCAAGGTGCCACACCCCTGTACTAGGGGTTTTTACTGAGATCTAAACCCTAGGTCAACCTATGTGTGCTCTATAAGTAATAAAACTTCCAACGATGCTTGGATCTGAACCTATACCTATAGCTAAAAAAGAGGGTTTTAGGTGGCTATATAGGGTTTTGCCTTAGTCAAACCCCTGTTTTGGTGATTTTCACCTCAACAAATAGTCAATAATATACTAAAAATGTTTGTAATAGAACCTTGTGTGTGTACAAGATCCTAAAATGAAAGCAAACAATCTAGAGAAACCCTAAAGAGTAAACCCTAATTGCTTGTCATTGACAAAGTAAATGCTCTAAATCCATGATGCAAAGTGATCTAAAGCATGAATATGAATCAAAATGAATCTCATACAAAGACATGAAAATAACATGAAACCATACCCAAACCCCAAGGGAGAAGTACAATCCAATCTTCAGTTGGTGATCTCCTATTGCTTTCCTATATCTTCAAAAGCCCCCAATTGATGAAATGATACTTGATGGATGTTTGATGGATGAATGTTGAATGTTGTTGTAGATTTCAAAGATCTAGTCTTTCGCTGCAAAGAAGGCTCTTTATGCTCCAAAAACCTGCTCTTGGATTCTTAGAAGAAGACCCCTTCAAATGAAGAAAGAGAGCTCTTAAGTATGAAACCCTAGCTCTTAATTTCATGTTTAGGCTGACCTAGGATTTGAATTTCCCACCAATAGCATGGGGGTTAGGCATTGTTATATCATAGGATTATGCTCCCAAAATTTTAGGAAAAAAGCTGAGGACCATGTGCACTTTCAACATGGTCTAGCCAACTTTTCACCAAATTTTTGGGGTCGTTAGAAATGATGATATTAGAGTGAACCCCAAAGTTACAGTTGATTCTGAGGTGTTTTGATATGCGAAATTGGGCCTTAAAGGTCGAATCAAGACATAATTAAGGTATATGATTAAATGATTTATTGAAGGAATAAAAATGGGCACACATAGGATAAAGGGCCTGATTTTATAACATACGAAGTGCTGAATTATGAATTTAGATTTAATTTAATTAATTAATTAAATGCTTAAAAGAGATTAGAAATGCAAGATGCAAAACATACTAAGGTGGGTGCTAAACTAAGTGTGAAATTGTACCACCCTAGCAAAGGTGTACAATTTAAAACACTATAGTAAGAAAGCCTTTATTGAAATTAAGGAGGCCATTGCTCATGCTCTAGGCTTGGTATGTCCTGATTACACTAAGGAATTCATAATGTATAGCTATGCATCAGATCACACTTGTTCAGCTATATTGATGTAGAAGAACAATGAAGGTATTGAATCACCTATCGCTTTTATGAGTTATCCTCTAAAAGCTAATGAGTTAAAGTTTTTTGTAGTGGAGAAGCATGCCTTTGATGTGGTTAAAGCGGTAAAACATTTTAGGTTTTATATTCTCAACTCTCATGTCATTTCTCTTGTTCCTTATACTATTGGCAAGTCTATTCCAACACAACAGAAATTTGGAACTAAAAGAGGCAACTAGTTGCCAAGACTCAAGAATATGACATGGAGACAAAGCCTACTAAGTTGGTTCGAGGTAAGGGTTTGTGTCAATTAATTTTTGTTAGTAAATCTGATGAAGAAGTAGTGCTCGAGAATGAAGGCATGAATGAAGATCTTCCTAAAGTTTTGTTTATCAGCACCACTGATGAGTGGTATTTCGATTTAGCGTACTTCCTTACATGTGGTGAGTGTTCTTCACATTTTTCACTTAATGAAAAGCATACTTTGAAATTGAAAGCAGTTTCCTTTGTCCTTTGGGACAATGGTTTATACAAGAAAGGCATAGATGGAAGTTTCTTATGTTGTGTTGATAAGGAACAACAAGTTAGATTGCTTGAAGCATTTCATGATCTGGCTTGTGGAGGACATTTTTCAGCTCTTGTCACGACACACAAAATTTTGCATGCAAGATACTATTGGCCAACACTGTTTAAGGATGCATATAGCTGGGTCTGCAAATGTGAGCAATGTTAGCAGTTTGTTGGTAAGCCTAAGCTGGTTGCTTTACCTCTCAAGCCGGTGGTAATTGAGGAGCCTTTTCAGCAGTGGGGGCTAGATTTTGTTGGACTAGTGAATCCCTCATCCAACACAAGCCATATGTACATACTCATTACAATAGATTACTTCACCAAATGGGTGGAGGCAATTCCCACAAAGCAAGCTACTTCAACAAGGGTTTGTTAATTCTTGAAAGAGAATATTTTTTCAAGGTTTGGTGTTCCTCGTAAGATAGTTACTTGTAATACTTCTTTTTTTTTGTCTTATGAGATCATTGAATTTTGTATTAAGCATGGTATTACCCTTTCACATTCATTTGATTATTATCCGCAAAGAAAAGGTCAGGTTGAATCAAGCAACAAGAACTTGATTACCATTATCAAGAAGCTTGTTGATGAAAAACAAAGAACTTGGCACAAAGCTCTTTTGATGCACTTTGGGCGGATCGTATCACGCCCAAAAGGGCAATCAACATGTCTCCTTTTCAACTTTTGTATGAGATGAATGTTGAAATTCCTCACATTGGAACTTCCAACTTTGAAGCTTGCCAAGGCTATTGAAGATGGGTCCTACCAAAGTTTGCTTTATAAGTAGATTATGTTTCTTTCTTAGTTGGAAGAAGTAAGGGTTGAAGTGGTGGATCATATTTCTGCTCATCAAACTCAAGTAAAGGTGTTATTTGACAAGAAGGCAACATCTCATGAGTTCAATGTAGGTGACCAAGTTTTTCTTTGGGACAAGAGGAGAGAACCAAAAGGAATGCATGGGAAATTTGATTCTCAATGGACTGGTCCCTTCACTATTCATCAATTTTGTGGGCAGCATAGTTATTTGCTTGCATATGCTAACGGAACTCCATTCTCACTTTCTCATAGTGGAGAACACCTCAATCTTTTCACTCAATGAGGAGCTCGTAAATTTATGTAAAAGTGTAAATTTTTGTACATATGCCTTTTTGCGTCATCTTTTGTCGCTTGACTTTATAGCCCAATGGATACATGCACTTGGAGTTTTGTATTCTACAGCTTTTTTTAGTGAAAGTCATTCCCTAGTCAAAGCCAACTGTCATCACCGATTTCAGTTGGACTGAATCATGAGACAACCCCTATGAAACTTGTCCATTTGTATCTCACATACTCCCAGATTGGTCAATTTACCTCGTAAGTCATGCCCCTTTTGCGTCTTAGTTAAGCATATTTTTCTTTTTAAGAGTTAACTTTTTGTTTTCTCTTTTTATGCATGTCGGGTTTTAAAACCCAACTTGCATGTTTTGGGTTTTGAGTCGCACATCAGGTTTTAAAACCCAATGTGCAAGTTTGTTGTCTTTTAAGGCAGGTCGGGTTTTAAAACCCGACCTGTAGGTCTTTCCTTGCCAAATGGCAGGTCGGGTTTTAAAACCCATCATGTAAGTCTTTCCTCACCAAATGGTAGGTCGGGTTTTAAAAACTGACTTGCAGGTGATCTCGAGTGCAGGTCGGGTTTTAAAACGCATCCTTCTTGGCATGCTAAGTGCATTAAATGCACTTAATTAACCTCTTTTAAACACATTTTTAGTTTTATTTTTGTCATTTATAAATCATGTTTTTTGCTTATTACTGCTTAGTGATTGCGGTTTTTTTCTTAAGCGAGTGCAAAAGCTTGTAATTTTGCAATTCTTGTTCATTTTCTTCTGATTTCCTGTAGGTTACAGGTATTTTTCATCATGCCTTGTGCTTTGTTTTCTTTTTAGGTTTTCCCTTCTTGTTTAAATGTCATTTTTTGCATGGGGTTTTAAGACCCTGATTTTATTTTTCCTCCAATTTATAGGTCGGTTTTCTTAACCCTACCTACAAATTCATGGCCATATGGTGTCGAGTTTTATTTCTTGACAGCTTTGGATCATGTTTATGCCCTATGCAAGTTGGTTTTTATTTTTTGACTTGCATGATAGCCTAGTTTCAAGTTAGGATTTAAATCTCGACTTGTGGTGTTGCCCTTCATCAGAAACCTACATGTCGGGTTTTATTTCCCGACATGAAGGTTGGATTTTCCATGGATGTAGGTCGGGTTAATTTTCTCGACCTGTCGATTGATGTTATTGATCTAGCATGTCGAGTTTTATAACCCAACATGTTGTCAGACCTACCCCTGAAGATCAATATTTATTTCTCGACCTGCAACTGTTGACTTACCCTTCTCTTAGGTCGGGTTTTAAAACTTGACTTGCAGATGATGTTCTACCTTTGACATGTCGCGTTATTTTTCCCAACATGTCAATTTTTTGTACACTCACTGCAGATTGGGTTTTTAAACCCAATATGCAGTCTTGATCCTTCCAAGCGCAAGTCGGGTTTTAAAACCCAACCTGCTAATTTTCACTCTTTTTGTTCCTAAGGCAATTTTGCCTTCTAGTTCTAATTCTATTCAATGAAGATGTGGTTCAAATGATGTTGATTCTTTGTGAACACTGATTTATGTTGTTGAAATGCAGTCCTCTAGCAGATGTCTAAGCCTTCTCCTAGCAAGTCTACAGGCAAGAAAATGAACTACAAGTATGACAGGTACTCGAACATGTTTCCAAAAAGCTTCATCAAATCAAATGTGGACCAAATTTGGGACATAGATATTGGACATGTGGACATGGAGGAATTTATCAAGAGAGTTTGGGAGGCTCCTTCAAGACTATCTCGCCTCATAGCTAGTGAGTTGCATAAGTACACATCCTTTCCAATAGCTGCTCATGACCCTAATTTTGTATTGGCAGCAACAGAACGGTTTGATCCTACCACCACACATGTTAAAGATGCAGATGGAAATGTGGCTATCCATCTTGACAGTGAGTATTTTAACAATGTCTTCAAAGGTTCTTATATGTAGGAAGTGGTGGATATCACTCAGGAAAGTACATAAAAATGGTATGAGGAAAATAAAGATAAATGTAAGAAAATAAATAATAATGTTTTCTTGTCAAATTCTTGAGAATCTACAACTTCTTGGTGGCCGAAATTTTTTCACAGAAGTGATTTCATCGAAGAATATAATGACATGGTCACCTTGTTGTCTTGAGTGAAAGGGCTTCTAGATTCTCACTTCTTTCAACCATGGATGTGTTGGTATATGAACACCATTAGGAAAGGGAATGATAAGATTGATTGGGGTGAGAAAATAAGTGATGTGATTTGCAATCAGTTGAAGGAAGTCAAAACCACATTGAAATTCTACATGACTTCCTATCTTGTGTATGCAAACGCCTCTATGAGGCAATTTCCAGGTCTGTCTACAAAAGGTGATAGAAGACAAAATCTAGTATGGTATTACTATTCTCAATTGACTATCTTCAACTGTAGAAGTCATTTCCGAAGAGTTAATGATGCATTCTTTGCAGTATGGAAATGTTTGTTTGACAAGGATTTGCAGAAAAAGAGGCTTTTTTATGCTGCTTATAACAAAGTTTGTGAGTACGGGTGTGTTTTCCTATAGTTTCCAACATTCACATACATCCGGGTGGGTTGCTTTATTGGTGAACCTTTTATGCTACCAAGATACCCATCAGACAAAATTGTTGTCATGGAGCTATGTAGACAATTAGTGTATGTACATGAGAGACAATATTCTTCACACAAGACTGGTCTCAAGTCCTCTCAGTCAATTGGAAGATATTCAGTGATGACTACTCTCAAGGCCAAAAACATGGAGGAGGAAATGCAGTGATTAACAATGAGAAGATTTGAATCTCGTAACAATTTTGATTTCCATGGAATTAAAAATAATTCCACCAGAATTATGTGCATGTACAAAGGTGTGAGGATGTTTGGGCTGATTGTAGAGATGATGAAGATGTGAGGAGACATGATTTTAGTGGCCTTACACTTGAGCATATTGAGAACTTGGATTTGCCTAAATTCTAGACACCCGGGAGGATACCATTGATGATCTTGTGGATCCTATTTATTTTAATAATAATATTGCTAATACTCCTCTCCCTCCCATTAAGTGATCGAAGAAATACTAAATCTATTTCTACAAGGTTTACACCTATCATGGCAAACATAAATGCATGACTACTAAAGAAAGATATTAGGATGAAGAAACTTCCCATAAGCTCTGGTGATAATTAGGATGATGAAGGTCTGATGGGGAAAAAATCAGAAATGAGAACTAAAAATAAACATGATCCACATGAGCTGCCACCAATTTCATCTCCTAGGTCAAAGGGAAAGAAACCTACCTACAAATTCATAATCAAAGGGCCAAAGAAATGAGAATCTTCATCTCAAGATGCACAAAAGGATGTTTCCAAGAACCGACATTACAAGAATCAAAAAAAGGAAAAGAAGAGGGTGAGATACCATAGGAAGAAGAAATACAAGATTCTGGGGAATCACTTCCACCACTAGTTACCACCATTTCTACAACAACACAGGTTCCTGCTTCAACTCAAGTAACCATTTATTCTGTTGAGTTTGATTCAAATGAAGAGGATGAGGCTTAGATGTTGAAGAATATGATCAAGAATTTGTAACTTTGTCTAGCCTTCCAAGTTTCGATGATGTGCCCATGTCTATGATTGTGCTAGCTTGATGATGATTGTAATGAATTCATCATATGTTGTCATTGATGAAACACATACACACACATATGTTCATAATGTCTACTATTATAACTTCAAAGTTGTTCATACCACTAACCAATATACTAAAGGTTTATTTCTAACCAGTACTTGGTGAAAACCGGTATATGCATAAGAGACAACCAGTGCATATACATAACTCGACATCAACATGAAGATCCAGTGGAGATTATCACAGGATAATCAAGGATAATGGTTTATATGTTTAACTCCAATTGGTATTGATTGTTCCAACCGGTATTCATTGATCATGTGATGAGTTATCACAAGTCATGATGAGTTATCCTTACCGACAAATTTTGGCGGTATTTTTGTAATGAGTTATGATCACTTGACCAGATACATTGCACCTAGGTAATTATGTTATGATTTCTTGAGGCCGACATGAAATCTAAATGTCTATTTATTGACATCACAATGAATTATTTTGTATGAGTGAAAGTGATATGTTATGTGTAAAGGCAGAAGTGTTAAGTCGCAAAGTATGTTGGTAAAGAGAAGTTAAGTGCACAGAACAGGATCTATACAAGCAAGTAATGCTACTACTAGATCACATCACCTGTTGTTTTCTAACCACTGCAACAGTCAAATCCCCTAACCAGGTAAGCCCTAACAAGCTTCATTGTTCAAATCCTCTAACCGGGTGAACCATTAGTTTGGATTTAGAAATCCTCCATTGAGGTTACTCCTTACAGGGTACTACCTTTTATAGGGTATAGCTTTCAATTAAGCTTTGGGATCTTTAACAGGATTCGCTCCTAGTGGAGCATTTTTGTAGACCCTAACCGGTCAGTTATCTATTACTGCAGATAGTTAACTTGTGAGTTCCATCTCACCATGGTTTTTACCTACTTGGGTTTTCCACATATAAACACTTGTGTTATGGTGGATGTTTTACTTATTGTGGATGTTGTTTTATCATTTTTGATTGCATGCATATTGTTTAACAAACTTGTCAAGTTTATCTACCGGTCAGCATTTAAAGTAGCATTTGTTTTGGTGTCACTAATTTACCAACCCCCCCTCTCAGTTCTTTACAAGTCCATCAATTGGTATCAGATCCAAACTTCTTTAAATCCTAATCACTTTGAAGAAAACCCTAAATCTATCATGGGGGATAGGAGCTACTTCGAGATGGCTAGAGAGCTTGAGGCTAGTAGGAATGAGCTTGAAACCCTAAGGGTCAAATTGAAAGCTTCTCAAGGCAAAAGAAGAGAGCTAAGTGAACAACTATTAGGAATATCTGATAATAGTTCTTCAGATGAGGCTAATATTGATGCTTTAGCTAGGGAAGTTGAAAAACTAAATAGTGAAAAGCTAAATCCGAGGAGAGAGCTAGAAGGTCTTACTATCTGCATGAGTCAGGAACTGGAAGCCAAAAGAGTTGTTGAAAATCTTATCAAGGAAAGAGATCATGAGATTGCCAAGATCAAGTGAGAGAATGCTACCTTGCATGAGCATTTGAATGCAGAAAGAGAAGAAAAAGAGAACCTATAGCTAGATCTTGAATTAGCATCATCTCTGAGAGAGAACTTGTCAAAACATAATGAAGATCTCACCACATAGCTTATTGAAGCAAATGGGAAATTGGAGAAGTTCAACAGAAGTTCTATCTTGCTAGAAGAACAAATTCAATCACAAAGGATGAAAGGTGATACCTCTGGACTTGGTTTTCACACATCTGAAAAAGGTGAACCCTCTGGTACCAAGAGCAACATTCTTAAGAACAAATCTGCTCCTAAGGTCAAAAAGCCTACCGGTAAGAAGGTCTTTAAACCTGTTTGTTTTGTTTACCATAAATCTGGTCACACTACAAATGTTTGTAGAGACAATCCTAACAGAAATGCAAGCTACAATACTAATGCAAGGTATGTGTCCAAGAAATTTGAAGGTCATTGCTTCACATGTAGAATGTATGGACATAGATTAGTTGAGTGCAGATATGGAGCAAATAATCCTATACCGCATATGCATCCAAGAACAAATGGTAACTAGATGAGGAATTTTGACAATCGGGTCAACATGAACTAGCAAAAACCCTACGGCAATCGGTTTAGTCCATTTGAGATAGAAAAGGTAACAAATGTCATTTGCACCATATGTAACAACTTTGGTCATGTGGCTATGAATTGCAAAAGAAGAACTGGGAGAGGTAATGCAGGACCTTGGAAATTATTTGGTATGGCCTACTATCACTATAACAAACCAGGACACTTGGCAAAATTCTGTAGATCCAGAAATAGCAAACCGGTCAATCCTTCTAAGAATCAGAAAGGAAAGCAAAAAGTTAGTGTTGAAGAAACCAAAGAGGAAATGAATCAAATATGGAAGAAGAAAAGTGATGACTCACCTAGAGAATAAATTGTTCCTTCACCCAGTGAAGAGAACCCTGCACCAGTGAATTAAGACTTTTCAATATGGCCAAGGGGAGCTTAATGGTAAATACATCACCGAACCCCTTGAAATGAATGAGCGGTAAGAGAATTTGAATGCATGAAATTTTGATAACTTTTTGTCAATTGGTTATCAACCGGTTTTACATCTATGTATCTTTAAGTGGTGAAATTAGGGTTTGCAACCCTAACAAGCGAGCATTTTATGTAGTAGGTAAAAAGGATAAAAGCAAGTTTTCACTTTGTTATTTTTACCCTAACGCATTCGAGAAAGAATTTTTGAGCGCTTGCAGAGCTGAGAAAGGATTGTTGGCTGATATTTGTTGAAGTTGCATTATGATTTGTGTAATCAAGTAGATTTGAAGGTTGGAGAAGACTAAACTGGTGTGCACTTGTGCATTCAACCAGTTAAAGAGGCAGTGTGCATGAAATAAGATATATCTTTGAAAAATCCTGCCTCGAATCTAGTTTATCTAGAATGTCATCATCTTCTAAAATTTTAGAGAGATTAATGATTACATTTGAACCTATGGAAGTTGTTGAAGCGGATTAAATTGTGTCATACAATGCATTGTCACAAGTTCCTAGTGGTGTTATAGTAAAAGGAGATTTGTCCAGCTACATTGATTGCAAGATTGAGGATCTAGGATCATTGTCTATTTACACTTAGTTAAAATCCCTTTGCGATGAGAAAGGGAAAATTCAATTAGAATATATTAGGGTTTATGAATTTTTTTTTCATAACGCAGCCTACTTTCTTGAAGATTTTGAAGGAGAACACATCCGAATTATTTTGAGTCAATTTCATGGAGAAAACATGTATTTAGAAAGGACTCATACTATAACCAAGGAAGCTATTCAGGCTGTAACTAATTTTTACGCAACCAATGAAGTACCTGTGCTGAGGCGTATTTCAAAAGAGATAGTATACACTCTAACCAGATCAATATTTGATAAGCATGTTTTTTCTGTCAATAACATCAGGGACCCAATGGTAAAGTTGGCATCTATGGTTATAGGCTATCGGGTATTCTACTCTAGCAGGTTAAATAGTGTTCCATTATCAGTGATGCATATTGTGTGTGGGAAAAGCGGGGCTATGAAACTCAAAATGTGAAAATGCGGTCTCAAAGAGCTTGTCCACACACCCACAAGACTTCTTGGTGCAAGTTATGGAGTCATGAGGAATGAATCAACTTCCCAAGGTAGGTTCCATGGTTCTCTATCTCACAAGGTCCCTCAAGCCAATGCCTTTTCTCTCAGATCACTGAGCAAAGTGACTTAGGGATGACGAATGCAAGAACAAGGGATGCTTTAAATTGATTTTAACATGAAATGCATCCTATCTATGCATGATTCTACCGATGAAGTAAAATAGATTATAAGATGACAAGGTTAGTAGCAATACTATCCTAACATGATATACTAGTTAATGATTTAAGCTAATGATAAAGGAAATAGTCTAAAATGCTTATTAGATTCATTCCTATTATAAAGAGAAGCTAGATGTATTGATAAATTTGAGCATAAATGAGATACTAAAAGCTTTCATGGATCCTTAAAATGGAGGAATGAGAGCTATATTTATAGTGAAAATAGGGCAATGGATGGTCAAGATTGGAGGAGTTAATCAAGGGTCGGGATTGAAAGTTATCAATCCATGTTTACAATTTTCACCAATAAAATGGTGACAATTGTCAACATGAGACTGCTTGAGAGGAGATGTAAGAAGCATTAAATGCTTGAGAAGACCTCATGGTTACCTTAGAAGGTAAGATTTAAGGTTAGGTTAGGGTTATCCAATGGATAAAGCTTTTACCCAAAGGATAAACTCGTGTGCAAAGGTTAAAGGGATAACCATGGTCAAAGCAATAAAAGCTTGATGAGACCCCTGGGTTAGATGAGGGTTAAGCTAGTCAAAAAGTCTCTAACCATGCCACTAAGGGTTAGTTAACCATTAATGGTTTGAAGACTTTGGGGACAAATTTGTAAGATTCCTTCCAAATTTGGGGGTATTCAACAAGTTAGCTTGTTGAAGGCATAAAGGCTTTAATGCCTTTAGAAGACTTTACTCCAAATTTGAGAAGTGACCTCCTCAAATTTAGGGAAAAGGGATAATGAATGGGTTTGGGTTAATTGATTAAGATTAGATGGATTCTAGAAGAATTTAGGAAGGGGATTAGGATGCAAGTGGGAGATGTAGGAAAATGCAAGTGGATGAGGAATAATAGGATTAATTAAAATAAATTGCTTTCTTTCAATTTGGTTGCAAGTTGGGAAATTAAATAAATTAGATTTATTTAATTGGGGTGAACTATTAATTAAATGTAAATTTAATTAAAAAGTAGGGAGAAGGGATTTAATTAAATAAAATGATTTATTCAATTAAATGATAAAAAGGACTTAAGTGAATTTAAATAAATAAATTGAATAATTTATTTAATTAAATAGATGAATGCGGGTGATTTAATTAAATTAGATCTAACTAAATAGAGGAATGAGAATAAAATGAACATTGAATATTCATTTAGGAATATGGTCATTTTTATATGTCTACACATACTACTTACAAGATGATAACTAAAAATGCTAATTATGACCTATGTGAGGCCATAAGGAGCCAATTAATGTTAAATCTTTAGTCTATCAAGAAGGACATCAATCTAAAGTTTAAATTTGGATAGTTATTGATCGGTCTATTCTTCTATTTCCAGAATTTCCTACCGGGAATAGGTGATCTTAAATGGTCTAAGGATCTACCGATAACTGCCCAGATCAAGAACAGTATTAAGGTTGTAAAGAAAACCTTTTCTGCTGCAATGAACAAATATTTCAATGAGTTTCAGAAGAAAATGAGCATGAGATTAAGATTGCTTGAAGATGTGGTAAAACACTTTTCCAAGGACATTGTTTTCATGATTGGATATGCTAATAACCTGTTGGCATCTCCAAAGGACAAAAAGAAGGCAAAACTGGATATTGTTGTAGTTCAGACTGCACAAGCTGAAACCAGTATTGCTCCTACCACAAGTGGTAAAGGTAAAAAAAGAAGGTTGAGCAAGCACCTCTAGTGACAAAGAATACAAGGGTGACATGGAGTGTCCAAACCGAAAAGGAACCGACACCTAAAGTTTATACAAAGAAGGAGAATGCATCTAAGAAAAGAGGTCGAAAACTAATTTTCCAAGAAAAATTTGAGGGTACTGACACTGAGGAAGAACCGAAGAAGATGAAAGCAACCGGTAGAGTTGCAAAGAAAATGAAGGATGTGTCGAAGGCAACTGTGCCTTTTGATATTTCAACTTACAAGCCTAAGACCCACTTTCAAAGGATAGTGAACACATTAGGGAGAAACAGATTTGACATTGTCAAAGAACATTTTGATTCTTTCACCGAAGATGAAAAGGAGTAAATCATTCAACAGGTAATCAATCATTTGTGTCATTACAATAGATTACCACATGATCTTAAAAATGATATCTCTAATTCCTTGTATACTATTCTTTTGAATAAATGGGAATAAGCAATAAAGAAAGAAAAAGGAATCATAGATGATGTATTTGTACAATATTTTTTTGAATTGTCAAACGATGAATTGAATGAATTGGTCAATAAGTATAAAGTTCATTTTGCTTACAAATCAAGAAGATTGAAGTTGATCAGTGGAAAAGTGCAAACTGTTGAGGCTGAGACTCATCAGATTGCTTGTAGTGTCAAGCACTTAGAAGATCTCATACATTATTCTAAGGATGAACAAGATACTGTTGATCGACCTGAAATGGATGAAGAAGAAATTGTGCAAGCTGATGAGGTCTATCCTATCAAGAAGAAGGATGACACTATTATTCAAGTTGTTGATGATATTCAGGATATAACTGATCTATCTGGAGACATCATTGCACCAGATATGGAGCCACCTAAAATCACTGTTTTACAAGCTACTACAGTTGAGAAATCGATAACTCAACCAAGAGTAGACATTCCACCTGCAAAGGAACAACCTGAGAAACCCAAATCCCCACTAGTTTCACAAGATACTCAAAAGGAATCTAATAAAAATGTTAACACATAGACTTCTAAATAGGAAACAAAGAAAGGCCAAGAGAAAGCAATTGTTAAGGTAACATCTTCTGAACTGACAAAAACATTAGTCACACAACATACCGATGAAGATGATGATGAATCATTAGGCATATCAGGGCCTATTAATATTGATAATATGAGTGCATCTAAAATGATGAAGATTGCAACTGTCATGCTATCTAGAAAACATAAGAAGAGACTTAAAGAGCAAAGAATGGAAGCTGAAACAATTCATAATGCAGTAGATATTCTATCTAGTATACTACTCAAAACTTCTACAGCACATCTGACAACCCTATTAGAAAACTTGGTCAATTGGTTGCTGATGCATCTGACCAAATTAAGTCACTTGAAGAGGCAACACAAACTTATGCTGAGAAGAGTTACATGAAGAAGCATGGAGAGCAGCTTATGAAAGCAATTGATATAGGGAAACTTGCTCTATCTTTGAATAAAGATTTGTTAAGTAAAGCTATTAAAACAAGAGGCATATATATTTCTTCTACTTCTAATGTTTCATTATTTTATTCTAATATCACTAAAAGGCAAACTGAAATAGAGAAAGAGCTAGAAAAGATATGCAAAGAATATGTCCCACTTCAGGACTCTATTTTTGCTTTTAGCAAATCTGTGGATGATTTGCACAATAGGTTGGATACCTATGATCTTGAGAAAGAAAAAAAGACTCTGGTCACTGAAGAAACTAAAGAGTCTACTCACATCCCAAGTGGACATACTATAGAGAGCCTACACAAATGCATAAGCTATCTTAGCAACTCCAGAAACCTGTACACTGGATTCCATGGAAGAGTTCCATACACAGATTATGTCTACATTTGAGTACATTGAGAACATGCTAGAGACATGGACAAATGCCATATCATAGTTGAAGAGGAACTTTAATGTTATTTTCATGAGACTGGTGAATGCATGAATCTTACTTCATTTTTTCAAGTTTTTTTTTTATATGTAGAACATTTTGATACAAACTTTTCTATATATATATATATATATATATATTGCTTTTCAATTTGGCATTATTGTCAAAGGGGAGTAGAAATATGTATGTGTGTTTTTGAAAATTTTGTATGATGTATTCATTAAGGGGGAGCATGTGTATATGTGTAAAAAAAATTTATGTAAGCACACTTAGTGGTATTACTGTAAACTTTTCTAAGTGTTGCCATTAATGCCAAAGGGGGAGATTGTTGGCTTGATGATGATTGTAATGAATTCATGATATGTTGTCATTGATGAAACACATACACACACATATGTTCATATTGTCTACTGGTATAACTTCAAAGTTGTTCATACCACTAACCGGTATACTAGAGGTTTATTTCTAACTGGTACTTGCTGACAACCGGTATATGCATAAGAGACAACCAGTGGATATACATAACTCGGCATCAACATGAAGATCCAACGGAGATTATCATAGGAGAATCAAGGATAACGGTTTATATATTTAACTCCAACTAGTATTCGTTGATCATGTGATGAGTTATCACAAGTTGTGATGAGTTATCCTTACCGACAAATTTTGGCGGTATTTTTGTGATGAGTTGTGATCACTTGACCAGATACACTGCACCTAGGTAATTGTGTTATGATTTCTTGAGGCCGACATGAAATCTAAATGTCTATTTATTGACATCACAATGAATTATTTTGTATGAGCGAAAGTGATATGCTATGTGTAAAGGTAGAAGTGTTAAGTCACAGAGTATGTTGGTAAAGAGAAGTTAAGTGCGCAGAACATGATCTATACAAGCAAGTTGTGATACTACTAGATCAAATCACCTGTTGTTTTCTAACCATTGCAATAGTCAAATTCCCTAACTGGGTAAGCTCTAACAAGCTTCATTGTTCAAATCCTCTAACCGGGTGATCCATTAGTTTGGATTTAGAAATCCTCCATCGAGGTTACTCCTTACAGGGTATAGCTTTTAATTAAGATTTGGGATCTTTAACATGATTCGCTCCTAGCAGAGCATTTTTGTAGACCCTAATCGATCAATTATCTATTACTGTAGATAGTTAACTTTTGAGTTCCATCTCACCGTGGTTTTTACCTACTTGGGTTTTCCATGTATAAACACATGTTATGGTGGACGTTTTACTTATTGTGGATGTTGTTTTATCATTTTTTATTAAATGCATATTGTTTAACAAACTTGTCAAGTTTATCTATCGGTCAGTGTTTAAAGTAGCATATGTGTTAGTGTCACTGATTCACCCCCCCCTCTCAGTGCTTTACAAGTCCATCAGATTGAACCTTCAATCTTAGACTTTTTAGAAGCAATGACACAAATGTCTCAAGAGCAACAAATAGTGACGCTTCCTTCAAGCATTGTTATTGCAGAGGCTTCGCCACTTGTTTCTACTGTTATCACTACAATGACTCCTCTATTGATTTCTACCACTGTAGCAACAAAATCTTATTCTCAAGTTCCTGATGTTGTTGATACAACTTCACTTGTGCCAGTTTCCCAAGCTATTGTAACTTTAAGTCAAGCTACAATACAAGTATCTGTGACTGCGCAAACTGATACCACAACTCCAACATCAAAATCAAATCTTCCTCCATGGTTGGATATGGTGGCGCCCAAATGAAAGAAGCAGGTAATTACACCAGATGATTTTGATTTTGATCAATTGGGTCTTGTCAAGAAAAAAGTTACCAAGAAGCCCAATACTGTGTCTAGAATCTTGGTTGATCCAGTAAGCAAAAGGAAATATGATGAGGTCTTGGTGCCATCTTCAGATAAGGACAAGGACAACATTCAACCTGCAGATTATACTATGCAGACTATAGAGCTTGGTGTAGAAACACATGAGAGTGTTAAGCAAGACTCTCAAATTGCTTTCGTTTCTCTCATGCATAGATTTGACCAAGAGAGGGATGCGAAGAATGAATGAAAGCAAAAATGTGAACAACTGACAAGCATTCTTCATAAAATAATGCAGTCACCACAAGAGGTTCAACCCATAGTTTCTTCAGTCGACACAAAAGCACTTAGAAAGGTGGAGCAACTAGGTACAAGGGGTAAGGTAATGGAATAATGGATTGATTGTTTGAAGTCAGAAGGGACACATCTCATTGATTCTACAGTCAAGATTTTGACAAATTTTGAAAATGCTCATGTATAGGTTCATGATGTACAATCTCTATTATCCCAAGAAATAACATCACTTGAGAAATATTTAGGGCTTTGGGATAAAATGAGAGAGTATAGAGTAGACAGTCATGTTGATAACTGTAGACGTCTAAAAATGGTCAATGCTTGCGGAATCATACTTTAACATTTGCGTGTTGCCTTATTTTAGGGTTTTTGTGTTGCATTAACATTTCTCCTATGTCACACACTTGGTCTTTATCATTTGTGAGCATCGATTCTTTCTTCTGCATTCTTCATTTATCTCACTCTCGAATTTGGTCTTGTCGATAACAATATTTGTCATGATTTTGGTCGGTCTTATCTTGTCGCATCAATGTGCGTATTCATTTGTCATTATTTTGGACATCGTCAATCCTAATTAGGGTTTTGTCCTCCTATCGATCTTGTCATCTTGCGATCGATTTGTCATCGATCGTTGTCATTTTCAATCTTGTCATCTGGCAATCAATTTGTCATCGATCATTGTTCTCTTTGTCAATTTTGTCATTTTGCGATCGATTTATCATTGATCGTCGTCTTTCTCAATTGTGTCAATTTGGATCAATTAGTCATTGTTCCTCATCAATTGGCACATTCATCAATCAAATCATTTATCAAGTCAGAATCATGATCAAATCAAATTGACGTCAATTATCTTTTGTCAAGACCTAATTGTCATTCTTGCATTTTCTAATTCATCTTTTAGGGTTTTATGATTTTATTCATTTAACCCTGTTTGACATTTCCCCCTCTAGGATTAATAAATTATTTATTTATCCTAGGTCTTCGTGTCACAATTAAATGTTTAATTTAATTGGCTAACTAATTATTCCTCCTTTTGTGAATTAATTAATAAATGACAAATTATTAATTGATTTACCTAATTTCTCCTAATTTCCTAATTTTTCATCAATTTCTAAATTCCCTCTTTGTGAATTAATTAATAAATGAAAAATTATTAATTAATTCACTAAATTCCTATTTTCCAATTTTCTAATTTTCCTAATTTCTAATTCAATTTCCTCCTATTTTTGTAAATTAATTAATGAATGAGAAATTATTAATTAATTTTACCTAATTTTCATCAATTGAATAATTTCCAAGTCATTATTTCCAACTTAATTTTCTAATTTCTCCTAAATTCCTAAATGTCTATTTCTATTTCAAATTCTTGTCATAAATCCTTGCATAGCAATTTGTCATAAATTGTCATAAATTGTCATAAATCCTTGCATAGCAATTTGTCATAATTTGTCATAATTGACATTCTTGATTTGCAATTTCCATTCGAATCTCTTCATGCTAATTTGATCTTTTCTCCAATTTGTCTATAAATTGGATGAATTTCTTCAATCAAGAGCCCTAATCCCTAATAATCACTTTGTCGAATCAATCACGCTTCGAGTATTCTTGTGCTTCTATCTTGTCTACTTGGTTTCATCTAATGTGTATGCACTTGTAGGTGAGATCCACAACAAAGCTATTTGAAGGAGAAAGAAGGACAATGGAGCCACATGAAGGAGATATTCAGATCTGCATTTGGTTTGCTTAGTTTTTAATCTTGAATGTTCTGCTTTCATGTCTCTATTGGATGTAATTAGGATTGTTGTCATTGCATTTGAGCTTTCGTGATTGAGCTAGGCTAATAATTTACATTGCTTTGATGATTTCCATATTCCTATCTACATTAATTGGTGAACCCAACTTGAACTAACCCCCTAACCATGCTTTTGAGTGCTTTTGAGTTGATTTGTAGGTGAAAAACTCAAGAAACAAGGCAACCCAAAGCTTTCTGGACACTTCTGCGCCTGTGTAGGAGGGATCTGCGCCTGTGTGAGTAATCCTGCACCTGTGTAGGCAATCCTATGCCTGTGTAATGCATCTTGCACTTGTGTAGGCAATCCTGCGCCTGTGTAATGCATCCTGTGCCTGTGTAGGCAATCCTGCGCCTGTGTAGGCAATCCTGTGCTTGTGTAATGCATCCTGCGCCTGTGTGAGTAATCCTGCGCCTGTGTAGGCAATCCTGCACCTGTGTAATGCATCCTGTGCCTGTGTAAGCAATCATGTGCCTATGTGAGTAATCCTGCACCTGTGTAATGCATTCTGCGCCTATGTCAAGCATTTTGCGCCTGTGTAAGGCCAGAAACAGAGGTTAAAAAATAGTGTTTTTACTTGCAAATTGATTTGTTTTGCATTTTGTTTTTGCTTTTTGGTTTTATGGTACTGATTCTTTATGCAGCACCTTGGCATATGCATGACAAAGACAACAAATGAAACTACTAACACATTGTATGTAGGTTCGCTAGTCAAAGACTAAGAAAATCAAACTTCTGACTTGGTGGTTTTGCAGGTTGCCTTGGACTACAACTAAACTTTGTGTTTGTAATTAATATTTAGGCACCTAGTATGATTTCTAAATAGGATGGAATGAATGTATGTTTTCTTTGATTGTTGAGTTTGACATTGGAGTAGGAGAGTATGCTCTCATCCTTCTTAGGGTGATCAGAAATCCAGATCTTTGATACCATGCTCATGTTTTTGATTGTGTGTCACCTTTAGAGCACCTGCCTTCCCAACCATTTGCTTTTGCAAGCAAGTGATAATCGTGAGAAGGGAACGACCCAAAGTGAGTACGGCTAGAATACCTTGGCATTCTAACTCACTATAAACAAATACCTAATGGGCGAAAGCTTTGAAGGAAGGGTTACGTGGGAATTGTAGTTACTTGGGAAGTGATGACCCTTGAACTCTTTCTCATATCAACATCTAAGTAGGACCTCATGGTCTAAATCGTGCTTGCGCTTGGTGGGCTTAATGTCTCAATCATGCTAGCGTGACATCAAGGAGTAACGCTTAACAGAAATCCTTACTAAACACCTTGTATTTAGAGGCCAAAAATCCTTCTAGTTGCTTGAGAAGGACAAGTTCAGATACTTGGAAGAGATACTAAGTTCGCCATGGGGAGATTTCCATGGGGACTGATGCTTGGCTGCCCTGAGAAGTGAGTGCCATGGAGGGGAGCCCGTGGGGTCAAGCATCTATGTATTCTCCTTGAATCTCATAATGAGTCTACCTCTCAAGTACCTAATGTCCTTGCCTACCATACGAAATGTGCGAATGAGCATGATTGTCTTGAGTCTAAGTTGAAATATCTTGTCTTCTTTGCTTGTCAAAAGTTGAATTGCATCTCATTTCAAAAACAAGACAAATTGATTCAAAACAAGGTTAAACACAAGAACATTTCATCCAACAAAGTTCAAAACACCTTCAAACATGGTTGTCAAACATTGTTCAAAATCTTGTCTCAACATTCATGTCACTTAGATTTAGGTTCATCCTAGGTTTACATTTTGCAAATTCATTGTCAACTACCAAGGTTAAGTTTCACCTAGGTTATACTCCTTTGCATATCAATAAGGGTCATCCATTTGCATGTGTCCTCTTGCATTAGAGTAATACCATTTCATATTTTAAACTTAGGTTGACATTGTCATACATTTGCATTTGCATACCCTAGGTCTCTTCATCAAGCTTAGGTCATTATCATATCATATTAGGGTCATTTTCATAGTAATTGTCCCTTTGCATATAGTGTCAAAATTAGGTTTTGTCATACTTGAGTAATCCAAATCTTTGATAAACCCTAAGTCATTGTTAGGAAGTCTAGACCTTATCAAACCTTCTCTCTTTTTGTTATTATTGTCATTTGGTCAAACCTAGCTTAGTATCCAAGCATATAGGGGAGACATTGTCATTTTGTCCTTTTGTCACTTGGTCCTTTTGTCCTTTGAGGTCTAGACGTCATTTCAATTTCCTAAGGGTCTCATTTTTAGATTTGCATTTCAAAAGTTTGTCAAAATCTTCAAAAACAACCAAAAACATAGGTTGCATTCTTTCCATAGATTGCATTTTCATCTATTTAGGTTGCATTTAGTTGCATATCATACATCATCCTTTAAAAATTCCATTGCATAGTGACATGTCTATTGAAACAAAGTTCCAAGCACCAATGATGCAACAAATTTTGACATATCAACCGACAATGCAATCGAATTTTAATCCAAGGCAATCACAATTATATCCAACCCAACAACAAGGCAATATCGATCAAACTTTTTATAATGAAACAAGTCTCCAAATACAAAAACTAGAGGAGAAACTAGCTCAAGAAGAGGAGATTTTGAAACAAAGAGTGAAAAACATTGAGAAGAATAGATCACAAATGTCCAAAATGTTTCAAAAATTTCTAGGTCGAAATCCAAAGATTGAGCCAATTGATGTAAGATCTCTTCTTGAACGATCAGACATACCAGCTCTCCTCTCACAAATAGAGATGATGAAACAATTTGAAGAAAAGAGACAACATCAATTTCAACATTATGTGCCTCCACAACAAGAACAAGAAGGTGTTCACTATCAATCAGATTTTCAACCATCACAACCAATTGTTCAACAATTTCAACATATACAACCAATGGTCCAATTTCAACAATATGTCCAACCAACTGTACAATGTCCACAAATGGTTCAACCAATGGTGGAATATCAATGAACCACAACCAAACATTCAAAAAAAAAGGTTGCAGCCTACACCAACCCAAGTTTCAAACATGTCAGAACAATTGAACCAAGTCCAATATCAAAACATGACATTAGATCAGAACCAACTCCTTGCCAAACAAGTTCAAATTCTAGATACAACTATGTCAAAACCTCAAAATAAAGGTGGCTTTATTGCAATGCTCTTAAGGAAATTACCAAGTGAGTTTATTGAGGAAGATCAAGATAATACAATTATGTCTAGCAATGCCTCATCCCCCCGCAAACAAATTGACTCTCTAGTGGCATCTATCCCTACACCTTTAGAAGTTTCAAAAGAACCTTCCATATTGTCCTCATCAAACAATACACCCAAGGATGCAATTATCCAAAAGCTATCCATAATTGATTGCCAAGATAATCCAATTCATGATGCACATCCTTGTCATGTTTCAGAAATACAAGACCCAATGCCACCATGCACTTTATTGCCATTACCTATTTTAGAGGACCCCATTCGAAGTCCCTCTTCCTCATGTTCAAGCATTGATTCCCTGCTAGAATCCATCACAAATGTTCAAAGTGCATTTCCTTCATGCCAAAGCATTAATCCCTTGTCAGAATCCCCCATGCATATCCAAAGTCCAACCTCATGTCAAGAGGATAATTTAGAGCATAAAGAAACGTGTGTTAAAAGAGATCAAGATCAAGATCATGAAACCTTATCATCCCATCCAATTGTTGACCAGGACCCCATGTTCCTAGAAACTCATGATGATTCCCCTATTCTTGTCCATCCTATCCAAAGTCCTATTGACACTCCATTCCTCGGGCAAGATCGAGATATCCCAGTTCATCCAATCCCAAATGATCCCCTTCCATTTCATGAACACAATTTCCTTTCAAATCCCATTGACATTCCACTTCTTGAGAAAGATCAAGATATCCTTTCCATCCTTTATGATGATCCCATTGAAATTCAAGAGCAAAGCACCTTTAAAGAGGAATCCAATGATCTTCCTCCTTGTCAAGATCAAATTTTTCCTTTAAATCCTCCACAAGATCCTTTTGTTCCTCTATCTCCTTGTCTTAATGCTCCATATACACTCCAAGATCGCATTTCTTTTGATGATCCCATTATTTCTCCCATTCTATCTCTTTAAGAGCCTGCCATTGAACCATGTCCAGTACACAATCCTAGTCCCCCTCACGATCCTAATCCCACTCATGATTCTAATGTGTCAGTGCAAGATGTTCATGAACCCTTGACATGCATAATTGGTTCTTCCACTTTGGTGCAATCCGATCCACTTCAAGATCTCATTATTTCTCTCATATCATATCCACCTCATAATAGACTCACGTCTTCTTCCCAAAGAAAAGAGTATCCTACAAGTCAAGATATTCATAAAGGAAAAGGAGTAGATCTTCATAAGCAAGAATCCCTTCATGTTAAAGAAAATATTAAGGGTCATGGCCTCAATGAAATTCCTCAAGATGTGGGTACCCCTACTAAATCCAGCATCCCTTCAAAATCCAAACATATCCCTTCCCCCTCATACTTTCCATCCATCTTAGGTCCTTATATCCCTGCGTCCTGTATGCAAGGTCAGCAAAGGCACACATCCTCGAGTAAATTTCATCAATCCAAAAGAACTCCATTTCATTCATATCCATCCATGCATTCATTTCCCCCTCCAAGCAATTTGGATGCCAAGCATAAAAGTCATAAGTCTAAAAATCCACATGTATTCAAGGATCAACATGTCCAATATAATCGACATGTCAAAACAAAGAACAATATGATCTATAAAGAAAAAGAAATATCCAAAAGGCCACAAAGGCCCACTGAGCAAAATAAAGCAAAGTCAAAATATATATGGGTTCCTAAATCCCTTGTGCAAGCAATGCACTCCAAGGAACCACAAAAGCATGAAAAATCAAAAACCATGTGGATCCCCAAGAAGCTCCTTGAAGCACAAAAAGAACAACCCAGATTGGCATCTAAAATTGCTATTCCTCCATCCAAACCTTCCAAGTCTATTTCTCCACCACCTTCTTCATCCGTTTTGGGCCCTTATGTCCCAAAATTCATAGCCTTTCCTTCATCAAAATCTCAATATCCAAAATACATTTTTTCTCCATCAGTCCATCACCCCTCAAGGTGTGTGCCAATGTCAATCTTGCCAACATTTCCATCCACTGAAGCCCAATTCTTCCAATACCCTATTCATTATCCAATGCATATTTTCCATCCTTCGATCCCTTTGATCCCATCCTTTGCATAAATCCTTGCCTTAGTTTCATCTCATTTTCCATGTCCTTATCCTACCAATGTCTTTGAGCATACTTTTAAAGGTCATGGTCCATTTTTTTTCAAGGATACTATCCAAACAAAAAGATGCTTGAGTCCTTCTTCCATCCCCTATCATGTGTCCATCTTCTATTGAAAAAGTCAAAATACAAAAAAATTGAAAAAAAAAAAAAACAAGAAAAAAAGGAAAAGAAGAAAAGAAAAAAATAAAGAAAAATAATTCGTCCACTGGTAAAAACCTAGCAAACAGGTGCTTTGGGCAAGTACCATGATGAAAACCTGGCAAACAGGTGTCATGCATAATTTATGAACTCCTTTCACACCACACTTGGGGTTAGCTTTTATCCTATCATATCCTTTTGTCCTTCATTGTTCCATTATCCTATCGAACCCCTATCGTTACCCTTCATATCCTATTGTCCCTCATGTCCATTTCCTCTTTCCACCTTTGATCTTGACAAGGCTGAGGATCTTCATGAGCATCACGTATCTTGTTTGTAGCTTTTAGTCCATCATAGCTTTTGGTCATTTATCCATTTGCTTATTATAACCTTTCATCCATATTCCCTAGCTTATTGCAACTTTCTGCCACTATCCCGTATCCCATCCTGACCTTCAGTCCATGTCCCTTATCCATTCTTGGTCTTGCTTATCCTATCCATACACTCTTCTTTTTTGTTCCTTGATCTTGGTTTGACATAAGGACACAAAATTTAAACATAGTTTCAAAAACCTCTTGACATGTCCCTCATGCCATGTCACTGCTTTACATTGTCATATCCAGTCTCTTGTCCCATCACGTCATAGCCCTTTTTAAAATTGCATCCGTGTTGTCTCCATAATAAAAGGCCTTTGTCTTCCCTCTATCCACCAACATTTCAGAAAGCCTATTTATTCACCTGTCATATTCCTTGCCTTACTAGACACTGGGGGCAAAATCATAAAAATTGAAAAATGTCCTGAAAAAAACTCATAAAAAATTGAAAAATGTCCTGAAATAATCCTAAAAATTGAAAAATGTCCTGAAATAATCCTAAAAATTGAAAAATGTCCTGAAATAATCCTAAAAAAATTGAAAAATGTCCTGAAATAATCCCTAAAAATTGAAAAATGTCCTGAACAAATCATAAAAATTGAAAAATGTCCTAAAAAAAAAACTCCCTAAAAAGTCAAATAAAGTCCTGAAAAAAATGAACACAAAAAAAATTGTAAAAACTCGAAAAGCATTTTGCAATAAATAACCCCTCTGTGCATAAGATAGATCACTGAGCATCCCTCCGATGAAACGCAATCACACATTGTACTTTAATGAAATCATGCATTAATAGATGACCTTTTCAATCAAACCAGACATTCAAACTGATCACAATTGTCATATCAATCGAACATCAGCATCACTATCATTCGTCCTTGGCACACTATCATGGGTCTTATACAGGGTGTGGTATGCTCAAAACCAGACTGTGTCCTGTCTTAGACGGGGTACCGCATTCCCTGAAACCAAACAGCATGATCGTCCTATCAGTACTTTCAACTTTTGACAATGAAGATCAAGATGTTTGTTTGATTTGTTGGAATTTGTGCATCTTATCTTTTTACTGATTTATCTTTGGCTTTGGTCATGTTCCTATGTTGCTCGATGATGTCACTGAGTGATTTAGAGTGACTGGGATGGTTCATGGTCCCTTTCTTTTTTTGTTGTGATTGTTGTTTGTCTGCAATGTATCTGTCTTTTGCAAAAAAGGATTGCATTTCAGCTCTGGCCTTCAATGCCATGATGCTACGCATCCATTTTGCTACATTAAAATAAAGGTTCTCACCTACAAAGTGCATTAGTGAAAGCAAGTTTTTCTTCGCCTCTAACTGTCCTCTGTCTCCATTTCTTTTTACTAACATTTCTTCTATCAGTTCGGATAGTCAGTTCGGTCTAGTGCTCCAATTTCCTCAACCACATATGTTGCATCCTGCATTCATTGGTTAGTACATTTGCATTATATCAAACATCACATCGAACATCACATCAAGCATTTTATCCATTTCATATTATAAATGCATCAAAAACACAAAAAAAATGTATCCATACATGTTCCACAATAAACAGTGCATACGCCATCCATACATGGAAAATAAACATACGTCATAACACATTTCATCCCATCATATCAATGCATATCCTATCATATGTCAAAATAATATCGGAGTACAAAATTGGACTATCTGTCCTAAGTATGGCCCGTAGGCTGACTACAAAATGTCAAACTACATAATGTCCACTATCTGTCATACGGAGCATGTGCCTCTGTCACTGGGTGCTCCCTCTGTCCTCCTCATCCCTACCATGTCTCACGGATGATGTCCCTCCTGGTCCTGGCTGTGGTGGTCTCCTAGGTCCACTCACCCCCATGCTGCTCAATGACCTCCGAGAGCGTGCCCTGCTCTCTATCCTCGATCATGCCCGATATGAAGCTGCTCTCTGCTCTGGTGGGACTGCACTCTCATATAGTGTCCTCCAATGGCATATCTCCTCTCCGGTCTCTACCAACATCTGTGCCATCTCCTGTGCACTGGAATCCCTAATCAACCCAATATACTCAGTGACTCTCTGTTCTTCTCGCTGTGCCTGAGCTATTGTTGTATCTCGAGCCGCTGTCAGTCTGGCTATCTCCACTCTGAACTGATCCTACTCTGTCCTCAAGATGGCATTCTGTCTCTCTAATGTCACAATATGATCATGCTGACTCGCTATGGTCGCCCTGCACATCTCCATCTCCTCTATCCTAGTTGTCTCTGGCTCTATGGGTATATCCTGCAATGACTCTTGATTGGCTGCACCTAGCTCATCATCATCCCCCTCATCATCTCCACCCTCGTCCTCCTCATCCTCATCATCTCCCTCCTCCTCTCCTGTGAGTGGGAAGTCCTGTCTCCTCGGTACTGGAATGTCTGGATCTATCAATGGCACTGGTCATCGTCGTGCGAACCATCTCTCATACTCCTCTATCATCCTGGTGTCCTCCACATCTGATCTCCAATCCCACTATCTCTGTTGTAGCTATGTGAAGTCAGCATATGCTATATGTGGCTGAATCATACTCCCCCACTGACTCGTCTCTCTGTGAGATCGGGCAAAGTGTGCAGTCCTCCTAGGTACATCCTGCCTCTCTCCAAACTGTCGTCTGACTCTCTCTGGCAGGTACATCTCAATCACTCTCTAGTGATTCACTGGTCGCCCAATCAGGTACCTCTCCTATCTACAATACGGTAGCTCATCACTATCATCTGACCATCCCGAGCAATCATGATATGGCCTCCATGTGAACTCTCTCAGTCTATCTAGCTCGTGTCACCAATACAATATGTATCCAAATGGACCCTGTCTCAATGCTCCCCCATAGCAATACACATATGGTCGATGTGGTAATACCTGTCTCTCTACAATCGGTCAACATATGGCTATGTGCTCAAATGCCCATACCTGTAACAATGTGACTCCACAGCTCAAAGTCTGCACTCCCTGATATGCTATCTGATGCAACTGAAAATACAGCATAGCCAGTACACATGGTCCCCATGCGTACACCATCCCCTCTATCACCATCTGCTCTAGTACTCTTCCCCATCCAATAGGGTATCCATGTCCTCGTCTGTCTCCTGCTAGTGGGCATGCTATCACCACTGCTATCACCACATATCATTGATCATACTCTGATACCATGGTCTCCCAGCCGATCTCCCTCTCTATGATATCCAGATCATCTGCATCACACTCAAATAATTGGCACAAAGCATCTCTCCCTATCACTAGGTCATACTCTACCATCTCTCCATGAATCAGAATGTGGAGGATACACCATACATCCTCTAGTGTCACCGTCGCCTCTCCAGTCGCCAGATGGAATGAGGAGGTCTCCAAATGCCATCGCTCTGCCAATGCGGTAAGTAGTCCTATGTTTTCCCTAACCTCATGCATGAATGTGATATAGTATATCCCAAGTCCTTCTAATGTATCTCTGTCTGTGCTCCTGAGTCTATGTCATAACATGAAGCAGTCTGGTCAGTTCTCCCGCGTGATCAATGGATACTGTCAACTCTGCATCACAATTGGGGCATATTTTGTCAGTTTTAGGGTTTTCTCCTACGGGTTGTATTTCCTCATTTCATGTCCACATCAGGGTGTTTTTACTCTATTTTGACTTATCCTCTTCTTATCCCCCCTTTTCGGATCATTTGCACGATGTTTTTTTGACCAAATTAGGGTTTACACTGCACAATTGTGCCTATGTGATGAGTCCTGCGCCTGTGTCACATAACCTGTGCCTATGTCCCCCTAGACAAGCACATAAGACATTACACAAGCATAGGATTCGCCCTGCACAAGCGCAAAAGTCCCTTTCTACATCCTCTATGGGCCCCACAATGTCCCCCAAGCAAGTCAAATTCATAAAATTGAAAATATGGGTTTTTGAGATACATACCACTGCTCCCGCATCGTTCGGTCATCTGAATGTGTGTACACATTCTCCAAGGTGATCTACCATTGGAATGTTCGCCATCTCTCTGCAAGTGTCCTTTTCCAGAGCAACAAATTCTCCTCTTGGGCTAGTGCAAATGAGCAATTTTCCTTCTCCTTGTCTCATTTATAGATCTTTGTCAATGCATAGATGGACGTGCACTCTCTCCATCTTATGCTGGTCATGGTCTTTTGCACCTTCAATTGCTTATCCTTTGTATGTCCAATCTCTGATTGTCGGTCCGTTCGATCCTATCATTTTTATCGATCAATTGGCCTCTTTTTTGCATGTTTCCGACCAATTCCTTGAGGGGGCATGCATATGTCATTGTCAGTATCTGGGGCATTTTCATTATTGTTCTTTGAAACAATGCTCAGAATCACATTGTCTCAAAGAGGAGCAAAATGTAGACGTCTAAAAATGGTCAATGCTTGCGGAATCATACTTTAACATTTGTGCATTGCCTTATTTTAGGTTTTTTGTGTCGCATTAACATTTCTCCTATGTCACGCACTTGGTCTTTATCATTTGTGAGCATCGAGTCCTTCTTTTGCATTCTTCATTTATCTCACTCTCAAATTTGGTCTTGTCGATAACAATATTTGTCATGATTTTGGTCGGTCTTATCTTGTCGCATCAATGTGCGTATTCATTTGTCATTATTTTGGACATTGTCAATCCTAATTAGGGTTTTGTCCTCCTATCGATCTTGTCATCTTGCGATCGATTTGTCATCGATCGTTGTCATTTTCAATCTTGTCATCTGGCAATCAATTTGTCATCGATCGTTGTTCTCTTTGTCAATTTTGTCATTTTGCGATCGGTTTGTCATTGATCGTCGTCTTTCTCAATTGTGTCAATTTGGATCAATTAGTCATTGTTCCTCATCAATTGGCGCATTCATCAATCAAATCATTTATCAAGTCAGAATCATGATCAAATCAAATTGACGTCAATTATCTTTTGTCAAGACCTAATTGTCATTATTGCATTTTCTAATTCATCTTTTAGGGTTTTATGATTTTATTCATTTAACCCTGTTTGACATTTCCCCCTCTAGGATTAATAAATTATTTATTTATCCTAGGTCTTTGTGTCACAATTAAATGTTTAATTTAATTGGCTAACTAATTATTCCTCCTTTTGTGAATTAATTAATAAATGACAAATTATTAATTGATTTACCTAATTTCTCCTAATTTCCTAATTTTTCATCAATTTCTAAATTCCCTCTTTGTGAATTAATTAATAAATGAAAAATTATTAATTAATTCACTAAATTCCTATTTTCCAATTTTCTAATTTTCCTAATTACTAATTCAATTTCCTCCTATTTTTGTAAATTAATTAATGAATGAGAAATTATTAATTAATTTTACCTAATTTTCATCAATTGCATAATTTCCAAGTCATTATTTCCAACTTAATTTTCTAATTTCTCCTAAATTCCTAAATGTCTATTTCTATTTCAAATTCTTGTCATAAATCCTTGCATAGCAATTTGTCATAAATTGTCATAAATTGTCATAAATCCTTGCATAGCAATTTGTCATAATTTGTCATAATTGACATTCTTGATTTGCAATTTCCATTTGAATCTCTTCATGCTAATTTGATCTTTTCTCCAATTTGTCTATAAATTGGATGAATTTCTTCAATCAAGAGCCCTAATCCCTGATAATCACTTTGTCGAATCAATCATGCTTCGAGTATTCTTGTGCTTCTATCTTGTCTACTTGCTTTCATCTCATGTGTATGCACTTGTAGGTGAGATCCACAACAAAGCTATTTGAAGGAGAAAGAAGGACAATGGAGCCACATGAAGGAGATATTCAGATCTGCATTTGGTTTGCTTAGTTTTAATCTTGAATGTTTTGCTTTCATGTCTCTATTGGATGTAATTAGGATTGTTGTCATTGCATTTGAGCTTTCGTGATTGAGCTAGGCTAATAATTTACATTGCTTTGATGATTTCCAGATTCCTATCTACATTAATTAAAACATTCAAGATTTAAAAACTAAGCAAACCAAATGTAGATCTGAATGTCTCCTTCATGTCTCTATTGGATGTAATTAGGATTGATCATTGCATTTGAGCTTTCGTGATTGAGCTAGATTACTAATACTACTTGCTTGTGATGATTTCTGATTTCCTAGCTACAATAAAAACATAGTATTGACTCGGGGTGAGTACATCATAACTCGATCAATATTGGCACACACGGATGAGCTAATAAAAATACTACTAAAGGACATGAATCAAGATAAGAAATCATGTGTTGATGCAATCACAAATATTTCATCAAGGATACCTTGCCAGTTATTTGATACAGAACATAAGGTTTTACCCAATGAGACCATCAAACAGGAATTCCTTACCATGATCGACCAGTTGGTGGATGATCAATTTTCTTTGGTGTCATTCGATAAGTTGATTGAAATTCAATTCAACTTAGATGATCTTGCATCAGTTTTGAAGAAGGCTAAAAGGGCTTATGTAGAGGTCAGAGATTCCATCTCTTGTGTTCATGCTATTTCAAATGCGACTTCAGGGCTAGACAAATCCGAGATGCAAGCTATGCTAGAAAGGTTTGAGGAGTTCCAAAAAATCAATGAGGGGGGGAAATAAACAATAAAGTGTCAGTGACACTATGTAGTTTTCATGTAGTTGCATTCTTTCTTGCTGTAAATTTTCTTGTAGTTGCATTTTCATTTTATGTAGTAGAAGTAGTCAAATAGGACTCTATAGTTGAATTAGTCAACTGCACCCACATTTTTCTCCACTCCTTTCCTATAAAAGGAGGAACCCCATTTGTAAATATTTATCTTTGATTATGCTAAACAAGACTCTGCCGAATTTTTGCCTCAACAAAGACTTTGAGATTTTGATGTAAAGATTGATTCAAGGAAATAAAGATAGCAATCCGCTAGTTTCCAAACTTTGTGTTAGGCCGAAGATTGTGTTTATGATTGAATTGCTCTGATGTCCAGTTCTCATAATCATTTCCTAAATACTTGAATCTTATTGGTGATATTGTTTATGTGAGTAAGAGATTTTTCTAATTGTGATAAGTAGAGTTTGTGCTATTTGCATATTTGGGAAATTTCTGATAGTTAAGTGATTACATAGTAAGCTTTGTATTGCTATTAGTTGCTCTTAGTTTTTAGGAAAATTAATCACATCTTGAAGACTTTGAGCTACAAGTTGTGATTATAGTTGTAATTGTGGTGATTAAAGTAAGTTGTACTCACGTAAGACTTTGAGCTTACATGATTGTTGAGATATTAAAAATCATTGTAAAGTTCTATTAGTTGCAAGAAATATCATCATGTGAAGGGATATACATTAATTCTGAAAAAAGAGAATTACATGCCCTAAACTTAACCTTGGATTTTATTTTCAAAGTTGTTTAAATACCCAAATTCCATCAAGGAACCTCCCCTTGTTGAGAGGAGAGACTTTGTCTCATCATAGCTACGTGTGAGATATATATTTTGTCATTGGTACACTTGTGACAAAATATTCACCGAACAAAACTATTGACAAAGATCACATTTGCGTACCCATTTATATGCATTCTTGAAAAGTGTAGGCCAATAGTATCTAGCCCTCAAAATTTTATGAGCCATCACAAGTGCAGAGAAGTGTCCACCACAAGTTAAGTTATGGAAATATTCCAAAAACTTCACTTGTTGTTCTTTATCAACACACCTCAAAAAGTTGCCACCAATATTCTTCTTATACAAACAATTGTCCCAAATGACAAAGTTTGCAGCCTTGAGTTTGATGTTTCTCTTTTCCTTGTAACTCAAATGAGAAGGGCATTCACTATATGTAATAAAATGAGTGATATTAGAATACCACTCCTCTATAGTGTTGACAAACAACACAGTAGGCACACATTCTAGAATTTCATCAGACTCCTTGCCTGTATGGGATGAACCATTTTTAGCCATTAGCTAACACAAACCTTTTCCATGAACAAGATTCGTAGGTTTGATCTGAAGATCATACTCCTAAATCTTAGCAATCCAATTACTTCTCTTAGTACCAAAATATTGTTGGGTAAGAATTGACTTAACTATTGTAATTGTAACCAAAATGAGTGTATGAGAATTCATAATGTAGAACCTGAAATACTTCATAATATAGAAACTGTTGTATGCTTTTCCATTTGGGAATACTTCAACTCATGAGATTTCAAAGGAAAACTCATGAAAGCTATAGGAGATTCTATCCCCTCTCAATTCTTCTGCATGAGAATAGCGGACATTGTATGCTCTAAGGCATTACTGTACATAATGAAATCTTTGGTATAATCTGGACAAACCAAAATTAGAGCATGAGTAATTTCTTCTTTGAATTCATTAAAAACAACTTTCCCTTCAATATTCCATTGGAAAACAACTTTATCTTTCATCATATCAACGATATGAGGATATAAAATAATAATAATAAATAAATTATAAATAATATAAATATAATTTATATGAAGAAAAAAACCTTACAATAGTATATAAACAATTAAATAAAGGCAAGAAAAAGATAAAGCCTAATTTTAAACAAATAAAAAAAAGAGAAATTAGGCTTTATCTTTTTCTTGCCTTTATTTAATTGTTTATATATTATTGTCAATTTTTTTTTATATAATTTATATTATTCTTTTTGTTATATATATATATATATATATTGGTTTTTTGTTTAAAATTAGGCTTTATCTTTTTCTTTCCTTTATTTAATTGTTTATATATTATTGCCAGTTTTTTTTTCATATAATTTATATTATAATATATATATATATATATATCTTGGTTTTTTGTTCTCTATTAGGTTGTTTACTTTGTAGTTTTTTTTGTTTTTTTCTTTTCTTTCTTTTCTGTTTACTCTCCTATTCTTGGTCTTTATGTCAACCCCTCCTCTCCTTCTCCCTTTACTCTCTCTCTCTCTTCTTTATATTGTCCCCCTTGCTCTACAACCATCTTTCATCTCCTTGAACTCTCATTCATCTTGATTATAGATCACAAAGGATGACCTGAAACATTGATGATTAAAAATCTTGCACACAATCAAATCTAGAAACTGTTTACTTCACTATCATGGATTGTAGAAATCTAATAAAATTGAATACAAGAGTGTCTCATAACTCATTCCAAGAAAAACCAAGGAATCATTAGCATGAATAAGATAATAGTTCAATGTTATCTAAATTTTATATTTTGGAAAGTTCCATGAAAAGCCTTAGTAGGCTAGAAAATATCATTTCATATAGAACCATGTTTTTGTAATCATATCCAAAAAAAATTAGTTTGAAATCATATGGTTTGAAATTTTATGATTTGATTTTTTTTGGAATTGATTGAGGTTTAAAATTTCTAGGATTTTCTTGTGTGGCTTTTTTCTTCTATTTTGTTTTGAATGCAATGACACATGAAATATGAATCTTGCTATAGTTGATCCAACTAGGGTTGAAAATGTCATTTGAAAAACCATACCCCTTTGTGCTGTCCCACTTAATTTTGAGAATAATGTTGTAGAGGCCCTTGTGTTTGGGATCTAATTTCCCCTTTCCTTGGAATGCATATTATTTTGAAGATTGGTTAATTTTATGTTGTTAGATTCACTTTTAATAACTTAAATTCCCAATTTTTGAATTTCTATCTAGACTTTGGTGTGAAGATTTATTTATTTTCTTATTAGTTTAAATCTACCCTATTTTATCCATGTGTGGTCCATCTAAATCTACTGAATAATGTCATAGAGGTCCTTGTGTTTGGGATCCAATCTACACTTTTCTTGCAATGTATATGATAAATTAACAAAAAAGGATTTGAAAACTTCTAAAAGTTGTTAATTTTGTGTTGTTATATTCTATCTTAGTAACTTACAATTCATTTTTGTAGGCTTTTCTCCATACTTTTTTTATCGGTTTAAGCTTGCTAAGTGTACTTCATAACCATAAATTAATTTGTTAATTATAAGGCACTCATTTTTTTACCAAGCATCTTATATGATGGATTGTAAATATGGAAAAAGATGTCCTCTTAAAACAAAGCATTATACATATGTAAACAAATAAAGTTAAATTTATATGTAATTTTTTTAATCGGTAAATTAAAGTGTTGATAATTTATGCTCTATTTTTTCTTTGTATAACATTTAAATTATTTATGTACAATGATCTAATTACATAGGTTTATTTTCAAATGTTTGCACTTATGTTTTTAATATTTATAAGAAAAATAATATTCTACATTTATTAAACATCCAAATAATTCAATATGCTTTTATATTGTATAATTAAAAAATATTGAAAAAAATGGTGGACTTTGTGAAGCCCATTAGAATTGATAACCTTAATAAAAGTTGAATTGTTTTGATATTAAATTAGAATGTTTTAAAATCACACATTATTTTGTAGTAAAGATGTAACTATATTCATAAAGATGAATATCATATAAGAAAAAATTTGTAAAAGGCTTCTTTGTGATACCTATCATAGTTTATGTTTAATAAAATATTGATTTGTGAAATAAGACTTGTTTTGGGTTTTGTCATTGTGAATCTATAAGTATTTTGTGTAACTATATTTTTTCATTGACCCATGTAGCATAAAATTAAGAAACCTAGGTAAAACATGATTTATGAGCAAAAGGATAGGTTTTTTTTTTTAAAACTTGGATAAACCCTGCACCCCCTACCCCCAAGTAAACAAAATCCTCAAATTATGAGTATTTTAGGATTTCACACAATATTCTCATTGTGAAGATCCAATTAGTATCATTTTCTTATGATAAATTGAGATATAAATATGGTTTTATTGCACCTGGAAAAAATTGAGAGGTGGAATGTATTATGATCAAAGAAGTTGTTTTCAACATGTGAATAGAACTCGAGATCATCTTGTTTATTTGTCACATCCAATGGACATAAAATGTATAAAATTATAATAAAAATATATTAATTTGTTTAATTTTAGAATCAATTTAAAGACATGTATCATGAATGTTATTAAAATCTTCGATTTGAAATATTTGTGAGCCCCTTTGAATTTCATTTTTAGCTACAATGGTCTTTGGGAACATTGAATGAGATTTTTCTAATGTCCACGTTAAACTTATTTCTTCCTTTAATTCCTTAATCCTATTACAAAGAATTTGTGTCTCTTATTGTGGATTGCAAATTGGGATAAAGAGCCAATTAATGTTCTTAAATTCAATTAAATGTTATGTGGCACTTAATAAAAAACTTCATTCACAATCAAAAGTTTATCTCTATAGAATGACTCCATGCGGGAACCAACCACACCTATGATTGAATCCAATTTGAAAAAAACAATCCAAACTTCTATCCAATAAAGCAAAAGAACAATTACTTTTTAGGATTTAATTTTGAATGATAGATGGGAGTTATGTTGTTATGCTCCACTAAGAATCCTTATCCACTAGTTATTCAAATATAATTCTTTAATTTTAATACTTTATCTCAAATAAACAAGTAAATGAACATTTTTTAAGATCTTTAATAAAATTATTAAATATTAATATTAATTTAGAGTAATAAATTGCAATCACATAATCATTACAACTCCTATTGATAAAAATGTTATTTTAATTTAAAACATAAAATTTAAAACCTCTTGTAAATGCAATAATTATTTTATGATATGTACTTTGATTTCTTTTTCTTTCATAAACATGGATTATTTCTCTCATAACCAATATACTAAACACATTAAATCTTAATTGGAATGTAGTTAAGTGAACTCTTCTTTCCTTAACAAGTGGAGACAATTTGAAGGCTCAATCACTTCAAGTTCTTTCCTAGAAAAAAATGGAGAAAATAATCTTATTGCAAGACCCATGCTTAAGGGGTCCTTTCATACTCTCATTCAAATATCTTTTAATTTTGTAGAGTTGCTTACTTGTTAAGTTCCCCACTTTAAAATTTTGGTTTCATGTTGAGATGGTCAAATATAATGTCACTTCATGTCTTTTTTGCCAAGGTATCTAAAATGGTCCCAAGAAGAAGTATGAGCCACACTTGTACACTAAGTCTTTTTTTTGGTGTGTTAATGTGACATCACATAATTACTTGAATCTTGTTAGGGATAATTGTTGACATGACATTTATTGTGCTCTACTATTGTAGAAATAAGTATTGACATGACATTTATTGTGTTCTACTTTTGAACTAATTTTACCCAACTACCATACCACGATAAGACCCGACTCCACTATAAGACCCTCTCCCCTTATTTAAGAGAAATGGAAGAAAATAACATGCTATGAAAAAATTATTTACACCTGTCCCACAATGTTGACTTGTTATAACACTGGCTTCATAGTATTATAACAAGAGGGTGTATAAAATGAATGAATGAATGATTTTACTATGGTCCACAAGACTGATTAGTCTATGGGACCAAGAAATCACAGCCTAAGATAACTTCATAATCTTTTCCATGTCAGATCTCCTTTTTCCAATATTGACCAAAAAATTAGAAGTCTGATTAATCTTATCCTCCCAAACAAATAAATAAATGATACATGCTGTCACTTTTCAAGATGAAAGGACACAGCACAAATCTGAAAAGTTCGACGCAATGGAGGCCTGCAACGTACATACTATCCGACCTTGTTGGATATTTATGCTACTCACCGCAGGTTCACATGGCAATCTATTATGTCATAAATACTCTTTCGCAATTAGGCACATTGGATGCCAGAGTGCAAAAATTAAACACATTGGAAATTTGATAGAACTCTGATAGGAAGACTGCCCTGTTAGAAATTTCTAGGTCTTAATATGATGAGAGTGAGTTGATAGCAAAAACCCTGGTTAAGTACTATTTGTCACATTCCAGTCTCTTACACGTCATTAATATTGTTGATTTCAACAAAATATAAAATTTCAAATCTTTCTTCAGTCTCCATCCATGTATGTGTTCACTCTTTGTTTCAGCGATACCTCTGATTCGTATTGCATCCATGCCAACTCGGATCTACTGCAATTCATTGTTCTCCTTCTCTTCCATATATAGCTGTTGTAGATGTATAAAAATGACCATATTCCTAAATGAATATTTTATGTTCATTTCTCTATTTAATTAAATCCAATTTAATTAAATTACCCACATTCCTCTATTTAATAAAGTAAATTACTCAGTTTATTTAAATTAAATTCACTATACCCATTTAATGAATAAATCATTTTATTCAATTAAATTCCCCCTATCCACTTTTAATTAAATTCAAATTTAATTAAATAGTTATCCTAAATTGAATAAATCTAATTTATTTAATTTCCCCAAATTACAACCAAATTGAATAAATCATTTAATTCAATTAAATCCTATTATCCCTCCATCCACTTGCATTCTCCTACATTTCCCACTTGCTTCCTAAACCTATTTCTAATCCCTTCTAGACTCTTCTAATCGCTTCTAAATTAACCTAACCCATCTTCTAAACTTTGTCACATCCCTAAGCAAGGGGAGGTCACTTCTCAAAACCTTAAAGTCTTTGATAACCATTAAAGGCTTCAAGTCTTCAACCACTTAATATCCCCAAAGTCTCCCAAACCATTAATGGTTAATTCAACCCTCTTACATGGTTAGAGACTTTTTGCCTAACTTAACCTTCATCCAACCCAAGGGTCTCATCAAGCCTTTAATGCTTTGACCATGATTATCTCTTAAATCATTTGCACAAGAGTTTATCCCTGGATTAACTCTTAATCCAATAGGTAAGCCTAACTTAAGCTTAACCCTTATCTCTAGATAACCATAAGGTCTTCTCAGGCATTTAATGCCTCCAACCCCTTCTCTCAACCCAACCCTATGTTGACACTTGTCACCATTTCATTGGTGCAAATTGCAAACATGGATCCCCAACTTTCAAACTCAACCCTTGATCAACTCTTTCAATCCTAACCATCTATTGCCCTGTTTTTGCTATAAATAGAGCTCTCATTCCTCCATTTTTAGAAATCAATCCAAGTTTGTAATATCATACTTATGCTCAAATACATTCAAGCTTTCATACCATTTATGCTCATCATTTTAGCCTCTCTTTTAACTAGGAATTAGTCTAAATATGCATGTTTAGAATACTTTCTTTATCATTTAACTCAATCATAGACTAAAATATATCATGCTAGGATAGTTTGTTTACTAACCTTGTCATCTTATAGTTAGTTTATTGCATTTCTAGAATCATGCATAGCTTAGGATGCATCTCATATTAAAACCAACAAAAGCATCCCTTGTTCTTGCATTTGCCATCCCTAAACCATTTTGCTCAGTGATTTGAGAGCAAAAACATTGGTTTGAGGGACATTGTAAGATAGAAAACCATGGGACCAACCTTGGGAAGCTGAGTGATACTTCATTACTCCATAGCTTGCACCAAGAAGTCCTATGGGTGTGTGAGCAAGGTTCCATAGAGCTCCATTTTTTTACATATTGAGTTCTATCGACCCGCTTTTCCCGCATACAGCTGTATTTCTAAGGGTGTGGTAAGCATTTGAACTGAAACAAATGGCATCTTTTTCATCATCAAAAAGGAAAGATCATGGTTTCTCAGGAATTGAACCTCCGGGCATAAGGCGGAAGGTTTCTGAATCGACAACACTGTATGATGTGTTCATCAATCACAGAGGCCTTGATGTCAAAGATACCCTAGCTCGCTAGCTTTATGAATCCCTTGAGGAGGTAGGAATACAGGCTTTTCTTGATAAGGAAGAGATGGAACTTGGACAATCCTTTCCATCTACCATTGAGACTGCTATCAACTCTGCGGTAGTTCATATCGCTATCTTCTCCTAGGGATATGCAGAGTCCCCTTGGTTTTTGGTGGAGTTGGTTCTTATGCAACAGAGTAAAGCTAAAATTATTCCTGTTTTTTGTGGGGTGAAACCCTCGACATTGCGCCACATAAAAAGGGGGCATACGCTGATGCATTCACTAAATACAAAAGCAAATCTAGGTACCTAGAGAAGCTTGATGAGTGGAAGCAAGCCCTTTGATCTATTTCATTTACCGCAGGTCACGAAATTAAAGATCTGAAGTAAGATTTCTGTGTCTCCATTCTTACTTTGTTTTATGTTGCTTTTAGTGAGTAAAATTTATTTCTCATCAAACTCTTTAATCCCTTTGTGAAGTGTCAATGTCTGCAAAAGCATACTAACAGCAGTGCAAAAGGAAATTCAACGTACAAAACCTTTGCAGGTTGCCATACATCCGGTAGCACTTGACAAGCTTGTACACGATTTTGAACGGCGATGCCTTGATAAGCTTGTTCAAGATTTTGAAATCCATTGTGGAATGAAAGAAGGAGAAGGAAAGGCTAAGATCATTGGCATTTTTGGAATGGGTTGGGTAGGCAAAACAACTCTTTGCAAAGAGTTGTTTAACCGAACGCTTCATCAATATGATCGTGCCTATTTTCTATTTAATGTACGGGAAGCCTCAGCTAGAAGTAATTTACCTTCTTTGCAAGTGAAACTTCTCAAAGATCTCTTCGGTGTAAAAGATCTCTATTTTCAAACTCCAGAAGAAGGGTCAAGCTATATCTCTAATTGTATTGATCGAAGCAGTTCTTCAAGCTTCTTAATTATTCTAGATGATATTGATCACCTGGAACAATTAGATGCCCTATCGATCATGTATATGCCTGGCAATAGTCTGGTAATAATTACAACTTGAGATGAAGGTGTGAAAAATATATTACAATTAATGATTATTATCCTCCTATCTTTGATAGATTATTTGAGCAACAAATATTGGAAAATAACACAACTGCAATTTCACAAACTCATATAAATGCGCAACATAATGAACACAATATTTTTGGACAATTGTCCTTGGAAAAACCCCGAAGGGAAAACCAGTACTACAGATGTGGAATATATATTAACTACAGCAAATCAAGAGATACAAATAATTCTTTCCTATTACTGGCAGAGCTTCGACGACCTCCCAATTTCTCCTACTGATATTCCACCCCGCTACTATCCCAACGCTATCACTGCGCCCTTGCTAACACTGCAAGACTACTTGCTAACACTGCAAGTTCTTCACACAATTCATTCATTCATTGTTTTCCAAATGCCCCCTGACCCCCTTATATACTACTCTCGTTGGAAAACCAACGACCGAGATCACTTCTCAATCAACGGCTGAGATTAAAAACAACTAAACAACCCTAACCAAATTGGTTGCTAGAAGTTTCTAAAAAGAGTCAAATAATTAATAAAAATTGTTTGAACTCTAACTACATTTGTTAGCAAACAATTATTTACTAATTATTTAGCAAATGGACAAACAACTATCCAAGCTAACAAACTAACAAACTAACACTCCCTCTTAGCGAGGAAGTTGTTCTGCATGACACCCAACTTCTCTTTGAAGAAGATGAATTTCGCCTTCCCCAATGCCTTTGTCAGAATGTCTGCTACCTGCTGATCTATAGGTATAAACTGTAGTTGAACAACTCCATGCTATACACAATCTCTGATGAAGTGATACCTGATGTCTATATGTTTCGACCTATCATGAAACACCAGATTCTCAGTCAACTTAATGCAACTCTTATTGTTGCAGTGTATCACTATAGTCTCAACCTTCTGACCAAACAAGGCTACTAGAAACTTCCGAAGCCAGATAGCTTCACATGTCTCCATGCTAGCTGCTATGTATTCCGACTCTAAAGAACTCAGAGCCACAGACTTATGCTTCCTACTGAACCAAGAGACAACTCCTGATCCCATACTGAAACAACACCCTGAAGTCCTCCTCTTGTCTGTTGTACTGCCTACCCAATCTGCATCAGTATAGCCCATCAACCTGATTCCTTCACCTCGAGCATATCTAATCCCATACTCGATTGTACCTCATAAATAACGTAGAACATGCTTTGCCGCTGTCCAATGTACTCCCTTTGGCTCAACCATGAACTGACTAAGAGAGTTTACTGCAAAAGCTATATTTGGCCTGGTGTTGACCAAATACATGAGAGAACCAATCAACTGCCTATATAAGGTGGGATCTACATCCTTCTCCCTGGATGTGTCTACCTTCCTCCAATTCATGATCATAGGTGTAGACATGGCTTTGCAATCTTCCATCTTGAACCTTTTCAATATTTCAATGCAATATTTCCCTTATCCAAGGAAAATCTCTCCATCTGTTTGCCATACCTCCATGCCTAGAAAGTAGTGCATAAGTCCCAAATCCTTCATCTTGAACTCTACTACAAGATCCCTCTTGCACTCTTCTATGACCCCTAGTGAACCTGTTAGAAACAAGTCATCCACATATAGAACAAGAATGAGAATCTCACCCCCAACCACCAAGTAGTAGAGATTAGCATCCGCCTCACTCTTCACAAAGCCCATTTCCTGCAAGTAACTATCAATGCATTCATACCACGCTCTGGGAGCCTGCTTGAGTCCATACAAAGCTCTCTTTAATCTACACACATGGGTCTCTTTGTTGTGTGCTACAAAGCCTTCTGGTTGTTCTATGTATACCTCCTCTTTCAACTCACCATTGAGGAACGTTGTCTTGACATCCATTTGATGGATCTACCATCCCATTTGTGTTGAAACTGATATTACAGCTCGTATAGAAGTATACCTGGCCACTGGAGCAAATGTATCCTCAGAGTCTATTCCCTCCTTCTGAGAGAACCCTTTTGCCACAAACCTTGCCTTGTATTTCTTGATGCTACCATCTACACCATGCTTGATCTTATAGATCCAACGTGATCCAACCATAGCTCTATCTGTTGGTCTAGGCACTACCTCCCAAACATCATTCTGCATAATTGAAGTATACTCCTCAACCATAGCATCTTTCCACACTTGATGTTGTGCAGCCTCCTGATAGCTAGAAGGTTCACTATCTACCAACTGACTAACTAATGGTACATAGTCATCATACCTGGCTGGTTGTTTCTGTTGTCTACTACTCCTCTTAGGAGTACCCACTAACTCTTAAGTATTCTTTTGTGTCGGCTGAACCTCATGATTCCTACTACCAAATGTAGAGGATGAAACATCAACCTCCATGTCTTCTTGATGCATCTCTTCTTGCACCTGTTGCTCCATACTCTGAGAACTCTCACCTCCTGAGCCTATGCTTGTACTAGTAATTATACTAGAGCTTTGTTGACCTTGATTCGATTGAGTGATCCTTGGAGCTTGTGTTGGCTGCTCACTCTGATCATCTGCTGGCAAATCTCTGGACCTTCTAAATGCCTTGTCCTCCATGAACTTGACATCACGTCGAACAATAATCCGCCTGGTCCCTAGAATGAATATCTGATATGCCTTTGAGGTTTCACTGTACCCCACAAAGTATCCTCTTTCTGTAGTCTGATATAACTTGGTACATGTATCCTTTGGAATGTGATAATATGCCAAACTCCCAAAGATCCTGAAGTGACTAACATCTAGCTTCTTCCCAGTGAATGCTTCCTCTGGTGTCATCTTCCCTAGCACCTTATGTGGAACCCTGTTCTATATGTATATTGTCGTACTACATGCTTCTGCCCATAAGTAATGGGGCAAGTCCTGATCATGTAGCATAGCCCTTGCTGCCTCCGATATGGACTGATTCTTCCTCTCAGCAACCCCATTCTGTTGCGGGTTGTAAGGAATAGTCCACTCTCTCTCAATTCCTTCCCTGGTACAAAACTCTTGGAATTCATTCCCTTTGTACTCACCTCCATTGTCTGATTGAAGAACCTTTATCTTCCTTCCTGTTGAGTTCTCCACAAGAGCCTTGAACTCTTGGAAGTAGCTGAAAACCTCATCCTTGGTCTTCAAGAAGTAAATCTAGGTCTTCCTGGAGAAATCATCAATAAAAGTACTAAAGTACTCATACCCTCTGAGAGATTTCATCGACATTGGTCCACATACATCTGAATGTACTAGATCAAGAACACCCTTGGATCTAGTGTCACTCCTTGGAAAAGTTGCTTTCACAAACTTCCCCAACACACATCCCTTACATACATCATCATGCTTTGTGCTCACCTCTGGAACACTTGTCACAGTCTCATGAAGCAATTTAAGTGCTCCATGATGTATATTGCCCATCCTCCTATGCCATAGCTCTCCAAGATCTCTAGGATTACTGCTGCTCATGAGTGCCTTAGGAATATCAAACTGCAGCCTATAAAGCCAACCGCTCCTAACTCCAATAGCTATGGGTGATTTCCAATACTTATGCTTAATCAATACATGTGCCCCTCTAAAGAGTACATTGTACCCTTTGGCCTGAAGGACAGATATAGAAATCAAATTCATCCCTAAGCCTAGAACATGCAACACATCATGAAGAGGAATCATCTTACCATTCTCCCTCTGAAACTGAACAGTCCCTTTCCCAACTAAGTTGAGTTTGGACATGTTTCCCATAGAGATCTGGATTTTGGTGCTCTCCTCCTTATAACTAGAGAAGTATTCTCTAACTCCTGTCATATGAAATGATGCCCCACTATCTATGTACCAAACACTCTGTGAGGTTGAGCTAATCATACACGCTATGAGTGCAAACTCATCTTCCATTATATTTGAGAGCTCTTCTGCACTTGCTGAAGTTGCAACTTGCTTCTTGCCTTTCTTGTCATTCTTCTTCCTTTCTGGGCAATCGCTGACATAGTGGCCAAACTCGTGACAGCCGTAGCACTTGATCTTCAACAAGTCTTTCTTCTTCTTCTCACCTTGTGGATTTGATCCTATGCTGGACCCCTTCTTTGCTTTTCCTTTACCCGCTAGGGCAACGTTCTCCTGTTCTGCCTCACTTTTCTGACACTTATTGTTGGCTCCATTGACAAGGCTTAGTCTAAGCTCCTCTTGAGTGAAGTCACTCCAAAGTTGATCCCAACTTGGTAAGGTGTCTCGTCCATTAACAACTTGAACAAAGACATCCCATTGCTTAGAAAACCCATTTAGGGCTATCCGTACCATCTCATCATCACTTGGTTTATCTCCAATAGCCACTAACTCATCCTTGACAAGTCTGAGTCTGGTGAGGTAACTCGTCACGTCTTCTCCCTTATTCATTCGAGTATTCCTCAACTTTTCTCTGAGAATCAGCTTCCGATTAGTGGTAGCATTTTGGTACAGATTCAGAATGGCATCCCACATCTTCTTTGCAGTATCTAACTCTGCAATATGTGGAACTATATGGTCCTTGACACCATAAAGGATTAGCCTCCTCGCCTTGGAATCATCCTTCTTGTATGCTACAAGCTGTGTTGCATCTGAAGGTACAGTCACAACAGTGGTAACATATTCCTTGATACCATTCTCTTCTAGCAATAAAGAAATTTTGGCTTTCCAGACACCAAAATTAGAGGCTCCATCTAATTTGTTCTGATCTCTTAAACCAACTGAGGCCATCTCAAAGGTTAAAGCAAATAAAAATTCTAAAGAGGTTAAACTAGGTTTTATAAACCCTCAGTTTCCTTCACCTAGGGTAAATCTCTTCTACCCTTAACTTAGCTCAAATACCATGTGAAAAATCTATTACAATTATTGATTATTATCCTCCTATCTTTGATAGATTATTTGAGCAACAAATATTGAAAAATAACACAACTACAATTTCACAAACTCATATAAATGCGCAACATAATGAACACAATATTTTCGGACAATTGTCCCTGGAAAAACCCCGAAGGGAAAACCAGTACTGCAGATGAGGAATATATATTAACTATAGCAAATCAAGAGATACAAATACTTCTTGCTTGTTACTGGTAGAGCTTCGATGACCTCCCAATTTCTCCTGCTGAGATTCCACCCCGCTACTATCCCAATGCTATCACTGTGCCCTTGCTAACACTGTAAGTTCTTCACACAATTCATTCATTCATTGTTTTCCAAATGCCCCCTGACCCCCTTATATACTACTCTCGTTGGAAAACCAACGACCAAGATTAATTCTCAATCAATGGCTGAGATTAAAAACAACTAAACAACCCTAACCAAATTGGTTGCTAGAAGTTTCTAAAAAGAGAAATAATTAATAAAAATTGTTTGAAAGTTCTAACTACATTTGTTAGCAAACAATTATTTACTAATTATTTAGCAAATGGACAAACAGTTGTCCAAGCTAACAAACTAACAAACTAACAGAAGGAATACTTATTGCCAAGGGAATTGAGGTCCGTTATCATTTAAAAGAAATGGGTAAAGAAGATGCCAGACAGCTTTTTAGTTTGCATGCTTTCTCCCACCCTCATCTAGCTAGGGGATACGAGGATATTTTTGACGACTTCGTTCATGTGTGTGGAGACTTACCTCTATCTCTACAAGTTTTGGGAAGGCACGTTCGTGGTAGGAATGAATATTATTGGAGATCAGTGCTTAAAAAACTTGGTGGTGGGAAGCTGCATCCAGACATTAAAAAAAAGCTTCAAGTAAGTTTTGATGCTTTGGAATACGAGGAAAAACAAATTTTCATAGATATTGCATGTTTTTTGTTGACCAGTTGAAATCTATAGCCATAAAAGTATGGGAGGCATCTGGATGGAACGCTATATATGGACTACAAACATTAAAAGACAAGTGCCTTGTTCAAGAATTTTTCGAAGACGAGTGTCTTGTTGAAGAAATAGATGATCATGTGCCTGTATTGAGAATGCATGACCATCTGCGGGACTTGGGAAGAGAAATGGCAAATGAACCAAACCATCCTCCTCGCCTGTGGCATCCTTGGGATCTTCAAAAATTGGTAAGCTAATTCCCTTTTAAGACGTCTGCTATGTATCAATCCAATAGTATTCTTAATCTAAACTTTCTCAATCCAGGAATCAAAGGGATTTGAAAACATACTTGCTCAAACCAAAAGGAGGTGCTTCCATTCCTTTTTTGATGAGTCCCTGAAATCTAGAATTATGTTCTTTTTGGGGCAATTGGATGATAGTGCTGAAACGTCAACTTCTTTGCTATTGCTTCAACTAGATGTTGATGGGTATTCCTCCGATTCAATTCCTGCATGGATTCCACTAAAAAATTTACAGTGTTTTACAGTCTACAATGGTATTTTCAATAGATTGTGGTGGCAAGATGTACAAGTATTCTTTTATTTTCCATTAAAAAAACTCTCTATAAATCCCATGATCAAATGCTTTATGTTCCAGTAATTTCCTTCCTGCCATTGAGAGTTAGAAACAATTTTATTTTGATTTTCAGGCTCCTTCCCAATTGAGAGAGGTAAAAATTTCTGGAATGTTTTTGGGAGAGTTCCCAAATTTCTTAGGAATATTAACTAATGTAGAAAAGGAAGTCATTGAAGGTGAATATAAGGCTGCTATAGAAGCTCTCCCACTAGTAGAATCATCTCCAACGAATCTGCATGTTTTAGATTTGAATGACAGTCGAGAGTCTGGTACCGTTAAGGCCCCATTGAGTTTGCTTGAAGATCTAGCCATTAGCGAGCAAGAAAATATTATAAAGATTATAGTTTGTGGAAATCTTTGTCCGAAACTTAAATCCTTAGAACTGTTTTGCATGAAAAATCTTATTGAAGTGAACATTAGCAATTGTGAAGTTTTTGAAAGATTTAATTGTCTTAAGATTAGCAATTGTGAAGATCTCAAAAGATTGTCAGTGACATCCAATCTCACAAAGCTTGAAGAATTGAACATTAGTGCATGCTCTCAGCTCGAGGAGGCAAGTTTTGATTGTCTGGGCTACCTAAAAAGGATTACAATTGCAGATTGTAATTTGAGAAGTGTGCCAAGAATATCTTGTTTTAGGAAGCTCTTAGAATTGAACATTAGTAAATGTTCAATGCTTCATGGGTTAAGTCTTGCATAGTTGGGCTGCCTGGAAAAAGTTATGATTGAAAACTGTTCTAATTTGAATAGTTTGATAGGTATATCCGATCTTCCAAAGATTTGTGAACTAAGCATTTCCTTGTGCTGGAAGCTTCAGCTTGAGTCGCATCTGGTGGGTTTGAACTTTCTAAAGAGGATAACAGTGGATTTGTAATGCCCCGCTAGGAACCCTAAAGGAAAACAACACAACTAGGCAACTAAAGGGTGAAATAAATTTTTTTGTTAAAGACTAAGTGTACTAACTATAATCATTGCACGTTTAACAACACAACAGAAGTCTATAACAAAAAAACAATATTTTTCCAATAATTTCATTTTAAGAAAATTTCAATCCTTTTTTTTTTTTCAAATTTAATCAACCCAAATAAATTTAATGTGTAATTAAATTTATTTTCTTAAGGTAATTAAAACCATTTCTCAGGTAAATACCCTTTCTCCTAAATCGTGCAATTTCCATGCACCATAAAAACTTGGCAAACTTTCTATAATAATTTTCCTAATTTTCACAAAATTACGTTCTTTCCACAAATAAGAAATACACATTAGGCATGAGTTTTCAAACAAAACTCAAATTCACCAGAAGAGAGTTTTGGATTTGACAATTATTTTACACACACATCAAGCAGAGAAAAATAGAAACATTTTTAATAAAACACAAAACTAAGAATTCATCCAACCTGGTATAGCTTTCGTGGAAGAATTTTGTAGAAGAGCCCTAATCCCTTCAATAACTTCCAATAAATTTTCTTCACCCAAATTTTTGACCTGTTCCTATGTGTTTCTGTCTGTGTTTCTAAAATAAAGACCTAACCCCTATTTAAACTAAAATTCTAGGTTCAATAGCTATTTTCACGAAAAACCTAAATTTAGAATAATAGTAATTTATTTATTTTATTTTCTAAATTTATCACATGCAATAATTTAAAACATTATTCTTTCATTACTTTTCTCATGCACATTAATTAATTTTCTAAATAAAGAATTACTACAATATTTTAATTCCAATTAATTAATTTTCTAAATAAAGAATTAAAACAATACTTTTAATTCCAATTAATTAATTTTCTAAATAAAGAATTAAAACAATACTTTAATTCCAATTAATCCTTTTATTCATTTATTTAATTATAACTTTAGAATACAATTAATCTAATTTATTTTTAAAATAAAAGTATATTTTTAATACCATGCAGCTTAATTTAATAATTTCTTTAATTAACTAAATTTATAATCTCAATGCATAAACAATACAATAATGAGATAATTTCATAAACTTAATTAATTAGTTAATTAAAACCACTAAAACACTCAAATTAAACAAATCTCAAGCAATTACCCATAAAAGATAAAATGACAAAATACGAAGACCGAACTAACTGACAAAATGACTAACTGATGACACTCATATGAGTGTAACTGAGTAAAATAGGGTCAACTACTATCTCCTCCACTTCCATCGAAAAATATAAGGCACACTCAGACCTGTGAAGCCAGGTGGAGATGATACCCCGTACCTACCCGGTACTTGTACCTGCAATATCCTGCGTCACCGAACTATATATATATATATATATATATATATATAGAAAACATGGCATACACACCGATGAAGGAGAATCACGACGTTCCCTGTCTCACCGAAATGAGTGAAGGAAAATCATCCCCTTGCATCCAATACACTCGCAAACACACAACATATAATTCCACATTGCATAAATAAAGTAAAATGTCAGTACATAGCAATAATACATAAAATGCCATAAATCACAAGTACTGAAATACTGCAAATAAATTATACATCTCATCTCCAAATAAAGCATAATGTCATAAAAATCTGAATAATATGTCATGGTAATGTATCCACTGAAAAACAACCAATAATAAAATATGAGTCTAATGAGTTCAACTAGTAGGGGTACTACATTCTCCCCTCCAAAACTAGGCTTACTCCTGGAAGCCTAAAATAAATAAGAATACAGTTCTCTCATCTTTGCTGCATCCTCCCAAGTCGTTGAGGCCTCATCATTTGGGTCCCATAGGACCCTTACCTGGTCGATGGTACGACCCCTGAGGATTAAATCCTGACGTTGAAGAATGCACACGGGCTCCATGGAAAGTTGCCCGTCCTCGACCTGCAAAGAGTTCCAATCAAGAACATGTGTCACATCTGGATGATAAGGTCGAAGAACTGAAACATGAAAGACATCATGGATGTGGGATAGACTCGGTGGCAAGGCAAGATGGTAGGAAACAAGTCCTATCCTCTCAAGAATCTCAAAAGGTCCAACAAACCGAGGCGCCAACTTAGATCCCTTTCCATAATGGATCGGGCTCTTCTGCGGATGCACTCTCAAGAACACACGATCGCCAACAGAAAACTGACGATCTACCCTATGAGCATCTACATACTTCTTCTGTCTATCCTATGTTGCTACTAAATGCTCACGAATCCTATCTACCTGCTGCTCCATCTCCGGAAGAATATCTGGTCCTATAAGTACCCTGTCCTCTAACCGATCCCAACTCAAAGGAGTGCGGCAAGGATGACCATACAATGCCTGAAAGGGGGACATACCTATGGAGCTATAATATCCATTGTTATAAGCAAACTCCACTAGATATATATAGTCCTCCCAATGTGACTATTGGTCCATCACATACATGCGAAGCATGTCCTCTAATACCTGATTTACTCTCTCTGTCTGACCATCTGTCTCGGGATGATAAGCTGAACTAAAATTCAATTGAGTCCCCAAAGCATGCTAAAGTGAGGTCCACAATGCTGAGGTAAAGATAGGATCTCTATCAGATATGATCCACCTCAGAATCCCATGCAATCTCACTACTTCTTCTAAGAAGACTCGTGCCACCACCGCTGCTATGTAGGAAGCTCGAATAGGAACAAAATGAGCAACCTTAGTCAATCTGTCAACTATGACCATGATGGCATCATGACGACGTGAAGAGACAGGCAAACCAATAATGAAATCCATGGAAATGATATCCCATTTCCAATCCGATACTAGATTAGGCTGCAAAAGCCCTGCTGGGTGCTGATGCTTTGCCTTCACTCGCTGACACTCTAAACACTTCGACACAAAATCAGCAATGTCACGTTTCATAACCACCCAATGATAAATCTATCTAAGATCTGCGTGCATCTTCTTGACACCAGGATGTGCCGAATAAGGTGCATGATGGGCCTCGGTCATGATCAAAACACGAAGACCCTCCAAAGGAGGTACATAAATCTGTCCATGGTGACGAAGAAGTCCATCTGCCTCAAGGTTATACCCAGAAAATCTACCCTCTAAAGGCCTTCCAGACTCTATCACAGTTCTAACATCCTGATACCAAGTATCCTGAGGAAGAACTCCAAGAATTCTCTCTCTCAAGTCTACTCCAAGGGATAATGCTGAAACTTCATGTCACCTACGACTCAAAGCATCTGCTACTACGTTCTCTTTCCCCTGAATATAACGAACCTCAAAATCATATTCGTAGAAGAATTCCATCCATCTTTGTTGTTGAGCATTCAAGTTTGGCTGTGTAAATATATACTGCAAACTGTGGTGATCACTATGCAGCTCAAACCAACGCCCTAATAGGAAATGCCACCATCACACCAAAGCATGAACTACAACTGCCAACTCTAAATCATGAACTGGATAGTTCAACTCATGGTTCTTGAGTTTGCGAGACTCATAAGTAACCACACGTCCATCCTACATAAGTACTGCACCAATACCTTCCAAAGAGGCAACTTTGCATACCATAAAATCTCCAGATGGATCAGGAACTGCCAAAATCGGAGCACTGACAAGGATTTCCTTCAAGGTTTTAAAAGCTACTTCACATTGATCTGACCAAACAAACTTCTTCCCTTTTCTCTGAAGAGAAGTAATAGGGTGTCCTATTTGGGAAAAGCCTTCAACAAAGCGACGGTAATATCCGGCCAAACCCATAAAACTCCTAACTTCAGAAATGTTGGTCGGCACTGGCCAATCAAAAATGGCTTGGATCTTTGAAGGATCCATAGATATACCTTCTCCCGAAACCACATGACCAAGATAGTTCACCTCAGTCTGGAAGAAGTCACACTTTGCTAAATTGGCATAGAGTTGATTTTCCCTTAAACACTGCAGTACCTGACGTAAGTGACCCTCATGCTCCTCCATAGATCTAGAATAAATCAGAATGTCATCCAAGAATACAATGATGAAATGATCAAGATAGGTGCAAAAAACTCCATTCATTAAGCTCATGAAAACTAAAGGTGCATTCGTCAACTCGAATGGCACCACTGTGAACTCATAGTGACCATAACGAGTACGAAATGTTGTCTTATGAATGTCTACATCCTGAATGCGCAACTGATGGTATCCAGACTTCAAGTCAATCTTAGAGAACACCTTGGCTCCCTTAACCTAATCAAAAAGGTCATCTATATGAGGTAATGGATATCTATTTTGGATGGTTACCTTATTCAGTTGTCGGTAATCAATGCATAACCGAAGAGAACCATCTTTCTTTTTAACAAAGATAACAGGCGCACCCCAAGGGGAAACACTAGGACGAATGAATCCCTTGGCCAATAATTCTTCTATCTGCAATTTCAACTCGCTTAACTCCTAAGTAGTCATCCGATATGGTGCTCTTGAAATAGGTTCTGCACCAGGAACCAAATCAACACGAAAGTCTATATCTTGCTTCGGAGGCATACCAAGAATATCCAATGGAAACACGTCTGCATACTCTCTAAGAATAGGGTGACTATCAAGAGTGATTTCTCGTCTCTCTGACTCATCCAATTCCTCAAGAGTGATTGCAAAAAGCTGACATCCTCTATGCATGCACTGCTTAAGTTGCATAGCGGAGATCATATGCAGGGATATCGGTCTCTGAACTCCAACAATCTCCACTTCTCTGCCAAGGTCATCTAAACACTCTACTGTCTTCTTCCGACAATCTACATGAGCACTGTGAGATGATAGCCAATCCATCCCCAATACAACTCCATAAGATCCCAAAGGAATAACTCGAAGGTCCATTGAAGTAACTATGGTTCCTAATTTCAACTCACAACTAGGAATAAAGGCATCTAAAGAAACACGGACACCTATAGCCAACTCTACTTGCCACCTATCTACCTGCTTAGCAGATGTAAGTCCACACCGCTCCACAATGGATGAAGAAATAAAAGAATCAGAAGCTCCAGAATCGAAAAGTACAGAGATAGGGGTTCCATGCAACATACCTGCTGCCTCAATGACTATACCCTGATGATCAGCTTGGTGGTCATCTACCACTACAAATACTCTATGGGACCTTGCTGCATCTCCTATTGTAGGTTCAAATGTTGTTGGTCTCTGACTACCTATGTTGTGGATATTTTGAGGACACTGTGTAGCTCTGTGACCAAACTGCCCACAAGAGAAGCAAGCTCCTCTATTACCTGTTGGTCCACTTGATTGCTGGAGACTTCCCTAGCTAGGGGCGTAAGATGCACTCTACAAGGCCTGCCCAGTAGGGCCCTGTTTGCCCCTCTGCCAGTTCCTACCCTTCTTATACTGAGAATTGCCACCTTGTTGGCCCTAGAATTGTTTAGGTTTTGACTATTGCTACTGTTGTTGCCCACTCTTAGCGGTTGCTTGAGGAGTTCTAAATGGTGCAGCTGACTGGGACTGATTTCCCCGAGCTTTATTTCCACTGGTAGGTGCACTTCCTATCTGCACACCTGTCTAACCACCAAGTGCATGACTAAGGTTCAGCTCAACTAATCTGGCCTTTGCCATGGCTATCTCCATTGAAGCTGGCTCGAATACCCTCACACCTCTACTGATACGGTCGTTCAAACCTCTTAGGAAATATTGGACAAGCATAGCCTCATCATTACCAATTCTGGCATATTGTTTGAGCTCATAGAACCTATGCTCATACTGGTCTACTGTCATCCCATACTGACGCAAGGCATAAAACTCATCTGCTCGAGTCTGCCTCCACTGGGGTGAGAGTAATCGTGCCCTGAATCTCTCCAAAAATAGTTCCCATGTGATGGTGTTAATGCATACACCGATCTTCTCCTCCTGTAATCTCCACCAGATTGAAGCAAATTTTTTAGATGCATAATAGCACATCTTGCCTTGGTGTTACTACTGTATGGAAACATAGCGAAACACCGGTCCAAGCCAATAAGCCAGGTCTCTGCCTCAAGACCAGTACCCATACCATCAAAGTAAGGAGGATTGGACCTCATCAAGTCCTTTATGTGACCTAAGGAAGGTGGATCTTGGACAGCTGGAATCTCCCCTCGCCTTGGTGATCTCTCTCTCTCTCTCTTTCCTCTGGAACCTGTTGAAGCGGCTCCTCAAACTGAGCATGAATAGGTTGCTCAAACTCAGACCTTTGGCCTAACCTAGCCAGAACCTCCTGAAACATCTGTCTCGGCTCTTCCCTTTCGGAAACATGTTCTCCTACATGCTGAGAGTTCTGATGAATAGATTGTCCTGCTCCTGATGAACTAATTGTTCCGGCTCAACACTCACATGAGTGGGTGGTGGTGAAGGACTGTGATGGTCAGAACCATGACCCCATCCTCCACCTCTGCCTCCTTGGCGACCACCCATACGACCACCTCCTCTAGCTTTCTTAGCCATGACCTGGTACCATAAAAGAGAAAAAGGTTCAGACCCATAGCAAGGATAAGTCATGAGAGATACAAACATTTATGACCTAAGCAAGATGGTCAACTGAAAGGCACACTACAAACCTAGAGTACCCAATGTTGAAACTTGGTCTCTGATACCAAATGTAATGCCCTGCCAGGAACCCTAAAGGAAAACAACACAACTAGGCAACTAAAGGGTAAAATAATTTTTTTTGTTAAAGACTAAGTGTACTAACTATAATCATTGCACGTTTAACAACACAATGGAAGTCTATCATAAGTTTTCCTAAGGGTAACCAACGAAGATTAATTTCATAGATTATATTAACACCATAGTTAATCCATTTAATTAAATAAATTGAACTCTTAAGTTTAAAACTACACATATATCCAAATTTCATAATAAAGAAATAAAAGTATTCCAATGTATCCAATTGCCATAAACCATTTAAACATAAGATCAAAACAATAACATTCATTTCACTAACATAATAATATTACAATATCCATAAATACATGGCTTCCAATAATATCACTGGTTACAAAGATACAATATCAAGGTTACATAAAAGTCTGATACAATAACCACAAGGTCTCAACTGAACAATGATCTCGAACAAGAGCTGGTACATAAACCACGATCTAAGAAACACCAGCGAAGCCTTTCCTCTCCTGAAGATACAATCCAGAACATCTGATGGGAAGTGGCACTACCACCCGACCATGTGATCCCGAAATGGAATCACCCCACCGTGCTAGGAGATGGTAGAAAACCCTCAAGCAAGCAAAGTAAGACAAGTACAAAAGGACTACAAGACTCTGCAACCATCCATGTAACACAACTCACAAAACACTAGTGACTCTAAGAAGAGAGTGTCATCGCATAGCTTGATGGTTACCATGGTACAGCCTCCATAGGTCCCGGCCCCCATACTCAGGTTTCTCCTGGTAACCTCTCCCAAGCCTCTGGTTCCAACTAAGTCTCATGCGGACCCTACCAATCCTTTCGTGAAGACAAGGTGGTAAGTTTGCCATTCCAAGCCTTCTCATAACATCATGAGCCCTGTACAAGCACTCATCTATGCACGAGGCACATTTATCTTAATTAATATTTAAATCTACCCACCCCCTAATCAATTATTAGGTTATCACTTTTTAATTAACTTTTGATGGGTTATCATGTCATCCACTTTGGGCACGGCCCCCGCTCGAAAGCCACTCTCTCTCTTAGGACACTAACAGGAAATGTTTCTCTCTACGAGAACTCTATGGCGAAACAGGCAACCATAAACAATCCTGACAAACACAGGTGATGGATACACAAATACCAACCCAAGAATGACCATTTGGACAAAGACACACAATTGCTCATATCAAATAGGTTATACAACAACACCTGGTCTAGGAGAAATAATATCATAGGACACAATTACAATTAAACAAAAATTGCAATGAAATAAAACTTGACTAAGAACATGATATACACAAGATCCTATTACAGGCAATCTTTCCTTAAAAATAGTCAAAGCATGCAATTTACTAATTTCCATATAACAACAATTTACAAATTTAAATTAACATTCCAAACTGTAATTAAATAATAATTTAAATAACATTTAAAATATTATAATAACTACCAAAAGAAACATATCTATTATTAAATATATATATATATATATGTATATATAAACTCATATATGAATATACATTTATTTATTTATATACATACATATAATAATAATTTTTAATTTATTTAATCCCCTGGGTCTGAAACCCGAAACAGTGAACAGGGTTTAGAATTTAATTTAAAAAGACTAACAAAAAAAACACTTTTACAATTACCCAAAAGTTCTGTCACGGTAGCCTATGCTACCGCCGGTAGCTAGTACTACCGTCCAGTAGCACTGCTACCATCGGTAGCTAGTACTACCGCCGGTAGCGGATGCTACCGTGCAGTTTTTTTTTGTTTTTTTTAATTTTATTTTTTTTATAATTATTTTATATATATATATATTTAATATATATATATATTTAATATATTTTTAAATAGGAAAATAATTAAACAATATTTTTTTTTTAATAATTTCATTAAAATTTTAACAATAATAACAAAAAAAACAATATTTTTCCAATAATTTCATTTTAACAAAATTTCAATCCTTTTTTTTTTTCAAATTTAATTAACCCAAATAAATTTAATGTGTAATTAAATTTATTTTCTTAAGGTAATTAAAACCATTTCTCAGGTAAATACCCTTTCTCCTAAATCGTGCAATTTCCATGCACCATAAAAACTTGGCAAACTTTCTATAATAATTTTCCTAATTTTCACAAAATTACCTTCTTTCCACAAACACGAAATACACATCAGGCATGAGTTTTCAAACAAAACTCGAATTCACCAGAAGAGAGTTTTGGATTTGACAATTATTTTACACACACATCAAGCAAAGAAAAATAGAAACATTTTTAATAAAACACAAAACTAAGATTTCATCCAACCTGGTATAGCTTTCCTGGAAGAATTTTGTAGAAGAGCCCTAATCCCTTCAATAACTTCCAATAAATTTTCTTCACCCAAATTTTTGACCTATCCCTATGTGTTCCTGTCTGTGTTTCTAAAATAAAGACCTAACCCCTATTTAAACTAAAATTCTAGGTTCAATAGCTTTTTTCACAAAAAACCTAAATTTAGAATAATAGTAATTTATTTATTTTATTTTCTAAATTTATCACATGCAATAATTTAAAACATTATTCTTTCATTACTTTTCTCATGCACATTAATTAATTTTCTAAATAAAGAATTAATACAATATTTTAATTCTAATTAATTAATTTTCTAAATAAAGAATTAAAACAATACTTTTAATTCCAATTAATTAATTTTCTAAATAAAGAATTAAAACAATACTTTTAATTCCAATTAATTAATTTTCTAAATAAAGAATTAAAACAATACTTGAATTCCAATTAATCCTTTTATTCATTTATTTAATTATAACTTTAGAATACAATTAATCTAATTTATTTTTAAAATAAAAATATATTTTTAATACCATGCAGCTTAATTTAATATTTTCTTTAATTAACTAAATTTATAATCTCAATGCATAAACAATAAAATAATGAGATAATTTCATAAACTTAATTAATTAATTAATTAAATCCACTAAAACACTCAAATTAAACAAATCTCAAGCAATTACCCATAAAAGATAAAATGACAAAATACGAAGACCGAACTAACTGACAAAACGACTAACTGACGACACTCATACGAGTGTAACTGAGTAAAATAGGGTCAACTACTATCTCCTCCACTTCCATCGGAAAATATAAGGCACGCTCAAACCTGTGAAGCCAGATGGAGATGATACCCCATACCTACCCGGTACTTGTACCTGCAATATCCTGCATCACTGAACCACACTTGCATATATATATATATATATATATAGAAAACACGGCATACACACCGATGAAGGAGAATCGCGACGTTCCTTGTCTCACCGAAATGAGTGAAGGAAAATCGTCCCCTTGCATCCAATACACTCGCAAACACACAACATATAAATCCACATTGCATAAATAAAGTAAAATGTCAGTACATAGCAATAATACATAAAATGCCATAAATCACATGTACTGAAATACTGCAAATAAATTATACATCTCATCTCCAAATGAAGCATAATGTCATAAAAATCTGAATAATATGTCATGGTAATTTATCCACTGAAAAACAACCAATAATAAAATATGAGTCTAATGAGTTCAACTAGTAGGGGTACTACAGGATTCGTCTCCCAAGGTTAAATGTTTTGAGCTGGATGGTTGTAAAAATTTGGAAATAGTATCAGGAGCAAATATTGATTTCTGAAATGTTCAAATGGTAAACATTATTTCCCGTCCGGTCCTTAGGGAATTGCCAGTTATTTGTGGTGCAAGTTGCTGCGAGAAAATTACAATTAATGGATGCGTGAAGCTCATTTACCTTGAGTTGACGGATTGCAGAATTTTGAGAAGATTATCTGGTAACTTTGATCTGGACGAATTGTCCATCAAGCATTGTCTAATGCTTGAAGAGCTGCCATGTTTTGGACATGTGACACGCCTTAAGGAGCTTAACATCGTTCGGTGTGGGAAGCTGCAAAACATAACTTTGCCAATGTCTCTGAAGCGTCTTGAAATGACTGCTTGTGGAGAACTGAAAAGTTTGTCAGGAATATCTACTCTTACAGAATTGTTAGAATTGAATGTTTGTGCATGCCCTAAGCTCCTCGAGTTGGGTGTTGCACATCTAAGTTGGCTAGAAAAATTAGCAATTGCAAGTCTGGAAAAGGTATCAGGAAAATCTATTCTTACCAAGCTTGTAGAATTGGAGATTTCTGAGTGTCGAGAGCTTGAGCATGAGTTTTGGCTCTCGGGCATGAGCTGTTTGAAGAATATTGTTAGGGCAGAAATGTAAATGAAATTACAAAAATAAAATGAAACTATTTTCAATTAGTATTCAAGAAGTACTTGCTGCATAATAAAGGCAGCGAACAGTTTGTACAGTTACACAAAAACTGTCGGATGGAACAAATAAGTTATAACTGTACAAAAACTAATAAAATCAAACAAAACTAAAATTAACCTAAAATTACTAAGTTTTAACCTAAAGATTAATACATTAACATCTCCCCCTTAATCTGAAGGAGTTAAACCAATCATTTCACGAAATTTTTCAAACTTAACACAACCCAATGCTTTGGTAAGTATATCTGCAGGTTGGTCTGTAGTAGCACAATATTGAGGGGAGATACTGCCATCTTTCACATAGTGCCGAATGAAATGAAACTTGGTGTTGATATGTTTGGTACGATCATGAAACACTGGGTTCTTAGCCATTTTTATAGTAGATTGATTGTCAATAAAGAGTGGTGTGGAAGAAGCTTGTGGTGCCAGCAAATCTGCAAGAATTCTTCGAAGCCATAAGATTTCTCTAGTTGCCTCAGATGTTGCTATATATTCTGCTTCTGCAGAAGAGAGAGTTGGGACTGGTTGCTTTTTAGATTTCCAAGAGATTACAGCAGAACCAAGAGACATTAAGTAACCAGATGTAGATTTTCCATCATCCATATCACCTGCATAATCTGAATCTGAATAACTAAGCAAAGAAAATTTTGATATCTTGGAGTATTTAAGCCCATAGTTTTGAGTGCCCTGTAGATATCGAAGAACCCGTTTGGCTGCTAACCAATGAGTTTCTCTAGGTTGTTGCATAAATCGTGACAGAACTCCAACAGAAAAAGAAATATCAGGTCGAGTAGTTGTAGCATAAATCAAACTGCCAACTAGTTGCCTATAAGAAGTTGCATCAACCAAATCAGAGGAATCATTAGATGAAAGTTTGATATTTTGCTCCATAGGAGTGCTGAGAGGCTTGCAATCAGCCATACCAAACTTTTTGAGAAGATCACCAATATATTTTTGTTGACTGATGAAGATAGATTGGGGGTTTTGAATCACCTCAATTCCCAAATAGTAATGAAGATGACCCAAATCAGTCATATCAAAACCTTGCTGCAATCCTTCTTTTACATTTTGAATATTAGCCTCACTAGTTCCAGTGATAAATAAATCATCCACATAAACAATAAGATAGACAATAGTACCATCAATCTGTTTAACAAAAAGAGTTGCATCATCAAATTCAAAGTGATGAAAATTCAACTACAAGAGATGCTCAGTAAGTTTTTCATACCAGGCTCGTGGGGCTTTTTTTAAACCATACAATGATTTTATAAGCTTGCATACCTTGTCCTCTTTACCAGGAACTTCAAAGCCTTCAGGTTGAGTCATATATATTATTTCTTTAAGATCACCATTCAAGAATGCAGTTTTAACATCCATGTGATGGATGTTCCAACCATTTTGGGCTGCTAAAGCCAACAAAACACGAATAGTAGTCCATTTTGCTGTAGGGGCAAATGTTTCATCATAGTCTATGCCCTCTTTTTGAGCATAACCTTTGGCAACAAGGCGTTCTTTGTGTTTATCAAGTGAACCATCAGCGTTATATTTATTTCTAAAAATCCACTTGCAACCGATAGGTTTACAACAAAGAGGAGGATCAACCAACTCCCATGTGCCATTATTCAAAAGTGCATTATACTCATGTTGCATAGCTTGCCTCCAAAATGAAATATGATGAGCTTCTTTATAGGAATTTGGTGTTGAGTCGATTGTGAGATTGAGTTCATCAATAGACGCAAGGTTATCTGAAATATTAGATTGAGCTTGTAGCCTTGCTTTATAAGAACTTCTTGTACCTGTTTTACCTATTTCATCAGGTCGCAAATCTTTCAAAGTTTGTTGAACTTGTTTGGTCCACCTATGAGAGGATTTTTGTGGGACAATAGATGTTTCTATTTGTGGATTAGAATCTTCATTGGGAGGTAATGAGTCAGGCTCATCATTAGTGAGAACATCACTATGAGAAGGGGCTTCTTCTGGTACATGAAGAGGTGGAGCATCATGAGTTGAGGTAGCTTGAGATGCAGGTTCTACACATGTATTCATTCCTCCAGAGTGTAAAATCTCACAAGAATTTTCTATCCAGGGAGAAGATGTGGCAAATTTATCAAGCTGTTTTAACTCATTTTCAATATGTGTATCACTTTTGAAAGATTCACAAAATACAACATCACGAGCAATAAAAAACTTTTTATGAACTTCATCATATAATCTATAGGCTTTTGAAGTTTCAGAATAGCCCAAAAAAATGCATTTATAACTATGATGATGCAACTTATTCCTTTTCTCTTTAGGAATCAAAGCATAGCAAATAGAACCAAAAATTCGAAGGTGTCGAATAGTTGGAGGATAACCAAACCAAACCTCATATGGAGTTGTTTGGTGAAGAGCAGATGATGGAGATCTATTGCGAAGATAGACTGTTGTTCTTGCTGCTTCAGCCCAAAAATATAACTTGATGCCTTTGAAATATAACATTGCTCGAACCATGTTCATGATAGTTCTATTCATTCTTTCAACAACACCGTTTTGTTGAGGAGTGCCTGGAATAGTGAGATGATGTTGAATACCATTTTGACAAAGATAATCCTCAAAAATTAGAGAAGTAAATTCTCCACCATTATCTGTTCGAAGAGTACCAATTTGAGATTGAGCCTGATTTTCAATCATAACACAAAATCTTTTAAAAATGTCAAAAGCCTCTGATTTTTGCTGCAAAAAATAAATCCAAGTCATGCGACTATAATCATCAATAAACAACATAAAGTACTTAGATCCTCCAATAGAAGTTACTGGTAAAGGCCCACACAAATCTGAATGAATGAGTTGCAATTTTCTATGTGCTCTCCAGGTGGAATGAGGAAAAGAATTTTTATGTTGTTTGGCAAGAATACATGCTTCACATTTTTTAATTGATTTAGAAAAAAATGGCAAACCATCAACACCATTCTTTTGCATGGTATGAATGCTATCATAACTAATATGCCCCAATCTTGCATGCCATAAAAGGCTTGGTGATAGACTCTCTTCTTCAGTAAGATATGCAAAATTTTTAGAAGTAGATGCACCATTTAATTTTAATAATCTTCCATCTTCACACCCAGTGAAAACAATTTGATTGTTAGATGTTTTTCTTACAACAACCTGCCCATCTTTTAAGAAAATAGAATAGCCTTTTTGTCGAATCAATACTAATGATAGCAAATTTCGTTGTAATTCTGGAATAAATAATACATCATGAAGCACAAGGTCTTGAAGATTAGGCAACTTAAATCGAATAGTTCCTTTTCCAAGAGGTTTCAGACTAGATTTATCTGCTAAATAAATTGGACCATAGGCACCTTCATGAAATTCTTCAAAACAATCACGCCGAAATGTCATATGTTGTGTGGCTCCAGTATCTAAGATCCAAGAATCATACCATGAGGAATTAGATGTAAAATCTGAAACAGAAAGCACATATTGATCACTATCACTGTCACAAGCAAATTGGGCTGCTCCTGAAATTTTATCCTCTGAAATTTTATCATCACTGTGCATTTTTGTTTTATCTTTCTGTTTAAATGAATTTTCTCTAAAACTTTCTATCTTGTCCCATGAGAGCTTACATTCATGTGCTTCATGACTACCTTTTCTACCACATCTTTTACAATATAAATACTGCCTATCATTTTGATTATCATGTTGCCTCCATTGACCTCTAGCTTTTCCTTTATCATTATAACTATACTTTGAAGAGATTTTATTGATAGATTTTTCTTTTTGATGAGCAAAACAAACATTTTTAGTAGTATTATCTATTTTCCTTCCAAAATCTTTTTCACGTTCTGCTAACTTTTCAACCAATTTATCAAATGAAATGGTTTTCAATTGATTACTTGCTTGAAGAGACTCTAGATAAGTGGAATGTGTTGGAAGAAGTGCCTTGATGAAAGCAGTGAGATAGATATCAACTTTTCCACCCGCAGCATCAACATCATGTTTTATAGCTCTGATTTCAGAAGCCAAACTCATAACATCACCATTTTTCAATTCAAGATTAAACAATTTTAATTGTAACTGAATAAACTCTAATTCTGAATGAGAGTCAAATAAATCTTTTAATTTGTGAAGGGCTTCCCATGCAAATGTGCATCCTTGTATATGTCGATACACATCTCCATTAACAGAAGCTCTTATCAAAGCCAAAGCTTTGGAATTTTTATATTGCCAAATTTCTTTTTCTTTAGCCTCAATTGGTGTTGTAGGTTGGGCATTTCCATCACAAATTTTAGACCATAAATCATTAAAAATGAGAGTGTTTTCAATTTTTCTATGCCATTCCATCCAATTATCTTTTCCTGTTAAAGTTTCTCCAATCAATGAAACAATAGACTGCATTCTGAATTTAAAATAAATAAACACAATTTGCAAGGCCTGCAACTTTAAAATAACTTCTCAATCCTTTAAAAATAGAGAATAAATAAATTGATATCACATGAATCAATTTATTGTTTCTGTAGAATTCTCTGCTCTTATTTCTCCGCTTTGATACCACTGTTAGGGCAGAAATGTAAATGAAATGACAAAAATAAAATGAAACTATTTTCAATTAGTATTCAAGAAGTACTTGCTGCATAATAAAGGCAGCGAACAGTTTGCACAGTTACACAAAAATTGTCGGATGGAACAAATAAGTTATAACTGTACAAAAACTAATAAAATCAAACAAAACTAAAATTAACCTAAAATTACTAAGTTTTAACCTAAAGATTAATACATTAACAAAATATTGCTATTATCAAATCTGAGAAGATGCAAAGGATAACACTGCCAACAAGCCTGACTAAACTCACCTTAGACGCTTGCATAGGATTGAAAAAAGTAGCAGGAATATCTGGTCTTACAGAACTTGTAGAGGTGAATATAATAAATTCTCTCGAGCTTCAGAATAATTTGCATCTTTCTGGATTGAACTGCCTGCATAAGATATCTATTGTTGAATATTGTAATTTACAACACTTGATACTGCCAGTGACACTTAGAGAACTCATAGTGCAGAAGTACAGAAAATTGTAGAAGATTGCAGGATTGGAAGATCTTATAGAGCTTACAGAGCTATACATTAGTGAGTGTCCAGAAGTTGAGGTAATACCAAGCCTTGCCCGAGCAAGCCACTTGGAGAGGATTAATATTGTCTCATGTGATAAGCTTCAAAACATAACACTACCAACAAAACTCATCAAACTCTCTATGCAGAGTTGCAGACATTTACAAAGGATTGCAGGACTAGATGATCATACAGAACTTACAGAGCTACACATTATTGAGTGTTCAGAGCTTGAGGAGTTACCAGTTATTTGTGGTCCAAGTGGCCTGGAAAGGATTACAATTGATGGATGCGGGAAGCTCATTTGCCTTAAGGTGACTAGTTGTGGGATCTTGAAAGGAGTATTGGGTAACTTTGCACAGTTGTGGTTATTGGATTGTCCGGAGCTTGAAGAGTTGCCGAGTTTTGCACATCTAACTTGCCTTGAGGAAATTCACATTATCAAGTGTGGGAAGCTACAAGAAATGACTTTGTCAACAACCCTGAAGCTTCTTCACTTGGATGCTTGTACAGAACTACAAAGTGTGCCAGAAATAACCCATCTCAAAAATCTTGTAGAACTGATTATTTCTCAGTGTTGGCAACTTGAGTTTAATTTGCATCTTGTGGGTATGAACTCTCTCCAAAGCATCATGTTTGATGGATGTGGGAGACTCAACTCTTTTTTGTTGAACAAATGTCAAAATCTGAAGAACGTGTCAGGTAACTTTAATGTGGAATGGCTCTCCTTATGTGATTGTCTGGAGCTTGAGGAGTTATCCATATGTGATTATCCGAGACTGAGGTGCATGGAGATGATTCACATTGAATCATGCTATAAACTGCAAAACATAAAGCTACCAGCAAAATTCATCAAACTCATTCTACAACGTTTCAGACTTTTGCCAAGGATTGCAAGAATGGATGATCTTACAGAGCTGTGCATTAGTGAGTGTGATGAGCTTGATCAATTACCAAGTCTTGCCGGACTGAGCTGCTTGATCAGGATTAAAATTGACTCTTTCCAGAACCTTCACAACTTAAGACTATTGACGATACTCAACAAACTCTCATTGCACCGATGTAGATGGCAAATGATGGAAGGAATTGGCAATCTTACAAAGCTTACAAAAAAATCAATTAGTGAGTGTCCTGAGCTTGAAGAGCTGCCAATTATTGCCAGACTGAGCTGCTTGGAAAGTATTAACATTGACTCCTATGAGAATTTGCACAACATAACACTGCCGACTACAGTCATCAAACTCACAGTGCATTTCTGCAGAAAATTGCAGCTAGTGGCAGGAGCCGGCAATCCTACAAAGCTTGCGGATATGGTAATTTTTGAGTGTCCTAAGCTTGAGAAGTTGTCAAATCCTTCCGAAATGTGCTTTTTGGAAAGTATTAGCATTGATCACTGCAAGAGGCTCAAGAATATAACACTGCCAACTACGCTCATCAAGCTCAGGGTGTAGTGGTGCATGCAGCGAGTGACAAGAACCACCAATCTTACAAAGCTTACGGACATGTTCATTTATAGATGTCCTAAGCTCGAGGAATTGCCAAATCTCTCCCAAATGATTTGCGTGGAAAGTATTAACATTGATTTCTGTGACATGTTGCACATTATAACATTGCCAACTACACTCATGAAACTCTCAGTGAGGTAGTGCAGAAAGTTGCAGCAAGTGGCAAGAACTGACAATCTTACCAATCTTATAGACATGATCATTTCTAACTGTCCCATTCTTGAGGAGTTGCCCAATCTTTCCAAAATGAGGTGTTTGGAAAATATTAACATCATTTTCTGTGACATGCTGCACAACATAACACTGCCAACTACAGTCATCGAACTCAGAGTGTACTGGTGCAGAAAATTGCAGTGAGTGGCAGGAACTGGCAATCCTACAAAGCTTACATACATGGTCATTTCTAAGTGTCCTGAGCTTGAGAAGTTGCCAAATACTTCCGAATTGTGCTATTTGGAAAGTATAAGTATTGATCACTGTGAGAGGCTCCACAATATAACATTGCCAACTACACTCATCAAACTTAGGGTGCACAGGTGCACAAAGTTGCGACGCATGGCAAGGATCGACTATCTTCCAAAGCTTACAGACATGGTCTTTTCAAACTATCTTGAGCTTGAGAATTGCTAGATCTTTCATAAATGAGCTGCTTGGAAATTATTAATATTGATTCTTGCAAGGAGAAACACAACATAACACTGCCAACTACACTCATCAACCTCAGAGTGCGCTACTGTATAAAATTGCAGCAAGTGACAAGCACCGGCAATCTTACAAAGCTTAAAGATATTGTTATTTCTGAGTGTCTCGAGCTTGAGAAGTTGCCAAATCTTTCTGAAATGGGCTCCTTGAAAAGTATTAAGATTGATTCCTGTGAGAGTCTACACAACATAATACTACCAACTACACTCATCAAATTCAGAGCGCACAACTGCATAAAATTGCAGCGAGTGGCAGGAACCAACAATCTTACAAAGATTATAGACATGGTCATTTCTAAGTGTCTTAAACTTGAGGAGTTGCCAAATCTTTTTGAAATGAGCTGCTTGAAAAGTATTAATATTGATTCCTGTGAGAGGCTGCACAATATATTACTGCCAACTACACTCATTAAACTCAGAGTGTGCTATTGCATAAAATTGCAGCGAGTGGCAAGCATTGGCAATCTTACAAAGCTTAAAGAGATGGTCATTTCTGAGTGTCCTGAGCTTGTGGAGTTGCCAAATCTTTTCGTAATGAGGTGCTTGAAAAGTATTAATATTGATTCCTGTGAGAGGTTGCACAACATATTATTGCCAACTACACTCATCAAACTCAGAGTGCGCTACTTCATAGAACTACAACGAGTGGCAAGCATCGGTTCTCTTACAAATCTTATAGACATGGTCATTTCTGAGTGTCCCGAGCTTGAAGAGTTGACAAATCTTTCCATATTGAGGTGCTTGAAAAGTATTAAGATTGATTCCTATGAGAGGTTGCACACCATAATACTGGCAACTACACTCATCAAACTTAGGGTGTGCCACTGTATAAAATTGCAGCGAGTGATAAGCACCAGCAATCTTACAAAACTTACAGACATGGTCATTTCTAAGTGTCCTGAGCTTGAGGAGTTGCCAAATCTTTATGAAATGAGTTGCTTGAAAAATATTAATATTTATTTTTGTGAGAGGCTGCACAACATAGCAGGTATTGAGGAATTGGAAGCATTGGAAACAATGCAGTTTTTATCTTGCAGCAATGGAATAGTTCAGGATTGCATTCACAAGTTGAAGGTATTAAGATTTCCCAAGTAATGTTTAAAGTGGATCTACATATAAAAATAATTTCCTTTGTAAAATGTAAAACTAAGAGATTTTTCTTTTTCCATTTCAGAGTGTGTCGTCAGCCTTTATTCAAGTGGCTGGCAAAGCAGCGGATGGAGCGAAGTCAAATTTAAACCCTTCTCTGCTTTCTGAGGCTAATTTTTTTGAAGATGTGGACACTCTTTGTAGCACATTAGATTATCTTGTGGGATCAGTGAGTGCAATAATCGAATAACCTTGATCATTCTAGACTACAGAATTATTTCAAGGAAGACTAGAGAATTGAATGAGAGAATGAGTTAAGAGTGGGAGTGCCCCAAGGATGAAGCCTTGAACCCCCCAAAGGCACAGATCCTTGTTCCAATCAACACTAGGCTGAGTAAGGGACTGTAAAAGAAGATTCCTGGTTCAAAGGGGCAAGGGGCATGGACCTTACCACACTAGGCAGGAAGGAGTTGTGCACATGTAGAGGTGATGAAACATTGAATGTCAGAATCGTAATCTGGAATTATGAAATTTTGATTGCATTTTCTTGCTCTAAATAGCTTCTTGCTACATGAAGGAAACCAATATTGGATGGGACTCCAATCATAGACTAGTAAGATACCATTTTCTATATGGTTTAGGTTAGTTGCTTCAATTTTAGTATTTCTTTTATTAGAACTGTGTATTATTCCACTTATGTTAAATTTATGGCATACCCTTGTATTTTATGTTGAGAAATACTTGTCAAACAATCCTGCACCACCTAAAAAAGAAAAAAACAATCTTGCATCAAACTTATGAGTGGATTGTCCATTGGAAAAAATAGTTGTACGTTAAATCAATTTGTGAGTATACATCTGTTGTGGCCTTTTCACACATCGCCCCATTGCAAATGGGGACCCCCTATTTTTGCTTTTTAGGATTTTGCCTTGGCGTCGCAACTGCTAATCACCAATCATTTTGCAATAAGGAGTTAGAGTTTCTGAGAGTCATCCCAGGTCAAATGGAGGAATCACGTTCAGAATTGTGTCTGGACATCGTCAAGGTGCTCAGAAGGGCCGAAGGACGAAGATCGCAATTGCTTAGAGTCAATTTTGACATTTTCCTATTTTTAAAGAACTTTTTTTTTTTTTTTTGCTTTTTCTACTTTTTTTTTTTTTGGCACTTTGGGACCAATTCGGTTTGTAGTTTTTTTGGCTTGCTTTTTTGTTTTTTTGATTTTTTGAAAGTAGACCTAGGATTGGGTCCCATAGGGCATGGGGACAACATTCATGTCTTCAGAATCAAAAACTTGTATCTCCAAGTCTAAAAAGCAAGGTAAAATCTCTAGGCTAGGGTTTTGTTCCAGATATTTCAGATAGGCAACATGGCAGAGCAAACATCAACATGGCAATGAGAGCAAGTTTGGAGGATGGTAGATCAACTACCAAATTCGCCTTGGACTGTCTGATCAACTGCCAAGTTTGCTCAAGGGGAGATGTCCGATCAACTACCAAGTTTGCCTTGGACTGTTCAATCAACTGCCAAGTCTGCTCAAGGGGAAATGTCCAATCAACTGCCAAGTCCACCCAAGGGGAGATGTTCGATCAACTGCCAAGTCCACCTTGGATTGTTTGATCAACTGCCAAGTCCGCCTTGGACACATCCGAAGACCCTACCAAAATTCTCACCCAAGGTTTGGACATGTCCAATTAGCTATGAAGTCCACTCAACCAAGTTGCACAACGTCTGACGCAAGTTGAAGTCTACCAAAAAAAAAAAAATTAGAAAATTGGCCAAGTGTTGATATCTTGGGGAGAAAAAATTCAGAAAATTGGCTAAGTGTTGATACCTTGGAGGATAAAATTTCAAAATTTGGTTAAGTGTCAAGAAAATTCCCTAAGCAAGAAGCAAATCCACCCAAGGAAGATGAAGGAAAATTTGGCTGAAGTGTTGGTGGATTGAAAGAAAAGTTGAAAATGTCCAATCTATGATGAATTTTGCTCAAGAAATGGCCAATCCAAAGTCTGCCCAACTATGTAAGAAAGTGGCAAGGCATTTGCAAAGTCTACCCCAAGCTTAGCAAAGCTATGATAAAGTCCACCAAGGAAAGAGTTAAGAAAAATGTCCAAACACTTGTCAAGTCTGCCCCACCCAAGGAGAGAGAGTAAGGTTGAATGGTGAGACAAGCCTAAAGTCCACCCAACTAAGGACGGTGTCCAAATATTCATGAGGTTCTCTTATGGTTGGAAGACTATGAAGTCTGGCATAGACACAAAGATGATCAAGTTCACCAAAGAGAAGGAAAAGATGGCTTGAAGAGGTTAAAATCCACCCAGCACCTACACATGACTAGACATCTACAAAGTTCGCCTAGGGGAAATTGAAGGTAGCAAGGTAAAATGACACAAAGTTAGTATGTCCCAACATGTGCAAAGTCCGCCATGACTAGAAAATGATGGCAAGATAACCAATTTGCCCTAGTAAGAGACCAAATTCACCATGAAAGAGGAAAATGGCTAGACGAACAGACAAATTGGACAAGAAGCATGGGATCCACCATTGAAAGATCAATCAATATTGAAAGAGATGGAAAATAAAGCTCGACACCTTAAATATCTTTTTATATTTTTTCCAACACTTAGAATTAATTATTTTCAAAGGGAATAAATTCAACACTTGGAGAAATTTTCAAAAAAATTCAACACTTGAAATTTTTTGAACACACATGAATTTCTAAAGGCTCTTTGCCAACACATTCACCTACCCATGGAAGGAAATGAATTTCCAAAGTCCGACCCAAGTGTTGGAATTTGCCAAGAGATATAAAAAAAATTTAAAAATGGCTATGTGGAAAGAAAACAGGAATAAAGAAGAAGAATAAAGAGGAAAAGTAAAGAGGAAATGAATAAAATCCTTGTCCGAGGGTACAATTTGTCCTACTTAGCACAAGCCAAATTTAGAATTGAGGGCAAATCCACAGGCAAAGTTCATTCGAGCATAGAGATGGCCAAAATCTTGGCTAGGTGTTGGAAGGTTCACATGAAGGTGTCACAAAATGAAATTGAATAGCCAAAATTTGGCTAAGTATGGGAAATACTTCACAGAGAAAGTTTAAATTTCCTCCATTGTGGCATAGGTATCACAAAATGAAATTGAATAGCCAAAATTTGGCTAAGTATGGGAAATACTTCACAAAGAAGTTCTAATTTCCTCCATTGTGGCGTAGGCACGAGGGAGTTCTTCTCCAAATTCAGGGCACATGAAAGAATTTCAAGGCACCAAGAAAGGAAAGTCTTCAGACTTGGCGAAAATATAGAAAGAAATTCCAAACTTTTTGGAGGATTTCATTTACAATCCCAGACCTATTGAAGCAATCAGGGCAACTTCTTGAAGGATTTCATTTCTGAAGAATTAAAGGCAAGCTCCCAATTAGAATCAGATGGTGGCAAGAAGAGTATTCCAAATAAATTTTCATACTTACACAATTTCTCGACACAAATTGGAGAATTCAAGGAGGATATTCAACAATCAGATTGTTCCAAGTCAACATGCCTAGGTTCAATGAATCTGACTTATCCAGAAGCTTCTAGAAGGCATACTTCATGATGCAACAACCTTCTATTTTATTATTGGTTTATATTTAGCAAGAAGGACAAGTGTCCTCAAATGTAATTTTCTCATTAGTCGAGGGGCAGCTAGTTGTAGCAAACCCCAATTAGGATTTTATTTTGTAATCTTGGTCATTGATTTGAAATAAATTCCGGCCATTGAATTGTAATTGGGGAGCCTATAAATTGAGTTCGCCCCTCATTTGTAATTCATGGGAGCATGTTGCAAAACAAGTTAAGATAGCAAATTATTGTTTATGACTACCAAAGTAATAAGTAATGCATTGTTCAAATTAATGGTGATTACTTCTATTAGTTTGGAGTTTACATGGTTCTTATCTCTCATAATAGTTTAGATTTTATTTCATGTATGTTAGATGAATGCAAGATCTAATAAGTATTGATTTATGGTGAATCTTCCCCTCATACTTTTGATGAACAAATGATTTTTGTTCATTGTGTAAAGTTAGTCTGAGCTTACTTTGTGGATGTTTAACTTCTGTCTGGATGAATATTGTTCGATTTGATGGTAGTTATTAATGACATGAAAATCATAAGCACATCCCTTGAAGATTGCACCCACTTTGTGTAGTTGTCCTAGCGTGGTGAAGCAAAGCGTGGTTATTGGTTTCACCGAGTCAATACCATCTCGTGAATTCTTAGAAATGGGCTAAAACTTATAAACCCTTGTCTCCTTTTTAGTTTTCTTTAAGTCCATGATCCAAGTCCCAAATGATAGAGCTTCATTGCCTAGATCTTCATTGTGAATTGAACAAGCCAAGTGTAAGTCCCCTTTGCATTTCAACATACATAACCAAGGAAGCTATCTAACATAAAGTCTCCCATTTGGACATATAGACCTTGGAGTTGCCTTGTGGTCTTTCTCGCAATCTTGGCACAAGTAGTGATTTTGTTCAGGAGAGGATAGAGTATCCTTGGATATTTTATTCTAATTTTCGATGAATGATAAAACGTACACCAACAACACCTTTTTTACAGAATGTTAAAACCAAAAAGTTCCAACTTTTCTATTTCAAATGCATTCATAATGGCTTCATAGTGTTTGTAATGCATTCATAAGGGGTGATGGGTTCCACTAGTAGAAATCAAGGTGGGTTGTGAGCACAACTATTTAATATTTTTTTCTCACATATGGATGCCTAGGATGGGATAATTAATGACTTAGGTAGTGTACAAATGAGTAACCTTTGGGCTTCTCCAAGTGGGAACTTGGAAGAGGCAACAATTGTCTTTTGGCATTCCATTATTTATTGCATTTAATGTATTGTTTATCTTGCAAGATTGGGCACCCAAGTTGGAGGGAAAGTATTGGAGCCAAAATTGATGTCTTTCAACTTCTACACATGCATTCCAAAGGTTGTGGTTGTGACAAGTGAAGACCCTTCTTTGAACATCTTTATCGTGGTTTTTGAGCTCTTTCCATTATATAAACTTAGCCCTTTGATGTAGAATTTATGTGAAATAGTTGAATGTAGATTTTCTCTACAGGAACAAGGATAGGCGGTAGTTATAAGGAGGTTGTTCATATCTACATAGGTGCTGCTATGTTTGAGAAAAGGAGCCAGAGAATGAAAGTTGTTGTATTGTAAGCACATCTATTGTTGATAATGCAAACTTGACCTCTCTTCTTGGTGGAGTTTTTACCACAAGGATTTCTCCACGTAAATCCTATGTTATGTGGTGTTCTTATGTTTTTGAATTTTTCCTTATTGCTGCTATCTTATGGTAATGATATTATTTATTTATTGTTGTTATAAGTTCACATAATATAGGTTTATCAAGAATATATAGGCTGATTTTTGGCATCATAAAGAAGAAGGATCTAAGCATGGTTTTCCACATCAAGGCAGCTTAATTTTTAGATTTTCATATTGTAGTTGTCCAAGCCTTGTATCTCATCCTTTTGATTGGTTTATTAGATACAAATTGATCTTCACAATATTTGGTATTGAACTTGTTTATTGCCTGATAAAGTTGACAACAAATTTCCTTGTTTTGACAAGTAATTCATCAATGTACTTTTCAATTTTAATATATGCATAGACAATTCATATGAGAATGAGGGATTTGGGAAAAGCATGACAACATGTCAAGATGAGAAAATATGGACTCTCAATAAGATAAAGGAAAAAAGACATTCTAAGATAGGAAACTTCTAAACTTTAAAATTTCATTGAGTCCTTAGATATTAAATTGATAATCTCTAGAAATTTTTTTTAATTTTGCCAACTTTCCAACTTCTGATGGGAACATGGGGGAAAGGAAGAACACTTAATAAAATTGGACTAGGGAAGATAAATTTGAATTTGTTAAGGATATAGCTTCATTTGGATTGAAGCAAGTAATATATAACGACATTGAACGAAGGGTCATGTCTCCATAGGGTCATGACTCTATGTGGCATAAGCCATGTAGAAGTCATGCCCCTACGTGGACATGACTCTTCATCCTTTTATTTATAGGCATCAACACTTGCTGTGAACTGAAACCAATAACTGTGGCAGTTTCATGAACCAGCAAGTTGTCGATATTATCATAGAAGATTAATAGTTATATATATATATATATATATATATATATATATATATATATATATATATATATATATATATATATATATATCAAAGGTAAAACATATTCATTGCAGTGATCTATTAAAGTCTATCCTCACTACATATTACTAGACTATTATATTCTCTATCTCTGATCTAAATTTCTTAACATGGTATTAGAACCACGTTGGTAGAGAAATAATAAAATAGTGACACCTCTTTTCTAAAAAAAAATTCAGACTTGCACTCAGAATCAAAGGAAAAACAATCATGGTGAACAGTGTTAGAGTGAAGGATAGACTCGAAGGCGCATCCAACTTTGTCTCATGGAGAATTCAAATAACAACAATTCTTCAAGAACTCGAACTAGATGCATACATAGAATAAGATACTAAGATGCCCGAAGATGAGCCAGAGAAAACAACCTGGAAAAGAAACAACAACAAGGCTAAGAAAATCATAATTGATGTTGTTAAAGATCACATTCTCCCAACCATCTCAAAACTAACTACAACTTATGATATGTTCAAGACCATTCAAAACTCATATGAAATAAATAATGCAAGCAGATTGCTCACTTTAAAAAAATAATTAATGCATATCTACATGAACAAAGGAGAAACAATCACATCCTATTTCATGAGGATTTCAGAATTAAAAGACCAATTGTCAACTATTGGGAATAATATAGATGATATGGAGCTATCTCTAATAGCACTTAAGGGATTACCATCCAGATGGGAATCCTTTATTCAAGGCATTAGTGCTCGTCCGACACTACCAAAATTCGATCAACTCAAGAATGATTGACTCAAGAAGAATCTCGACTAATCATGAGAGGATTGGGTCCAAACAAAGGGGGAGAAATTCAAGCACTACATGCTAACACAAGCAACAAAGGGAAGAAAAGGAAGTTCAAACGGAAGAGAGGAAATAATCACAAAAGCAAAGACTTCTCCAAGATTCAATGCTACAAGTGTGATAAATTTGGACACACTCACGGGTTCTGCCCAGAAAGAAAGAAAGCTCAAGAAACCATAGCTGAAGTCAAGGAAGTAGAGAATCCTCTATTTTTCTTAGCCTTATCAAGAAAACTAAACTCAAACAAAAATATGTGGATAATCGATAGTGGAGCATCTCGACACATAACCAATTTTAGAGATCAATTCGAAACCTTTGAAAACCACTCAACTGAAGAAGTTACAATAGGAGACAATTCTACCTATCCAGTGAAAGGAATTGGGACCTGCTCAATTCAATTAAGAACATGAGTTACATTAAAATTGAAAGATGTTCTCTTTGTACCAGGTATCAAAAGGAATTTGGTCTCTATTTCAGGACTAGCCAATCAAGGATATTGTGTCACCTTCCATGAAGATAAAGTTCTACTCTGGCCTAAAAACTCTAACATAAAGAATGCTATTCCTATAGGACCTAGAGATGGTAGCTTATACAAATTATGTAATACTAAAAAACAAGCACTAAATCATGAAGTATCAAAGTCTAATGAAATTTGGCATAGAAGATTAGGACATCTTCGATTTAGTGCTCTACCTTCTATAGGAAAAATTACCACAGGATTACCCAATCTAAAATCTAATCATGTTGGAACTTGTAAAGGATGTGCTCTAGGGAAGAACTCAAAAGGGTCCTTTCCCTCAAGTAAACACAAATCAAAAGTTGTACTAGAACTTGTCCACACTGATTTGTGTGGTCCAATGTCATTACCATCACTAGGGGGATTCTTGTATTACGTGATATTTGTTGATGATTACTCTAGGAAAACTTGGATCTATTTTATAAAACTCAAAGAATGAAATGAAGTGTTATTGAAATTTAAAGAATTTAAGGCCCTAGTGGAAAATCAAACTGGGCAGAAAATAAAGACTCTAAGATCAGATAATGGGGGTGAATATTTCCCTGAAAATTTTAAAGAATTCTGCATTTTTGTTGGGATTAAGAGGGAGTGTATTGTACCTTATAATCCTCAACAAAATGGAGTTGTAGAAAGAAAAAACAGAACCATCATCGAAGCTACTACATCCATGATGCATGATCAAAATCTACATATCTCATTTTGCGCTGAAGCCTCAAATATAACTGTGTACATTCAAAACAAATGCCCTCATTCAATCCTAGAGAATATAACACTTGAAGAAGCCTATATAGGAAATAAACCAGATTTAAGCCATCTAAGAATCTTTGGTTGCCACGAATATATTTACGTTCCTAAAGAAAAGAGAACCAAACTAGAACCCTCCGAGAAGAAAGGCATATTTGTTGGCTACATCGAAACCACTAAAGGATACGAAGTCTATATTCCAGGATGAAGATCTATTGAAATCAGTAGAGATGTCAAATTTGAAGAAGATGCTGCTTATAAACTATCTCTAAGTCCAGAAGATGATCTAACTGCAGAATCAGATGAAAACCCAACAATTGAAAATCAAAGGGAGAATAGCATAGAAAATCATGAACTTCAATCACCTAATTTCGAGAATGCTAAAAATCCTAACAACAAGAAAAGACCACTATGGGCAAGAAAGATGATTGAAGAAAATAATGTGGAACCCAATGAAATATTCAAAGAGAATAAGAAAACAAGAAGTCAATCATGCTATGTTGCACTCATGACTGAACTTACAAAATTTGAACCAAATGTTGAAGAGGCTTTAACATGTCAAGCTTGGAAAGATGCAATGATTGAGGAATACCAATCTATCTTAAAAAATGATGTCTGGGACATTGTACCTAGACCAAAAGACAAATCAGTTGTCTCATCAAAGTGGTTATTCAAAATCAAATATGCACCAGATGGTAGTATTGAAAAACACAAAGCTAGATTTGTTGCCAGGGGGTTCTCTCAAAAGGCTGGAATTGATTACGAAGAGAGATTTGCTCCAGTTGCTCGATATACTTCTGTAAGAACCATCATTGCCATTGCAGCTTCCAAAGGATGGAAGATACACCAAATAGACGTGAAGACCACATTTTTGAATGGTGTTATTGAGGAAGAAGTATATATAGAACAACCTGAAGGCTTTGCTACACATGATAGAAATCTCTATGTGTGTAGACTAAAAAAAGCTCTCTACGGCCTTAAGCAAGCTCCCAGGGCATGGTACAGAAGGATAGATAGTTATCTCTCCAAACTAGGATATTCCAAAAATGAAACAGACTCTAACATATACTTCAAAGTATTGGATGGTGACATGTTAATACTTGTTCTCTATGTTGATGACTTGTTGATAACAAGAGAAGTTCACCTCATTGCAAAATGCAAACAAGATCTTGTGGCTGAATTCGATATGAAGGATCTACATCTACTGCACTATTTTCTGGGCGTAGAAGTATGGCAAAAAGAGAATTATATTTTCCTAAATCAAGGAAAATACACCACTGATATCCTAACCAGATTTGGTATGATAGATTGTAAGCCTCTATCCATTCCAATGGAAAAAAATCTTCATAAGCTCAAAAGTCAAGCAATAGATTTAGAACATATAGATCCTACATACTATAGATAAATTATTGTATCTCTTATGTACCTGGTAAACACTCGCCCTGATATTTGTCATGCTACCAATGTGTTAAGTCATTTCATGTGCGAACCTAAGAAGATTCACCTAATGGTTGCTAAGCATATTCTGATATACTTGCGTGGCACTATTGGACTTGGCCTGAAGTATAAAAATGTTGAGATACAACTCCAAGGGTATTCTGATTCCGACTAGGCAGGAAGTTACATTGATCGTAAAAGTACAACGGGGTGTTGCTTTAGTCTTGGATCAACTATGATATCCTGGTTTAGCAGAAAACAGTCAGCAGCTTCTCAGTGTTCCACTGAAGCCGAATATATGGCTACCTCCATGGGAGCACGTGAGGCAGTATGGTTAAAGAAATTGCTAGTTGGACTATTTGGGAAGCCCCTAAACCCCATTGTGATTCACTGTGATAATCAAAGCTGCATCAAACTTTTTGTAAATCCTGTTTTTCATAATCGATCCAAGCATATAGAAATCCTATACCATTACATAAGATATATGGTAGACAGAGATGTCATCAAATTGACCTACATCAGCACTGAAGAGCAAAGTGCCGACATATTCACCAAACCTCTTGCAAAGTTGAAAGTGGAGAACTTTAGAGGTAAACTTGGTATGACTAAATTATAATGGAAATTTCTGATATTAATCTTAATCATTTGTAATTGATATATTCATGAATATTTTGAATGCAATATTGCATGTATGTGTTATGGCATGGAAGGTGACGATCTTTCATGTGATGCAAGTGTAAAGATCGCTATTGTAAGGTGACGACTTTCACAATAGCCTGATCTATTATCAAGATTGACTACATTAAGTTGTTGTCCCAGAATGTGCCTGAAATCTTGATACTAAATTTGCTATGATGAGTTATTGAATTGTTATCATTAAATGATTGTTCCGAAATATGTCAGAAATTATGATAACAATCATATCATGATTGACTACATTAATGTGTTGTCTTGGAATGTGCCGAATATCATGATACTAAAGTTATTTCACCTGTGATAATGAAAATGTTACAATTGTCACTAGAATCAAGGCTGTAATCTGATAAGACTTCAAGTAGTTGTTGTCCCAAAGTCCTGGATATCAGATAATCCATATCTCTCTGTGATATGAAGTATTTCACTAGTAAGTGTTATTGAGTGAATGATCATGTCAAATAAATGTGTATATCTAGAATGTTGTTCCTTAAAACTTAATTATGAAATTCAATCCTCTTTTGCTAAGAGGGAGTGTTAAGGATATAGCTTCATTCGAATTGAAGCAAGTAATATTTAACGACATTGAATGAAGGGTCATGTCCCTGTAGGGTCATGACTCTACGTGGCATAAGCCACGTAGAAGTCATGCCCCTACGTGGACATGACTCTTCATCCTTTGATTTATAGGCATCGACACTTGCTGTGAACTGAAACCAATAATTGTGGTAGTTTCACAAACCATCAAGCTGCCGATATTATCATAGAAGATTAATAGTTAGAGTTATACACACACACACACACACACATCGAAGGTAAAACATATTCATTGCAGTGATCTTATTAAAGTCTATCCTCACTACATATACCAGACTATTGTATTCTCTATCTCTGATCTAAATTCCTTAATAGAATTTATCTTATATTAGTTATATGTATGAGCAAAATAAGGCCAAGTGCATAAGACGTGCAAAAATCATTGTTTTTCACTATTAGATTGAGTTCCAATAAGAAGATCGTCATTCTCTATATGCTCTATTTGAGGACTTCAACTATAATGTAATAGGTCATCTACATAGTATTCTTCATACCCATCTAATGCAAGATTAAAATAGCTAGTGCCAAGTGTCATAATCACAATGAATGAGACAACTTAAGCTATTATTAGCCTAATTAAATAAAAGCAAAAAGCACCTAAGTTTAGCTTAAGTGAATAAAGTAATGAAATGACCTAAACACCCCCCCTAAGATTAACTTAGGAATAAACTAAAGAGCTAAGGATGCAAGCATTACTGAATGGGTGATGCAGGAGCATCCATGGTCTATGAGCAATCTTGCATCAACCAAAAAAAATATTACTTTTATTTTTGTTCTTGTTGCATTTTCTGTGTTACTTTCAACATTTTCTGGTAGTTGTTTCTTTTTTGTTGTGGATAAGATTTTCGGCTTCCAGGATTGTTCTTGTTCATCATTCCAGATTTCCAGTTCATTTGGATTCATTTCTGGCAAGTTATTCCTTCCGGAGTGTCTGTTTCTTGGTTTTAGAACAGTTTTGAGCTTATCATCTATGTTGAAGATTTCTTCTCGTGCGGAGTGATTCCTTGGATTGTGGAACAATTTGGCACCACACACGATGTTCTTAGGCCCTTGGCCGACCCTCTTTTGTGGTCCATACTTCATGTTTGTTCTTGGCAGATGAAATGCTCACGTTTTGAGGCCGACCTATTTTACACATTTCATTTTCCTTCCTTCATAAATGTAATCTTTTGTGGCCGACCCGGATGTGTTCTGGATGGTATATATATTGTTGTATGTGATCCTTTGAGACAAGTGAAGTTGTATGATGATCTAGATTCATAAATTGTAATTCGGATACCTCTTGGAGGTCTGGATGAATTGTATATTGGGATGTAGTCTGTAACTGGGCATGTTAGTTTGTATGTAACCCGGATGTTCTATGATGAATATACGATGATGCAGATGTCTGATTTTCTATTTTCTGTGTTGTTGCTTCCGTTGTGTTACTCTTGCTGCATAATCTAGACTGTTCTCTTTGGGGATCCTCTGGGTCATGACTATGTTAATGGGTCTCGACAACAAAGGCCTGATTAGGTACCCTTGTACATACCAATACAACTCTCACAACTAGAGAAAAGGAGAAAAACCTAGTAGGAGAAAAATCCTCTCCAAAAGGGAGAAAAATAAATGAAAAAGAGAACATGTGACTAAGCATGAAGAAATCTAAATGTCCCCCCAAGTACTGAATTGGTTACATAAGTACAATCAAGATCTCCTATTCATTTAAATGTTACAATACATCTACATAGTATTTTTCATACCCATGAAGGTTATTGGCTATTCTGATTAGTGCACAAAGGTAAACTTTATAATATGAAACTAGATCCTAAAATAGGTAGAAAGTGGATGATAAATCCCCAAAAAAATATGGGGTGTGTCCATGTTTTATTAACTGAACCTATGAATGTGCATTAGTATGATGGTACTTGATGAGATGTTTTTTTTTTAATTATTTACTGTGCAATATTATATTAATATAATTCGATTTCATATGATTTGTTAGTTCAATAGAGATTTGATGATAATTAGACTCTATTAGTTAAACATGATAAAAAATATAAATTTTTAGAAAATCTACCAATATAATAGTAAATAATAAAATATAAAAATAATATTAATTGAATTATTAAGTTGACTCCTTTATATTATAATATAGCTTTTATAAACCATAAATCATTAAGATGAATTTATTTACAATATGAACTTTAACCTTTCAACAACATTTACTCAAAAAAAAAATTGACTCTACTTGCTTCTCCTACACATCATGCAACATGATACTAAAATACCTCCAATCAAATGAGTAACTCTTTTTTCTATTTAACATTTTCTTATATTTTCCCTCCTTCCATATCTGATGTAGCATATAAATTTAGAAATAGATAAAATAAAATTAATGAATATTCTTGTGTTAACTAAAGAGTACATTATAGAAAACCTTCCTTAATCATTATTTTCATAAGCGTAACACCCCTAGCATTATTCTCCATCTAAATGCATTAATGTTAACTAGCATTTTGATTCAACGACCTCTACTTCATTTAAGTGTCCAACATGGCCATGGACCAAAGAACTTTTGAATGGTTAAATCATATATGTTGTCTAATAGTTATTTTTTATATTTTTAATCTTCAAATTTAATTATTTGTAAGTTTTTTATAGTTGTTTTATTTATTTATATTTGATAATTTCTCTTGATTTTAATACACAAGTGCATTGTCTTGAAATTAAATTTCAGTTGTTTTAAGATAAATGCATAATGCATCATTGGTTATTATTTGGACTTTGATTGTCCCATTTTATTAGGGGTATGTTCACTATAGAAAAAATTGTCTAAGAAGCCAACTTTTTTTATAGAATTAAAGTCATAATATTTTTTTTGTTCAACTTATTGCATCAATGTTTTGATTGATGATCCATCATAAGAATAAAGAATAACGTAATCCAAAACATTAATAAAAACTTAAAAAATATTCTTCCAAATACTTCCAAGTTCATTTACAAAATTAAAAAAACTTCTTAAAATATATCCTCCCATGAACATCAATCATTTTCACTTGGAGGTGTCGTACTCAACTTTCATGGAATTTACTAAAGTCAACCTCTTTAGCTGCATGTAGAGAGAAGACAAATTCTATTTGCATGAAACTCCTTGTTATAAGTTTGATATTGTCTTGTACACTTGTAGTTGTATGCACATAGTATAATATGTTGGGATTGAGGTGTCTCAATTTTAGTGTCCTATTATGTCGAATTATTTAATTAATTTTGCATTTATTTGTTACATTCTAAGTTTCTAGCTTCCTAATGTCATGTCATCTTTGTGGGACCCCTTGGTGAGGTGACATCCTACGTGGAAGGTGTCTGTATGACATGGAATTCTATTTTTCTAGGAATTTGGCACCCACATTGAAGAGTCAAATTTGGAAGTTGCAAATTAAGCAGGAATTATGCATAAATGAAGTTTCCATTTCATGTTGAGTCTACATGGAATATGGACACCTTTGGAGGTGTAGTTCTCATTTGGCAGGTGCAATTTCCTATGCGAGTTTGGTAATAACTATCAATTGTATATGTTTGCATGAGTTATCAATTTGAAAGTTACCTTTTGTATGCGTGATGTATTTGACACCTTCTATGTGGCATCTTCATGCTTGGGTGTGGGTTTTGGAAACTTGACACATAATGCATTTGAGCTTTATAAATACAAGTGTTTGTTGGAGTTTAAGAGAGGAGATATGTTTATTTTACAAGGGTTATGCTACTAGATTTCCTCCAAAGAAGAAAAAGATGTAAATCTCCATGTAAAGGCTTAGATCTTGAAAATATATTGTAATTTTATTGTTGAATAATAAATTGGCTCGATATTTTGGAGTGTGGTTGTTTTTACCTAAAAGGTTTTTTGCCTTGCATATCTATGCTTTTCTCTAATGTCTCATTCTTCTTATTTCATGATTATGAGGTATTGAATTTGTATGTTGTAATGCTACTAAAATTTTCTTAGATTCATAAATTGCATGGTCTTTCCTTTAAGGTTTAATGTGTGGGAAACCAACTATGTCCATTTCCTCTTTTATGGCGTAGTAGTATGTACTTGTATCAGCATGTTGGGTTTTGTTTTAAAAAAACACAAGATACCGATCTTAGAGGTCTATTGGGATGCTCTCATTTCCCTTCAATTGGTGTCAAATATATGTTTATGTGATTTGCATTATGATTGCATGCTAGGATACATGGTGTTTCTTGTTTTGAGTATTTCTTCTGCTAAGGTTTTTTAGCTTGGAAAGCTTGAGGAAACTTGTTCTAAAGGTATCAATTGATATTTAGTCCTTTGATGAATGGAAGTCTTACAATTGATCTAGTTTTTTAGAGAGACAACAACAATTTTGAAGGATGGAGAAGATGTAGTCTCATGGGGTTGATCATGTGCTTTCATTTAGCATGATATTGATCTAGAGATCTTGTTTGATAGTGTTATAACCTTGGTGCATGGTGGTGGTGTTACACTTTGTGGTTGTGTGCAACAAAGTTTTCATATTGGGTGTCTATTTGAGGCTCCTTGGTAATATGGCTCAGAAACTTGGGTTGACTATACTATAGTGTGATGTACTTCTAGGTGCCTGTTTTAGTTCTTGGCATTGGAAGGTGGTGTTTTATTAGCCCCAAATGCATGTAGGCTACGAAGTTGATCATTGGATGATCTAGAAGCTTCTAGAATAGCCTATCTCCCTTGTATGCATGTACATGATGGCGGTTTGTCAAGTTGGCCTACAAATAGGCCTAGAGTTTGTGAACTCTTCTTCCTTATGGCTGGTTGTACTTGCATGTCTCAGCTTCATAGTCCTTTGATATGAGGGTTTTATATGTTTTTTGTTTTAAAATCTATGGAGATGCTCATCTATGTAATTCCATTGTTCTAGTTTAACCTTTTTTGATATTTTTTTCAGACTTGTAGTTCTTCCAAATGCTAAGTGGATATGGATTTGCATGTGTTTATGAACACAATGACTTTGTAGGTTTTACATGGTTAATCAAAACTTGTAGTTTTGTAGATCCATGAAAGAGTTATTTTCTAAATTATGGTTTATTTGGGGTGATTTTGGATGAGATAGTTACTTCTACATGTATGCTTTGTGCATGTTTTGAGGAGGTGTGTGGTCTTCTCAGTATGGAGATGTTGGTATGTGATCAATCACTCAACATTTCTATAGTGTTTTGCTTGTTGGATTCTTGGACTATGGTGCTCGTTTGTGGACATGTTTGGCAAATCCAATTTTTGCTTGATTTGTTGTTTGAGTCATATTGTCTACACGATTATTTTCTTTGATATCTTAGATTTGCAATTTACTAATGTGATGGTCAGTTTGCATGTTGCAATGATTGGATCTAGGAGTTATGGAATTGTGTGGGCTGATCACATATTCAATTGCAATGGGATAGCTTGGGTGTGGACTATCTATATCCACCAAGTTTGCATTGTTGATGCAGACTTGTTAGTTGGCCTTGTCTATGGTCACTTGTGTGTTCGTATAATTGCTTTAAGATGAGAGGATGGATGATGTGTGAGTACCTAGATAGTCAATTATGGGGTCCTATAGCATGTTTATCATGGTGTCATGGATAGTTTGGATACACAACTTTGTGTGAGCTTTTGACAGTGATGGTTTATTTCCTTGGCTTGGAGATCTTGGTTCCACTTGGTATTAACATTTTGGTTGCATGTGTGTGGATTTGAATGATCTTCAAATTAGGAGATGGTTTGTCATGATGCTTGGAGAGCTCGGTTTCATGGTTTAGTGGGAGCTTTAGAATTGTTTGTGGATTTCACTTGGTGATGGATGATATTCTTTAATGTTGTAGATGTTTTTGGAGGAGCTCTTAGATCATGTTGTTGGAGGAGGTTTCTTTCACATTTGCATGCACACTATTTGGAGATGGTTAGATCATGTTGTCACGTTTATGTTCTCGATTCATGATTGGAGCTTTAACAATGGTCTAGTTATTTCACTTGGTATTGAGTGCATTGTCAGGTGCTTGAGGGCCTCATGAGAGTGCAGTGTTGCATTTGGAGCTTAGCATGGATTGGTCAATTGTAGGTGCTCGTGGATACTTGAAAACTAAGGTGAGGCATTTGCTGAGACAATTACTCTTTTGAGGCTTCAATAGAAAAAGCAAGAGAGCTTTTTAACCTAGACATGGACGTGAGTTCACGATGGACATATGAGGAGATTGTCTTGGATGAGTCATGATGACTTGGATATCTTAGAAGTGCAATCTCATTGCCCACTCTTGGTCTTCTCGATAAAAAATCATCTAAAAGGTATAGCCCATTGTGTTTTCAAGTACATTGTTTTATGCTCTGTCTTCTCATGGAGATGGGTCTATAGTTACTAGTTCTATAGTGATCATTTGAGAAGTGTTCAACATGTTTATCTCCTTGAGTATATGTTTTTCATTTATGAGGATCATAGGAGATGGTATTGAATTGATTTCCTAATATGGGAAATGTATTTAGTTTGATCTTCCTTGGTTTGAGAGGCTTACATCCATGTTGGGTACATGATTCATGTATGTTGTGTTCAATCTTGGAGATTGAACAAGATGGGTGATATTTATATCTTAGTCTTTGAGGTTGTAATCTTGACATAGTTTGCATTTAGAGATGTATGTAGGACATTGTGGACATGCTACATGCTTATGATTTTTTGGTTCTATTTTTGGTCTTGGTTATCTTCCTAAATGTTTGGGTTCATATGACATTGTTTTTTGAGAGCTTGGATGGATCACTAGTTTGTGATCATGTTTTGTCACTTGTACTTTTTTGTTTTTTGGTGATGACAAGGAAGTTTATTTATCTCTTTCATTTATTGGATGTGGAGAACTTATGAGAGCTTTGGAGACTTGTTGAGAGATGTTTTAGCAAAATTTGCATATCTTTGTGGACGTTCCTTGGTACTACATGTCTACACTCTCTATGTAATGTTAATTGGTAGAGTTGGTATGCCTTGATCTTTTTCAAATTTGATATTACCCATGCAGTGGGAGTTCCTAAATGTGTATGTTCTTCATTAACAAGTTTGAAACATGGAGCTTGTGATTGCAATTTATGGGCTGGTTATGTTGTTGGCATGAGTTATATTGATGTTTCTAGATGCCTTTGAGGTATGGATGATTAGATGGTTTAGCATTTGTTGTGGGTGCTATTTTCAATCATGTGGATTTATCAGTTGGATGTGAGCAGTTAGTTTTGGTAATTATTCTAACTGGTGTTTGATCTTGTTTTCTGTAGGAATTCTTTGGGTTTAGAATTGTGTTCTAGTTATAGGTTTTGAAGTTGTAATGTTTCCATATAGCTCGTGAGCATAATAGAGTTGTGGTAGTATCATGTAGCCTTTTGTTATTTCTTGGATTTGATGCTTGTGTTCTTTGGATTGGTGCATCTACACCTTGGCTTGGTTCTTTTCTCCATAGGCATGTTGGAGGATGATAATATGGTAGACATCTTAGATGTTGTTGTAGGTGTCTTGTTGGAACACGAGAGCATGTTTGTGATTTATGTGGTTTCATCAAATGGATACTAGCAATCTAAATCTTGTTGTTTCCAGTAACTCTTGATAGGTCTTCGACAAGTGGGAGAATATTGAGATCAAGGTGTCTCAACCTTAGAGTCCTAACATGTTGAATTATTTAATTAATTGTTGCATTTATTTGCTATATTTTAAGTTTTTAATTTCGTAATGCCATGTCATCTTTGTGGGACCTCTAGGTAAGGTGGCATTTTACATGGAAGGTGAGTGTATGGCATGGATTTCTATTTTCTAGGAATTTGGCACCCACTTTGAAGAGTCAAGTTTTGAAGTTGCAAATTAAGCAAGAATTATGCATAAACGAAGTTTCTATTTCATGTTAAGTCTACATGGAATGTGGACACCCGTGGAAGTGTAGTCTACAATTTCTTACTAATTGATAATTGCATATTGTTGCAGGAGTTGATAATTGGAAAGTTATTTTTTTGCATGTGAGTTGTATTTGACAACTTTTATGTGGCATCTTCATGCTTAGGCGTGAGCTTTGGAAACTTGACATTTAATGCATTGTAAACTTTATAAATACAAGTGTTTGCTAGGAGTTGAGGAGATGAGATTTGCTCATTTTATAGGGGTTATGCTACCAAATTTTCTCTAAAGAAGAGCAAGATGTAAATCTCCATGTAAAGATTGAAAGCCTGAAAATATATTTTAACTTCATTGTTGAATAATATTGGCTCACTGTTTTGGAGAGTAGGTTTTTTAACCAAAAGGGTTTTCTCCACATATATATCTGTATTTTTCTCTTTATGTCTCATTCTTCTTGTTTCATGATTCGTTTAAATGATGCTGAATTTTTCTTAGATCTGTAAATTGCATGATCTTTCCTTTAAGGTTTAATGTGGAAAATCAACCATGTCTGTTTCTGCTTTTTTAGCATAGTAGTATATACTTGTATCAGCATGTTGGAATCTATTTAAAATAAATAAATGATACTATAGGTGCATACTAATCTCAAAGGTCTTTTTAGGATGTTCTCATTTCCCTTCAATACTTTTTAAAATAATATTTCTTATAATATATCCTCACATGAACGTCAATCATTTCCACTTGGAGGTGTCATACTCAGCTTTCATGGAATTTACTAAAATCGACATCCTTAGCTGCATGTAGAGAGAAGACAAATTCTATTTTCATGAAACTCCTTTGTAAATGACTTTTTAAGGCTTCACTGCAATCCAAAAAAGAAATGCTTTAATCCAGGCTTCACTGGGAATAAATTAGCACTTTTCTCCTGTACATTCTTGCAGTTGTATGCACATAGTAAAATAATTGAAATGGAAATGGATCTTTTTATAGTTTATGATATCAAATAATCTATTTTGGGTTTATAGATAATTTATAGTATATGGGATTTCCTGTATTCTATGGAGAGGACACCTAACTGTGCTACAAACAAGATGTGCATTCCTTACCCTGCAGAATTTGAACTCGTGATCTCACTTTTGAGAATACAAATTCTCCACCATTAAACCAACCCATAAAGAATGACTGAATCTTCCTTATTTCTCTTCCTGCTAAGAGTAAGAAATTGTATTTACCATGTTAGCGTGCACATGCATGCACAAAGAGGAGAATGGTTGTTCGCATTCAGTGCCAAGTATTGCAAAAAATGCAAACACAATTTCCATAATCACCAGTAATCTCCGCAGGTACAAATGCCATCCTTGAAATGATGAAAACGGCTTGTATCCCTCACTATTATTTCTCGCCTAACCAGCTTGGAGATAAACCTGGCAGCAGTGTGGCAATCTCCACATATGCGAAGGTTCTTGACTACTCTGATAGGTTTGCCGGGTTGTGTGCTAATAAGGCCAAAAGCAATTGCTAGCTTTTCACTATGATAGTTGAGCAAGTGCTCCTTTTGCTTTTCCTCTACATCATGCAACACAAAGCTTGTATTGGGCACATAGCCTGCTGCTTTCATTTGCTTGGTTAATTCTTTCAACAGTGAATAAATCTCCTTCGTTTGGGGATGAGATCTATCTCTTGCGATAAATGTATGCACTCTGTTCCCAGCCTCGATCCAGCTCTGCCCAAGCTCTTTTTTCAGTCCTCTGTCGTCCATCAATTTTCTTATCTTTTCCCTCTCCTCCCACCATCCTGATGCAGCATACAGATTTGACAACAGAACGTATGTGGATGGATCTTCTGGTTCCAACTCAAGAATGCATTCTGCTGCAACCTTTCCTAACTCAATATTTCCATATATACAGCAAGCCCCCAACAAGGGTTTCCATACAAATGCATTAGGTTTAACATGCATTTTTGATATGACTTCCTCTGCCTGACTTAGGCGGCCAGCGCGACCAAGAATGTCAACTATGCAAGCGTAATGCTCCAGCCTAGGAGTAATACCAAACTCATCTTTCATGGAATCAAAGTAAACGAGTCCTTCATCTACAAGCCCTACATGGCTGCATGCCGCTAGAATGCAAACCATAGTGATGTCATCAGGCTTTATACCTGAACCTTGCATTTGCTCAAACAGTTCAAAAACCTCTTTGCCTCGGCCATGCTGAGCATATGCAGAAATTATCGCATTCCATGAAACCACATCTCGCACAGAAATTCTTTTGAACACAGTTTGCGCTTCCTCCATGCTCCCACATTTGGAGTACATGGTAACAAGGGCATTCTCCACATTCACATCTGACCAATACATCCTTTTTATGCAGATAGCATGAATTTGTTTTCCCTGTTCAAGCAATGCCAAGCTGCCGCAAGCGCCAAGGGTACTAGCAAAAGTGAATTGATTTGATTGAAATCCCAGCTCCTGCATCTGACGGAGCATTATCAAGGACTCTCCTCCTCGTCTATTCTGAGCACAGCCTGTTATTACTGCAGACCATGTAATTGAATCTCGTTCAGGCATTTTATCAAACACCTGAAGTGCATCTTCCAGTATTCCGCATTTAGCATACATGGTAACAAGTGCATTTCCCACATGGATATCTGAGTCAAATCTTAATTTGAGGACATGGGTATGGAGCTGTTTGCCCTGTTCCGGGGCTATTAACATAGCACACGCCCTGACAATACTAGCACAAGTAAATTCATTCGGTTCTACTCCGGATCCTAGCATTTGGCAATATAGTTTCAGGGCTTTCTCCTCAAAACCATTGTGAGAGTAGCCAGCAATCATGGAAGTCCAGGAGATCAAATTTCGTTGAGGCATTTTGTCAAACACTTGGCGTGCGTCTTCTACTGTATTGCATTTCCCATACATATCAATAAGGGCAGTCCCCACGCTTACGTCCAACTCAAATCCGCTCTTAATAACATAACCTTGGACCTGCTTCCCACCTGAAAATATGGTCAGACTAGTGCACGCTGTAAGAATACTATTCAACGTGAACTGATTTGGCCTGACACCTTCCCACATCATTTGCCTCAACAGTTTCAAAGCCTCTTCATAATATCCGTTCTGAACGTACCCTGCGATCATTGTAGTCCAGACTATCACGTTTCGATCAGGCATTTTGTCAAACACATCGCGCGCATCCAAAACACTTGCGCACTTAACATACATATTTAGAAGAATGCTTTGCACAAAAGTATCCGACTGAAACCCAGAACGAATCACCTGGGTGTGGACTTTCTTCCCATCGGCCAACGACTTCACTCGAGTGCAATACTGCAAAAGTCTGACATAGATTTGTGAATCTACCTTGGTTGTGTGAAGCACTTCCTTCCACAACATATCCACTTCCTTGGAGTCCTTGTTTACTGTCTCAGCCACTCTACAAACTTCTTTTCGACGAATTTTGATGGCCATGAAAAGAATTTGTCTGCTAACACAAATGCCTCTATGTTTGAACTTGAGCCCATTGGCAGATCGGCTTGAGGAAGTATCTGTATGGTTTTGTTGCAGGACTGTTATAATAGAGGGAGGAGAGGAGGCTATATGTACACAAGCCATAAATCAACTATTAATTACCAGAAACGCAGTCTTTCAGCATGAATAAGTTTACCCTCCTTATTTGAGCCTTTTCAATTTGAAATTTATATATTATTATTTATGAGTAATTAAATTAGGTTGATGGGATTGTAAGAAAAAATTAACTTATTTAAAAATTTATAAGAAAAAGAAAACTGTAAGGAGTTTTAGATTTGTTTAGATTTTTAGAATGGAAGCTGAAGAATTGTGTCCAACAAGATTTTTAGAATGAAAGTTGAAGAGTTGTATAGAATAAGTATTTTTTTTTGTCAAAATTTATTATACTTCTCAAAAGGAAGAACACGTGATTCATCGGGTTTGTAAGATAACTCATACATCTTCCTTGTTCCAATGATCAATTTAGGCCTATTAATGGGCCTTGTCAGGCTCATCCGACCTCGAGCAAGGTATTGAAGGTGGAATGGACCAAACCGAAGACAAGGTGGTATAAAATAAATTTTGAATGGGGTTTCCAAGGGCAACCCCAGACCCTTAGGTGTCGGGTTCATGGCTCATGATTGGGAAGGAAGCATCCTTGCGATTGGGACTACCAAGCTCTCAAGGGCACAAATAATGAAGCTGAGGCACAAGCCACAGTCAAGGCTTTGAAAATGGGTAAAAATATGGGTCTAAGATATATCCACCATGAAGGTGATTCACAAATAATTATTAATGCAATTAGTAGAGGGGAGATCCATGCTTGGAAATTCAGTATATTTGTATCTGTTTCCAAGTCCCTTTTAGAAACGTTTGATGATTATGAAGTAAGTCATGTATTGCGATCATTTGACGAGCTAGCAGACAGGTTGCTGAATTGGGCACTTTCCTTGAATAATGAAACGAGTACGATAGAGGATTTTAGAGATCTCAATCTTGGATTGAGCACGTAAAGTATGTTGACACACCTAGAGATCATTAATGATTTGGCGAGGTGGCAATCAGATGTGACGGGGGTCTATTTGGGGGCTATTTAATTAAGTGGAGATAGCAATGTGGAGTGTAGTTGAAGTTACTAGTGGCGAGGTTCCCAAATAATGGAGGCTACGTTCTCTCTCATCACCCCAAGATAACAATTAGCCTTTATGGGACAAATTCCTAAGAAGAGGTTGAAGGGTATGTTCAAATTTGATGAGGAGAATTTCTTAGAGATATTAGAAGTCCTCTTTTGGTGAGGATTTCTTAACGACTGAACATAGATATCGAACAAACATTGACATAGTTTCAATGCTAGTGGCACAGGGACGTGAGGTGGGCAAGAAGGAAGAGGTGGAGTGGGTGGTGAAAGGGTGTGTGGATGATGATTGGCTTTTTGGCCTACAATCGGTGCTTGGTCATACCATTTTGGGTGTTGGCTTTCTCCCCGCGGAGGTGGAGTAGGGGTCAACGAAGGAGACACCACAACAATTGATGTCTTTCATTCAATAGTCGAAGGGGATGAACAAAGATGAGCGCAAGGCTGAAGCTTACATCAGGCAAGACTCTCATAAGTTTTTCCTTCACGAAAAGGAGTGTGAACGCATGAAAGAAAAGAAGATTACAGAGGCAATGAAGGACTCTAAGGCATGATTTGAGCTCAAGGATTATTGGGTAAACTGATTTCTTAAAGCTATGGGAAAGAAATAGCAGTTTCTAAAAATTTCTGTGAAATTTTTTGTAGCTTTTGAAAATTGTGTTTATTATGTAAAAAGACTTTCGGGATAGTTTGGGGTGGTTTTTGGACATGTGGTGGGAAGTTTTTTGATATAATTGTCGATGTTTTTTATAGTATTAGGATGTATTGGGTGGCTTGTGATAGGGAATGGTTGGGTTCTTTTTGGGTTATAGATTATAGTTTTAGTAGCTATGACTGTTGTATGGAGTTTGACATTGCTTTTCTGGATTTTGGCTCTATGATGGCACAATGGATACGAAGTATGTAAATTTTTGATATATTAATAAAAATCTCATTATCGACCATTTTTTTTTTTTTTTTTTATCATTTTACAAACTATTTTGAAAATACCTTAACCACACAAAGATTATTTATAACGCTAACTCATGCATCTTCCTTGTTATATTGATCAGTTTACAACTATTTCCAAAATGTACATTTGAGGTTTCACAAACAACCCACTTTTAGAATTAGTTCAAAAATATATTCGTCAAATTGTTGACCTTAACATAATCTTAGCCATGGCCAAAAAGACAAAACTCAAGTATATCTCAAACTATTTGAGCATAATGCAACATTTCAATTGTAGATGTGTATGTAATTTTAGAAGAATTGAAGCATAATATAAATTACAATTGAGAGATGGAAATAAGTTTTTAAACATTTTTTGTGCAATGTACAACCCCTCTCTTTATAATACTATTGAAAGTATTAGATGCAAATGAGAAATAGAAACTAATATATAAAAAACTCATTTCACAAAATCTATATTAACCAACTTCACTCGATTTGATTGAACTAAAATAGTAAAAAATAGATACATACATTTTAGTAATAAAAAAATAATAGTTAATATTAGAAATATGAAAGTCAAAATTAAGTATTTGAAATATGAAAAATGATTCGGCTCTCTAAAAAACAAAACATACATATTAAAATCTATCACTCAATTCAAGAAAGAAAATAGTAAAAAATTGTAGAATGTCATCTTAATATTTGTATATCCTTGTTTCTATTTTTACTTTAGTGTGATCCAAAATCCTTATATATGCCTTACTCTTAAAATAATATGTCAATATATTATACATCTTAATATGCTTTTTGTGGATCTATAGATTTGGCAATTACAGATGTCAATCTATATTGCAACTAAAAATATTTCATTTATGTAAGGTCTTAGAAAACTTAGCAATTATCGACAAATCCCCACTTAAATTATGCTATCCAGGGATTTTAGCATGCAAAATTTTAAATTCTTCAAGTTTGGAGTGGCTTTTAGAAGGCAATTGAGTAATTGTTCTATTTTATTTTCCAAATTATATTTCTCTAGATATGTTAGTGAAATAGTAAACTTTATCATTTCCTACCATTAAAAATATTGTTCTTAAAGTTTAGGTACAAAAACTTATTATACTTAAAAAATATTACTGAGATGAACTACATTACACTCAAATTAACATATCTATTTCAAATTCTTTAATTATCAAAACCAAAATTTACACCCTATAACACCTAATCTTAAACCTAAGGGAAAAAATAAATTAATGAAAGTGAGTTAAGAAATTCAAGAATCCATTTCAAAGAGAAACTAAACAAAATGTAGAGTACCAACTTGAGATGGTATGCAAATGGTATTATTGTTTCCCTTTAAACTATTGTCATTTCGTACTGTCTCATTTTATTCAGCATAATACCTTTAGATCTGTTGGTTCCCAAATCAACAGATCCTAGACCCTAGAGGATTAGTCACTTTCTCATCAACAAGTTTAAGATGAGACCTAGACAACGAACAAGATTCAGTCTCAGGACTGAAATCTTCTACACTTTTGGCTCTATAGGAATAAGGTGGGTGTACCTCAACAATGCCTAAACAAGTTATTTCAACACACACACAGACATTATTGTATAGTATATTTTCCAATGAAAATGTACCAAGGAAATCTTATGAACTCTAGACTTTGGCTGCAATCCTAGTTTTAAACCTTAACTTAGCCATTGAGACTGATTTCTATACTAACACTAAGTCTACACCTACTCCTACAAATAGAATTGAAAAGATATTTTGACAATGAATGACCCTGAAACTATTTGAAAGAGAAGACCAATGCCTATCCTATAGAAAATAGAGTCTAACTGTAGGCAAATCATGAACAACTATGTTGTATCTCAACATTACAACCCTTCATTAAACATTTGATGCCTTGCATACAATGTTCAACTGAAATCAACACAAATTCAATCACATTTACCCACATACATGTTGCAATATTCTTATAACAAAATTTAACTCTTTTACTTGAAAGAGACCTATTACTAAGAGCATACATTGTCCATTAGAGAAGACAGATTACAGTGTCATTAACACAATAACTCATACAACACATACATAGATAATAGGAGAAATCTGAAACTAATTTCTTCTATTGATTTAAAAAAAGATAAGGTACATCACGAAAATTGTTCACAACAAATTTGCAGAAAGACATCTTTCTCTATTGCTTTCAGCTCCTAATACATTCTACTTGTCAAAATGTTTAGAATCTTTTCTTACTGGCCCTGATTTCCCTTTTATGGGACAAGGGAGAAAAATGAGGTTCAAGACGAGTAAGACACTTGTCAAAAATAATTGCTAAATACAATGGAGTATGCCAAAAGGCATCTTTTATAACTACATTAAAAACAATTGCCCTTGGGAGAGGGGCTGGAAGGTGGCTGCAATAACAACTTCTTGGAAATAGTGTAACAGGCCTAGAAGGGGTGGGGCTGACATGTCTTCATTCCTCATCTTGTGTCACTGTCAAAATTTAAAAGTTGGCGCTAGAGGCTGCATGAGACTTGGCCAGGTACATGTTGATTGTGTGATCAAGAGATACTTGCAAAAATGGAAACCTGCAGAAAGAATGTGGCAGACACAAAAAAGGCAAAAATAGTGACTACTCCTCTTCCTTTGGCTCCTCCTCTTTAAGCAAGCAATACTATTTGTGCCAACTATCCATTTTCTCTACAATGGGTCAGGCAAAAGTTTTCAAATCCTGCAACTTATTTATTGCTTCCTTTGTCTTGTGAGTAGGTATAGTTGCAACTTCTACAATACATTTGTGATAAAAAGAATCAATATCAAGAATTCTTTCAATGATTAAATGATATGTATCCTTTTGGGTGGGGTCTCCTCCCACTAAATGACTCAAAAATATATTTATTGATTCTTCAAAATCAACTTTTTACTTGTCCAAATCTTTGATTTGGTTATCCTCAGTCAAAATCTTGGGGATATCCCATTTTTGAAGACCCCTAAATGATGCCATCTTCTCCTTTAATAATTTGTCTTCATCTTCAATATGTAGGAGCTCCTTTATCACTATGTTATAATTTTTCCATGTTGTCCCCACAATCTTGGGTGCAAAGGATATGTTCTTAACCGCTAAGAGCACTTCTTTCAACATGGTGGATTTTGGAAACCATGTGGTTCTCAATGACTGGAAGAATGAAAGAATTTCACCCAATTGGGTGCACAACTAGAATACAAAAGAATAGAAGGCATGCACCTCATCCAATTAGCATTTTATTAGTGATTTAAAATTGTTGCCTTTCTAATTTCTAGGCACATATTCTCTGCATCCTCCTTCATTTTTTGCAAATCTTCTTTCATTTTTTATAGATCCTCAAGTTGTTGTCCTATCATAGAGGTGTTGGCATTTTTGATGTTTATGTTGTGATTGTCATTGATGGACACACACTTGCATTGAGATCCTCTTTATATGTATGAGTTAAAACACAACCGGTATTTGTTCCAACCAGTATGTTGTATTATAGTCTTTAGACTATTGATGTTTTGCAGAATGTGTTTCCCAGTCTGAAGCGACATGTTGACCTCAAGCGGTACGAGGGATTAAAGCGACGTAACACATTTCTACCAGTCTTCATTTTTGTCGAACCGGCAACCGGCACTTTGTATGAACCGGTAATACTTTGTGATGAGTTACCCACCGATTGTTTGGTGGTGCCGATACTATAGCGATGCTTTTTGTGACGTAATACCTAGTATGTCTAGGTTCATTGAACCTAGGAAATTGTGATGTAATCCTATTGGACCGACATGAAATCAGTTTCCTTTATAAGGACATCATGTCTAGGGTTTTAGGTTGTTGTTGTTATTGTTGTTGCGATAGTTGATATTGCGGCTAGGGTTTAAGGGGGTTGAGGAGTTGGAGAGATTATGAATGTGTAGAAGACTGAAGTAATGCAATAGTGCATTAAGAATGAGCTATCAAGGATCTAACCGAGCAGTCAATGCTATTAGCTAGATCAAACACTTGTTGATTACTCACATCTTTGACAAGTTTTTAGCCCTTAACCGGGTAGGCCCAAAAGCCTCTTGTAAATCCTCTAACAAGGTGGTTCACATCTGTGGATCTAAAATCCTCTAGCAAGGTAGTCTTTAATAGGACTTGTCTCCTAACAAAGATTGAGATTCCTAACAGGATCTGTTCTAGTAAAGAACACTGTAAGACCTTAACCGATTTGGTTCCTATTCTGCAGATAGTGACTTGTGAGTTCCATCTCACCGTGGTTTTTCCCATTTGGGTTTCCACGTCAAAATATCTTGTGTTATGGTGTTTGTGCTTCTGTGGGTAAATGCATTATTAGCTATTTGGATTGCATGTTTGTTAACTAGTTTGTCTGTTAAACTGTTTTACCGGTTTACTGCTAGTCTTGCAAAGTGTTTAAGTGCGAAGGTTTTTGGCATACTAATTCACCCCCCCCTCTTAGTATTCAAAAATTGGTATTAGAGCCAACCTTTCTATAAGTTTAACCACTTGGAAAGAGATATGGGGGAATACACATTGAGGGAACTTACCCACCGGCTCACTCAGTCTGAGCAAGCCTATGATGATGTTATGGTCAAATACAAGGCATCTCAAGCAAAACAAAGAGAACATGCAGAAAAGTTGATGGAGCTATCTGAAAATAGTTCTTTAGATGAAGCAGACATGGAAGCCCTAATTGCTGAAGTAAATAAGTTGAATGAATCAAACTCCAACCTGAGAAAGGAGTTGGAAGGACTGACTATCCGGATGTGTCAAGAGCTTGAGAACCGGAGAAAAGCTGAAGACCTAGTGAAAGAAAGAGATCATGAGATCTCCAAGCTGAAGCAAGAGATGACTGCCCTAAATGCTCAACTCCATGCAAGCAAGGTGGAAAAGGAAGACATGCAAGGAGAACTGAACACTGCAATCTCTAAGAATGAAAACCTGTTGGAAACAAATGCTGCTATTTCCAAAGAACTCTCTGAGTCAAAGGAAATACTTGCTAAGTTCAACAAGAGTACTATCAAGCTAGAGCAAAAGATTGAATCTGCCAAACCGATCAAGAACACCAATGGACTTGGTTATTCCAGTAATGAGGAAGGTGAAACCTTTGGTACAAATGTTGGAACATCAATGAAACAATCGACATCAAAGGATAAAGGTAAGCAAAAGTTTAAACCTATTTGTTTCAACTGTCTTAAAGAAGGACATACTGCAAATGTGTGTAGGAGTAAGGCTTACAACAATTTTCCTTATTTTATAAATGATAAGCCTAGACCCTATAGATTTGATGGTTACTGTCATGCATGCAACAAGTATGGGCATAGAGCATCTGAATGCAGGTCTGTTATGAATAACACTAGAAGATATCCTCAGAGGACCCAAGGAGCTGGTCCTGAACCTTTTGTGAATCAGAATCACAACCGGTTTAATGTCTTCAATCATCAGCCAAGAAGTAGTGGTTATCAAGCAGCAACCGGATGGAGAGCAAATTGTATGATCTGTCATGGTCATGGTCACATTGCTACAACATGCAAAAGGAAGAATGGAAATATGAACAATGGACCTTGGAGAGCACTTGGATTGGTCTGCTATCACTACAACAAACCGGGTCACATTGTCGGATTCTGTAGATCAAGAAAGGACATATCTGATGATATATCGGTCACTCCAGAAGGAGACATTGATGTTGACACTATTCAAGTGGATATGAACAAAACCTGGAAGAAGAAACCAACGGTGTTACAAGAGGAACCAGTTTCTGTACCTAGTGTGGAAATCACGGAACCGACAATCTAAGCTTCAGAAAATCTTAGGGGGAGCAAACGACAAAATGTTTCGAACCCCCGGTTTACACTGGTAAAAGACCTTAACTGGTATGTTATACCTATCATTTGGCAGAAGATCGGAAACGGTAAAAAGGGCAAATTAGGGTTTACGCCCTAATGAAGGAGCATTAATGACGGTAGGTGAGGAATATGTTTAAAAGCATTTTTCAAATCATTTCTCACTATCAGTTTTCGAGTGAAGAAAAGTTTTTCAAAGAGCAGAGCGACGAAAAGGCGATTTGAGCAGATATTTTGAGAAATTGAGAAACCGAGAAGGAGATTCAAGTTCAAACTGGAAACAAGCAAGTGGAGAACACAAAGTGGTGATTTAGCAACCAACGGAGTGTGAAGTGAAGAATAATTAGCAAACCCTAATTTCACGTATTTCAAAAGGTATTTCTCGAGCTCTTAAGATTTCTATCATGGCTTCCGCATCACATACCAGCTCTAGTGGATCTGTCGAGTCTGCAAGTTTTATTCAACAGAAGTCCAAGTATAATGCCCTATCACAAGTTCTGGCTAGTGTGATAGTAGAAGAGGGAATTTCTGACTACATAGATCGCAAAATAGAAGACCTAGGGTCTCTAGCTATCCACACCCAGTTAGGTTTATTTTGCGGTAAAGATAAGAAGATCAAACCGGAGTTTAATATTTTGGAGAAGAAAAAGCTCCACAATGCTATCTACTTCCTGGAAGATTTCACAGAAGATCACATAAGGATCATTCTGAGCAGGGTCCATGGTGATAAGATGTACCCGGAGAGGACACATGACATCACGCTCCAGGCAATTGATGCCGTCACCACATTCTACAACACAGGGGAAGTGCCAACCCTAAGAACAGTAAGCTAAAGTGTTCCAAAGAAAGAGGAAGACAAGGAACACCTCTCCAGACTCAGAAGAAACCTTGTCTGAGGAAAAGCCAAAGAAAACATGTCAAGCAAAGAGGAAGACAAAGGATGAACCAATAACATCTGTACCAGTAAATATTGATATCTCCTCATATAAGCCTTTGACACATTGTCAAAGAACAATAAAGAATATTAGGAGAAAATTATTACATGATTTAGTAGACTACTATGATGATTTTAGTGATGAGGAGAAAGAAGAAGTACTACAAGAGATTATTGTTTATTTGTGTACAAATGACCGGTTGCCATCAGAGATTAAATCTCAGACACCGGATTCTTTGTATAAGGCATTAGATAATAAATGGCGCATTTCCATAGAAAAGGAATAGGAAATTAAGGAGAAAGTTTTTGCTCAGTACTTTCCCGACCTGTCAAATTCTGAATTATTTGATGTTATTGACCAAAATAAAGGGCTCTTCTTCACTAGAAGAAGAAGACTCTGGCTGTTAGAAGGAAGAGTTGATGATGTTGAAAAGGACACTCATCAGTATATGATAACCGCTATCCAGAATCACAAAGCGCGTCTAGCCAATTGATAAGCTGAGAAAGAACTGGTTATATCCAAACTGGATGAAGCATTTGATGATGAAGGAAATCTAGTTGTTGAACCAATCGACACCATTGATGTCGATGCTTTGGATGTTACCCAGGAGATACCATCTGAGGCAACAAGATAGGAACATCAGGCTGAACAGGAGAAGAAAGCCAAGGACAGACAGGAAGCGGCGAAGGAAAAGGCCGAGTAGAGAAAGAAGGATGAAGAAGAGAAGTGGAAAAAGGATGAAGAAGAGAAGCAGAAAAAGGAAGAAGAAGAGAAGCGGAAAAAGGATGAAGAGGAGAAAAAGAAGAAAGATGAAGAGGAGAAGAAGAAGAAGGAAGAAGAAGAAAAGAAGAAAAAGGATGAAGAGGAGAAAAAGAAGAAAGATGAAGAGGGGAAGAAGAAGAAGGAAGAAGAAGAAAAGAAGAAAAATGATGAAGAGGAGAAGAAGAAGAAGGAAGCAGAGAGGAAAAAGAAGGAAGAAGAAGATAAGGAATAGGAGAAGAAAAAGGAAGCAGAAAAGAAAAAGGCTGAGGAAGACAAGGAAGCAGAGAAGAGGAGAGAAGCGGAGAAGAAGAAAGCGGAAGAGGACAAGGCAAGAGAAGTGACGAAGAGCACCCAGATGGAGACTCCTAAGGCAACCGGGAGTCAAGCTAAACCAGCTGATCTCACCAGTCCTATAGATCTCCAGTCTGCAAGTGAAATGGAGCTAAGGCAGAGCATCAAGGTAGCTCAAGAGTGCCTTGAAATCATTCGATGGAAGAAGGAGTAGGATGTAATCCAAGTAGCTGTGGATACGCTTACCGGTTTGATACCCGGTACAAATCTTCCAAACACCAATTCATCACTAGCTAGACTTAAGCTCCTATGCACAATAGTAGATGATCAGGTGCAGAGCCTTGAAGAGGTAGAAGAGGCTAATGTGAAGAAGGAGCATCAAAATGCTCTTAATATAGCTCTGGTGAAGAAGTTGAATGAGCTTCGGACTGAACTGAAGAAAGGACAAAAGGATATAAGGGACGCTCTAGATGAGGGGAATTTGCTACTCAGCAAAATCTGCCAACCCCATCTGTTCTATGATGATGTGCTTGCTCAGAAGCAAAAACTTGAAAAGGACTTGTAGTCCTACTTGAGCACATTCAAGCCGCCTTATGATTCCTTTAAAACTTATAGGGAAACCATTCACCGGTTTCACATCCAGTCAGTAAAAATGGAGCAAGAGATCAACACTCAGTCTAGAGATTTGCAGGAGCTACAACTGGTTCTACTCCCACGATTGCAAATTCTTCAGAAGTGCTATCTGAACCTGGATGCCTTAATAGTTACACAGGAGATGAACACAATCGATGCCATGGAAGAACAAGTCTCCCAGATGCAGACAGAGCAAGAAGTAGCCACCTCCCTACTTGAGTCCTGGTCTTTGTCGATGAAACAATTCTTGCAGGACTTTATATCTGTTTTTGACAAGTATCATTCCTTGTTGTCCCAAACTTTTATTATTTTTAATATCAAATGAAAACAGGGTTGTTCAGATGTACTTTGTCATTGTTGGCAAAGGGGGAGAAGAATTCTATTTGGATAAGTATCTAGTAATCAAATTTTGATTATATGCTCTATAGATCTCAATGTTTATCCTCTTTAAGCTCTTTATGCAAAATTGTTATACATTGTATTGTCAAAGGGATAGTATATATGCTTAGGGGGAGCAATTTTGCTAATGGCATGATTTTGTTATAAAACACTTAGATGTCAAAATTTTATTTTCCTAAGTGTTGCCATCAATGCCAAAGGGGGAGATTGTTGGCATTTTTGATATTTATGTTGTGATTGTCATTAATGGACACACACTTGCATTGAGATCCTCTTTATATGTATGAGTTAAAACACAACCGGTATTTGTTCCAACCGGTATGTTGTATTATAGTCTTTAGATTATTGATGTTTTGCATAATGTGTTTCTCGGTCTGAAGTGGCATGTTGACCTCAAGCGGTACGAGGGATGAAAGCGGCATAACACATTTCTGCCGGTCTTCATTTTTGTCGAACTGGCAACCGAAACTTTGTATGAACCGGTAATACTATGTGATGAGTTACCCACCGATTGTTTGATGGTGCCGATACTGTAGTGATTCTTTTGTGACGTATTACCTAGTATGTCCAGGTTCATTGAACCTAGGAAATTGTGATGTAATCCTATTGGATCGACATGAAATCGGTTTCCTTTATAAGGACATCATGTCTAGGGTTTTAGGTTGTTGTTGTTATTGTTGTTGCGATAGTTGATATTGCGGCTAGGGTTTAAGGTGGTTGAGGAGTTGGAGAGATTATGAGTGTGTAGAAGACTGAAGTAATGCAATAGTGCATTAAGAATGAACTATCAAGGATCTAACCGAGCAGTCAGTGCTATTAGCTAGATCAAACACTTGTTGATTACTCACATCTTTGACAAGTTTGTAGCCCTTAACCGGGTAGGCCCAAAATCCTCTAACAAGGTGGTTCACATCTGTGGATCTAAAATCCTCTAGCAAGGTAGTCTTTAATAGGACTTGTCTCCTAACAGAGATTGAGATTCCTAACAGGATCTGTTCTGGTAAAGAACACTGTAAGACCTTAACTGGTCTGACCTTAACTGGTCTGGTTCCTATTCTACAGATAGTGACTTATGAGTTCCATCTTAACGTAGTTTTTCCCATTTGGGTTTCCACGTCAAAATATCATGTGTTATGGTGTTTGTGCTTCTGTGGGTAAATGCATTATTAGCTATTTGGATTGCATGTTTGTTGATTGGTTTGTCTGTTAAACTGTTTTACCAGTTTACTGCTAGTCTTGCAAAGTGTTTAAGTGCGAAGGTTTTTGGCATACTAATTCACCCCCCCCTCTTAGTATTCATCAAGGGGTAGAATCCCTTGCTGCTATTTCTTTCTTTAGTTTTACATTTTCTATATATAATTCATTATGACTAGCAAAAAGAGCAACATGCTTCTTCTTGAACTCCTCATGTTTCTTTTCTTCATCCTCAACAACCACTTTTGCACAATGTGAGGCATGGAATGCCAATGTGGTAGCCTCTAAAGCTATGGTGTCTACAAGTGTCTTGATTATTGCATTACCCACCCTTTGTTCTATCATGTGAAACACAATTGGCTTTTTCTGTATTGGAGGCCTTTGCCCAATGTGCGAATGCTTTTATACTTGGATTGAACCTTGAGCCATGTTTTCCAAATTCTTGGGCATATATAGGGTTCTCTTGCCTCATTAATTGATCTAAGTAAAAAAAAAATTGGAAATCCCACCCAGAAACTAACATCATGCCATTTCCTTTAATCATCTCACTGGCCTCCCATAGGGTGTAATCTATAAAATCCTTATCAAAATTTGCAATTTTCTCATCCGACATATTTTTCAATTTCTCTTTCAGCCAAATGACCTTGAACTCTGGGGTTTGACAAGAATTGAGTTACAACAATTAATCTTTCATCTTTTCCCTCCTCCTCAGGGATAAAGCTAGGGATAATTGCTCTATCCTGATCATTTGGAATGCTAGTTGAATTATCATCCTTAAAAGTTTCTCTTGGAGGAGAAGGTGGTGGAATATTTGCATCCACTTCATCATCATTGATGATCTCAATAAAATTAGACAACACTGCCTTACCCAGTTCAACCTTTTTGATAATTTGAGTAGGCTGACCCTTTGGTGGGACCTATTGAGAGGGAGTAGCCTTGGAAGACTCCTCGATCAAAACTGCCTTTCCTTTTATTTTGAAAGACATTGGAGGCATGTAAGTAGGACTTTCTTCTTAAGCTCCACCTTGTGGCAGCTATGCCAATGTATCTTTTACAATTTCTTTAAAGTGTCTCATTTTATTCAACATCCTTGCAAAATCATTTTTCATATTTCAACAAAAACCTTGGAAATTGGGATCCTTCTCCCTTCTTAATTGTTCCATCCTCTTCATAATATCCCATTTCTTCCTTTTCTAGATGGCTTCACTAGGGAGGCAATTACTTATCAGGTCCTCATATTCATCATGTTCCTGATACACACCTTTTACGTTCATCTTTTGAGTCCTAAGCTCATTTAAAGACCCCTTTGGATCATATTCCTAAGTTGTTCCAACCTTGAGGTGATATGTTTTTGTCATGAAATCTTCCACCTTTTCCAATGTCTCACTCCCAACAGTAAAGTCTTCATGTACATTAAGTCGAGGGAGGTGTGTTCCTTTCTTCTCTATCTGGACCCATTTCTTCTCCATCCACATCATCTGCCACATGAATTTGATAAAAGCTAATCTTGGAGAAACAGTAAGTGGTAGGATGTGGGGTGGCTAGTTGCATCCAATTTATTTGATAATTGTGTAGTTTGAATATAAGAAGTCTCCAAAATTGTGGGTGAATGCACCCTTTGGGAATTGCACATATTTGGGATTAGCATCATTTACTCATAGTACTGTTACAATGTCCTTAGGGAGACTTGGCATTTGGAGCTCACATTTTCCTAGGACCTTTATTAAAAATGATCAAATAATGCATTATAATTAGACCACTTGAACCCCTTATCCCACACTTGGGTCCATCTTTGGACTGGCCATCTACCACTTTTATTAGGATAAAACTTGGTTAACTTTAGAGTTGCATCCCAGTCAGTCCTATTTTGAAAAAGAATCAAGTGGCACAACAATTAATAATATCTAAAATCCAATGGGGCCTTTTCATTTTTTTCACTCATCAGCCCTTCATGCAACTTATCTTGAATATATGTTGCAAAATCATACAATTCATTAGTCTAGGGATGTTAAATCTTTATTGACATCATCATGAGATCTATTCACATCTTTGACCTCCCACAATCCATCCCCAAAACTTGGCAGAGAGCATAATATGTTTTTACAAAGTAATTCTCAAAAGTTACTAGGTCAAAAGGTTCCTTTTCAATGTTCAAAATGTAATTCTTCCCCATTTGAAACATTCTTTTTTTGTAATGGGGGATTTCCTTCTCTTTATATAAATCCTTTTTGATGTCATACTCTATTTCTAATCTTCTCAAGTCAATTGGCTTGAGAGCACTTTTGTTTAAATCAAAATATTGAATGATGGCCTCTTTGGCAATATCAACTAAAATATGCCCATATGCCATTTTCACTATCATGCTTTCAAGATGGTAATACTTACACAATTCTCTGATCAATAATGGCTCTACAAAAATATTTGGGACAACTAGCTTGGCTGGATCTAAATTCCAACAATTTGAAATTGGTCCTGGCTCGTCTCTTTTGCCATAGAAACAATAGAAGATGTCCCACCCTCTATCATTAGTGATGACATCTCTACATTTGGAGCTCTTATATAAAAAATACATTCTTGTAGGTATCTAGCATGGTTGACCCCTTGAAAATCTCCTGGAGATCTTGATGTAGGCCCCTTGCATCTCTCCTCTTCTTCTTTTCTATCTCTTCTAGTTTCTCCTCAACTTCCTTGGCTTATTATGCGACCATTTTGATAGGAATTGACATAGTGGAGCCTTGTGTAGGTTATTCTTGTTGAACATGTGGGGCAGTTTCAGTAGCAGGAGGGTTTTCCTTGGTAATAGAGGCTTGTTTAGTGGATGAGGAAGTAGTTTTCTTGGTAGGATCTCTTCTTCTTTTTGGCTTTGGGGTTTCCTCTTGGGTAGGAATGTCAGACTCAACATCAAGTGGTTCTTTCTCAGAGGATTAAGTTGCAGTCTTCTTGGTGGGATCCCTCCTTCTCTTCAGTTGTAGGGCATCAGATTGAGCAGCTAGATTGGGTTCTTCAACAAATAAATCTTGCTCAAGGGGTGGAGTAGAAGCCTTTTTTGGTGCCCTCTTCCTCTTCAGCTTAGAGGATTCCTCCTGGGCTGGCTTGCTTTATTATGCATTGGGAGGATTTTTCTCTGCAAAGGGAGGGTTAGGCTCAATAACTGGTTCATTTGAAATTGCAGGGGTTGGGTGAACTACTACAAGGGAAGTTGCATGGGTGATTTTTGGGATGGAAGAGGCCTCTCCTTTCTCAAGAGTTATCTTAGAAGCTAGGGAGGTGTTTTCTTTCATTGGGGATGCCATTTCTATGCTATAGGGCTAAGAATTACACTTCTACTGCAAGCAAAAATCCTACATGAATTTCTAAGTCTTTCAGGAAAACACAAAGTCACAGGCTTGGTAATCACTCACTTGATTTCTAAAAGCTCTCGGGGGCACAATCGAAGCTTTGAGAATTGCTCTAGATCACCTTGAATCTCTCTTTGAATTTAGGGTTCACAATTAGGCTTCAAAAATTGCTTTTATTAATTCCTATGTGCAACTCAGCGAGTTGGTGGCTTCAAAATTCAACCTCCACCATTGATTAGGAAATGGGTGGCTAGGATCACATCTCTAACTTCCTTGACTACTGACATGGTGCCTTGTAATTCCTCCTTTGCCACCTTTGATTTTCTTTACGTTCTAAAGTTTTGATTTTAATAAATTTTTGCCATCTCTATGTGTTTTAGTTGTCTCTGCAGGGTGGCAAGGATTAATCATTTTCATCCTTTCACTACCCCGCGAGGTCTTTTTTCCTTAATCTTTCTTGTTGCGGGGTGGTGGGGTTATCTATTCCTTCCTTACCTTCCTTATCTTGCTACCCTGTAGTGCTATCATCCTCTTTGTATCTGGCTCACGGGGTAGCATGGATTGGACTTCCCCTTTGTAATTTCTCCATCCCGCTAGCCTGTTATGACACTATCTTCCTCTTGTTTGGCTTGTGGGGTAGTGAGGCTAAGGTCCTCTCTTAACATTTTTATCGTCCCGCTAGCTCGCTTGATATCATTCAAGGCCTTTTGGCCCCTGTGAGATGAAGTTGCCTTTGCTACTCTTCTTTATCCTGCTACCTTGTGGTAACATTATCTTCTTTATGTTTGGTTCACAGGGTTGCAGGGTGGTCAGTTTACTGTTACATTGTAAGCTATCCCATTATCCCACCTTAATTTAATCAAGGTTCTTTGACCCCCGCGTAGTAAAATTATTCTCACTCTTAAGATTCATCCCGCTAGCTTGCGAGATGATATCTTCTTCATGTCTTCATAGCTCTACGGGACCGTGGGGCAACTCATCTCTTTTCTTATCAGCCTCATCCCGCTAGCTCGCAACCATATTGTCATCGCTATCCCAACCGCATGGGGTGGCAGGGTGATTGACTTCACTACCCACCATCCTGTGGCATAAAATTGCTTTGAAAAGAAGTCGTGCAGGGCAATTCTTTTCTCTTGTTAACATACATCCTGCCACCCCGGGACTCTTCTTCAAGTGCAAAATGAACCTTGTGGGATAACAATGAAGGGTATAAAGCTTGGACCCAGGCATCCCACTAAATGTTAATCTGCCCTAGGCTATCCCTTAAGGGACAAAATTAGCATGTGGACCTTATGATGAGGGTAATGGGGCCATGGATTCAAAACACCAGGAAACAAGGATTTAGAGACTTAAGAGAAAATTAAAAACCCTCCCCTCATTCAAAAGGTAACTGACCCAATAGATAGAACCAAACACATAGGGCCGGTTGTTGAACAACTAAGAACCCTCCCAATTATGACTTAAAATTTTGCAACCCGCTGTACCCAGTCAACGATGAAATAGAAAGAAGGAGGACATTTTACACTAAGGCACAAAAAACTTAAACCCTTCCAAGATTTTTCAGAAAATTCATAACCCTAGGGGACTTAGAAGACAAAAAGGGGCAAAACTATTAACAAAAATTGACACTCTTAACAACGGCTCTAGCTAGGGATGCCTGATTTCCTGGATTAGAGTGAGAATCTAAAATCTATAGGGGAGTAGACCAACCAAAAAAAAACTCAGGGAATACTTACATATGCACAACTACACAAAACTTAATCTACTATGCATGGGAATAAATTTTTATGCAAAGAAATGCTTGAGGAACTATCCATGCATTGGAAGCTCCTGCATTTCACCATTCATGTCCTTCAGAAAGTAAAAGTCCTCACTATTCTTGTCTACAACTATGCATGGGCCCAACCATTGGGCTTAAAAATTCCCATGCTTTCCTTTATCCTGAGCTCTTGCATTCCATAGTAGGACTATACCATCAACATTGAACTTCATATCTGAAGTTTTCTTGTCAAACAAGTATTTTCTTTTAAGCTACAACTTTAAGTTCTTCCTATGTGATTCACTTCTAACCTCATCTATCTCAACGAGATAGGCCATTATTTCACTCATTGGTTCTAGCATATCCAAATCATTTTCATGGATGAATATATAGACAAGTAGAAGATTGTTTACTGGTGACCTTACTTGTGTCCCATACACTAGTTCAAAAGGTAATTTTTAAATAAATTTCTTGGTTGTTATTCTATCAACCCATATTGCCATCTTCAACTTTGAGTCCCATGCCTTTTTATTCTTCTCAAGATTTCTTTTGATGATTTTCATGAGACTCTTGTTGTTGGATTCAACTTGCCTATTGCCCTGTGGGTGATATGGAGATGCATAAGATATGCATATATCACATGTTTTGCAAAAATCAGTAAATTCCTTAGTATGAAGCACATTGCATTATCCATTATCAACCTCATTGCTACCCCAAACCTGGTGATGACATTTCTTATTAAGAAATCAATAACAACTTTACTTGTTGCCTGCCTTGTTGGGATAGCCTCCACCCACTTTATGAATTAATCAGTAGCCACAAGTATCTATTTATTTTCACCACTTGATCTTTCAACCATCTCTCCAATAAAATCAATATCCCATTGGTAAAATAGAGCCTCTACTTGAATAGGTCTGAGTGGTAATGCTCTCGAATAACTGAGTTTACCTGAAATTGTTTTGATATGATTCATGCCTTCTGACATAGGCATGTGCATCTTTGAACAAAGTAGGCAAAAAATAACCGACTCTCAACACCTTATGAGTTGTAGTACTTGCTGCGAAATGACCTCCACATAGTCCAGTGTGCATATCTTTTATTACCGTCTATGCTTGATGCTCATCTAAACAAAACAATAGAATGCCATCCTTGCCTCTATAGTAGAGATCCCCACTAATGAAAACATACTTCTGTGACTGCAACTTTAGGGTTCTTTTCTGATTTTTGGTTAAATCATCTGAGAATTTCATAGGTTTCAAAAAATGAATGATATCTATGTGCCAAGGGGTACGTTGAAGGCTGCAGATGTTATCTTCTGAAGTAGACTAAGCATTTACTTGTGCAGCCTCTACATTCTCCTCTGCCATGAGATTTTCCAAGCCTATTCCTCTGACCAACTATGTAATTTGGATGTCTATATTAAACTTCCAGATCTTATTTATCCACCTGCATCTTCTCCTTGTTACCTCTGACTAGACAAAAATGTCCTTCATAGTTGCATTTGGTACATACACCATAACTTTGGCCCCTACAAGATATGGCCTAAAATTATTGATTGTTTTTACCAATGCATATGCTTGCTTCTCCATTATGTCATATTTGAGTTCAACAACTTGAAGTGACTTGCTATAAAAATCAATAGGCTGCTCATATCCTTCATTATTCTTTTAGAGCATAACAATTGCAACAATATGGAATGAGGCAAAATAAAAGATTTGAAAAGGCTTACTGCAGTCAGGAGATTTCAGCATTGGTGTCTCTTTGATTGCTTGCTTAATAGGAATGAAAGCATCCGAAGCTTTTATAGTCCAATCAATCTTGGCTCCTTTTTTCAACATTTTTGAAATGGGCTTGACAATCTCAGCAAAATTAGAGATAAACCTACGGATAAAGTTTATTTGGCCAAAGAATGACTATATTGTCTTCACACTCTTAGGGATAGGTATCTTATCAATTGCTTCCACCCTCTCTAGATCTATCCTAATCCCATCCTTTGATACAATATGGCCTAGTAACTTACATTTAGTCACAACAAAATTACACTTCTTGGGATTTAGAGATATACCATACTCTAAAGGCCCTGATGAACACCTTCTCAAAATGTAAGCAATGCTCTTCTGGCTTCTTGGAGAACGCGGTCAAGTAATCCTGATACACTACCAAAATGATATAAATTAGGTCTGAAAAAGCCACATCCATAGCTCTTTGAAAAGTAGCTCAAGATTTGGTTAATCCAAATGGCATCCTCACATATACATATGTCCCCCAAGGAGTAGTAAAATCAATCTTATACTGTTCAAAATCTATTAGCTTCACTTGGTTATACCCTGAGAATCCATCCATCATAGAGAGCAACTCACATCTAGTTACCTTTTGCAATATTGCCTCCATGTTTGGGAGGGGTTGGTTGTCCTTGAATGATGACATGTTTAAGTTCCTAAAGTCCACAAATAACCTTATGTCATCGTTCTTCTTTCTGATAGGAACTAAATTAGAGATCCAAGAAGAATGTCTAATTGGTTTAATGATTCCACCATCTCTAAGTTTCATGAGATCTTCCTGCATCTTCGGTCCGAGTACAAGATTTATTGGCCTTTGTTTCTACCTAAAAGGTCTTGCATTAGGATCTAAAGTTATTTCATGCTAGAATAGATCCTCTTCTATGGGCTTTCAGATCATCATAGGACCAAGAAAAAACATGCTTATACTTCCTCAGCAAAGCCACCAACATACTTCTCATCTATGGGCTAATTTTTTTGCCAATGTAAACCTTCTTGGGGGATGAATAAATACCCAAGTTTACTTCTTCTAGGTCCTCTTTATTTAATGGAGATGGCTTTGTGGATTGACTGTCATTTCTATCAAATATCCTTTCTAGTGATACCAACCCTTTCGGGATCTTGTTGGTTTTCAGTTGAACAATCTCATTCCCAAACACTATTTCCTTCCCATCTATAACTTCCATAAAGACATTAAAATATATCTCCTGAATTTCATACTCATCTACACAATGGAGGAAATGTTGGCAATTGACACTCGTTGGATTCATATGTTGTTATTGATGGCAAAAAGATTATGTAGAAAGCATACACCGGTAGATACCGATAGATACCGGCACCGGCACCGACACCGACATCCTACAGTGAAGCCAACATCAATCTGGGATCCGGGAAAAGGTTTTATTTGTAAAATCATTTTGTAATTATTGTATAGAGCCAACATTGAATATCTTTTGTAAAGTGTTGTAAGCTGACATAAGGCATATTGTTTGTAAAGGGTATATAAGACAGTTTAATAGGTCTTTTTGATATAGGAGAATGGTATAATGAATTTGGAGAAGAAAATTGATGTGAAGGATATGTATGTAGATCGTTTGTATGTGAAAGTAATATCATGCAATGGTCAGTAGATAGTTTGTAAAGCTTTCTTAGAGTAAAGGAGATACCAGTAAAAGGGTCTAGGGTTTATGAACCTGTACAGAACAGAGCTATAACCATAACTCTTTTTGGCATTGCAGATGCATTTTGTGAGTTCTCCATTATTGTTTTATCTCAGCAGAAGCCTGTAGTCAGTGAGACTCTTTTGTGTTGAGCAGTGTGCTCTAGGTAGTGTGCCTTCCTGCATGTGCAGGCCCCCATGCTATGTAATATCTTTCATATGGCTAGTGAATTGATATTGTGGGTCACAAATCCCATCATGGTTTTTCCTCTTTGAGGTTTTCCACATATAAAATTCAGTGTGTTAGGTGTTCATTCATGTGGCTAGTTTATTTACTTCATGTTATATGTTTCTTCATTTAACGGTTTATATGTGTATGTTATAATAAGGTAAAATCTTATATCACTGACAGAACATTGATTCACCCCCCTCTTAGTGTTCTTGGATTCCTTCTATTCCAATAATTGGTATCAGAGCCTAGTGCCTCAGAGGAAGTTTAACAACTTGAGGAAGATCTTGAAACTAGAATCATTGAATATGGCCATGGAGAAGCGAATGGAGATGGCACTTGAGGATTATGATGCTGAAAGGTTGAAGAACTTAAAGCTGCAAGATGAATTGAATTTTGCTAATGAATTCATTCTTGTTCTGCAAGAAAGTTTGTCATCTGCTCAAGCTAGGAGAAAGGAACTTTTTCAAAACTAGGATGATGAAGAGAAAGATGCACTTAAGCAACAATGTCAAAAGATGAGTCAACAAAACATGCTCATGAAGAATGAAATGCAAGACCTGGCTATGAGGATGTCAAAAAAAATTGAGGACATAAAGAAGAAGGAAGAAAATCTTGTTGCATCTCTAAAGAACAAATTTGAGGAATGTGGCAAATTGGCTCATGAGATTGATATGTTGAGAACTGATTTGGTACAATCCCTGAATAATGAACAAGAGCTTGAAAGACAAATAATGACTCTGAGAAATGATCTAACTACTGTGAGTATAAAAAAAAATTCAGGATTAGTGCTGCATAATTGGATGATCTATTGAAAAGACAAAGGCATAAAGAAGATTCTAGAGGACTTGGATTTGAACAAGGTGAAAGCTCTGATACTACAAATAAAGATCAGACAACCGGTATGCAGAACTCATCAAACTAGAGAAAACTGGTAAGGCAATCTAATGCTTACAAATTCAATGGTAGATGCTTTGTTTGTAATAAATTTGGGCATATGGCTAAACAATGTAGAAATAGAGCAAATCAAAACTACAATTCACTTCCCGTTCAATGCACAAATTGCAAGAAATATGGTCATAAGTCAGAAGATTGTAGAATGAATGTCATGCATGTGGAAAGTTTGGAAATTTGGCTAACCAATGCAGATCAAGGAATGACACCGGATATGACAAAGCAATTCAAAATAACAATGTTACATGTTATGCATGCAACAAAATAGGTCATATTGCTAATTACTGCAGAAGAAAGACTAAACCGGTTAGCAATGACAAAGAAAATGAGAAAGGAAAGAAGAAGGTAGATGAATTACATCAAGATCACACCAAGAGATGGGTTAGAAATTTTGAAGAACTAAGTGGAGATGCAACTACACCAGTAACTCCACCGGTAGAATAGAGCATTCCTGCACCGATAGGAAATTCAGCTAGAGGCATACACCTTAGGGGTTGGAAAATTCATTGCAAATCTTGCATATTCACCGAAAGAGATTTGGAAAGAGATCTGGAGAGTGGTATTGATCATTGATGGAGGTTTATCCAACATAAAATTGTGAAACTAGCATCCGGTAGGGCACACCACTAAGCATTTATGACAATGAAGAATTAGGGTTTACTCACTGATAAAAAGGGAAAATTGACTCATTTTCACTCACCTAGCACTCGAGAAAACAAGAGTGAAGAAAAGGTGAATCATAGGTGATCAAAAGCGAGAAAAGGCATTCTAAAGAAATTTCCAGCAGTTATCTGAGAAGTCATCAAGATCTTTCAACCGACAATTGTTATCTAGGTATTTCTTTGCAATGGCATCTAGATCATCCTCTGCTCCTACTTTCACTGTGAATCCCACTATAGTTGAGGTTAAGGATAGGCTTAGACCTATGTTCAAAGAGGTTCCTCAAATAGCAATGAAGGAAGACTCTATTGGTGCATTTTTGAGGGTTCCTGATGGCGTAGTATATGTGGAAGATTTCAGATCTTATATTCACTACACTTTGGAGGAATTAGGAACTGAGGAAATTAAGGGAATGTATCAATCTATGATACTAGGTAGCTCTGGAAAAATCAAGCCGGAATTCCAAATCATTGAAGACCTAGGGTTAACCAGAATCTTGTATATATCATAATTTGAGGACAAAATGGTAAGATATGTTCTGAGAAGGGTCCATAATGAATTCATCTGGTTGGACCGACCTCATATGATCACCAAAGAAGCAATTCAGGTAGTCATCGGATTACCCAAAGTCGAGAAGGAACCCGCCAAGAAGATCTCCAACACTAAGGTTGAAAAGCTTACCGTCGCAACCCATGATGGAAGGTCGATGATGATAAGCACCATTAAGGACTCAGATGTAAAATTTTCCAGCATGATCATCGATTACAAGGTAACACAATCAAATCGCTTAAACTTTATTGCTAGTTCCTATATCCATGCTGCATATCAAATGATAAAGAATGATGGAAAATACGATTTGTGTGAATGGTTAAGAAGTGAATTGATGATAAATCTTGGAAAAATCAAAGGTGTTAAGAAAGGGACATTCCAGTATGGTAACCTTATTGTCTACTATATTTCATGAATGAGCTATTGGGTTTGGGAAAGAAACGATGGGATCATGACATTCTGGTAGGTAGGCAGATTAGAGATGCAATCACCGGTATTAGCACCAACAGGGATGAGAAGTTATGGGGTTTCTTTAAATTTTCCAAAAGAACATGAGATTGAGGGAGAGAATCTCCAAACACATTATGGAGAAATACTCCATTGAAATCTGCTTCATGGTGAAAACATATGAGACTCTAATGGAAGCGGTGGAACCTAGAACAATATGGGTCACTGAATTGGGCTATGAAGTTGATGACAACATTCTGGAATTGTATGCAAAAATGCTCCTTTGGATGATAAGACTGAACACTTTGGTACTGTAGAGGAGAAAGCACTTGAAGTTAAAATTGGATTCAATAAGAAAAGGAGGGAAAAGAAAATAGACAAAATGTCTGCTTTCGTTCATAATTTAATTCACATGATAGATACATAACTAGGTTCTGGATCTAAACCGATAGATCAACCGGAAATGACTAAAGTGAAAAGTTCTCTAGAGATAAAGAGGCTAGTAACCTTCATATCTCCTACCACTTTTGAATCTGATACAGAGGATAATCAACCTCTTGCGCTTAGAAGGGTACATAGGAAGAAAGTTGACAAGCCTCCGGTAGAAGAGAAGAAGATGGAACCAAGGAGGAAGGTAGTAAGAAAGGTGACAACAACATCCACACCTCTAGCAAGGGAACCTATCCAGAAGAGGAAGCCAACTCCATCCGCCCCTGCAACCCCCAACAAGAAGAAGAAAAAGAGTGAGATAGATGAAGAAATTGAATCCAGTAATATGACTTGTGCAAAATTAATTGATGAGGTAACTAAAGATGGAATTTTGAAGAATGTGTCAAATTTTTATGAGAAATTAGATGACAATGAGTAAAATAAAATGGAAGAAGCAATTTGGTTATATTTAGACATATATAAGAAGGCCTTGGTAGAGATTTTGAAGGAAATTCCTTTATCTTTGTATAATAAGTTGGATGATTAGATGCAATCAAGAGGGATAGAGAAATTAAAGAAGTTGAACTTTTAGGCATTTGTGGTACTATAAATAATGAGGAAATGAAAAGGTGTATAGAAGTTGCAAATAGAACAATCTTTAGTAGCAAACCCCGACAAATAAGCTTAATGATGGGTAGAGTCAATGAAATAATAAATGAGACCAGAGAAGGATGGGCTAAATTTTTCCAAAAGAATCCTAATTTCTTTACTTCCCAAGAAGAATTTGCTAAGGCAAAAACTCCCACTATTCCGGATAGATCAAAAGGAAAAGAAATTTTGGGGAACTCAGATCAAACTTTGAATGAATCGGTAGATAATTCTCAATCAGATAAGTATGTACATAATCCACTAGTAGCTTGACCTAAAATTAATGAGAGTGTATAGGCTAAACTGACAGAGACAACATATGTATAGTTTGAGCAAGGTAATGTACATGATACAGATAATATTATGGATAGTAATCCACCGAAAGTGATAGATACTGCACCAAGTGGCGAATCCACTGGTGCAAAAGAGGATGAGAAAAGGGATACACCAAGAGAGGATAAGGAAAACGATGAAAAGGAAAAGGAGACTGATAAGAGTAAAGCTGCACAAACATCCAGTACCAAACTGGCAGATGATTCCTCATCAAAACTTTTGGCAATTGACACTTCTCAAGTTGAGAAAAAATCCATCACAGAGATGAGTCCCACAGAGCTAATGATGATGGCTGCTCAAAAACTAATGAAGGAGGGATATGTAGACAAGGGGATAATATATCAGTTAATAGAAGTTTTGCACAGATTGATTTTGGAATGTATGATTGAAAATGAAGTGAGCTCTTCTGGAAAGCTTAAGGCATTGACAAAGCACATCTCTAAAAACTTTCAATCATTATAGCAAATTTCTGACTGACAAGCACTTGAAAGATTTACTTTGGCTAAGAAAGCTGATTTTGATCAAATCATTGAGACATAAAAGAGGAAGATTGAAGAGAAACTTATACTTATTGAAAATTATTTGAAACATTGTACTAATATTTTCAGGGTCTATTGTACTATAGAGATTTTTACAACAAATGTAGATAAGAGGATAAAGGAGTTACAAGAAAATATTGCTAATATTGCTAATTATTTTGATGGACTAACTTCACTTACAACATCTATTGATGGACAAATTTTGACTTTGGAGAACCAAATTTTTGTTTTTGAAAAGGAAAGAGATAAGATCATTCAGAGAGCCAAAAGTCTCAGAGGTTTGGTGAGTCCAAGATTGGATTCACTTGGTGTACATAAGAAGGAATGCATGGATATTCTTGGGAAGCCCACACCGGCAGAAGTCACTTAGAAAGAATCACTTGCACATTTACTAAGTGGACTTGTATCCATATCCGAAAAGTTCAAAATTGGATGGGATACTTATATACAGTTACTAGGGAAAGCTTATCCAGAAATATTGAAATTGGTCAAGCTCCAGTAAGTAATATGTAATTATTCATTCTTTTGCACAGATTCCTAACAATTCTTTCAATTCTTTCACTAGTCTTTGGCATTGATTCCAAAGAGGGAGTATATGTATGTGAAAAATGAAATGAAAAGGAAAGTATGTATACAATCCTAGGGGGAGGATATCAGACAGAGAGTATATGAATCAAAGTGGTCAATTAGCTCAGGGGGAGCATGTTTCAGTTTCAGTTGAACCGACAGGGAATCCATTTTTCACATGAGTGTTGCCATCAATGCCAAAGGGGGAGATTGTTGAGAATTGACACTCATTGAATTCACATGTTATAATTGATGGAAACAAGATTCTGTAGAAAGCATACACCGGTAGATACTGACACTGACATTGACCCGACATCGACACTAACACCGACACCGACACCGACACTGACACCGACACCAACACTGACACTGACACCGACACCAACACCGACACTGACACTGACACCGACACCAACATCCTACAGTGAAATTGACATCAATTTGGGATCCGAGAAAAGGTTTTATTTGTAAAATCATTTCGTAATTATTGTATAGAGCCGAAATTGAATATCTATTGTAACATGTTTTAAGCCGACATAAGGCATATTGTTTGTAAAGGGTATATAAGTCAGTTTATTAGGTCTTTTTGATATAGGAGAATGGTATAACAAATGTGGAGAAGAAAAGTTATGCAAAGGATATGTATGTAGATCATTTGTATGCAAAAGTAATATCATGCAATGGTTAGTAGACAGTTTGTAAAGATTTCTTAGAGTAAAGGAGATACCAGTAAAAGGGTTTAAGGTTTATGAACTGGTACAAAACAAAGCTATAACCGAAACTCTTTTTGGCATTGTAAATGCATTTTGTGAGTTCACCATTATTGTTTTTGTTGGTGTAAATAATTATTCATCATGGATATTATTACACTTTACTTAGGTACATGAATTTAATAGTAGTTTGGGTATGAGACACTTGGGTGTTTGTGCCACATTGGGATAGTGTGTGTAGGAGAATTTCCACCTTTTATGGTGTTGATCTTATCTTGTTGTTACATTCCACCTCATGTGGAGTATTATATTGTTTCTCCTACCTACCCACACCTATTTCCTACCTAACCTTGTTTCTTATTGAGCCACATGTCATGTTTTTGTGCTCACATATCCATATAGCCTTACCTATATAAGCAGGCTCATCTACTTTGTTTGTACGGGCATTCATTGAACATCTTGTAATGATCCAGTTGATCATATTTTGCATCTTGATAGAATATAGTTTATTCCTATCATCTATTTTGTTCTCTCTTATTTGTGCTTTCCATTGCCTCTAGATCTTGGCAAAATCTCACATACATGCGGTCCCGCAGGCACTGCGGGTAACCGCACTGTATCCGTGGGTATCCGCAGGGCTTTGTGGGCCCCTTCCCATAGGGGGGGGGTTAAAATTTATTTATTTTTTGTTTTTTTAACTAACAAAAAAATAAACTTTTTTTAATAATTTTTTTTCTCTTTAATAAATTTTTATTAAAGTTTTTTTTAAAAAAAATGACTACCTTTTTAAATTTTTTTCTTTATTTTTTAATAAAGTTTTTTTATGGGCATATAATAAATTGTTTTTATTTAGATTTTTAAAATCTTTTAAAAACAAAAATATCATAGAATAAGTCAAATTGGGAACACAATTTTTTCTTGTCACTTCATACCTGTCTTGCAGTGCTTCCAACTGGCAGTCAAGGTGGGGGGGGGTCGATTTTCTCCTTTATATCTCTTGGCCACATCCCAATCAGAGGCATCTTTTTGTGCAACATTCTACAAGGCTTCTTGGTGGCATCATTTTCATGTTTACAGATTTTCACTATCATGTTGTATGCTCTTGCATGAGCAATGTTGTACTCACACTATCATAAAGTGTCACACCTCTTTGTATCTTGTCATTGTTGACTATTTGATGTAATCCTCTTGTACATGTAGATTAGGAATATCTTGTGAGACTTGGTGCATGACTCCAGTTGAGACTTAGATTGTACACATTTGTGCATGGCTCTCGTGAGACTTGGATTGTACTAGTATTTCTACCATTTATGAGTATCCAGATGATGATAAAAGCAGGTTGTATCCATGCCTAATCTTCATTTTGTTGCAGCGAGTGATTCATCATCATCGACTTGGTACCTAGTTTTGTCACACTTTGACATTATGGTGCAACATAGGCTCTCTTTCTTCCTTATGGGGAGGTATTTTGGTCAACATCATTGGACCATCTTTGCAGGAGATTCAATATTGAGGGAGGGCTTCGTGGTCTCTTCTTCTCTCTTATGGGGGGGACATCTTTTGTTCTTCTCATTCATCATTGAGAGCATTCTGTGCTTTCATCATCTCTGTTTTGGGGGAGGGTTTTTTCCCATTGGGTTTTTCTCTCTTTCTCTATTTATGGGAGATTGCATTTGCATTTGTACATGGGTACCTAACATGGCCTCGTAGCCGGGACCCATCTTGCATTGCTTAGTTGCATTGTAGACTTTAATGCAATCCCCTAAGTTGCACTTAAGGGGGGTGTTGGTGTAAATAATTATTCATCATGGATATTATTACACTTTACTTAAGTTTACTTAGGTACATGCATTTAATAGTAGTTTGTGTATGAGACACTTGGGTGTTTGTGCCACATTGGGATAGTGTGTGTAGGAGAATTTCCACCTTTTATGGTGTTGATCTTATCTTGTTGTTATATTCCACCTCATGTGGAATATTATATTGTTTCTCCTACCTACCCACACCTATTTCCTACCTAACCTTATTTCTTATTGAGACATATGTCATATTTGTATGCTCACGTATCCATATAGCCTTGCCTATATAAGCATGCTCATCTAATTTATTTGTACAAGCATTCATTGAACATCTTGTAATGATCCAGTTGATCATATTTTGCATCTTGATAGAATATAGTTTATTCCTATCATAAATTTTGTCTCTCTTATTGGTGCTTTCCATTGCCTATAGATCTTGGCAAATTCTCACAATTTTATCTCAGTAGAAGCCTGCAGTCAGTGAGACTCTTTTGTGTTGAGCAGTGTACTCTAGGTAGTGTGCCTTCCTGCATGTGTAGGTCCCCATGCTATGTAATATCTTTCATATGACCAGTGAATTGATATTGTGGGTCACAAATCCCACCGTGGTTTTTCCTCTTTGAGGTTTTCCATGTATAAAATTCAGTGTGTTATGGTGTTCATTCATGTGGATGGTTTATTTACTTCATCTTATATGTTTCTTCATTTACCGGCTTATATGTGTATTTTATAATAAGGTAAAATCTTATATCACTGACAGAACACTGATTCACCACCCCCCTCTCAATGTTCTTGGATTCCTTCTATTCCAACAGGAACCTTAGTAGATAAGCATCATCATTAAATACTTACCAGTTGCAAATGTTATCTAGGATAGATGGTCCAGTCTTCACTTCCACTTTTGATATCCCAGTGAGAGTGATATCATTTCTCTTTAGGGAAACATTTGCCAAAATGTCTACCATAATATTCTTCGACCTTTCAATCCAACTAATTTTGAAGGCATCAAACAATTCTATTGAATCCCAAACAACACACTTATATATTGCTTCAATCTCCTATATTTTGGAAGAATACTTTGATCTGATTTGGGATATAACTAGCTCCAAATCTCCCCATACTGTTGACATCTTGATCCCATGTTTAGTGACCAAATTTAATCCCAAAAGAAGAGCCTCACATTTAGCCACATTATTAGTACATTCAAACAACAATTAAAAATAATACTTAAAAGTTTTTCCATCAAGTGCAATAAGGATCACACTAGTCCCTGAGCCTTCTTTTCTGCATGCCCCATCAAAATACATGTGTCATAACCCTCCTTGACCACTTTTGACTTCTTCATTAATAGGGTCTATACTTTGGGGAAGTGGTTGGGCTGGTTCAACTTTGAAGTTACCCATATCAATGTCACAAAAGCATATTATATTGTTTGGGTCTATATGTTCAACTATGATATCTTATCTTGATTCTCTTTCCAACTTGACATCCTGACCATTCACTGGAATAGTTGCATAGGATAGGTCTAATTTCACATTATTACCCACAACATTTTTCCATTGTCTTGATATCAACATACCATAATTAGGTGGGACGTCTACCACTGTCACATCCACTTTGTATGTAGCTTTTAGGAAATTAGCCGATTTGACCTCTAAATCTTTTAGGATACCTATCATTCATATTGACCTATTATCCATGGCATAACATTTCTTGTAATCATTGTCAACTCATAGTCCTAACTCTTTCATGACACTATCATGTCCTAAAATTGCACCCCTTGCAATTTTTGACTGCATTTGGTTCTTTGCCTTAGTGTTTGCGCCCCTTGGATTGATCGGAGACCCGAATCTTCTCATACAAGTCAAAATCTGCATTTTTCTTAACCTTGCACCTCAAAGATACCTTTATCTTGCCACAAAATAGGGTAGGACCAGGGCATGGCACCCTAGGATCCCTTAGGACCACGGTCTAGTGCCCTGGGATCCCCTATTTGGGACCTATTTTGGGGTCCCTCCCTTTTTCTCATCTCAAATTAGAGTGGGAAAATCCCCCATGTCGGCCCAAGTGAGAAAATCAGCTAGTTAAACCCACTGGAAAGTATATAAGAGGGATTTCCCCTCTCATTTGACATCCATCCACAATCATTATCAAACATCCAGACATTCAAGAGATCAAGCATTCAAACATTCAAGAGCAATTGATCATTTTCAGTCTTCCTTCAAGCTTTGGAGCAACGATAGAGACAAGATTTCAAGTATTGAAGAGGAGATCAACATTCTACTTCATGAAGCCCTAATTCCATGTGGAGGCAAACAAAACTTCACAATGAGGTATAAGCATTTCAATTTCATTCAATTCAACATCCCCTCAAAAAGGAGGATTTCTAATTTCAATCATTTCATTTACATTATTTCAACCACTTGGTTAATTCTAAAATCGGGGTTTGATATGAAGACAAACCCCTATTCCCAAAATATTTCCCTTTCTTTTTGTGTGCAAGAAATAGGTGTGCAGTTGTACTTTTGGAATTAATCTTTATTTGCAGAGACAAAAAAACCCTTTTCAACACACGAAGAGTTTAGAGGACTGATAGGAGAGTGCCCCTATATGGACACATGGTCCTTGCAACTTTTACCAGATTTCATAGAGTAGCTTTGAGTCATCTCCCACTTCTTAGATCCAGGTGCACAAATGAATCCCGAACCTATAGCTCATTTTTTTTGCATAATTTGTCTTTATTTTCAGTACTTTGTCTTAATTCAATCAATCAACTTACAAAAGAGGGTTAATTCCATTCCAATCTACTTAGTATTCAATCCTTTGCATCCTTTGGGATTGGATCTAGTAGATTCATCCCCCTCTTTTGAATGAAAAGTCTCCCCAAGTGAAAATTGAAGCTTAGTTAAGTTCCCACTTTCCTCTATGTGGAGAATGGGCTAAGGTTCCCAATTTTTCACTTTACAGATGCCAAAAGGCACAATATTTATGGCAACACTGAAATAAATCATGCAATTTTTTACATATTTGTCATTGATTAACAAGGTCAAGTAGAATGGGTCTACTTGAGAGGGGTTTTTAGTTATGGTGGTTCCTAAATGCACCTAAGGGATTTGCATAATTTCAGGTTCTTCTTCATGAACATATGCATTATTATTCTCTAAGTCATTGCCATCACCCTTAGCCTTTTGAAATACATTTGGGACACTAGATATTAAAGACAATGCATTATCCCTATGCTCTTGTATTTTCATCATTTCTAATAAGGGAACATGTATCTTTATTTGTGATAAAGTTTGAATTATGTCAAATGAAGGTGTACAAGGAGTACTTGGATTAACTTCCTTTTGTGTGGCCACCTTTGGTTGCTTGTCCTTCTCCACTATCACCAAGGATTTTGAAAATGTTTCTGATGCACCTTCTTTGTTAGGCTTCTTGTTCTTTTGGTTTGCCTTAGAGATGTATTATTGGGTTTGATTTGTCTTGACCGTTTTTCTTTTATCTTCACCTCCTTTGAAATTATGTTGCACCTTAGGGTCTGATTGCCTGTTCTTCATGAAAAGACCTCTCAATCTTCCTTGATTGGGCAGGGAACCCCTTGCTCTTAGATTTTAATCACTTTTGGCTTGAGCAATTGCAACCACAGTTAGTTCCCTAATTTCATCATCTGAAGGTCTCCTCAAGCTTATTTCCTTAAAGTGGTCATTAGTTGCATTGACCCTATATTCATCCACATTTTCATCATTCGAGAAGATTTCTTGATGCTGTCCCACACTCCACCTTCTTCAGTTATCAACATCAAACTCTTCCCCATCTTCTTCAGAATAAGCATATCCTGCATTATCATTGCACATCCCAAGGGAAATCATGTTGACCATATGATCAGGTTCAAAGTCATCCTCCTTGTAGCTATCATAAACCTCATATGATTCTTCCATTGCTTTAGCAATAACACATTGAGTTTGAGCATGTGGCAAATTGTATAAAATAGACCATGGATTATCTTCTATAAAATATGCTCCTGACTTTTTCAGGGGATCAGGCATTTCCTTACTACTTGAGTGCTTCTGATGATTGATCTGAAGTTTTCCATCCTTCCAATTTGTGTTGTATGGCATGTCATGCAATCTTAGCCTATCATTTCAATGATAGTTAGGTCTATCTTGTGACAACCCCTTCTCATTTCTTGCAATCTTGTAGTTCAAATCTTTTATAGCATTCATAGCTTTGTCTATATCGTCTTCTTCCTGAGTTTTTTTACTATGATGCCCTTTAGGATTTTGTAAGATTAGAACATCATCCCTCCTATAGTGAGGGAAAATTTGCATGCTTCACTAAGAGTTGGGGGTTCCTAGACCTTAGTTCATAGCCAATTTTAGGATCAAATGCATTATAATAGAAAATCAAACACATATGATTAGTTGGATGTTGGATTTGGTTGTTCATTGATTCTGCCAAGATATGTTGTTTTTATTGATGTCAACATATTCCTATGGTCTATTCTGGTGAGTTTGGGAATAGTTTTTGATCCAGTTTTGTAGTTTGGTTTTGCTGATCATTGTTTTACAAAATCTAGCATTTCCTCTGGTATATTCCAGTATGATAAGATCTTGTGCTAAGACTTTGGATTATTGTTTGGGATGATCTTGTGTATCTTCATTTTAGATGGTTTATGATTCTATGCTTTGGAAGTTATATTTCCTCATGACAATTGCTGATTGGTTGTGTTCTTGAGCTTTGAGATGTTGATCGATGAAGATTTGAAAAGAGGTGTTGGTGCAACTATTGTAGATGATTATAACATGCTTGTTGTTGTTTCCTAGTCGTGTCCTATTTATTTTTGTTATCTGCATTGATCATTGTGGGAGTTTTTGGTGATTTCTATGAACTAGTGATGATTCTTGTGTTATGCGGTATTTCTGGTGGTGTAGTGTGTTGCGGTTGATCTTGGCGGGATTTTTGGTGGATGTAATCATTTGGGAATTTGAATTAGGTCCATGATATGTAATGTAAATCATAATATTGGTCTAGTGGTTGATCTTTGTATTGTGCAATGTAATTTTTGTAATTATGAGTTGAGGGTTGAGGGTTTAGCCAACCTTGTTATCAAGGATGATGATTTGTATATATAAGTGAGATGCTTATGTAATTTAAGTATCGATTTATGTTTGCATTATCAGAGAGAGGTGATTGTGCAAACAAAAGAGTTATCATTTAGTAAAGTGTTGTGGAGAGATTAGTGTTGCAAAGCAGATGATTGTGCTTAACCAGAACTATCATCGAGCATTTTTAGATGCTATCAATGCAGTTCATTCCTTTCGGATTATAGTCTGAATCATATTGAAATTCAGTGAGACTTCCCTGAGGGTTGTAGCCTTCCAGGCATATATCTTTTGAGCAGTGAGCTCTAGGCAGTGTGCCTGAATGCATGTGCATTCCCCATTGTAATATTTTCACACACTACTGTAGAGTATCATCTTACTGTGGGTAGGTTCCCACCGTGGTTTTTCCCTTAACAGAGTTTTCCACGTCAAAATTTTTGGTGTTGTGTGCTATGTTGTTGATTTTCTTCTTTGTTATTGCTGCAGTTTATCAGTTTATGTTTTGGAGTTTAATTTATTAGTAACTGGTGAAGGCTGATTCATCCGCCCTCTCAGTATTCCTTCTTGATTGTTGCTAACAATTGGTATCAGAGCTAGATCATTCAATATAATCTTAATTGCTTGAGGAGATCCAGGATGGCAACACAAGGCATTCTTTTCAAGAAGGATAGTCTGTGGTTTGATGGAAGCAACTATACTGTGTGGAAGAGACAGATGGAGGTGCATTTGAAATGTCTTGAAGAAGATTATTGGATGATTACTAAGAATGCCTATGTTATTTCTCAGAATGGACCATCCACTCCTGATGAGGAAGTTGAATATAACATCAGAGTGAAGGAAGCATTTCTTAGTGCCCTGACTGATTCTGAAATGACAAATGTTATGGAACTTCAGACCGAACATGAGATCTAGGTGAAGCTTGAAATCTTGTATGAAGGTGATAGTCAAGTGAAAGTTTCTAAGTTGTAGAGTTTAAAAGGAAAGTATGAGACATTGAAGATGGGAGATGATGAGAACATACATTCATACATGGATAAGGTGAATGAGATTGTTCTTGGTATCAAATCTTCTGGTGGAAAGATTAAAGAAGATGAGATTATTACTAAGGTGCTAAGCTCTTTGCCTCCTTCTTATAAACATAAGGTTTCTGCTATTGATGAGATCCAGAGTGTAACTACAACAACAAGAGATGTGTTGGTTGGAAAACTTGCTGCATTTAAGTTGAGTGAATTTGGAGAATCAGATGGAAGTCTGAGACAATATTCAAAGCATCAGTATCTGTGTCTGGTAAGTAGAAATATGATCCTGATGAGTGTAGGAGACCCATATATGAAAGAGAAAGAAGAGAGATAATAGAGCAAGAAATAGAGCTTGATGAGATTGAAGCACTAATTGTTGGTATTTGATTGAAGATTGCATTGATGAACTATTGTGTTGTCATTGATGTCAATTGTAACCGGTAATGATGTTGTTATGATGTTGTTGTTTTCCAACCGGTAGGTAAGCAAGTGAAGGAAACTGATATTACTTTAGAAGCAGTGAGATCAACCGGTAACCCTATCTGTTGATGTGCCAAACCTTAATTGATGAAGCTTGGTGAATTGGTTGTATTGATTTATGATCAAATGGTGATTGGTAATGATTATGCCACATATGCATGTTGTATGTGATAAGTTTCAAAGTAGTTTTTGACATGTAGAGATAATGGTTTTATCTTGGGAATGAGCGGATACATTGCATAAAGAGTAAACTACGTGATGAGTTACAAGGAATGATGAAGTGGTGATCAAGGAGCGGTCGAGGTTGTCTTGTACAATGTGTAATGATTACTATATAATCTAACGGTCATACTTGAACTTATTTATTTGTAATCTCTTTGAGATCTTAGGTTTGTGATGTGTTATCGACCTATTGTTTTTCTTATAAGGTTGATGAGTTGTTTTGTTGTAGTGTTGGCAATTTTGGTTAAGTGTCGGTGTGATTGATTTTCAAACTAGAAGGAGTATCTATAGTATGTGTGAAGGCAGATAGGAGCATGGAAAGGATCCGATCAAGCAGAGTAGTGCTATTTACTAGATCAGCAAGCCCCTGTTGTTGTCTAACAATTACAACAGTTAAATCCCATAACTGAGTAAGATTTAACAGGCTTAGTGCTTTCTAAATCCTCTAACCAGGTGATCCATTATATTGGATTTCAAATCCTCTATCAAGGTTACTCCTAACAAGGTATTACTTCTAATAGGATGTTATAGTCAATCCCTTAACCAGGTGGTCCCTAATAGGATCTGTTCCTAACAAGACATTAAAGCTTGAACAGGCTTAGCTCCTAATAGGGAGAACTTCAAAAGAGTTTAGAATACTTGTGGGTATTCATCCCCATTGTGGTTTTTCCCATTTGGGTTTCCATGTCAAAACTCATTGTGTCAAGTGGTGAATGGTTTTTGTGGTTATGTTTTGATATGGTTAATCTGTTTAACTGGTAAAGCCACTTAGATATGTTAAGATGACTGACAGTAATCTTAAATGTGCTTTTACTATTGTTAGTAAAATGATTTGAAGTTTTGGTTAAATGGTTTGGGAGTTTCAGTGTTGTTATACTATTATTTTGATATGCCAGTCAAACTTGTAAACTGTCAGTGCTATTGTAGTTTGTAGCTCAATGTTGAACCAGTTAGTTCAGTGATTGACTTGTGAGATTGTTTTTTAGTTTGGTAAAAGTTTAGTCAGTTTTCTATCTACTGATTCACCCCCCCTCTTAGTAGTTGTCTAGATCCTTATTGATTCATCACATCATCAATCAGTATTAGAGTGTTTTAGGTCCTCTAGAGTCTAAGCCTAACAACTTGAGGTAAAGATCTAGAAGAACACGATGAAGAAAGAAGGTCTAAAGTTAAATAGGGAAAACTACAAAATATGGAGTGATAGGATGAAAATCTATATCAAGAGTCTAGGAAGTCAATACTGGGAACATGTTGTTACACAATATACTGCACCTAGTGGGACTCTAGCTGATGATCAAAAGAAAGAGCAACAAGAGAATAATCAAGCATTGGAGGTCATTATTAGTTCTTTGTCTGATTCAAAGTATATTAATGTCCATGGTTTGGAGACTTCTTATGATGTGTGGAAGAAACTTGAGGAGATCTATAGAGGTGATGAGCATGTGATGATTGCAAAAGAAGAGAGTCTGAGAGGTAAATTTGATGACATGCAGATGGCTGAAGGTGAGAATATTCAACAGTATGGTTAGAGGATCAAGGAGATAGTTGGTGACATAAAAAGTGCTGGTGGTAAAATGGAAGATGCCACAATGGTTAGTAAGGTGTTGAGAACCCTGTTAGGATAACCAGTGAACAACTGAGAGGGGGGTGAGTCAGTTGTTAAAAAATTATGTTAATCAAACCACTTAATAACCTTTAACCACATCATATAAACATTGAATACCAGAATAGCAGAAATATATACTGATAAGCAATAAAACTTAAGAATGAAATAGAGAATTAACACAATGCAACCATACCACATAACACCATGATTTGTATGTGGAAAATCCAGAAAGGGAAAAACCATGGTGGGAAGCCTACCCACAGTCAGATGATACTTCTGTAGAAAGTATGTGATACAATAAGGGGCCTACACATGGAGGAAGGCACACTGCCTAGAGCGTATTGCTCAATACAAAAGAGTCTCACTGACTACATAGAGGTTATAACCACCTCAAGATAAATGGACAAAAATCCAGATGAATGAACTACCAGAGATAACATCTACCATGCCTGATTACAGTCCTGATTAAGCTCAATATCAAGGGCCTTTGACCTCTTCCTTAAACCCAATTTGATCACCTATGATCAACCAAATATCCTTCGCATATGATATTGCATTCCACGACCATGAACATTACATTTCCATTACCATACCATACTCATTCCCTGATCTATAATGAAATCTTACATCAATTTTTACAAACCCTAAGGCCTAAACTAATTAGGTTGGCCACCTAAAATATATTACAATAAGATCATTACATACATTCATATTACAATGATATGCCATGTTGGCTTAAGAAAAAAACAACAATAAACAATCCATAAATCATCCTGGTAACGTGTAGAGAACACATTAACATGATACCGATCCATAACCTAGATAGGCACCAAACCTAATCTGGGTCCACCATGCCAAAGAAATGTCTTCAAATAGTTGAGGCATGATCAGAGACCACCTTCTGCATGCTGAATTCTATCTAGAAGTCACACCAACACCACTTATGCATTTTGTCAAGGTTTCTCAGTGAAAGCTCTATCGGTTAAACCTTAAACCCATGCCAGTAAGGGTTTACAAGAGTGTATGATAGCATCTGATTATCGAGTCAATACCAACTAACCAAAACATGCTCCAGAAGAATGTAACACATAAAACCAAGCATATAATCCATTGATACAAACATGCCGAAAGTATCCAACAGATAGCCCCTTCTGCCGGTAACACTAGATCTTCTACCGGTAACCAAAACCTGTTTGCTGATAACCAACCATAATAGATAGTGTTGACATCAATAATAAAACATCAATGCAACACATAATCAATTCATCCATATTGCCAACAATCTCCCCCTTTGGCATTGATGGCAACACTAGATGTGAAAAACATCTAAGTACCGAGAAATGCCAAACAAGTCTTCCCCTATGGAAGACAACCAACAATCTCCTGAATATCAATAACTCTCCCACTGAGAATAATATCTCTGTAAAATTCTAAATTTATTTTTCACATCACTATCTCTCCCCCTTTGACATCAATGTCAGAAATCTGACAAAAATATCAAAGCAAGAATATAAACCTCTGAATCTCAAAGCTGACTACTCCCCCTGAGTGGTAGCACCACACATCGGTGCTAGAATGAATAATATCTTTGATAATGCATGTAGGACTGATGCCAAACCACATCAATCAAGTCTCTGCCAGAGGGGCAGAAACCTCTAACCTGTCTCTCAAATACTCAAATGATTCCTTAGACAATGGTTTAGTGAATATATCTGTAATCTGTTCTTTAATGTTCACATAAACCAATTTAACTTCCTTTTCTTCTACCTTGTCCTTTAGAAAGTTATATTTTATTGATATGTGTTTAGTCTTAGACTGAAATACCAGATTCTTAGACATGTCAATAGCTACAGAGTTATCACAATAGATAACTACCGATTCACTACAATTTACCTTGATATCCTTCAACATTTTCTTCATCCATAAGACTTGAGTTCAATTAGTTGCTGCTACAACATATTCAGCTTCTGCAGTAGATAAAGAAATGCATGACTATTTTTTTCTGATCCAACCAATTTCTTTCCAAGAAAGAAAGCTCCACCATAAGTGCTCTTCCTGTCATCAGTATCTCCTACTCAATTTGAATCTGTATATGCATATAAAGTGAAGTTATCATCTCTAGAATACCACAAGCCATATTTTGTTGTTCCATGTAAATACTAGAATATCCTCTTTACTGCACATTCATGATTTTCTTTAGTATTACTTTGATATCTTGAAACAATACTTACTGCATTCATAATATCCAGTCTATTATGAGTTAGATATAACAAGCCACCAATCATAGACTTATACCTTGTTGGATTTACCGGTGTAGATGTATCCTTCATAGATAATTTCTCACTAGTCACCATAGGAGTACTTATCAGTTTGGAATTATCCATACCAAAATTCTTCAACAATTCCCTCAGATACTTAGTATGACAGATAAAAATGCCTTTGTCAGTTTAAGTAATCTACAAACCTAAGAAAAATCTCATTTCACCAAACATGAACATTTCAAATTCATTCTTCATATTATTAGAGAAGTCCATGCACAATTTATCTTCTCCTCCAAAAGTGATATCATCAATAAATACTTCAATAATTAGAATGTCATCATTAGTGATCTTATAATATAAATTACTATCGGCACTGCCTTTATTAAAACCAAGATTCAAAAGATATTTATCCAACCTTGCATACCAAGCTCTAGGAGCTTGTTTCAATCTGTAAACCATATCTTTATCATCTGTCAGTGAAAATCCATCAGGCTGCTCAATGTATACCTCTTCCTCAAGTTCACCATTTAAAAATGCACATTTAACATCCATTTTATAAACCTTATAGTTCTTATAAGTTGCATAGGCAAGAAATAGTCTAACAACTTCAATTCTAGCTATAGTTGCAAATGTCTCACCATAATCAATTCCTTCCATTTGACAATATCCTTTACAAACCAGTCTAGCCTTGTTTATTACAAATTGACCATCCTCATTCAGTTTATTCGTAAAAACCCATTTAGTTCCAATAACATTCTTATTTTTAGGTCTGGGAACTAAAATCCAAGTCTCATTCTTTTCTATCTGATTTAATTCATCTTCCATAGCCTTTAACCAATGTTTATCTTTAGATGCTTCAATAATAGATGCTGGTTCAATTTGAGAAATAAGACACACCTCTTCATTTTCTAGTCTTCTTCTTGTCATAACTCCCTTGTTCCTATCTCCAATGATTTGATCTTCATAATGATTTAACCTTACATACCTTGGTGTCTTCTGAACTTTAGGTTCACTGCTCTGATCATCAGTCACAGTTGAATATTCAGATTGTACTGGTGTAACTATCTTAGTTTCCTATACCAGTTGAGGCATTGCCGGTTTAGTTATGATCATTTCCACTGTCGGTCCCCTGTCATATGATATAGATTGATTTTTGTATTGCTCATCCACTTTCACATTTGCGCTCTCCACAATTTTCTGCAATCTTTTGTTATAACATCTATATGCTTTGATTTGAATTGAATAACCAAGAAATATCCCTTCATCACATCTAGGATCAAACTTCCCAATTGATTCACCCCTTTTGATATAACATTTACTTCCAAAAATTCTGAAATATCTAACAGTAGGTGTATGTCCAAACCATAATTCATAAGGGGTCTTACTGGTTTCACCTTTGATGTGAACTCTGTTGAATGTGTAGACTGTTGTACTCACTACTTCTCTCCAATAGATGTGAGGCAATTTAGCTTCCATCATCATAGTTCTTGCTGCATCCAAAATGGTTCTGTTCTTCCTTTCCACTACTCCATTTTGTTGAGGAGTCTAAGGTGCAGATAATTGTCTCCTAATTCCATTTGTCTCACAATAACTATTAAATTCATGAGAAGTGAACTCACCACCTTGATGTGATCTTAGACATTTGATTTTCAATCCAGTTTCTGTTTCTACCTTAGCTTTAAAGATCTTGAATTTTTCAAAGGCTTCAAACTTCTCCCTAAGAAAAGTCACCCACATCATTCTAGAATAATCATCAATAATCAGCATGAAATACCTATCACCTTGAAAGCTTCTAGTCCTTGCCGGACCACATAAGTCAGTGTGAATCAAATCAAGTACATCATTAGATTTATCATGTATGCTCTTGAAAGAAGTTCTAACTTTCTTTCCCAATTGACATTCCTTACATATCGGATTATGAGGCTTCATAATCTTAGGTATATCTCTAACTGCCTTAGTTGAACTGATCTTAACAATACAATCAAAATTAACATGACACAACCTCTTATGCCATAACCAACTCTCATCAATATGAGCAATTAAACATGTTTTATTACCAGTATTCAAGTGAAAGATATTACCTCTAGTCTGAATACCGGTTGCAATCTCCAAACTAGTTTTGTTAATGATTTTGCATTTTCTATTCTTAAACTGAAGTTGGAAACCCTTGTCCACCAATTGAACAACACTTATAAGATTATGCTTTAAACCTTCTACATAATGGACGTTATCAGCATTGTGCTTGCCATCCAGAGAAATAATACCTCTACCTCTGATCATACATGTTTTGTCATCTCCAAATCTGACTTGACCGCTATTGTATTCTTGCAAGGACAAATTTTTTCTTTTATCTCCGGTCATATGATGTGAGCATCCACTATCAATCACCCATTCATCCTTGTCTTCAACTTTTTCTGCCAGGGCCTTTTCTTCATTCATGATAGCCGGTTCCGGTTCATCTTCCTTTGAAGCATAGAACACCCATTCCTTTCCATTGCCAGATCCACTAGCAAAGTCTATTGCTGGTTCATCCTCAAAGTCATCACTTACTCCTTCCTCATCCACTATGTAGCATTGTTTACTTTTCTTGAATCTATACCTATTCTGGTTAGGCTTAAATGATTTCTTAACTCTCTCTTCAAATCTTGCATTCCTTTCAGAACATCTAGATGCAAAATGACCAATATTATTACATGCAAAACATTTAAAAGGTGTTTTTCCTTCATACTTACTTCCTACCGGTCCTTTAGGTACTCTTCTATTAAATAGGGCTTAAAGTTGCTCAAATTCTTCATCCTCTTTCCTCATATTTTCCAATTCCTTTGCATATAAGGCTTTCCAATCACTTTTACCGGTAGATGATGATGCATGAAAAGTAGGTTTAGATTTTGTAGCTCTAGAAGATCCAAATTCTTCAAGCTCAAAAGCAGACAATTTCCCAATCAAAATGTCTCTGTTAACTGAAGTGTTTGCCATTTTTTTCAATTCATTAATTGCAGTTGCCTTCATCTTGTAAGCTAGTGGAAGGTCTCTCAAGAATTTGGAAACAATTTCATCTTCACTCAGAGATCCTCCACAACATTGAATTCCCATAACAATCTCATTTGCTCTTTCCATAAATACAACAATTCTTTCATTATCTTCCATTTTCAAGTTTTCATACGTTACCTGGTAACCATCATGTTTAGCAATTTTGACAGTAGGTTCACCTTTAGTCAGAGTTTGCAATTTATCCCACATAACCTTTGCCGATGATTTATTAGTCAATCTCATGATTTTCTGATAATTAAGTGCACACAAGAGGGCTTCTCTAGCTCTGCAATCATTTTCAATATTCTTGTCCAGGTATGTAGGAGTAGGATTTCCAGATGCTAGATCATAAGGTGTATGTCCTTTCTGAGTGATCTCCCAGATATCCTTGCAAAGACATCTAAGATGAGTCTCCATTCGGATTTTCCATATCCCATAATTTGTTCCATCAAGCTTAGGGATTTCTCTTCTGAAAATAGTTGCCGGTGGATTAGTAGTATTAGATACCATAGGATCTACCTCAAGTGGATAAGCTTCTGCAAAAGAGGACCAAAACTCTAATACCAATTGTTAGGATAACCAGTGAACAATTGAGAGGTGGGGGGAGGTGGGGGGGTGAATCAATTGTTAACAGATTATGTCAATCAAATTACTTAATAACCTTTAACTGGATCATGTAAATATAGAATACTGGAATAGAAGAAATGGATACTGGTAAGCAATAAAACTTAAGAATGAAACAAAGAATTAATACAATGCAACCATACCACATAACACCATGATTTGTACATGGAAAACTTGGAAAGGGAAAAACCACGGTGGGAAGCTTACCCATAGTCAGATGATACTTTTGCAGAAAGTATGTGATACAATAAAGGGCTTGCACATGTAGGAAGGCACACTGCCTAGGGCGTACTGCTCATTACAAAAGAGTCTTACTGACTAAAGAGAGGTTATAACCACCTCAAGATAAATGGACAACAATCTAGATGAATGAACTGCCAGAGATAGCATCTACCATGCCTGATTATAGTCCCAGTTAAGCTCAATACAAGAGGCCTTTGACCTCTTCCTTAAGCCCAATATGATCACCTATGATCGACCAAATCTCCTTTGCATATGATATTGCATTCCATGATCACAAACATTACATTTTCATTCCCATACCATACCTATTCCCTGATCTACAATGAGATCTTACATTATTTTATACAAACCCTAATGCCTAAACTAATTAGGTCAGCCACCTAAAAGATATTACAATAAGATCATTACATAAATCCATATTACAATGATATGCCATGTCGGCTTAAGACAAAAATAACACTAAACAATCCATAAATCATCCTGGTAATGTGTAGAGAACACGTTAACATGATACCGGTCCATAAGATAGATAGGCACCAAACCTAATCTAGGTCCACCATGCTAAAGAAATGTCTTCAAATAGTTGAGGCACGATCAGGGATCACCTTATGCATCCTGAATTCTATCTAGAAGCCGCACCAACACCACTTATGCATTCTGACAAGGTTTCTCAGTGAAAGCTCTGCCGGTTAAACCTTAAACCCATGCCAGTAAGGGTTTACAAGAGTCTATGATAGCATCTGATTACCAAGTCAATACCAACTAACCAAAACATGCTCCAGAAGCATGTAAGACATAAAACTAAGTATACTCCATTGATCCAAACATGCCGGAAGTGTCCAATAGATAGTTCCTTCTGCTGGTAACACTAGATCTTCAGATAGTGTTGACATCAATGATCCAAACATGCCAGAAGTGTCCAAGTATAACAGATAGTATTGACATCAGTGACAAAACATCAATGCAACACATAATCAATTCATCCATATTGCCAAAAAACTCTTCTACCGGTCTACGCTATCCGAGTTGGAGCCATTAAAGAGCTAAAGTCTATTGATAAAATAAAGGTTACTCTTGAATCCATCATTGGTAAACTTATTGCATTTGAATTAAATGGTTATGATGGTAGTGCTCAAAAATCCAAATCTGCATTTAGAGCTTTAGTTTCTAACCCACCTATGAGGAAAAGAAGAGATGTTAGTCATAGTTATGAGTCCAGATCTAGCAGAGAAGTTGATGATGAAGACAGTTTGATTGAGCTTGAAGCATTGTTGGCCAAGCAGTTACCTAGAGGTACTGGTAAGTACAGAGGTAAATTACCTTTGAAATGTTTTGCATGTAACAAGATTGGACATATTGCTGCTAACTATCCTAATGGTGACAATGAGCATAAGCGTGAGAAGTACAAGAAGTAAAAAGGAAAAGGCAAAAGAGATTGCCTCATTGTAATTCAGGGTGGAATCACTGATGAGGAATCTGAGGGAGATGCTAATGAAGACATTTTCTTTGTTTCCATTAAAGAGGAGACATCTGATCAGAAGGTATTAGTTTCTCACATGGATAGTTCTTATGATTGGATCATAGATAGTGGCTGTTCACACCACATGACCAGTGACCAGAGTAAATTTCTTACTTTGAAGGAATTTTATGGAGGAGTAGTGAGATTTGGAAATGACTCACCCTTCATGGTAAAAGGAAAGGGAACCATTTCTCTTAATGGAAAGAGCAGTGCATATGCTGTCTACTAGGTTGAAGGATTAAAGCATAATCTATTCAGTGTAGCTCAACTAAATGACAAAGGTTATCCATTGGAATTTAAGAATAGAATGTGCAAAATCTATGAGAGAAAAGGTGAACCGATTGCAAATGGAAAGAAGACAAAAGGTAACCTGTTTCACCTAAATCCTAATGTCAACAACTGTTTAATTGCTAAAGTAGATGATAACTAGTTTTGGAATCAAAGATTTTGTCATATAAATTTTGACAACATTATCAAAGTCAGTAAGTCCAATTTAGTAAGAGGTTTGCCTCGGTTGGACAAACTGGTGAATGCTCTGTGTAAGGAATGTCAGTTAGGAAAGATGACATCCTCAACTTTTAAGAGAAAATATTTCTAAGTAGAACATTTGTTATTCATACAGACCTCTGTGGATGGTGCAGGAGCACCTTCACAATTTTAGCTTGTTTGATCCTGATGGCATCATGAATTGAATAAAGGACTATTCTAAGATTCCAAGTGTGTGTTTTAGTTTTCATTATAGTTTGAGTTTATCTTAGAGTTGTTTAGATAGTTTTCTCAAGTTTTCTTTCCAGTTTTGGCCCATAGTGCCTTGTAAGCCAAAAATGGCATTATAGTGAAAATATGCTCAAAAACTTGTAAAAAATCCTAGAAAGGACTTGGAGTAGGTGTATTTATTTATTTTACACCTTCTCAAATGGTTAGGTGGAAGATATTTGTCTTGTAGGTCAAAAATGCAGTAAGCGTAAAAAATTGCCAATGTTGCCAAGCAACATTTTGAGAAAAAGTGAGAAAAGTTGTAAAATCACTCTAGAAGGTAGTTATGGATGCCATAATTGTTAAAATGGTTTGAGCATGCCTATATAAGGACACTTCAAACATTGTAAAGGGGTTGGTTTTTTGTTAGCAAGAAGAAGTTAATGAAATATGTCTGTTTTTCATGCTTTTTGAGCTTAAATTGTTGTAACAGTCTGTACAGAGCACTATTTCCATACTGTTCTTTTATTGGAGTTTGTGTCATGGTTTTATGAAGGTTTTTCATTCTTTATGTTAGGGTTTTTACTGTGTTTTGGTTTATCAAAAAAAAATCTTTTTGTTTTTCCCAGTTGACTGCCCTGAATTGGGGTTTTGAAGAAAATGGGTTGAAACACTTGGTCTCCATGGGTAACCAAGCAAAAATGAACCTTGGAGACCAAGTTGGACCTTTGTACATATTGTATTTTAAGGTTTTTCTGTCAGTCATGATGGAAAAGATGAATGAGACCAAGTTCTAGGCGAGTGCATGGTGGAAACTTGGTTAGAAGTAAGCAAGTTAATGGTATCAATCAATTACTAATGAGTTTTAATTGTCAATATTCCTAGTTGAAGGTTTCTTATGGTGTTATGAAGTTTTTTTTTCATTGTGAAGGAAGAAAACTAGATTACATTTCCTTCAATAAGCAGATTTAACAAAATTGCAGCAGTAAACAGTGATTTTGCTGTCAAGAATTGCTTTCTTGGTATTTGTTTGCCAAGTGTTTGTTGAAATGTTTGCAGGATAGAGGAAGGGTAGGCATTAGTTTGTTGTGGTAGAAGGTTCCTAGTAGTGTGGAATCTTGATACAAGATAGAGAAGTGATTTTCCAAGGCATCATGGTTCAAAACCCTCCAAAACCCTACATTTGTGCCCAAAATTGAGGACAGTCATCAAACCTACTTCATAGAGCCTAAGACCTGAAAAATCTTGGAGTATAGACCTCATTAACATCATCCAAGTCAATTTTTGTGGTGGAGTTACCCATCATTGGGATAGGTGAACAATTTTCTTCCAATTAGCTCGCCACTAGCTAGTAGCCCTTTTTAGGCCTCACACACACAAAATAAGGAACCCGATTACCTTGAGCTCATTGGGTTTGGAGAGATCTTTGAAGGACAACTCAAAATAGTGGAGAAACCTCATGAAACCTCTATGACATCCTTGTGAGGCAATCTTGGGTTTTGAGACCTAGTAAGTTGGGTTTGAGCAAGTAAATCTAGGAGACCTAAAACAACATAATGAAGCAAGTGTTTGAACAAAACCTTTACCTAGGTTCCTAAACCATTTGGAGGAGCTTGTAATGACAAAGGACAATCAGAATAATGCCCAACGGACAAAGGAATGTGTAGGAAAGAATGTAATGGTTGGATATAATCAACAGTGGATGAGTAAGGGAATGAGCTCACTCAAAAGAGGAGTTTGTTTGGGAAGCTATGCTTGAGATGCTTAGTATTAAAACAACAAATTTATTTGTAAACATACATGATAAACATAAACAAGTCTTTTGGAAACCAATTGAACCTTAAGGCCTAATTCACCTTGTTGAGAACTTCTCTAGCATCCTCCCTATCATAGTGGTATTAGAGCAAGGAAGTAGATCCTTGCAGTTAGTTGTGAGTTGTGAGAGTTGAAGAAATAATTTCCTAACAACATGTAGAGTAGATATGATCCAAGACAGGCCATTTTCAGAACCAAGTGCAAATGCAAGGGTAAAGTATGTAAGGTTGTAGTTGAGAATGGTTCTCTTGACAACGTAGTCTCCATAGAAATGGTGGAAAAGTTGAATTTACACCTTCTCAAATGGTTAGGTGGAAGATATTTGTCTTGTAGGTCAAAAATGTAGTAAGAGTAAAAAATTGCCAATGTTGCTAAGCAACATTTTGATAAAAAGTGAGAAAAGCTGTAAAATCACTCTACAAGGTAGTTATAGATGCCATAATGGTTGAAATGGTTTGAGTGTGCCTATATAAGGACACTTAAAACATTGTAAAGGGGTTGGTTTTTTGTTAGCAAGAAGAAGTTAATGAAATATGACTATTTTTCATCCCTTTTGAGCTTAAATTGTTGTAACAGTCCGTACAAAGCACTATTTCCATATTGTTCTTTCATTGGAGTTTACGTCATGGTTTTATGAAGGTTTTTCATTCTTTGTGTTAGGGTTTTTACTATGTTTTGATTTATCAAAAAAAAATCTTTTAGTTTTTGCCAGTTGACTACCCTGAACTGGGGTTTTGAAGAAAATGGGTTGAAACACTTGGTCTCCATGGGTAACCAAGAATAAATGAACCTTGGAGACCAAGTTGGACCTTTGTACATATTGTATTTTAAGGTTTTGCTGTCAGACATGATGGAAAAGATGAATGAGACCAAGTTCTAGGCGAGTGCATGGTGGAAACTCAATTAGAAGAAAGCAAGTTAATGGTCTCAGTCAATTACTAATGAGTTTTAATTGTCAATCTTCCTACTTGAAGGTTTATTATGGTGTTATGAAGTTGTTTTTGCATTGTGAAGGAAGAAAACCAGATTACATTTCCTTCAATGAGTAGATTTAACAGTATTACAATAGTAAACAGTGATTTTGCTGTCAAGAATTGCTTTCTTGGTATTTGTTTGCCAAGTGTTTGTTGAAATATTTGCAAGATAGAGATAGGGCAGGCATTAGTTTGTTGTGGTAGAAGGTTTCTATCAGTGTGGAAGCTTGATACAAGATAGAGATGTGATTTTCCAAGGCATCATGGTTCAAAACCCTCCAAAACCCTACATTTGTGCCCAAAATTGAGGACAGTCATCAAACCTACTTCATAGAGACTAAGACCTAAAAAATCTTGGAGTATAGACCTCATGAACATCATCCAAGTCAATTTTTATGGTGGAGTTACCCATCATTGGGCTAGGTGAACAATTTTCTTCCAATTAGCCCTCCACGGGGTAGTAGCCCTTTTTAGGCTTCACACACACAATATAAGGAACCCGATTACCTTGAGCTCATTGGGTTTGGAGAGATATTTGAAGGACAACTCAAAATAGTGGAGAAACCTCATGAAACCTCTGTGACATCCTTGTGAGGCAATCTTGGGTTTTGAGACCTAGTAAGTTGGGTTTGAGCATGTAAATCTAGGAGGCCTAAAACAACATAATGAAGCAAGTGTTTGGACAAAACCTTTACCTAGGTTTGTAAACCATTTGGAGGAGCTTGTAATGACAAAGAAAAATCAAAATAATGCCCAAAGGATAGAGGAATGTGTAGGAAATAATGTAATGGTTGGATATAATCAACAATGGATGAGTAAGGGAATGAGCTCATTCAAAAGGGGAATTTGTTTGGGAAGCTATGCTTGAGATGCTTAGTATTAAAATAACAAATTGATTTGTAAACATACATGACAGACATAAACAAGTCTTTTGGAAACCAATTGAACCTTAAGGCCTAATTCACCTTGTTGAGCACTTCTCTAGCATCCTCCCTATTAGTGGACCAATAAGGACTAAAAGTATTCAAGGTGATATATATTTTATGATCTTCACTGATGATTTCTCAAGAATGATGTGGGTCACATTCTTGAAGGACAAAATAGAAGCCTTTAGTAAGTTTAAGGCATTTAGGGCCTTAGCTAAAAAGGAAAGTGGTAAGAAGATAAAGTGTTTGAGAACTAATCAAGGAGGAGAATTTACTTCAGAGGAATTCACTAGATATTGTGAAGAGAAAGAAAGTAAGAGGCAACTTTTTGCACCTAGGACACCACAGTAGAATGGTATTGCAGAGAGGAACAATTGGTCAGTTGTTGAAGCTGCTAGAATGATGCTAATACAAGGAGATGTAGCAAAATATTTTTGGAGAGAAGCTATCAGCACAACTATATACACTATGAACCGAATATTGGTAAAGAGAGGTAAGGATAAAACTTCTTATCAATACTGGTATGGTAGATCACGTAATGTCAGTTATTTTAATATTTTTGATAGTAAATGTTTTATTAAGAGAGGTGACTATGTTGGTAAGTTTGATGCTAAGAGTGATGGAGTTATATTTCTTGGTTACTCCACCAAGAGTAAAGTCTACAAATGTTACAACAACTAGACAAAGAGAATCATTGAAAGTGTCGATGTTTGAGTGGATGAGTGTCCTAAAGTTTCAACAGAAACTAGTGAGGAGAAGAAGGAAGATGAACCTTACATTCTGATTTTGGAACCAGACCCGATGAAGCCAGAAGTTGGTGAAGTGAATGTTGTAGTACCAGTTCAACCAGAACATGTAGATTCTGTAGAAGAAGATAATGATAGTGAAGAAGAAGAACCTGAAGATAATGATCATGTCATTCCAAGGTATGTGAGATTCAATCATAATCTTGACCATATTATTGGAGATAAAGATGCTGGAGAGTTAACCAGAAGAAGAATTAGAGAGAATTCTTGCATGATCTCCACTATTGAGCCTAGAACTACTAAGGAAGCCTTTGGCGATGATCACTGGATCAAGGCTATGGAAGAGGAGCTTGACTAGATTGAGAAGAAAAATACATGGACCCTAGTACCTAGACCAGTGAATAAAAATGTGATAGGCACTAAATGGGTATTCAGGAATAAACTAAATGAAGATGGATTAGTAGTCAGAACCAAAGCAAGATTGGTATGCAAAGGTTATGCACATGAAAAAGGAGAAGAATATGGTGAGACATTTGCACCAGTTGCTAGATTAGAAGGTGTTAGGACTCTACTTGCATTTGGAGCATATAGGGGATTCATTTTATATCAGAGGATGTGAAGTCAACATTTTAAAATGGAATACTGGAAGAGGAAGTATACATTGAACAACCAGATGGTTATGCTTTGACTGATGCAAAGGATATGGTGTGTAAAATACACAAGGCACTATATGGTTTGGAGCAAGCACCAAGAGAATGGTATGAAAGACTACATTCACAACTGATGGAGATAGGTTTTCTGAGAACTAGTGAAGACAATAATATATATCTCAAAACTGAAGGAGACAAGATATTGATAGTGAAGTGTTTGTGGATGATATAATTTTTGGAGGCAATGATGACATGAGTGATGGCTTTGCAAATGAGATGAAAAGTGAATTTGTAATGTCTTTGGTAGGAGAGATAACATTCTTCATATGTTTACAAATTCAACAGATGAAGAATGATATTTTTATGACATAGTCCAAATATGTGAAAGAAGTATTGAAGACATTTAGAATGGGAGACTGTAAACTAGTTGGGACACCAATGGTTACAGGTTGTAAACTACCTAAGGAGGATGATGTTTCATATGTTGATGAAAAGGAGTACAAATCAATGATAGGAAAATTGCATTATGTTGTTCACAATAGACCGGATATTGCTCATGCAGTTGGATTAGTTGCCAGATTTCAGAAGAACCCAAAGGAGACACACATGATTGCAACTAAAAGGATATTTAGATATTTGAAAGGTACTATTGACTATGGATTATGGTATCCATATGTAGGTAACTTTGATTTGAAGGTTTATATAGATGCAGGCTGGGCAGGAAATGTTGATGACATGAAGAGCACAATTGGTGGTGCATTCTTTCTTGGAGGAAGACTTGTATCTTGGAGAAACAAGAAGCAGAGATGTGTATCACAGTCCACTGCTAAAGCTGAATATGTTGCAATGTATATGAATTGTACCCAGGCAATCTGGATGAAACACATTCTGGAAGAATTCAAGTTGAAGATCATAGAACTAGTAAAGATTTTATGTGATAACACCAGTGCAATAAATATTTCAAAGAACCCGGTGTTGCATTCTAGAACTAAGTATATTGAGCTGAAATATCATTCCTTGAGGGAGAAAGTGAAGAGTAAAGATGTGTTACTAGAGCATGTGTTTACTAAGGAGCAGCTAGCAGATATATTTACTAAACCTCTTCCTAAGACTACTTTTCAGTATCTTAGAGGTCAGCGAGAGGTTGTGCCCCTACATGAGGTCAATTGAGTAGATGTGGAAGACATTAGTCCAAGAGCTAATTGAAGAATCTTGAAGCAGGATTGGTGTAGAGTGGAGCTACTCCACAGGGGGAGCATCAAGCTACATATCGTTGATGCATAACAGTGAAGTATGACACTGCATATTTTACTTTCACTTTGGCATTGTTGTCAAAGGGGGAGAAGAATTGTTTGATTATGGGGAGAAGAATTGTATGATTGATAGGGAGAAGAACTGTATATCAATTGAAGACAGGGATACTCAGACTCAGTTGAAGGAGAATACATGGTAAAATGTAAACTAGGATTCCTATACCTGTATATGTGTATTACTCTCAATCATCACAATCAAGGGTATTGATATTTGTATTGCCATCAATGCCAAAGGGGGAGATTGTTGGTATTTGATTGAAGATTGCATTGATGAACTATTATGTTGTCATTGATGTTAATTGTAACTGGTAATGATGTTTTTATGATGTTGTTTTGCAACCGGTAGGTGAGCAAGTGAAGGAAACCAGTATTAATTTAGAAGTAGTGAGATCAACCGGTAACCCTACTTGTTGATGTGCCAAACTCTAACCGATGGAGCTTGGTGAATTGGTTGTATTGATTTATGATCAAATGGTGATCGATAATGATTATGCCACATATGCATGTTGTATGTGATAAATTTAAAAGTGGTTTTTGGTGCGTAGAGATAACAGTTTTATCTTGGGAATGAGAGAATACATTGCATGAAGAGGAAACTGCGTGATGCATTACAGGAATCGATGAAGCGGTGATCAAGGAGCGGTCAAGGTTGTCTTGTAAAATGTGCAATGATTTCTATGTAATATAATGGTCATACTTGAACTGATTTGTTTGTAATCTCTATGAGATCTTAGGTTTGTGATGTGTTACTGACCTATTGTTTTTCTTATAAGGTCGATGAGTTGTTTTGTTGTAGTGTTGGAAATTTTTGTTAAGTGTCAGTGTGATTGATTTCCAAACCAGAAGGAGTATCTATAGTATGTGTGAAGGCAAATAGGAGAATGAAAAGGATCTGATCAAGCAGAGTAGTGCTATTTACCAGATCAACAAACCCCTCTTGTTCTCTAGCAATTAGAATAGTTAAATCCCTTAACCGAGTAAGCTTTAACAAGCTTAGTGCTTTCTAAATCCTCTAACCAGGTGATCCATTAGCTTGGATTTCAAATCCTCTATCGAGGTTACTCCTAACAGGGTATTGCTTCTAACAGGGCATTATAGTCAATCCCTTAACCGGGTGGTCCCTAACATGATCTGTTCCTAATAGGACATTTTGTAAAGCTTGAACGGGCTTAGCTCCTAACAAGATGAACTTTAGAAGAGTTCAGAATACTTGTGGGTATTCATCCCCACCGTGGTTTTTCCCATTTGGTTTTTCACATAAAAAATCATTGTGTCAAGTGGTGAATGGTTTTTGTGGTTATGTTTTGATATGGTTAATTTGTTTAACTGGTAAAGCCATTTAGATATGTTAAGATGACCAACAGTAATTTGAAATGTGCTTTTACTATTGTTAGTAAAATGATTTGATGTTTTGGTTAAATGGTTTGGGAGTTTCTGAACTTTTATACTGTTATTTTGATATGCCAGTCAAACTGGTAAACTGTCAGTGCTATTGCAGTTTGTAGCTTAGTGTTGAACCAGTTAGTTTAGTGATTGACTTGTGAGATTGTTTTTGAGTTTGGTGAAAGATTAGTTAGTTTTCTATCTACTGATTCACCCCCCTCTCAGTAGTTGTCCAGATCCTTATTGACTCATCACATCATCACTAATTGCCTGAAGATTTCCCAAAGGTGTTGGTAAGTATGATGGAAAGTTATCCTTGGAATGCTTTTCTTGTAATAAGATAGGACATTTTGCTTCTAGATGCCTGGAGAGAATGGCTAAGTATGACATACATGATAAGTTTTATAAGTATGATAGGAATGATAGATATGAGAAGCATGAAAAGTATGATAAGCCTTATAAGTTTAACCAGAAGTTTAGGAACCAGAAGTACTATTATTATGTTGCAGATGAAGGTGTTACAAATGATGAATTAGAAGGAGATGAAGTTTTGTTTATTGCCATTAAATAGGATAGACCTTTGCCTATTGATTCCACTAGCTGTTATGTTGAGGAGAAAGCTTTGGCTACAAAGGTAGAAGAAAAGGGTGAATGGGTGATTGACAATAGTTTTTCATATCATATGACCGACGATAAAAGAAAATTTGTAAGCATGGAAAGGTATGATGGTGGAATAGTTAGATTTTGAGATGACAAAGCCTGTGTAATCCATGGGAGAGGTTCCATTTCTTTTGATGGTAAGCATAACACTGATGATGTTTTGTATGTTGAAGGTTTGAAGCATAATATTTTGAGTGTTGGATAGAGGGTTGATAAGGGTTATGATCTACAATTCAAAGATGGTAAATGCAAGATCTTGAATGCCTTTGGTATAGAGATTGTATCTGGAACTAAGACTAAAGGTAACATTTTTCATTTGAATGCCGACGAGAAAAGTTGTTTGATTGCTAAGATAGATGAGATTTGGTTGTGGCATAGAAGAATGTGTCATGTAAACTTTGATTCATTGATCAAGACTAGTTCTACACAAGCTGTTAGGGATCTACCTCAGATTATTAAACCTGTTAATTTGGTATGTAAGGAATGTCAGTTGGGTAAGCAAACAAGGACTTATTTCAAGAGAAAATGGTATACATTTGGTGATTGTTAGATCTTGTGCATACTGACCTATGTGGACCTACAAATATTAGAAGTGTGTAGGGTGATAGATACATTATGCTACTAATTGATGATTATTCCATAATGATGTGGGTTGTCTTTTTGAAGGAAAAATCAGAAGCATTTGAGAAATTCAAGATATTTAAAGCTAAAGTTGAAACCAAGACTGTATTGTAGCTAAAGTGTCTAAGATCTGATAGAGGTGGAGAATTGTTTTCCGATGAGTTCAATTATTTTTGTGAGATGCATGGAATCAGAAGACAACTATTTGCTCCTAGGACCCCACAGTAGAATGGGATTGTTGAAAGGAAGAGCCGTACTATTTTGGATGCTGCAAGAACCATTGTGATTGAAGGAAATGTTCCAAAGGTATACTAGAGAGAAGCTATTAGCACTGCAGTCTATACATTCAATAGATTTCACATCAAAGGTGATAGTGATAAGACCCCTTATGAGCTTTGGTTTGGTCATGTTCCTACTATGAAATATTTTAAAGTTTTTGGTAGCAAATGCTATATCAAGAGAGATGAGGATATTGGAAAGTTTGATGCTAGAAGTAATGAAGTATCTTTTTGGGATATTCTACAAATAGAAACACTTATCGGTGTTATAATAAGAGACTTAAAAAGATAGTTGAGAGTGCAAATGTGAAGGTGGATGAAAACCTTGGGAAGGATATCAGAGCTTATGATGAAGGTCAACATGTTATTTTAGCTCTTATTCAGCCTGAAAAGCCTAAGAATAATGATCCAGTAGAGACTATAAATCTGGATGTTGCTATTGTTGGTGATGATGTGCAGAAACCTGAGGATCAAAACAATCAGAAGACTCTGAGGTGTGTCAGAATAAATGATTCTGAGAATCGGATTATTGGTGATAAGAATAAAGATGTGATGACTAGAAGAAGGTTATCTACAAAAGAAGTATGTTTGATTTCTAAAGTTGAACCTAAAGATGTTGAATCCTATAAAGATGATAACTGGATAAGAGCCATGGAAGAAGAGATAGATTAGATTGAAAAAAACAACACTTGGGAACTTGTGCCTAGACCTAAGGGTAAAAATGTTATTGGTACTAAATGTGTTTTTAGGAAAAAATTGAATGAAGCCGATGAAGTAGGCAGAAATAAAGCCAGACTGGTCTGTAAAGGATATTCATAGAAAAAAGGGATTGATTATAAAGACATTTTTTCTCCAGTTGCCAAAATTGAAGCCGTTAGATTGTTTCTTGCTTATGCTTCTTATAAAGATTTCAAGGTATATCAGATGGATGTCAAATCTGCATTTTTGAATGGTGATCTAGAAGAAGTTTACATTGAATAGGCTGATGGATTTTCATTGTCAGATGATGGAGACATGGTATGAAGTTGAAGAAAGAACCTTATGGATTGAAACAAGATCCTAGAGCCTGGTATGCTAGGTTAGATAAACACTTGCTAAAATTCAAATTAATAAAAGGTGCCACTGATAGTAATTTGTACTTTAAGATTGAAAATGATAACATTTTGATTGTTGAAGTCTTTGTTCATGACATTATCATTGGTGGTGATGATGATATGAGTATGAAGTTTTCCAGTGATATGCAAAAAATAATTTGAGATGTCTATGATTGGTGAGATGAAATTTTTCTTAGGTTTGCAGATTGCACTGATAGGAAAAGATATTTTTATATCTCAAACTATGTATGTGAAGGAGTTGCTGAAGAAGTTTGGATTAGATGATTCCAAACTGGTTGGAATTGATAGACTTAGAAAGCACTGAGAGGGGGGGGGTGAATGAGTAACACCAAAAACAATACTACTTTAAATACTGACCGATAGATATACTTGACAGGTTTACTCAAAACTATGCATGCAATCCAAAATGATATTAAAGCATCCACAATAAGTAAAACATCCACCATAACACAAGTGTTTATATGTGGAAAATCCAAATGGGAAAAACCATGGTGAGATGGGACTCACAAGTTAACTATCTGTAGTAATAGGTAACTGACTAGTTAAGGTATACAAAAGTGCTCTGCTAGGAGCGAATCTCATTAAAGATCCCAAATCTCTGTTAGGAGCTATACCCTGTTAAAGGTAGTACCCTGTTAGGAGTAACCTCGGTAGAGGATTTCTAAATCCAAACTAATGGATCACCTGGTTAGAGGATTTGTACAATGAAGCTTGTTAGATCTTACCCAATTAGGGGATTTGACTGTTGTAGTGATTAGAAAACAATAGGTGGTGTGATCTAGAAGTAGGACAACTTGCTTGAGTAGATCCTCTTCTACGCACTCAAAATTGCATTACTAACATATTCTGCAACTTAACACTTCTATCTTCACATCAAATCATCTCATATCATGTCTCTAAAATAGTTCATCATAATATCATTATATAGACATTTAGATTTCATGTCGGCTTGGAAATAACATCACAATTTCCTAGGTGCAGTGTATCTATACAATCAAACATAACTCATCACAAATTACTGCCAAAAATTTGTCGGTTAGGATAAATCATCACACAATTAATGAATACTGGTAAGAGTTAACCTCTATCAACATGTAAACCAATTGTGCTCCATTTCTTCTTTGATAATCTCTGCTGGATCTTCAATTTGATGTCAAGTTATCTCCTGCATATACCGGTTGTCTTCATGTATCGGTTTGACACCATCATAAGCAAAATGTCTAATACCAGTTGCAATACAAGTAATCTTTAGAAGTAATACCAGTAGTCAATGTAAACATATGTGTGTGTGTACATGTTCCATCAATGAAAACATATGAATTCATTCATTACAATCATCATCAAGCCAACAATCTCCCCCTTTGGCATTGATGGAAACACTTAGAAAGTTTTCAAACTATACAACTAAGTGTGCTTACAAAAAAAATATACGACACATATCAAAATACATTCTCCCCCTTAATATGTACAAAATTTTCACAACACACATACATATTACTACTCCTCCTTTAACAACAATACCAAATTGAAAAGTAAAATGTATACATATATAGCAAAAATTTGCATCAAAAGTTTACATATACAAAAACTTTAAAAATCTGAATCAAGGATTATTCATTGCAATTCTTAGAAAAATGTCACTAAAAGTATGCTTCAATTGAGAAAAATCATTTTCTCATGTCTCCAGCAAGGTTTCAGTGATCTCTATTGTAGTCATGACCTGTGTACAAATTTTTTCCATTGCATCAAGTGTACACGTCTCTGGTGTAGCCAAAATTGCTTATTCATTATTGAATTCTTTTTGTAACATGTCCACTTTTGGTCTAAGTAAATTCTTCAACTCCTTCAAAGATTGAAGTCTTTTTGCTTGTTCACAATCATAGACATTTAACTGGTTTTGCAAATCATCTACAGATTTTCCAAAAGCTAAGATTGAGTCCTGTAAAGGTATGTAAGCATTACATATCTTTTCCAATTCTTTCTCGGTCTCTGTTTGCCTTTGATTGATATCAATATGAAAGTGAAAAATTGGATGTAAATGCAAGAATTTTTCCTCCCGTTTCAATAGCTTTTCTTAATAGATCTTTATTTAGGGATAGGGAAATTCTCCCTGTATCAATATCATTCATCATCCGTTCTCCTTGCTTCTTCCTATAGCTCTTCTCTGCATAGGTCTACACTGCTTCCTCAAGGGACTTAAGTTGGTCAAAGGCATCAACAACCAACTATCCAATCTTGCCAATGGGAGTTGACAAGTTCCCTGTAGCAGTTTCCGGTAGAAGGCTTGACAAAATATCTACAATATTTTGAATGGTTTCAACTTCCATTCTCTATTCTTTAAGCCTCTTCTTCTGATCTCTGGATTGCATCACATTTGTAAACTCTAGTAATTCTGATGCACTCATATTATCAACATTTATAGGCCCTTTGATGCCAAATGAGTCATCATTATCATCATTTTGTTGTTTGACTAATGCCTTTTCTAGTTCAACAGATTCTTCCTTCTCAATTTTCTCGTCCTTTTGTTCTTTCTCCTTCTCCTATTCAGAGGTCTGTACAACAACTTTTTCAGCAGGTTCCTCCTGAGTATCCTATGAAACCGGTGGGAGTTGTGATTTCACTGGTTGATCATTTACCGATGGGGGGGGGAATATTCACACTTGGTTGAGTTGCCGATATCTCCACTGTATTAACCTGTGAATCAGTAATTTCAGGTGGTTGTATATCTGGTGCAATGATGTTTCTAGATAGATCTATTGCATCTCGTATATCATCAACAAAAATTACCAGTTGGGAAGTAGTGTCATCCTTCTTCTTGATAGGATAGAAAATATCAGCTTGCACTATGTTTTCCTCAGCCATTTCCGGTATATCCATAGTATCTTGCTCATTAGTCTATTGGGACTCTATTAGTTTACACATATTCTAAATTTCCTTTTCTATTTGATGAGTTTCAACTTCAACAGATTGCACCTTTCCACTTAATAGCCTTAATCTCCTTGATTTAAAATAAAATTGAGTTTTGTAATTATCAAGCAATGCAATTAACTCATCTTTTGACAAATCAGGAAAATATTGTATAAACACATTATTAATAATTTCTTTTTCTTTCTTCACATCTTCTTCCCATTTATTCAAAAGAATAGTATATAAAGAATAAAAAATATCCTTCTTAAGATCATGAGGTAATCGACTGTAATGACACAAATGGTTGATTACCCATTTAACAATTTGTTCCTTCTGATCTTCATCAAATGAATCAAAACATTCCTTGACATTATCGAATCTATTCCTTCCCAATGTCTATACTATTCTCTCAAAATCAGCCATAGGCTTGTAAGACAAAACATTAATAGGAATAGTCTACTGGGAGATGGCTTCAACTAGTTTGGACTTCTTGCCAGTTGACTTTACCTTCTTTGGTTCTTCCTCAGTATTAGTATCATTAGATTCTGTTTGAAGAATCAGTTGTCGACCTCTTTTCTTTGTTGCACTCTGCTTCTTTATGTATACCTTAGGTGTTGGTTCATTTTTAGTTTGGACACTTCATGTCACTCTAGTATTTTTTGACACTGGAGGTGCTTTCTCAGCCTTCTTCTTCTTTCCTTTACCACTACTGGTTGGAGCACTATTGGTTTCACCTTTTGTAGTTTGCTCCTCAATAATATTCAGTCTTTTCTTCTTCTTGTCCACTAGAGATGCCAACAGGTTATTAGCATAACCAATAAATAAGTCATAATTGACTTCATAGTTCATGTCCATTTCATCTTCTCTAGGTTCAACAGCTTCCATCAGACAGAAATCAATAGTGACTATGAAAATGATGTCTTTAGTAAAGTTTTTCACCACATCCTTAGGTAGCCTTACCCTCATACTCATTTTATTCTGAAATTCATTGAAATATTTGTTCATTGCAATAGAGAAAGTGTTCTTAATAGCCTTAATGTTGTTCTTGATCCGAGCACTTACCGATAGGTCTTTAGACCGTTCAAGATCACCAATTCCTGATAGAAAATTCTGAAAATAAAAGAATAAACCAATCAATAACTGACCAAATTTGAACTTCTAAGTGTTGTCCTTCTTGATTGACTATAGATTCAACATCATGACTCCTTATGGCCTCACAAAGGTCATAATCTACATTCTCAACAATTATTTTATAGACAGTATGCACTGCTGAAAATGGTACACTGTTCATTCTACTAGAATAGCATATCTGATAACCTATAACCATAGTAGCCAGTTTAACCAGTAGGTCCTTAAAGTTATTAATAGAAAGTGCATGCCCATCAAAGGTAGATGAGGTTAAAGTGGTTACAGTTTCTTTAAAAAATTGCCTTAGCTTAGGAATTTCACTGATTGACCAAAAACCAGTCACAACTTGGATAGCTTCCTTGGTTATAGCGTGTGTCCTTTCAAAATACATATTTTCACCATGAACACAACTCAGAATGATTTGGATATGTTCCTCTTAAAAATCCTCAAGAAAATAAGTTGCATTATGAAAACTTTTCTCATAAACCCTAATATTCTTGGGTTGAATCTTTCCGCTCTTATCGCAAAGGGATTTCAACTGAGAATAAATGGACAATGATCCTAAATCTTCAATTTTACAATCAATGTAGCTAGATAAATCACCTTTTACAATGACACCATCGGGAACTTGAGATAAAGAATTATAAGACACAATTCGTTGCGACTCCACAACCTCCATAGGTTCTGATGTGATCATTAGCCTCTCTACTTGCTTAGAAGATGAAGCCATTTAGATAAACTAGATTCAAAGTAGGATTTACAAAGAAATACCTTAATTCTCACGCACTGCCTCAGTTACTAGTTGATTACTCAAATGCACACCAGTTCAACCTTCACTAACCTTCGAATCAACTTCAATCATGCAAATCATGACACGGATTCGACTAAAACCAGCTAGCAATTCTCTCTTCGCTCTGCAAGTGCTCAAGAATTCTCTTTCGAATGCATTTAGGGTAAAAATAACATAGTAAAACTTGCTTTTATCCTTTTTACCTACTACATTAAATGCTTGACCACTAGGGTTACAAACCCTAATACACCATTTTATGATGCATACAATATTAACAGGTGTAAAAACCAGTTGATATACTTTTGGAAAACTGATTGACAAAAGATATCAAGATTTCACACATAACAACTCAAAATTCAAACTTTCTTACCACTCATCTTTCAAGGGGTCTGAAAGTAGATTTACCACTATGCTCCCCTTAGCCCTATTGAAAGGCTCAGTTCATTGGTGTAGGATTCTCCACACTGGGTGAAGGATTAGGTTCTTTTGAAGGTATATCATCACTCTTCTTTTTCTATATTTGGTTCATCTCTTCTTTGGCTTCCTCAAGATTTACCTTCTTCTTTCCTTTAGGATCTTTAAAATGATTAACCGGTTTGTTCTTTTTGGATCTACAGAACTTTGCCATGTGTCCCAGTTTATGACAATGATAGCAGGCCATTTTAGATGATCTCTAAGGTCCTGCATTGCCTCTTCTAGTTCTCCTTCTGCAATTCATAGCCACATGACCATAATTGTTACAAATGGTGCAAATGACATTAGTTACCTTTTCCATCTCAAATGGACTAAACCAGTTGACATAGGGTCTCTTCTAGTTCATGTTACCCCGGTTATTATAGGTTCTCATCTAGTTACCATTAGGTCTTGGATTTATATGAGGTACTAGATTATTTGCTTCATATCTGCATTCAACTGATCTATGTCCATACATTTTGCATGTGAAACAATGACCTTCAAATCTCTTAGATACATACCTAGTATTTGCATTGTAGCTTGTATTTCTATTGGGTTTATTTCTACACACATTATCAGTATGTCCAGGCTTATGATAGACAAAGCAAATAGATTTTAAAACTTTCTTACCTATAAGCTTGTGCCTTAGGAGCAGTTTTGTCCTTATGAATGCTGCTCTTTATACCGGAAGACTCTCCTTTCTCAGATGTGTTAAAGCCTATTCCAGATGTATCACCTTTCATCCTTTGTGATTGAATCTGCTCATCCAACATGGTAGAACTTTTTTTGAAATTTTCCATCTTTCCATTAGCGTCAGTGAGTTCTCTAGTAAGATCTTCATTGTGTTTTGTAAGAGTCTCTCTTAGAGATGATGCCATTTCAAGATCTAGCTGCAAAGCCTCTTTTTCTTCTTTTTCTGCATGGCAATGCTCATGTGGGGTTGCATTTTCTTGTTTGATCTTAGCCATCTCATGATCTTTTTCTTTGACAAGATCTTTAGCTACCCTCGTAGCTTCTAGCTCTTGACTCATGCAGATGGTTAGGGATTCTAACTCTCTTCTTAGATTTAGCTTCTCGCCATTTAGTTTTTCAACTTCTTCAGCTAATGCATCAATGTTAGCTTCATCTAAAGAACTATTATCAGATATTTCCAATAGTTGTTCAGTTAGCTCTTTCCTTTTGACTTGTGAATATTTGAATCTGACCCTTAGGGTTTCAAGCTCATCCTTAGTAGCTTCAAGCACTCTAGCCATCTCAAAGTAGCTCATATCCCCCATGATGGCTTTAGGGTTTCCTTCCAAGTGATTAAGCCTTAAAGAAGTTAGGATTTGATACCAATTGATAGACTTATAAAGCACTAAGAGGAGGGGGGCGTGAATCAGTGACATAAAAAACAATACTACTTCAAACAACGACTGGTAGATATACTTGACAAGTTTACTGAACACTATAAATGCAATCCAAAATGATATTAAAGAATCCATAATAGGTAAAACATCCACCATAACACAAGTGTTTATATGTGGAAATCCCAAATGGGAAAAACCACGGTGAGATGGGACAAACAAGTTAACTATCTGGAATAATAGGTAACTAATCGGTTAAGGTCTACAAAAGTGATATGCTAGGGGAAAATCCTATTAAAGATCCCAAAGCTCTATTAGGATCTATACCCTATTAAAGGTAGTACCCTATTAGGAGTAACCTTAGTAGAGGATTTCTGAATCCAAACTAATGGATCACCTGGTTAGAGGATTTTTACAATGAAGCTTGTTAGAGCTTATCCGATTAGGGGATTTGGCTGTTGTAGTGATTAAAAAACAACAGGTGGTGTGATCTAGAAGTAGCACAACTTGCTTGAGTAGATCCTCTTTTGCGCACTCAAAACTGTATTACCAACATATTATGCAACTTAACACTTCTACCTTCACATCAAATAATCTCATATCATGTCTCTAAAATAGTTCATCATAATATCATTATATAGACATTTAGATTTTATGTCGGCTTGGAAATCATATCACAATTTCCTAGGTGAAATGTATCTGGACTATCAAACATAACTCATCACAAATTACCATCCAAAAATTGTCGGTTAGGATAACTCATCATGACTGGTGATAACTCATCACACAATCAATGAATACCGGTTGGAACACCGATACTGTTTAGAGTTAACTTCTGTCAACATGTAAACTGATTGTCCTCCATTGCTTCTTTGATAATCTCCACTGGATCTTCAAGTTGATGTAAAGTTATCTCCTGCTTATACCAGTTGTCTCCATGTACCAGTTTGACACCATCATAAGAAAAACTTCTAATACCAGTTGCAATACAAGTAATCTTTAGAAGTAATACCGATAGTCAATGTGAACATATGTGTGTGTAGATGTTCCATCAATGACAACATATGAAGTCATTCATTACAATCATCATCAAGCCAACAAGAACTCCTATGGTGACTGGTTGTAAATTATCTAAAAATGATGAATCACCAAAAGCTAATCAGAGTTTGTACAGATCTATGGTTGGTGGACTATTATATCTCACTCAGACTAGGTTTGACATTATGCATGTTGTGTATATGGATGCTAGATATCAAGCTGATCCGAAGGAGAGTCATGTGACTGCTGTGAAAAGAATATTCAGATATCTAAAGGGAACTGTGGATTATGGTTTATGGTATCCAAAGAATGATGATTTCATGTTGTGTGATTAAATTGATGCAGATTGGGCTGGTGATATTGACGACCGAAAGAGTACTACCGATGGAGCATTATTTTTAGGTAAGAAGTTGGTTTCATGGGCTAGCAAGAAACAAGATTTAGTATCTTTATCTATTGCTGAAGTTGGGTATATTGCTGCTGCTAGTAATTGCACTCAGATAGTTTGGATGAAGCAAATGTTGAAAGATATGAGAAATATTTGTGATGAGCCTACTATTATACACTATGATAATTCCAGTGCTATTAACATTTTTAAGAATCCGGTGCAGCATTCAAAGACTAAGATAATTCCAGTGCTATTAACATGTCTAAGAATCTGGTGCAACATTCAAATACTAAGCATATATCAATCAAATATAATTACTTGAGAGAGCAAGTCAGTGAACAAAAGGTGAAGCTGAAATATGTATCTACAAAGGAATAAATTGTTGATATTTTCACTAAGCCTTTGCCTACAGACACATTTATCTATTTGAGAGACAAGTTAGGGGTATCTACCCCTCTTGATGAGAATTAAATGCATTGAGTTGCACTGATTTGGTGGAATTCAGAGCCTTATTCTTTTATCCGGATTGATGAGTTGGTACTGCTCCTCTGTTGGAGTAGTTTGTTGATTTGGTTGTGTATCCCAGGGAGAGAGATTCATGATTCTGTATTAAGAGTTTGATTTTCTATTTTGGAGATCTTTAGTATTGTTGTCAAAGGGGGAAAGAGATCATGTGAAAAGATGCTTTATCTATCTTGATCTTAGGGGGAGTTTGCTGGTAATATCTTTTTTCTTTGCATTGACTATTTTTTACATTCATATGTTGCCATTAATGCCAAAGGGGGAGATTATTGGATTTGGTTGTTCATTTTTTCTGTTAGGATATGTTATTGTCATTGATGTTAACATATTCCTATGGTCTATTCTGGTGAGTTTGGGAAGAGTTTTTCATCTGGTTTTGTAGTTTGGTTTTGCTGATCACTGTTTTGCAGAATCTGGTATTTCTTCCAATATAATCTGGTGTGATCAGATCTTGTGTTGAGACTTTGGATTATTGTTTGGATGATCTTGTGTATCTTTATTTTAGATCGTTCATTATTTGGTGTTCCACAAGCTATCTTTCCTCATGAGAGTTTCTGATTGGTTGTGTTCTTGAGCTTTGAGATGTTGACCGATGAAGATTTGAAAAGAGGTGTTGGTCCAACTGTTCTAGATGATTCTAACATTCTTGTTGGTGTTTCCTATTTGTTTCCTATTTTTTTTGGTGATCCACATTGATCGTTGTGCAATTTTTTGGTGATTTCTATGAACGGGTGATGATTTTTGTGTTATGCAGTAATTCTGGTGGTGTAGCGTGTTGCAGTTGATCTTGGCACGATTTCTAGTGGATGTAATCATTTGGGAATTTGAATTAGGTCCATGCTATGTAATGTAAATCATAATATTGGTCTGGTGGTCTATCTTTGTATCGTACATTATCAGAGAGAGGTTATTATGTGAACAAAAGATTTATGATCTGGTAAAGTGTTGTCTTGAGATTGGTGTTGCAAAGTAGACAATTGTGCTTAACTGGAATTGTCATCAAGTATTTGTAGATGCTATCATTGGAGTTCATTCCTTATGGATTGTAGTCTGAATCATATTGTAAGTCAATGAGACTTCCTTGAGGTTTGTAGCCTTCCGAGCATATATCTTTTAAGTAGTGAGCTCTAGGTAGTGTGTCTGAATACATGTGAATTCCCCATTATAATATTTTCACATGCTACTGTAGAGTATCATCTTACCATGGGTAGGTTCCCATCATGGTTTTTCCCTTAACTGAGTTTTCCACATCAAAAATATTTGTGTTGTGTGTCGTGCTGTTACTTTTCTTATCTGCTATTGCTGCAGTTTATCAGTTTATGTTTTGAAGTTTAATTTGCTAGTATCCAGTGAAGATTGATTCACCCCCCACCTCTCAGTCTTCCTTCTTGATTTTTGCTAACATTGGATTCAAGAGAGGAGGTATCTTGTTGTACAACTTGATGAATCTATTGTTAAAGCTGGACACCTCTTTATTATGCCCTTTCTTTATGTTAGTCAACTCATGCAAGGAAAACTTTGGATCAAAATGGTCACCATATTGATCTTTGAACATTCTCTTGAAATCCTAGAAACACCTTATTGACACATCAAGCATAATTATATATCATTATCAAGAATCATCAGTGAGTGATTGCATAAAAATCTCCATGTTCCACCTCAAAATTATCCATCATATTTTAAAATACTCTAATATGGTCTTCACTAGTGACTGCATTATTTCTGGAGAACTTAGGCATGAGATTTCTTAACTCATTACTAATTGTATTTGGATAAACTTGAATCCCTGTAAAGTTAATATGCGTATATCTATCCAACTACATAGGTCTTCTAGCAAATGGATTGTGAGGTGGATTAGAGATCTATTATTTTTTTTGCATCCTTGATTAAAATGATGTTGTGGAATTTGATTATACTATTGGTATTGATTTGCAATCTATTATTGATACTACAAATATTGCAAGTACTACTAATAAGCAATATTCCCTTCCATAGGATTATTTTGAGGATACTATGGAGGAGGATTCTATTGAGGAGGAGGTGGATTGTATCCATGCCCATGCCTATTGAATTGATTTTGTCCATTGTACTATTATTGTTGGGTATTTTTCTGCTGACTAGTCTCAGCTTGACTAGTAGTAGTGTATTGAACACTCACAAGAGGTGGATTCAAATTTGCAAAGACATAGGATACATTAGGAATTCCTATGGTTTGGAGAACTGACATAGAGACAATACTCATTGCAACACTAGATGTATTCATTTGGGTGCCTGCTTGGATGGTACTGGTAGGATAAGATGCAACTATACTTACCATAGGGGCTTGCATAGAAACATTCGTAGAAAAATTAGCAAGCATATTGGTAGTATTTGATGTAGAGGATAGTAGGAAATAGTATTTTGAAGGATTATTTGATGTTATAGGTATCTAAATCATTCCACTATTACTATGTCCACCACATAGAGAAGAAAAAGACATTTTTGACTGGGAAGCTAGGTTTAGTATCTCTTGCACCATTATCTCCCTTTGTCTCATGAGCTACAACCTATCCTTTTGAGCTTTCATTTGGTCCAACTGTTGTTGTAACTCTTCTATTGATTTTCCAGATGTATTACCAGAAGTAGATCATACATTAGAATCAATAAACTAAGCTTGACATGGGACTTATGTAGGAGGCTGATTCATTGATATATGAGTAGCCATAATCACCTCAATATTGGACCTATTCTAGGCATTTGCTAATTTTTCAACATATCTAGCTTCATATTTTGCTTGTAGTCTATCCTTTTCAAATTTTGCATAAATCCTATCCTAAGTTACTTTTTCCTGAATAGGGTCTTCATAGAAAGAGTTAGAAGGGTTCCTATCCATTGCTGGGAAGGTATGACAAGAAAAGAGGTTCTCTCTAAGTGAAGAGCCATCACTACTAATATCTTCTACTTCTTGTGCAGACCAATATGGATCACTAAAATAATTTTCTGAAATACCATTTCCCTTCCAATAATTTTGCAATTGATATGAACCTTCTAAATCATCTAAGGGGATCCCAAAACTATTGTTCACTAAATCTACAATAGATAGAGTTTCAGGGTTAACTTTTTTCTTAAAATTCCACTTCTTGCTTATGGTAGGTTTTCTCGATTGATGGCTTCCATATTCTTTGTGTTCAACTACTTTGTTTGAGTTATGCTCAACCTTTGAAGCTCTTTTCCTGGCTATGCGTTCACTCCTCCTTGTTGCAATGTTTGAAGCCTTTTCTCTACTCATATGAACTTTAATATTTGAACGAGCTTATTTCTTCTCAAAGTCACCACCCATGTAAGGGATATACTTGATTTATCACTGTAATTTTTTCAAATCTCTGCAAACTTTTTGAACATGATTCTGGACCTTTTGGATGGTCTACTAAGTTATAATATCTTAATACTTTAACTAAGTCCCCAATAGAGTTGCTAATTTTTTGGTTCCCAAATCAATATATCCTAAACCCTAGAGGATTAGCCACTTTATCATCAACAAGTTTAATATGGGACCTGGCCAATGAACAAGATTTAGTCTTAGGACTGAAATCTTCCACACTTTTGGCTGTGCAAGAGCAAGATGGGTGTACCTCAACAATGCCTAAACAAGTTATTTCAACACATAGATGAACATTGTTGTATAGCATATTTCAAAATGAAAATATACCAAGGAAAGATTATGAATTCTATACTTTGGCTGCAATCCTGGTTTTAAACCTTCACTAAACCATTAGGACTGATTTCTATACTAACACTAAGTCTACACCTACTCCTACAAACAAAAATAAAAAGATATTTTGATAATGAATGACCCTAAAACTATTTGAAAGAGAAGACTAGTTCTTATCCTATAGACAAAAGATTCTAACTACAAGAAAATCATGAACAACTATGTTGTATCTCAACATTACAACCCTTCTTTAAACATTCTATGCCTTGCATACAATGTTCAACTGAAATCAACAAATATACAAAATCAAAAATATTTTCAATCACATTTATCCGCATACATGTTGCAATGTTTTTAGAACACAATTTAACTCCTTTACTTGAAAGAGACTTATTAATAAGAGTATACATTCCCCATTAGAGAAGACAAATTAAAGTGTCATTAACACAATAATTCATACAACACATACAAAGATAATATGAGCAATCTCAAACTGATTTCTTCTATTGATTTAAAAAAAGATAAGGTATGTCACAAAAAATTTTCACAAAAAAATTGCAGAAAGAGAACTTTCTCCATTGCTTTAGCTCCTAATACATTCTACTTGTCAAAATATTTAGAATCCTTTCTTATTGGCCCTGATTTCCCTTTTATAGGAGAAGGGATCAAAACAAGCTTCAGGCCGAGTAAGACACTTGTCAAAAATAATTGTTGGATACAATAGAATATGCCAAAAGCCATCTTTGATAAGTACATTAAAAAAATAACCCTTGGGAGAGGGGCTAGAAGGCAGCTATAGTAACAACTTCTTAGAAATAGTGCAACAAGCCTGAAAGGGCGAGGGCTCACATTTCTTCATTCTTCATCTCCTATCACTGCCAAAATTCAAAAGTTGGCATTGGAGGTTGCATGAGACTTGGCCAGGTACATGTTGATTGTGTGATTAAGAGATACTTACAAAAATGAAAACCTGCAAAAAGAATGTGGCAGACACAAAAAAGGCAAAAATGGTGACTACTCCTCTTTCTTTGGCCGCTCCTCAAGTGAGCAGTATTGTTTGTGCCAGGTGTCCATATGCTCTACGGTAGGCCAGGAAAATATTTTCAGATCTTGCAACTTATTTATTTCTTCCCTTTTCTTATGAGTGGGTACAGTTGCAACTTCTACAATAAATTTGAAATAAAAAGAATCAACATCAAGAATTCTTTCAATGATTAATTGATTTGTCCTTTTGGGTGTGTTCTCCTCCCACAAAATGACTTAAAATTATATTTATTGAACCTTCAAAATCAACTTTCCACCTATCCAAATCTTTGATTTGGTCATTCTTAGTCAAAATATTGGGAACATTCAATTTTTGAAGACTCCGAAATGATGCTATCTTCTCCTTTAATATTTTGTCTTCATCTTCTATATGTGGGAGCTCCTTTATCACTATGTTATAATTTTTCCATGTTGTCCCCACAATCTTGGGAAGATCATTTCTTTCAACATGGTGGCTTTTGGAAACCATGTGGTTCTTAATGGTTGGAAGAATGAAAGGATTTCACCCAATTGGGTGCACATCTTGAATACAAAAGAATAGGAGGCATGCACCTCATCCAAATTTCTTAGAATTTTATTAGTGATTTGTAAAATTGTTTCCTTTCTTGTTTCTAGGCACATATTCTCTTCATCCTCCTTCATTTTCTATAAATCTTCTTTCATTTTCTATAGATCCTCAAGTTATTGTCCTGTCATAGAGGCATAATCCCTTGTTTCTATTTCTTTCTTTAGTTTTACATTTTCTATATATAATTCATTATGACTGGAAAATAGAGTAATATGCTTCTTCTTGAGCTCCTCATGTATCTTTTCTTTCTCCTCAACAACCACTTTTGCAAAATGTGAGGCATGGAATGCTAATGTGGAAGCCTTTAAAGCTGTGGTGTCTTCAAGTGTCTTGATTATTGCATCACCCACCCTTTGTTCTATCTTGTGCAACACAATTATCTTTTCTATATTGGGGGACTTCTCCCAATGTGTGAATGCTTTGGTGTTTGGATTGAACCCTGAGCCATGTTTTCCAAATTCCTGGGCATATATAGGGTTCTCTTGCCTCATTACTTTATCCAAGACAAAAAAATTCTCCAAATCCCACCCAAGAACTAAAATCATGCCACAAACTTTAATGATCTCCTTAGCCTCCTATGGGGTGCAATCTATATTATCCTTACCAAAATTTTCAATTTCATCATCCAACATATTTTTCAATTTCTCTTTCAGCCAAAAGGCCTTGAACTTTGGGTACTATTCTCTCATATTTTTACTCCTCCTCGAGGATAAAGCAAGGGATAATTGCTCTATGTTGATCATTTAGAATGATAGCTGAATCATCATCCTTAAAAGTTTCTCTTGGAGGAGAAGGTGGTGGAATATTTTCATCCACTTCATCATCATTGATCACCTCAATAAAACTAAATAATATTGCCTTACCCTTTTCAACCTTTCTGATAATTTGAGGGGTAGGCTAACCCTTTGGTCAGATCCATTGAGAGGGAGAAACCTTGGAAGACCCCTCAATCAAAACTATCTTTCCTTTATTTTGAAAGACATTAAACGTGCATAAGTAGGCCTTTCTTATTCAACTTCACCCTATGGCAACTCTGCCTGTGCATATTTTACATATTTCTTCAAAATATCTCATTTTATTCAACATCCTTGCAAAATAATTTTTACCATTTGAACAAAAACCTTTTAAATCGGGATCCGTCTCCCTTCTTTCTTGTTCCATCCTCCTCAGAATATCCCATTTCTTCCTTTTCTGGATGGCTTCACTAGGGAGGAAATTCCTTATGAGGTCCTCATATTCATCATGTTCATGATACACTCCTTTTAATTTCTTATTTTGAGTCCTGAGATCATTTAAATACCCCTCTAGATCATTTTATTGATCTTTCCCAACCTTTGAGGCGATATGTTTCAGTCATGAAATCTTACACCTTATCCAATGTCTCACTCCCAATAGTAAAGTCTTCATGTATAGTAAGTCGAGGGAGGTGTGTTCCTTTCTTTGTCTGAACCCATTTCTTCTCCATCCACATCATTTGCCACATGAATTTGAAGAAAGCCAATCTTGGAGAAACAATAAGTGGTAGGATGTGGGGTGGCTAGTTGCATCCCAAAATTTTGATAATTGTGCAGTCCAAATATAATAAGAAGTCTCCAAATTGTGGGTAAATGCTCCCTCTAGGAACTGCACATGTTTGGGCTTACCATCCTTTACTCTTAGTGTTGTAGCAATGTCCTTGGGGAGCCTTGGCATTTGGAACCCACAATGTCCTAGGAGCTTTTTAAAAAAATGATCAAAAAATGCATTATAATTAGACCACCTAGACCCATTATCCCACACTTGGGTCCATCTTTGGACCAGCAATCTGTCACGTGTATCAGGATCAAACTTGGTTACCTTTAGAGTTGCATCCAAATCAGTCCTATTTTGAAAAAGAAACAAGTGACACTATAATGACTAATATCTAAAATCCAATGGGGCGTTTTCTTTCTTTGCACTCATCAACCCTTCATGCAACTTACCTTGAATCTATGATGCAAAATCATACAATTCATTAGACTGGGGATGCTGAATCTTTATTTCCATTATCATTAGATATATTGGAATCTTTGACCTCCCATAATCCATCCCCAAAACCTGGCAAAGAGCATAATATGTTTTTACAAATTAATTCAAAAGTTACTAGATCAAAAGTTTCATTTTCAATGTTCAAAATGTAATTCTTCATCATCTGAAACATCCCTTTTCTATAATGGGGGGTTTACTGCTCTCTATAAAAATCCTTTTTGATGCTATAATCTATTTCTAATATACTCAAGTCAATTATCTTGAGAGAAATTTTGTTTAAATCAAAATATTGAATGATGTCCTCTCTAGAAATATCAACTAAAATGTGCCCATCTACCATTCTCATTGTCATGCTTTCAATATGGTAATGCTTACCCAATTCTTTGATCAATAATGGCTCTACAAAAATATTTGGGACAACTAGCTTGGCTAGATCTAAATTTCAATAATTTAAAACTGGTGCTGGCTTGTCTTTGTTGTCATAGAAATAATAGAAGATGCCCCACCCACTATCAGTAGTGATGACATCTCTTCATTTGGAGCTCTTATCTAAAAAGACATTCTTGTAGGTGTCCTGCATGGTTGACCCCTTGAAAAACTCCAAGAAATCTTGATGCAGGTCCCTTACATATCTCCTCTTCTAGTTTCTCATCAACTTTGTTTGCTAAACAATTTTGGCAGGAATTGATACAATGGAGCCTTGTGCATTTTGTTATTGTTGATTGGGTGGGGGGGTTTCAATAGTAGGAGGGTTTTCCTCGACAACTGAGGCTTGTTCAGTGGATGAGGAAGTAGTTTTTTTAATTAGCAGGAGCTCTTCTTTTTGGCTTCAGAGTTTTCTCTTGGGCAGGAATGTTAGATTCAACAACATGTGGTTCTTGTTTGGAGGACAAAGTTGCAGTCTTCTTGGTCAGAGCCCTCCTTCTCTTTGGCTATGGGGCATCAGATTGAGAAGAGGGATTGGGTTATTCAGCAAAATATTCTTTCTGAAGGGGTGGTGTAGCAACCATTTTTGGTGCCCTCTTCCTCTTCGACTTAGAGGATTCCTCCTGGGATGGCTTGCTTGATTATGCACTAGGAGGATTTTTCTTAGCAAAGGGAGGGTTAGGCTCAACAACTACTTTGTTTGAAATTGCAAGGGCTGGGTGAACTACTACAAGGGGACTTGCATGGGTGGTTTATGGGATGGTGGAGGTCTCATCTTTCTCAAGAGTTTTCTCTGAAGCTGGGGAGGTGTTGTCTTTCATTGGGGATGCCATTTCTATGCTATAGGGATATGAATAACACTTCTACTACAAGCACAAACCCTACATGACTTTCTAATTCTTCCATGAAAACATAGAGTCATAGGCTTGGTAATTGCTTGATTTCAAAAAGTTCTTAGGGGCGCAATTGAAGCTCTAAGAATCACTCTGGGTCACCTTGAATCGTTCTTAAATCACTCTTTGAATGTAGGGTGCACAATTAGGCTTCAGGAATTGATTATATTATTCATTTGATGACTACCATTAATTTCTATGTGCAAGCTGGATGAGTTGGTGGCTTCAAAATTCAAACTCTACCGTTGATCTAGAAATGGGTGGCTAGGATTGCATCTTTGACTTCCTTGACTGCTCACATGGCACCTTGTAATTCCTCCTCCACCACCTTTGATTTTCTTTATGTTCTAAAGTTTTTCTTTCATAATTTTTTGTCATCTCTATGTGTGTTATTTCTCTCTACGAGGTGGTGGAGCTTCATCATTTCCATCCCCTTTCTACCCCATGGGGTCATTTTTCCTTAATCTTTCCTTTTGTGGGGTGGTCAAGCTATATATTTCTTCCTTATCTTCCTTATCTGACTACCCTGCAGTGCTATCATCCTCTTTTTATCTCGCTGATGGGGTAGTGGGGATAAGATTTCTCCTTTGTAATTTCTCCATCCTGCTAGCCTGTTATTACACTATCATCCTCCTATTTGGCTTGCAGGGTAGTGGGGTCAAGGTCCTCTCTTAACATTTATGTCATCCTGCTAGCTCGTTTGATATCCTTCAAGGCCTTTTGGCCCCTATGGGGTGAAGTTTCCTTTTCTACTCTTCTTTATCCCACTACCATGTGGTAACATTATCTTCTTTATGTTTGACTCATGGGGTAGTGGGGCGATCACTTTCCTCTTACATTGTAAGCTATCTTGCCAACCTACCTTACTTTTATCAAGGCGCTTTGACCTTTGTGGGGTGAAATTAGTGTCACTCTTAAGACTCATCCCGCCAGCCTGTGGGATGATTTCTTCTTCATGTCTTCATAGCTCTATGGGCCTATGAGGAAACTCATCTCTTTTCTCATTGGCCTCATCCTGCTAGCCTGCAGTCATATGTTCATCACTATCCCAACCACACAGGGTGGCATGATGACTGACTTCACTACGCCTTATGTGCATCTGGCTATCCCATGACATAAAATTGCTTTGAAAAGAAGCCATGAGGGGTAAGGTTTTTCTCTTGTTAGCATACAGCCCACCACCCAATGACTCTTCTTCAAGTGCAAAATGAACCTTGTGGGGTAATAAAGAAGGGCTTGGACCCTGTCATCCTGTTGAATGCTAATCTACCCTAGGCTGTCACTTAAGAGACAAAATTAGCATGTGGACCTTATGTTGAGGGTAATGGGGCAATGAGATTTAAAATTCTAGGAAATAAGGATTTAGGGACTTAAAAGAAAATTAGAAACCCGCTTGCCATTCAAATGGTAATCGACATGATATATAGAACCTAATACATAGGATTGGTTGTCGAACAACTGAGAACCCTCCTGATTATGAATTGAAATTTTGCAAATTTCTGCACCCAGTCAACAATGAAATAGAAAGGAGGGCATTTTACATTAAGGCACAGAGAAATTAAACTATCAGCAAAAATTGACACTTCTAACAAGTTTAATAGTTCTATTATATCCACATTCATTGTATAGATTCTATAATCTATTGATATAGGACATTAGCACATCGTGCTAGTGCCCCAATTCAATGCTTTGTCTTGGGAATAGAGACCTAACAGAGGTCTTCTAGAGGTTTTGATGGCCTATTTGTTTAGTTTTATAGTTTGTATCCCTTGTCTCACCAGAACCCTTTTAAAGTGAGGTAGAGCGAAGGTTGGTTTGTTCCTTCAAGTTCATCACTTCAAGAGTAGAAAATCCCATCTTCTACATTTTGGTGAATGCAATGTAAATCAGTTGCATTTAATTTTCTCATTATGTGTGTTGTCATAAGTTAAAAGTAAATAATAAATAAATATACATATAAAAGAAAATTTCAATAAAGTTCCTTTATCACTAAGTATTGTAGGATCCTTACAATACCCTCATAGAGTGGTCGAAGTGTCATAGAGCTTGTCTATGAGCTTTATGACCTAAATTTCCATAGGAGCTATTGTGAGAAGCACTGTTAGGAAAATTATTCCTCTAAATTGTTACAGTCCCCCTTGGTCAAGTTCAATGTTTAAGGAACTACTTCCTGATCCAAATGGCTTCATGGCTTCTCACCTTATTAGGACCATTTTGACAAGGGGTCTTTCTTCATTTAGTTCACAATCTAACTCTTGAAATAACACCCCAATGAACTCTCCACCGTATTCTACTCTAGTTATTGATTATGACTCTACTATCACTATTGAGTTTTACTAGCTTCATATGTTAGAAGATAACTTGAGAGATTTCAAAGGATTCTTGAACCAAGAAAATGGCCCCCCTCAGGTTTGGAGTTTCGTAAACACCTTAAGAGATATGTTGATTTTAGATAGAAGAGGCCTAAAGATATTGAGGACATCATCTTTAATTATTAAGAGTCATGTTCCCCTATTAGGTAATCCTCCCCAAGACAATCAATTTGAAACCTATAATTTTGAAATTGGTGTTGACATACCTGGGATGATAGTACACATGGTTGAATCAGGACCCACTATCCCTAGCATCAATGTTTCTACTATTTCCTTGGGTTACACTAGCATGTCTAGCAACTCCACTACCACTTCCACTACAGCTCATACCACTTCTGTTAGTGTTGGTATAGGTGCTAATACTATCCCTGGTGGTGGGATTGGTCCTCATATTAGGGCTGGTGGAGTTGGTGGTATGCATGGTGCTCCTCCACCACCTCCTCCATGTTCAAATCCTATTTTGAATACCATATTGTAGAACATGGGACAATTGCAACAACTCAGAAATATTGCATCGATCTCTAGCCAATCTTCTTTTCCTTCTTATTATCAAAAGAGCCTACTTGATTTAACCATCCTTAACAGTATCCTTCCTCAAGGGTTTGGAGCACTGAAGTTTGAATAATTCAATGGAGATGGTGATCCTAATGTGCATATCAACTTGTTCATGATCATGTGTAGTGATTACCATAGTCTAGATTTTGTTTTATTTAAGCCTTTCTTGTGCTCCCTCAAGGGAATTGAATTAGAATGGTATAGATCGTTACCTGATCATTCCATTTAGATATTTGATTAGCTTATGGATTTGTTTCTCAAACAGTTCCAAGCTAACATTGGTAGTAGGGTCACCATCACAGAACTTGTTCATTCTAAGAAAAAGCTAAATGAGAAGGTTACAAATTTTATTTCATGATACCAATCTCTCTCAACTAGAATCCCCTTTGCCTTGCCAGATAGTGACTTAGAGAGTGTTTATTGGAAATCTACAGCCAATGTTGAGGAAAAAGTTGTCTCTTAATCGATACCAAAAGTTTGCTAATTTATGTTCTGCACTTACCAATTACCATCATATGATGTCTTAGTTCAGAGAGTTTGCTTTGAACTCCCATATTGGTGCTTTTGGTGGCATGTCCACAAAAGGTCTAGAAAGAAAAAAGTTGTGGCTAATGTCATAGCTACACCACAGATAGCTATTGCACAAGAACCACAATGTAATAGGTTCTTCACCAAATTGAATAACTCCCATTTGAGTATAATGTGAAAGCTATTAAAGGATAACCTTATAACCCTTTTGGAGATCAGACTTCTGCCTGATAATAGATCATACCCTCATTCGTATGATGGTTCAATTTTTTTTCAATATCACCATGTGCCTAGATGTGATACTGAACACTATTATCATCTTAGACATGTAGTTTGACCATATTGATAATGGAGCTATTAAGGTGGGTGAAAGAAAACATAAGTCCAATAAATTTGTTGATAAAAAAAAAAGTGAATTGTAGATTTATACGAATCCTTTTCCGTCACACTCATCTAACTTCATCTTTGCATCATTTATGGATGTGGATGTTGAAATTGCCTTGTCCCTTGCTCTCACTACTGGTAAGATGCTTGGTGTTTCTCTTGTAGTGGTTCCTCTCTGGGTACATCCTCCTTCCCCATATGATCTAGATTGAGAGGATGATGATATCCTAAGTGATAACCTATAGGATAATACCTTTCTTATCTTGTAGCTTAGCATGTGTGCATGTTTTTGTTCCCCTATGCTTTCTTTACATGTTTTATTCCCTCCCATAGGACCCAAGTTACTTTGTTGCTTCTTGGAAATAGGAGGTTGACTCTCTTTATATGTTGTGCTCTCTTGGAGTACCCGAGTTACTCCATAAGTGCTTGAATATAAGGGATTTTCTATCATGCACCTTCTTCTATCTGATAATCTCTTTCTTCTCTTTGTCATATCTTTCTTTTCTATATTTGGGGACAATACAAAGCATTGGGGGCATTTAGGCCTTCTTCCAATTTGACCCAAATTTTTTATTTTTTATCTTTGTTTTCATGTCTCCTTCTTCAGATCTGAGAACTTTGGCATTGTGATGAAACACCTATCTGCAGATATATATATTTTTTATCTTACTGTAAAGGGTTCTAATGCCAAATTATCAGACCCCCCTATGCTCTTACATTTTTTCATTGATGTTGTGGGTCTTATGTGTCATCTATTAAGGGTGACATTACACTCATACATCTTGTTATGCTGATGTACCATAATGTTTCTTCTCCTTAGAATGACATGCCTTTCATGCATACCATTTTAAAGGGGGGCTATCATATCTGCATATCTACTATCGTGCCTGTGAAGTGTGGTACCTGCAGCTGCAACACAAACACTCAATAGATCATTACAAGCATGGTTATCAAATTAAAATCAAATGAAAGATAAACCATGAAAAAGTGACCTATCACCTCCTAAGAGATGTGAGTATGGATTTTTGCTTAGATCTAGATAAGCAATCCCAGTGACTTGACTACACCTAGATGAAGGATTTGAAATGATAATGATATGCAAGCTAGATGAGATTGATTATGATATATTGATCCAAGAGACTAATTAGGCTAATTATATGCATGATTAAGCTATGATGATGATGCAATTAAGCTAGAAAAGAGATTGATTAAGCTACATGATTCAATAATTATGCTAGAAAAGATCAAATTAAACTAGATCTAAGATGCAATTGCCTATAATAACAATGCTCAAATGATATGCTAGAATGAATATGCCTATAGTAACAATTCCTAAATTGATAATGAGATGGGATCCTTTGTGGTCCAAAATGGGGGATATTTATAGGATTTCCAAGGCTAGGGGTGAGATGGTAGGAATCAACAGTCAAGATTGAGTCTGAAGATATCAAGGGTAAAATTGGAGGATGTTGGAGAAGAGGTCGGAGGAAGGGACACTTGTCATCTCTATGGTGACAAGTGTTAAGGAGCCTTTCTCATAAGAGGGCAAGTGTCCAAGAGAGGAGACATGTGGCCAAAGTGCCCTGTGTCTCAAGGGGAGAATATCCACACCATAGAAGGTTAGGATAAGGAGGTTAGGATGTGCAAGATAGGATAGGGTTAGTTAAACCCAAGGTTAGGTGAAATGGGTTAGGTTAGAGGGATGGTTAGGTTAGGTGGTTAGAAGTTACGAGGCATGTGGGTAATTTGAATTTAAAAATTCAAATAATAGGAAAAGACTAATTAATTTTTAACAACTCATAAATTGATTTGTTTTAATTAATTAGGGGATTAGAAGAATTGATTTAAATGGGGGGAGGATTAATTAATTTGAATTAATTAATCAAAGGGAACTATTGAAATGAACCTATTAAATAAACCCTTAGATTATTAATAAGTAGATGAATGGGAGAATTTAATCAAATTGCTAATGAATTCAATTAAATTAGGAAGGGGGATTAATTAAATATTTGCTTATTTAATTAATTATCTTCAGACCATTTTTAGGTGTATACATCTACATTTGCAATTAACTATCTTGGCATCTTGTTTGCCTTGGTGGGGGCCACACCACTTGATCTTTTTATCTTGTTTGCCTTGGTGTGGGCCAAACCACTAAATTTATTTATCTTGTTTTCCTTTGTGGGGGCCAAGCCACATGATCTATTTATCTTGTCGTCTTTTGTGGTGGCCAATACACCACTTATCAAATCAATCTATGGTCACCTTGTTGTATGACTATCTAGCATAACACAACTTTCTACCCATACTAACGCTATCTTGTAAATTTTATAATAGGGGTTATCCTCCATTAAGTGGGGTCTATTTTTATTACACCATCTTGTTTTCTTCATGCCTAATCACATTTTTATTAATTTCTCATCTAACACATTTGTCTATTGCTAACGTGTTTGTGATGAAACAACCTAACAAAATATAATGCAATTTCAAGTTTATTTCAGTGGGGATGATTTCATTCGATCAATGAATTTGGCTTCCCCTTCACAATCTTAGTAACATCTCTCTACTTTAGCTTTTCATCTCTCAATAATGATATGCTTGGTAAAGTGGGGGCAAAATGTAACATCATAAGTTGCACCCCATGCAATTTCATGCCACATAAATGCCTTTGCTTTAGGTTAATTGGAGTCATTCTTCATCTCCTTGTCCTTTTGTCCACATGGATCACCTTGTTAGCTTAGAATTTGGCCTTTTCTTGACCATGTTGACCATTTGACTTATGAACACTAGCGCATTGTGGAGATGTTTGTGTGTCATGCAAGTATCTCGTGAATATATCAATATGTAGGTGGCCATTTGAGCGTTATTCTTGCACTTGAAAGAGTTCATAATGCCTCTATTTGCAACCACCAACATTGGGATTCTTCCCTAGGTTCTATATCTTGCTTATTTGAGATTATTTTGGGACTTCTTGATCATTTGGAGAATACTTGAGTTCTTGGCATTCTACTCTTTATGTTTCATAGGATTTTATAGCATTCAAGGTCCACCATTATCACAGTCTTCAAAGAGTTCTTGGTTTTCAATTTCATTTCTTCGGGTCATAGCTCCTTGAGTGTTGAAGGGGAGTTCTCTCTCTCTCTTTGTTCATTTACACATCCATTATTTTCTATCAAGCATATCTATTATTGTGATTAGCTACTTGTTTCTTTATCATTTTATGTATCCATGGCTATTATCTTGGCTATCCGTGGAGGTGGAAACACCAAAATGAGGGTCTGACTGAGGCAGACCTCTTAGCATAGCCCCAAAAATTTTCCTCTTGCTTGAGGGAGAAAATAACTAATCTAATTAACAAATAGAGATAATTTTTTTTAAACATCTACTAATGCGATATATAAAGATACATTTTCACCTATTCATTAATCATAGCTTCTCATTAATTCATAAATAACTTAAACATAATCATATTCATAACATCATATTACTCAAGAAAAATAACAATTCAACAACCATCATTCTCTAGGGCACTTAAACATCATTACTTAATTAAACATTAACTCATAAACACATCTACATCTATGATAGCATTGCATTAATTACTTTCATTTACTAACCGATTAATTTCTTAATTAATCATTAGAACCACTAATTGACATATGCATATTCTAACATATCCCCATCATCCTTGAAGTTCCTAAAGCACCAAACCAAATGTTCCTAATTCCCTTTCCAATCAATGAATACATTTATGTTTATCCAATTACAATATTGACATTACAATGATTACAACAATCATATCTTATTACAATACATCATAGTCTCAATCTACTACAAATCCTATTACATATGATTACAAGATACAAAAATGCACATTACATAGTCTCTTTTACAATTACATCTTTCTCATGTTACAAGGTACATCATTACAAGCACATAATATAGAATATGCTCCAAGAATCTATCCATACAAATGAGATATATAAGTCTACATCCATGCACACTAGCATTCAATGAAGATTATCCCAATGGAAGAAGGCATCAAACCATCCAACTATGTGGAACCAATAAGGAACCACCCCCTATTCTAGGAGATGACACAAGGTTTCAACTAACACTCTAGAACTAGGCTAACACCTAACAACTAAGGACAACAGCACAACCAAGAAATGCAGCCATATAAGAATACACAAAATCACATCACAAGGCTAATTGAAGAGAAATAAACTCTTGAAGGCATACCAACAATTAAGGCATAAGGACCATGGACACATGTGGGGAAAGAGTGTCATAATATGTTGTCATCTATATCTACAAGCATCCTTTCAAGGAACCTCTTAATATATTAGAACTCCAAGCATCCTTACAAGGAATCTCTTGATAGGTGACACACATGCATAACCAAATCAACCTATGAGAGATCCAGGGAGTTCGGTTTTCCATCAAATGGCCTTCCCAAGCTTATCCTAAAACATCCTCCCTAGGAATAAGTCTTGAGGCTCACATCCAACCACTATTATCTTATTTAGACGAATCCTAACTACCCATCCCATATTATTAATTATTAATGTTATCCCTTATTTAAACAAGGAAAACTTTCAATGTGCCCTGGTGGTTTAGACTCCAAGCACTCTTACTAGGAACCTCTTAGTAGCTTAGCTCTCATGACCCTGGTCATCACATGAAATCCCACTCCCCCTAACCATGTTTCAAGACCTTGGGGCAACATAAACAATAAGAAGCCTCGATAGCAATATCAAGAAAGTATCCACATCACATAAACAATTAATGGAATAACAAAATGCCAAGATACCAAAGCATAAACAAGAGCCTCAACAAGAATCAACATAATGATAAACAAGAGTAAGGCCACATCCACTTACTCAACCATAAACTATATCAAATCCTCAACATCGAGGCTCAACCATCTTGTTGGAGCTAGCATGAAAACACCCTCAACAACAAGGCTTATCAACTTGCTAGAGAAAACAAGACATCCTTAACAAAAAGGCACTATACCTCTAGCTAGAGCCATAAATACATCATATAAATAAATCTGAATAAAATACACTACATCCTCAATAACAAGGAAAAATACTTCTTGTTGGAGATAAAACACAATAAAAATAACCAAATTTGATCAGTAAGCAACTCTGAGAATCACAAGGATACCAACAATAGCCTCTGGTAGGAAAAAAAGACCTAGAAATGTGACTCAAAAAGTCAAAACAACAGTACATAATCAAATAGTATGTTTACAACACTCTGCAACACATTCATAGGGTTTTGTCGTGCATATAAGAGTTACTATAGAACAAATAACATACTAAAAAATGCATTCACGACACTGCGATGCTTACACAAAGTTCTTCCACGCATACAACAATTATTGTAGAACAAATAACAGACTAAACAATGCATTCATGATATTGCAATGCTTACACAGAGTTCTGTCATGCATACAACAATTACTACAAAAATAATAGACTATACAATGCATTTGCGACACTGCGAAACTAGAGCGACACCAACAACTCCAAACACCCAAAAATTCATGGCAAGCATTTCCAAAAATTTAAACCAAAGAATACAATAATCCCAATCAACATATTTATAATTGATTTATTTAAATTTCTTAGCAACCCATAATTTACCACAGACAATATTTTGCAAACAAGCTTTTCAAAAATAATTACAAAGAAGGATAAAACCTCCAACATGGTAATAGTAGAAAATGGACAATGAAATTAGATGAAGCACAATCCCAAATTCAAATCCAAGCCAAAATCAAGAATTTTGCAATAATGAAAATAATCTCCAGCAAGCCAACCCCCCAACATTGCTCAGAAAGCCCTAAAAATATAATTCCATTCAAAGCTATGAAATATGTTGGCTTAGTAAAAAATAATTAAAATATATTTCACACCTACCCTACCCAAAACCAAGGTGAAAATAATATAAAATAATATTATTTAAATTACCCAAAACTCTCCACCAATCATAAAATAGGGTGGTAGTGTGAATAATAATAACCAAAAGGAGTAAAAAGAGAATTAAACGAATAAGAATAACCCAATAATTATAAAACCACAAAATAATACAAATATATAAACAAACAATTATATAATAATATATTCACAATCACAACTCCCAAGATGGCCAATCATAACAAGCGGTAAGTACATAAATAATAACAAATAAATAACCAATAAATAAATAGATAAATAAATAAACAATAAAGTAAATAAAAATAATTAAAATAATAAATAATTAAATAAACAATAAATAACACAACAATAAATAAATGAATAATAAATAAATAAATATTAAATCCAATAAATCAAAGGCTCAAATAATAAATATTCAAATAAACATTAAACCATATAATAATAATAATGAAAGGCACCAATAAAATATGAATCCATAAAATAACATTAATAAATAATAATTCTCAAATAATAATAGTCACACATTAATATAAACTATTAATGCCATCCATCAATTTATTTTAATGCTTAATAAACTATGTGAATCAATTAATTACTAATTTAATAAATAATCACAACTCACAAGGCAACCCAACATAGAGTTGAACAACATACCACATGATGCTAAACCAATGACTCAAGCCAAGACACTAACTGACAAGGGTATCAACTTAAGCCTAGAGTGTATAGAAGGAACTCATGTCACCTCTGATCAACTTGCCATTGGAATAAAAACACGCTCAGACCTGTGAAACTAGGTGGAGTTGATGTCTAGTACCTACAAACCAGCAACCACCGATAACCACGATACAACATATACCATAATACATATATCACAAATGATCAGGAAAGTCATAGAGAATTACAACTTCATATCATGCTTGCAATGAGGCATCATCCCTATCATGAATATAGTAGTAAGACAATCACAACTAGCATAATGACATCTCATCCAACATAGCCATGAAATGAGATTAGTGTAATCAAAACACCATCAAAACCTCATAGCAATGTGATCCATCAAAGAATAGTAAGTGAATATAAATAATCAAATGTAAATCCATCATCATAATAGTCAAGGATAGGTATCACCATCCACATAAGTCATCAGGTATCAAATGTCCATATGAAAGCCTAACATCATCAATAAGCATCTAAGATACAAAACATGAATCAAAACATCACATAAGAGTCTAATCAATTCTATCAAAGCATAATAAAAAAGGTAACTCGAGGAGGGACACTACACTTATTCCCATGGGAGCCGCAACTATTATGGCTACAACCCCCCCATGGGTTGAAGTGTCACAGATTGTGAATTGTGACCCTCCCCTTCTCATGGGGGCCACGACTATTAAGGCTACATCCCCCATGGGTTGGGGTGTCGTAGTCCACGGGCTGTGACCACCCATCCCATGGGAGCCGTAGCTACCATGGCTATGACCCCCATGGTTGGGGTGTCGTAGACCTTGGGTTGTGACATCCCACCCATTGGGTGTCATAGGCCAAGGTCGACCAAGGGGGTGCTTAATTTTTTTTTTTCTTTAAATTATTTTTTATAATATATATAACATATATTTATATATATATATATTAATATATGTATATGTATATATATATACATACATACACATATATACATGTATGTATGTATGTATCTATATATATACACATATATATGTACATATATATACACATATATATGTACATATGTATACATATATATATATATATACATATAGATACATACACACATACATATATATGTATGTATATATATGTATATATGTATGTATATATACATATATGTATGTGTTCGTGTATATACATATATATACATATCTATACACATGTATATACACATATATATGTATGTATGTATATATACATACATACATACATACATACATACATACATACATATATATACATACATACATACATACATACATACATACATATGTATATATATTTGTATATATATGTATGTATATATGTATATATATAGATATGTATGTATGTATGTATATTTAGAAATAAAAAATAACAATTCCTTCTTTTATAATATGCAAGGATATATTTGTTGTTATGCAGATTATTGATATAATTATCTCTACTTATACTTGATTGCAACAAACATATATAAATAAATTTCAGATTTTTATTTTTTTTCACCCCTAATTAGAATCTCCTTTTTTTTGAACCAATCATATAAAATTTTCTCATATGCGTATGAGAACATGTGTGTGAGTACGAGAAAAAAATTATGAGAACATTCTTTTAGGGTTAGGGTTATTCTTTGTTAGTTGACTTTATATGTTGCCCTAAAATTACATGATATAAGTGGCTGGAATGCATAAGGCATTGTAATGGTGTTGTACTAATTTACTGGATAATAAGAAAAGATTGGACGACTGTGTTCTGTGGATGTAGCCCATTTTTTTGGTGAACCACATTAAATCTTTGTGTTATTTATGTTATGCAATTTTCTTCATCTTTTGTGTTTGTATCAACATATAATTGTTAATTTGTATTTTCTTTGGATCTACCTAAACCCTAACACCTCAAATACACAAATATATCATAAAAAAACACTAGCAGAAATCTATCAAGATAAGTCCTAAATACTCCATTCATCAAGCTCATGAACACTGAGGGCACATTGCTAAGCCCAAAAGGTACCATTGTAGACCCATAATGTCCATATCAAGTACAAAATATTGTCCAATGAATATACGCCTTGTGAATCCTTAGCTAGTACTACCTTGACTTAAGATCTATCTTAATGAAGACCCTAGCATCCTTAATTTGATCAAAGAGATCATCAATCCTCAGCAAAGGATAACGATTCTTCACCATCACCTTATTCAGCTATCGATAATCTATGTACAAGCCAAGACATCCATCCTTCTGAACAAAAAAAATAGATGCCCCCAAAGGAGAGACACTAGGATGAATGAATCCCTTAGCCAACAAATTATCCAATTGCAACCTCAACTCACTCAACTCCTAAGTAGTCATACGATAAGAGGCCTTAGATATAGGCTCTTCTCTTGGGACTAAGTCTATCCAAAAATCAATGTCATTCTTAGGTGGCATACTTGGTGTTTCTTAGGGATAAATTCATCATTTCTAGAATAATCAGATTATTAAGAGAGAATCACAACTCTAATCTAATAAAAAATGCTCCTAAATGACAATGAAACAATGCTAAATCAATTGAATAATGCAAGAAACTAATTTAAACTCCCTCAATTGATGTAACAAGGCTTCCATTGCTCTTCTCCAAATTGTGGATGTAGGATGGATCTCAGGTGTTGTACTAAAATTCCTGCATAAAATAGACAATTTCTTTGAAGATTATAATTCTATGATTCTAGCTTGAATTGGGAAAATGATCTTGTATTTATAGTTTTTTGAGACAGTTTGGGTGAGATATTGAACTGAAGTGTTGATTGATAGTTCACTAATTTTGATTTATCAGTTAAGTGAATTGATTGATCTGTCAATAGGATATATTTATTTGTTAACTCATTTGATTGATCAGTGGACTGAATATATTAGCCAGTTGACTAAATTGATTGAAGAGAAGACTAAATTGATTGATTAATCAGAAAAGGTGATTTTGAGTGAAAAGAGGAAATTGGAGAGTTAACTGATTAAACTAATTTGATCAATTAGTTATGATTTTCAACACGTGTTGTAGGAGATTGAATTGAAATTCAATTTCATTTTAATTTGGATTTTTGAATGATGAAATGCACATGAGATTAACTGAAATTTATTGAAATGTAGATTTGGTGAAATGTGAATTTGAGAGAAATGAAATTAGATGGAATTAATTGAAATTTAAATTTGGGGATTCAGAGGAGTAAATTAATTAATTAAATAATTTGAATACAATTATTTAATCATTAGAAATAGGATTAATTAAATAGTAAAGATTATTTAATTAAGGGAATTGATCGTAATTAATTAAATAGTTAATATTTGAGAAAGGGGTTATTGATGAATTGATTAAAGGATGGAAATTGAATGATTAATAGTGTTGAAGGGTGATGATTGAGTTAATTCAGAAGAATAATTGGCCTAATTAAATAATTAAAGAATTCCTTAATTAATTAGGATGAATAATTAGTGTGCGATTAGTGACATTTTTAGGTGTCTACACTTGGAATCTCACTAAGGAATACATCTAAAAACTCTTGAAGAATAGGATGATGATGAAATATATCATCATGACTCTCTCCCTCATCCAACTCATTCATCCTCACTGCAAACAATTGACAACTCTACCACACATAATGCTTCAACTGCATAGCACAGATCATGTAAAGAGAAATAGGTTGCACACCTACTATCTCCACATTCTTACCACTATCATCCAGACATTGTACCCTCTTATCATGATAATAAATCTTAACCTGATGAGCCTCAAGTTGATCCATACCTAACACAACTCCATAGGACCCTAAATAAAGAACACAAAGGTCTACATAGGTGGAACATACTGTCAAATCCAACACACAACCATGCACAAGAGAAATTTATACCACCTTAGACACCGTATCTAGCTCAACCTACCACCTATCATCTTTCTTTGCCATTGCAATCCTGTATCGCTCTACTAAAGATGGAGATATGAAAAAATATGAAGCACTAGAGTCAAATAATACTGAGCAATAAATACAACCTATCTCATCTGAACTCTCCATGATTGTACCTTGATGCTCAACTTGAAAGTTATCAACTACCACAAATACACAATGAGATCTCCCTGCATCACCTATTGTAGGCTCTAAAGCTGCCAACTATTGAATAGACATTTGAGTAGATCTTTGAGGACAATTTGTTGCAATATGACCCTATAGGACACAAGTGAAACAAAATCCTCTGCTAAAGCCATGACTAATTGAAGGTGCATTGGACTATTGGAAACTACCTCTATTAGAGTTCCACTGAGAACTATGCATTGACTCAGTGGTGTGAAAGTGAATAGCATACTACCTGCTATGTCCCTATATGACTTCAATCTCTACCTACGAATAAAATCCTAATTCTGAGAACTCTTCTTCTTCTAAAAACATCCACCCTTGAATGATGAAGAGTAACTCCTAGCAAATCCCAATGCTGAGACTGTGCACCTCTCACAACTAATCTTGAAGTTGGAGATCTGACAGTTTGCACACTAGGCGTAACTCCCAAAGCCAAAGTTAGGTTATCCTCAACTAAGTGTGCCTTGTCCACAACTAACTCCATAGTCTTGAGTTCAAAAACTTGAACTCCTCCACTAATATGGTCATTAAAGCCTCTAAAAAAATGTTTCAGTAACATAGCCTCATCATCTACGATCCTTACAAATTGCTTAAGCTCAAAGAACTTGCACTTGTACTGCTCAACTATCATATTCTACTAGCTTAAATCATGAAACTCATCAAACTTACTTCTACCCCAAAGATCTGAAAAAATGAGAATGAAACTAGTCTAGAAACAACTCCCATGAAAATATTGCAATATCCAAATGCATCTTCTGCTCCTCCATACACCACCAAGTAGAAGCAAAATCACAAAGATGCATGATCGCACACCTAGCTTTGGTATTAATTCTATACGGGTGCATAGAAAAACACCTACCCAAATCCAAGAGCCAAGTCTCAGCCTCCAAACCACTACTATATCCATCAAAAGTGGGAGGATGAGACCTCAAAAGATCCCTCATGTGACCTATTGCAATCGCATCTTGATCAGGTACTACATTAACTCTCCTCCGAGGTGAACATGAACACTCACTCCTGATACTCCTCTCTATCCTAATGATCAGAGTGACAAGATTCCTCCTACTAATTCTCTTCCTACCTTGGCCTTAAATGACGAAGGAGCTCCTAAAGCACATTAACCAATCGCAGAATCAAATCACCACCCTGCTGATCCTACTGCTACTCCTCTTACTTTGTGTTGGCATTATGTGAACCGGTATGTGGACATAATGACATTGTATGTTGTCATTGATGTCAATATATTGAAGAGGTGTGAACCAGCATATGTGAGAACCGGTATAACACTGTGAACTGACATTTGTGCCAAAGTGAAGCGGTGTGCTTGTTCAAGGTGAACCGGCATATGGTTATGGGAACTGGCACATGGAAGTGTTGTATGATTACCGGTTGGTAGTCTCAACTTCAGGGTTTTTGGTTGAAGTGCTTCAAGCCTATTTGGCTCAACCGGTGACATTGTGTGATGAGTTAGCATTGTAATGAAGAACAGATCATGTTGCCACATCAGCCTTGTGCACGTGAAGGATCTTGCATAAAGGAGATTGTTCCTATCTACCTCAGGAATGTGCGAAGTCTGTAAAACAATGATAACATGTGATGGGTTATCAGCCACCATGAAGACTCTTGCAATTAATGGAATGTTCTCAACGGTCAGGATTGAATCGTTTGAATTCCTTAACCTAACAGGTTTAGGGTTTAGGGTTTATGCTACCAACCTATCTGTTTTCCTACAAGGTCGATGTTGTGTCTCTTTTTGAGGTTGTTGGCAAAAGTTGTGTGTGTGTATCCAAGAGAAGGGATACGTGATTCTTGCTAGAGCAAATGGAGAGAAGTGATACCTATAGAGTGTAAGTGGAGAAGGTGAAGAGGAGCTTAAGTAGATTTGCATTGGCATTGAGTGTTGTTACCAGATCATTGTAATACCTGTTGATCTCTAACCACCTCAATAGTTGGAAAATCCCTTAACAGGGTAGCCTTAACCAACTTGCTGAAAATCCTTTAATAGGGTAATTCAAAGCTACTGAGTTCGGAATCCTTTAGCTATTGAGTTCTTGAAATCCTCTAACAAGGTAACCTTTAATAGGGTTTAACCCTTAACCAGGTATTGTAGCCATCCCTTAACCGGGTGATCTCTAACAGGATTTGTTCCTAGCAGAACCTTTTGTAATGTCTCTAACTGGATAAGGCTCCTAACATAGCGGACTTCTAAAGAGTTCAAAAACAACTTGTGGGTATTCATCCCCACCATGGTTTTTCCCAGTTGGGTTTCCACGTGAAAAATATGTGTGTCATGTGTGATGCTTTTATCTTGTGATGCTTTGCTATTATCTGTCAAGCATATGATGGTTTTGTGTTTTATGCCTGTCAATAAAACATGTTGAACTAGCTGTTATTATGATCTGATGATAGATTACCTATTTATGCATAAGGGTGAAATGGTAGTGTAGTTTTGATTTGAGTGAAAAGCTAAGTGAGTAACTGGTTAATGCTTGTCTCAGACATTCTTATCTTTACCAGTTGCACTCTGTTTCAAACCGGTGTCACTATCTGCCAGTCATTTGAAGTGTCTGCTGTCAAACTAGTTTTGGACTGTATTTTTGTCTGTATTGATTCACCCCCCCCTCTCAGTACTGGTTTGGTACTATTTTCTCATCATTAAGTTATCAATTGGTATCAGAGCGTCCTCCAGGTCCTCTATGCTATAAGCTTAACTACTTGAGGTAAAGATCCCAGTCTAATGATGAAGAGGGAAGGTCCAAAGTTAAACAGAGAAAATTTCAGTATATGGAAAGATAGAATGAAGATATTCATTAGAAGCATGGGTGCTCAACACTGGAGCTATTTTGAGACTGTCTATGTTGCTCCTACCGGTACCCTTACCGATGACCAAAAGAGAGAGATGTAGGAGAATGGGCAAGTCATGGAAGCCCTAATTAGTAGTTTATCTAACATTGAGTTTATTGATGTTCAGGATAAGGCAAATCCCAAAGAGGTATGGGATACTCTTGAAAATATCTATGGCGGTGATGAGCATGTAAAACAGGCTAAGGAAGAAAGCCTTAGAGGGAAGTTTGAAGATAAGCTGATGGTTGAAGGTGAGACCATTCAACAGTATGGAATAAGGATCAAAACCATTGTTGGAGATATCAAGAGTGCATGTGGTAAAATAGAAGATGCCACTATGGTAAGCAAAGTCCTGAGATCCCTATTGCCGGTCTATGAAATAAGGGTTGCTACTATTCAGGAGCTAAGATCAATAGACAAGACTAAGGTATCCTTAGACTCCATCATAGAAAAGTTGACAACCTATGAGCTAAATAGTTTTGATGGCAGTGTTCAAAAGATTGAATCGGCTTTTAAAGCTTCTGCTCTACCATCCAGAAAAGGAAAAGAAGCTAGCACTAGTGGTGAACCAAGACAAAGTAGAGAAATGGATGATGAGGAGATTTTGATGGCATTTGAAGCTCTCCTTTCTAGGAAACTTCCAAAAGGAATTGGCAAATACAAAGGTAAGCTAAATTTGAAATGCTTTTCTTGCAACTGGATAGGACATATTGTTGTAAACTGTCCTAATGGTGACAACAAGGACAAACTAGAAAGGTTCAAGAAATTCAAAGGAGGAAACCAAAGAAACTATTTTGTGGCAGTTGATGAAGGTGTCACAGATGAAGAATCAGAGGATGAAGAAAATGAAGATATTGTGTTTGTTTCTGTCAAAGAAGATGTGTTAGACAAGAAGGCTCTTGTCTCCTGGTTTGATAATTCCAATGAGTGGATCATTGACAGTGGTTGTTCTCACCATATGACTAGTGACCAGAGCAAGTTTCTATCCTTGGAGGAGTATGATGGTGGTGTGGTTCACTTTGGCAATGATGCACCATGCATGGTCAAAGGAAGAGGGTCCATCTCTCTGAATGGAAAGAGTAGTGCTGACAATGTGTATTGGGTTGATGGTCTCAAACATAACCTTCTAAGTGTTGCCCAGCTGAATGATAGTGGCCTCACTCTAAAATTCAAGAATGGAGTTTGCAGAATCAAAGGAAAGAATGGTGAATTGGTGGCCACCGGCATGCAGACCAAAGATAACCTATTTTATCTAAATAAAAATATAAGTACATGTCTTATGGCAAAATTTGATGATAGCTGGATATGGTATATGAGACTCTGCCATGTAAACTTTGATAAGATTGTGAAAGTTAGTAAGATCAAGGCAGTTAGATGGTTTTCGGTGCTAAGAAAACTGAATAATACCTTGTGTAGAGAGTGTTAATTGGGGAAAATGTCTTCCTCAACCTTTAAAGGTAAATCTTTCACTACTGACAACTTGCTTGATCTTGTGCATACTAATTTGTGTGGTCCTATGAAAACTAGAAGTGTGCAGGGTGATAGGTACTTCATGATTCTCACTGATGACTGCTCAAGAATGATGTGGGTCACATTCTTGAAAGACAAGTTTGAAGCCTTTGTAAAGTTCAAAGCTTTCAAAGCTTTAGTGGAGAAGGAAAGCGGCAAAAGGATCAAGTGCCTTAGAACTGATCAAGGAGGGGAATTCACTTCCAATGAATTCAAGAAGTACTATGAAGAACATGGCATCAAGAGGTAATTGTCTGCCCCCCAATTTCCACAGCAGAATGGCCTTGCAGAGAGGAATAACTAGACTATGGTTGAAGCAGCTAGAACCATGTTGATTCAAGGAAAGGTAGCTCACACCTTTTGGAGAGAAGCGGTGAGTACTGCAGTCTACACAATGAACCAGGTACTCATTAAGAAAGGTAAGGATAAAACTCCTTACGAGTATTGGACCGGTAAGACACCTGTGGTTAGCTACTTTAGAGTGTTTGGTAGCAAATGTTACATCAAGAGGAGTGAACACCAGAGAAAATTTGATGCAAAATGTGATGAGGGAATATTCCTTGGATATTCCACCAAGAGAAAAGCTCTCAAGTGTTTCAACAATAGGACTCAGAGGATTATGGAAAGCATCAATGTAAGAGTTGATGAAACCTCTAAGAAAACTGAGGAAACTGACAGTGAGCAAGCCATAAATGAATCGGTTGTCAGTCAATTGAGTACCAGTAACAGTGTTCCTACACTGGCAAATGTAGATACTGATACTGATGGAGATGAGGATGAAGAAGAAAAGCAAGAGGAATCCATCAAGACCATTCCTCTGTATGTCAAGCTAAATCATGATCCTAATCAGATCATAGGAGATAAGGATGTAGGAATCCTTACAAGAAGAAAGGTCAGAGAAAACTCATGTATGATATCTGAATTTGAGCCTAAATCATTTAAAGAGGCACATAAAGATGAAGACTGGATCAAGGCAATGGAAGAGGAACTTGACCAGATAGAGAAAAATGGTACATGGTCTTTGGTACCTAGATCGGAGCATAAAAATGTCATTGGTACCAAATGGGTCTTCAGAAATAAGCTGAATGAGGATGGCACAGTGATTAGAAACAAAGCCAGATTGGTATGCAAAGGATATGCTCAAGAAGAAGGAGAATACTATGGAGAAACCTTTGCTCCTATAGCCAGATTGGAAGGGGTTCATATGCTTCTTGCATATGCAACTTTTAAAGGTTTCAAAGTATATCAAATGGATGTAAAATCTGCATTCCTAAATGGTGTACTTGAAGAGGAGGTGTATATTGAGCAACCAGATGGGTTTGCCCTATCTAAAGATAGTGACATGGTATGTAGGCTACATAAAGCCCTATATGGACTAAAGCAGGCACCTAGGGCATGGTATGAATGTCTGCATTCCCATCTTGTGAAGATTGGATTTGAATGAACAAGTGAAGATACCAATATCTACTTGAAGTCTAAAGGAGATTAGATCCCGATCTGTGAGGTATTTGTTGATGACATTATCTTTGGTGGAGATGACAAGTTGAGTCATGAATTTGCAGATGAGATGAAGAAAGAGTTTGAAATGTCACTCATAGGGGAGATTAAGTTCTTCATTGGACTCCAGATCTAGCAGATGAAGGATGGAATCTTTATCACTCAGTCCAAATATGTCAAAGAAGTGTTGAAGACTTTTGGCATGGAAGATAGCAAACCGGTTGGTACACCGATGGTGACTAGTTGTAAACTATCCAAAGAGGATGACTCAGCATTGGTTGATCAAAAGGAATACCGATCAATGATTGGTAAATTGCATTATGTAGGGCATAGCAGACAGGATATTGCACATGCAGTTGGCATTACTGCAAGGTTCCAGAAAAGTCCAAGAGAATCCCACTTGGTTGCAGTCAAGTGGATTCTTAGGTATCTGAAGGGAACTGTTGACTATGGATTGTGGTATCCATATAGCAAGGATTTCAACTTGAAAGTGTTCACAGATACTAATTGGGCTGGTAATGTAGATGACCGGAAGAGCACAACCAGTGGTGCATTCTTCCTCGATGGTAGACTAGTCTCATGGATGAGTAAGAAGCAGAGTTGTATCTCTCAGTCTACAGTGGAAGCAGAGTATGTTGCAGCTTTCATGAACTACACTCAGACAATTTGGATGAAGCATGTATTGAATGGCTTCAAAGTTCCTATATCTGAACCGGTAAGTATATTTTGTGACAATACTAGTGCAATTAATATCTCCAAGAATCCGGTTTTACATTCTAGAACCAAGCACTTTGAGCTTAAGTATCATTTCTTAAGGGAAAAGGTTCAGAACAAAGAGATTGCACTGGAACATGTTTCTAGTAAGGAGTAGTTAGCAGACATATTCACCAAGTCTCTCCCAAAGACTACATTTATATACTTAAGAGGTGAATTAGGGGTACTTCCCCTTCAAGAGGTGAACTAAAGGTATATGCTCCACATCAGTCATGTATTGCATAGTCAAATCTTTCTTTAGGATTGATGTGTTGAAGGATGCTAATCCTCAGGGGGAGCAGCATAATGGAATAGGGAAGCTTGTGCCTCCACTTTGGCATTGTTGTCAAAGGGGGAGAAGATGTGAATCGAAGAAGATATCTGCAGAAATTGGGGGAGAAGATGTGAAGTGGAGAGATATCTTTGTATATTGCCATCAATGCCAAAGGGGGAGATTGTTGGCATTATGTGAACTGGTATGTGGACATAATGACATTGTATGTTGTCATTGATGTTAATATGTTGAAGAGGTGTGAACTGGCATATGTGAGAACCGGTATAACACTGTGAACTGGCATTTGTGCCAAAGTGAAGTAGTGTGCTTGTTCAAGGTGAACTGGCATATGGTTATGGGAACCAGCACATGGAAGCATTGTATGACTACTGGTTGGTAGTCTCAACTTTAGGGTTTCCAGTTGAAGTGCGTCAAGCCTGTATGGCTCAACCGGTGACATTGTTTGATGAGTTAGAATTGTAATGAAGAACAAATCATGTTGCCACATCAGCCTTGTGTGTGTGAAGGATCTTGCATAAAGGAGATTGTTCCTATCTACCTCAGGAATGTGTGAAGTCTATAAAATGGTGATAACGTGTGATGGGTTATTAGCCACCATGAAATTGGTGAAAATGGATGATGGAGAATGTCTTGAGATTGGATCAAGACTGTTGCAATTAATAGAATGTTCTCAACGGTCAGGATTGAACCGTTTGAATTCCTTAACCTAACAGGTTTAGGGTTTAGGGTTTATGCTACCGACCTATCTGTTTTCCTATAAGGTCAATGTTGTGTCTCTTTTTGAGGTTGTTGGAAAAAGTTGTGTGTGTGTATCCAAGAGAAGGGATACGTGATTCTTTCCAGACCAAAAGGAGAAGTGATACCTGTAGAGTGTAAGTGTAGAAGGTGAAGAGGAGCTTAAGTAGATCTGCATTAGCATTGAGTGCTGTTACCAGATCATTGTAATACCTGTTGATCTCTAACCACCTCAACAGTTGGAAAATCCCTTAACAGGGTAGCCTTAACCGGCTTGCTGAAAATCCTTTAATAGGGTAATTCAAAGCTACTGAGTTTGGAATCCTTTAGCTATTGAGTTCTTGAAATCCTCTAACAAGGTAACCTTTAATAGGGTTTAACCCTTAACCAGGTATTGTAGCCATCCCTTAACCAGGTGATCTCTAACAGGATCGGTTCCTAGCAGAACCTTTTGTAATGTCTCTAACTAGACAAGGCTCCTAATAGAGCGGACTTCTAAAGAGTTCAAAAATAGCTTGTGGGTATTCATCCCCACCATTGTGTTTCCCAGTTGGGCTTCCATGTGAAAAATATGTGTGTCATGTGTGATGCTTTTATCTTGTGATGCTTTGCTATTATCTGTCAAGCATATGATGGTTTTGTGTTTTATGCCTGTCAATAAAACATGTTGAACTAGCTGTTATTATGATCTAATGATAGATTACCTGTTTATGCATAAGGGTGAAATGGTAGTGTAGTCTCGAGTTGAGTGAAAAGATAAGTGAGTAACTGGTTAATGGTTGTCTCAAACATTCTTAGCTTTACTAGTTGCACTCTATTTCAAATTGGTGTCACTGTCTGCCAGTCATTTGAAGTGTCTGCTGTCAAACCAGTTTTGGACTGTATTTTTGTCTGTACTGATTCAGCCCCCCCTCTCAGTACTGGTTTGGTACTATTCACTCATCATTAAGTTATCACTTTGAATCTCCATAAACCTCAAAATGAGGATTCCATCAAGTACCCATACAACCACTATGTCCACGACCTTTACCTCTAGCAGGCATCTTGTCTAACCAAGATGCAAGGATCTATGAGATAATATCTAGGGCAAATAAAGCAAGAAAACAAATAGCTATAGAAACATCAACTACTCTACTACTATATATAATAGGGTTAATCATAAAACTAGAGTGCCTAGTGTATGAACATGGGCCTTGATACCAAATGTAATGCCCACCAGAATACCCTAGAGAAATATAACCATATAACATGCATATAGAGATTGTTTTAAAAAAAATAATAAACTAATACAAAACATATAACTCCACTAACATATTTATCTAATTTATCATCATATAGCATGATCCAAAATGATACATACATCAACTAACTATGAAAATAATTGAATCCAACAAACATAAGTATGCAAGTAAAAATGATCTTCTTCACATAGCTCATCTTTTCCCTAGGGTATCTCAACATCATTACTTAATCTTTCATTAAACACATAACAATATTATGCCAACCACCTCAAGCTTTTGCATACTAATATTTACTACTTACATCAACATAAGAGAACATCCCTTTATCTAACTATCATGAATACATATTAATATATTCCAATTGCCATTAACCCCTTAGATTCATTTTAAGAGCACCAATCCAAATGTTCCTAATTCCCAATTCTCATATTCATTATCTAAACCATACTCTCTAATTAGATTATTCATTCACATCAACTTAATACCAATGCATAACCATAACAAAAAGTTATATACAATAAGGACATAACTTCATTAACTTATTCCATTCAATACTAATCTAAGACATCATAAATCCCAATCCTTATCTCCATAAATGAACACTATCCAAGATACAACATAGATCTAACAAGGAATACAACAAGATGTGATATTACAAGAATCATGATCTCTATCCTATTACATCATTTCAAATATACATGTATCACATATGTTCTACTATATAAATATCACATGAATCATACTACACCAATTTGCTCCAAGATTTCCAATCCATAGCCAAAGAAATTAATAAGAACTCACAACTACGCACATGAGCATCCAATGGAGAAAGAAACATCCCAATAGAAGAAGGCATAAAACCACCCAACCATGTGGAGCCATAAGGAACCACCCCCTGTGCTACAGAGAATGGCACAAGATCTTACACTCACTCTAGATCTAGGATGACACCTAACAACCAAAGGATACAACCGAACCTCCTCAAATGAAAACCACAAGAATAATGCTCTAACACACAACAAGGCTTAAGGAACTAGGATCTACATGTAGGGAAGAGTGTCATCACATGATATCACCAAAACAATATAGGTATCCTAGATAGGGGGAGTTGAAGCTCCATGTTCTCGACATCCATGATACACATGTGGAACCATCTCAACCTTTGAGGAATTCAAGAAAGTTTTGTTTATTCAGTTACCAGATCTTCCCAAACCTCATCCCGAGTCTATACAAGTACCCTAGGATATGAGATGGGGTATCAACAATTCATTTTATTATGTTATTAAGATGAATTACTACTACCCATCCCTCCTAAGATTAATTCATTATGTTATCACTTGACTAAATAATACACTCCCAATGAGCTATCCGAAAGGTCTAGATCCCAACTCCTCACATAAGGAATCCTAGAAATCCATTTCTCATGACCTTGGTAGACTCATGGCAGCCCACTCTCCCTAAACATGCACCTATACTTGAGGGCAACCACATACTCAAATACAAGAACAAGGGCTCTCAAGCATCATAACTTGAATAGCTAAGGTTCCAACCACATGAATGTAAACAATAAAGAATAATAATATCAATATGATAGCCACATAAGCAACACAAAATTACAAAGCATCCAAAATCTACAAATATCATTATAACCTTAAGAGCCTAAAGAAACAAAAAGGTATTACTCATCTTTCTTATCATATAATAATGCAAATAATCAATCATAATTGATAATATAGTCCCAGATCACCACAAGACACTCAGGAAACATAGACACAACCTTTGGAATATCAAAATACCAAATCAGAAAGCTAAAGACTAACTCAGAAAGCCAAAAACTATCACAAAATTTCAAAAAATAGTTTGGTACTTTTATCTAGCAAAGTGAAGCAATTAAAAACTAGTGCAATGCTTTTGTAAAGCAATTAAAAACTAGTGCAATGCTTTTCCATAGCAGTTTAGTGCTTATGACTCCTGAAACGATGTGTACATATTATTGTGCAACACATTCACAATACCAAGTAGTGCATCCTGTTAGCACATATTTTTGCAAAACTATTTTGTGCTATCTATTGATGTTTTATATGTATATTTTCATGATGAGAGAATTTATGGCTGGATTGCATGTCTAGGAGATATGTTTCTTTGTAAGAGAAATCCAATTGTAGCCTGAATCTACATGAACAAGTATCACTTGGGCATATTAAGGGATGGCATTAAGTATGGTGACATTGTGATAACCTTCATCATGATAGTCTTTGCATAGAAAGAGCACATTTTGGGGCTCATCAGAGAAGCAGGGTCATGAGTACATTTAGAGATGTTTTCAGTGCCTTAGAAGTCCATTAGCATGGTTGTGGAAAGTTACATTTGTGAAAGAAATCCTTCTCTACATAAAATATAAAATTATGTTTATCGGTGTAAGTCACCCCGATAAGATTGCCTAAGGAGATAAAGGTGCGTGTCGATTGACAAAACTCACACTGATGAGTCCGATGGCATTTTCTCAAGGTGCGATCAACATAAAGAAGTTTGGCGAGTTAGTAACCCATTGAGAAGAGCTACACCGATAGCATAACAAAAAGGCAGAGTCATTGGTATAGCATTCATTATCGAAAGCACGGGGAAAAGGTTACCCTGATACCTGATGAGGTTATCAATAGAACTTCTACCGATGTCAGATGGAGTGGAATACTTGTTGGCGATGTCATTGGGTCATCAGAAAGTGTCATCTTATGCTACCCTGATACCTGATGGACTAGGTGGCGAAGGCAGTGTTATCAGCCTAACCTACTCCAATGAGGTGATACCAAAAGGAGGAGAAAAATAAGTCATCGAGGTAACTTAAAACCATCAGGGAGAGGTGTTTTAGGTTATGCCAATACCTGATGAGGAAGATAACTGAGCATGGAGAAGAAGACTTGATTGGGATAAGTTACACTGATCGAAGTCAAAGTCATTGGGATATCATTGTCGCATCAGGAGGAGACATTTTTTGTTACACAGATACTTGATGAGAAAGCAGAGATAGGTGTGAAAAAGGAGATCTCATCAGGGAAATGCATGCTGATAGACCAGAGAAGTAAAATGATGCACAAGTGTGAGAGTGATGACATCAGGTCATTAGAGAAACATAAAATGAGTTGTTCCGATACTCGATAAGGTGACCCAATGTAGCAAACAAGATGCAGTCAAGTGGGAGGAGTTGAGGTTCCAAATGTGGCTTGAATAGGACCTTTAGTACTTGCTGCAAATACACAAATGCATGAGCCAAGACAATTTGATTATGCTACCTACACTATCGAGAAGATGCATGCACGTTTCTTAAGTAATCAGAATAACCCTGACAAATCTTTTAAGTTTTATTCATCGTTGATGCATATTATCTTATTTTATGGATGACCTAGAGGTTTGTGGCCTGAAGAATTGAAATTAAATGTTCATGGTAAAGATGGGAAAGAGTAGCTAGTACAATTGTGGGTATCACTATGGGATTCTCGGTTCATGAGATCTTATTATGTCAAATTTGAAGAGTTTTTTGTTCAACCATTATACAGAGCTTTTGGGGTTTCTTGTGATGGATCATTTTTAGAAGAAATTAAAATATTTCTTCGACCCCATGAGCATGGAGATACAAGGGTGAATCATAATTGTGGTGATTGGTATGTATGTCAAGACTTCACATATGTTAGGGTTTTTGGATTCGAAGGTCCTCCCTATGTGCTACCAAAGCTTGCGCCAGACCGAATTTCTTACCTAGAGATTGTGAGACAAATGAGTGTCTCTAATGCACATCATTTTGGGGGTGCCCACAAGAAAGTCTTTCTACCTGGGACTCTGCATTTTGATGATTTCACCATTGTATCCACAAAGGCATATAAAGTCATTGACAGAAGGTTAATAGAAGATTATAATCTCTATGAGCACACAAGTGGGAAAAATTATGACCCAGAGGGCTATATACACCAAAGAAGAAAAGGGTAGTATCTTGGTGATTATTTTCATGAGCATATTGAAGCTTTGGACATCTTCAAAAACAAGGAATCTGAAGAAGCTATGCAAATTTTTTAGGATTTGAATCAGAAATTGGAAGAAAAAAGACAAAGATTGCAGGAAATGGAGGAAGAAGAAGAAGTTGAAAGTGAAATAGGTGAGAATGAGGCTATCTCGAGGTTTAAAATGCCTGAAAAGGAGGAGGAACCTGAAGCACACGACCAATTTTTTGTAAGACTGAATGCTGATTTGGATGTTAGGCTAGAAGAGCATACATCTTTTGTGTCAGATGATGAATTTATTAGATTGAAGAAGTTTAAGTCCTTCTTGTATCATTTCAAAGGAAAGAGGCTAAGAGAAGCAATGGCATATGTGACACTAGAGAATGATGCAGAGATGCTTAGAAAGCCGAAGGCTGAAATAAATTCAGAGTTAGAAGGCATGACCCCTCAAAGGGGAAGGCAAATTCTTATAGAGGCAGGAATCATTCTTTTCCCAAGCTGGGACCTTAGTGCATCTTTGGTTTTTAATAGCCTATTGCATTCAGATAAGAAAGATTTCAAGTTAGACATTTAGGGCATAAATGATATTTTATTGGATCAAGATATGATTCAAATGATGAGGCTATGCTTTTATGGGCCCTTTATCCTCTGAATAAGAAGCCAAATATTATAGATGTGGACAAGGCTTTCGGTCACATGATGAAGTTAAGGGTTGGTAAAGTGGATCCCATGGTCACAACGGATATGGGAATTGACATTTCCAAATTAAATAAGGCACAAATGAGGATGTTGGCAAGAGAAACAGGGAAATACAAGTCACTGGATGAAGAACTCTTGAGAAGTAGAGGCCAGCCTGTATCCCAAATAGCAGATGAATCAAAACTAAAGAAGAAGTGTGAGGAATTGCATAAAGAAAACAAGAATTTGAAGGAGAGAATGCAGAACATAAGGGAAAACACAACATGTGTCTTACTGTCAAAGAGATTTGAAAAATTAAATGGAGTTCTTGAAGACTTCTAGACAGTTTACCATAAGAATATGGATAATAGTTTGTCACATAAGAGACTTTCTGACAGATTGCATATGCTCCTGCAGGATAAGAAGGCTAGTCAAATAGACAGTGCTATTATTGAAAAAAATCCAAAGACTGATGAAAAAACATGATAATTTTGATGAAGCCTTGAAGGTTGAATATAATGATTGTTAGGAAATTGTGCAACATGGTATTCCAAAGGTGATGGACGAAACATGGCAAATTAAGGACAAAAATGTATGGATTACAAAATGTCAATCATTACTTAATGCTTCCCTGGGTATTGTACGGGTTGACACCTTGGATATGGTAGCTACAACGGACCAGTTGGAAAACTTTGTGACTATAGAGATGGCAGCACTGGATATCATCTTCAACTCTAGTACTTACAAGGATGAGGCATACCTTCAACATATTCAGAAATGTGGCTTGGTCCTGGATGGCTAGAGTTAATTTGAGTCAAAATGTAATATGTTTTGTAATGTTGTTAGTTGTTATAGCAGTTAGGGAGTTATTAGTTAGGTTTTTGTTAGTTTTAGTTTGTACTAATGAAAGGGTGTGTCCTTTCATTTGTGTCTTTTTAGTCACATATGTATAGGAAATCATTTTTGTATACATGAGGGGTACACAATAAGAAAAAACTCCTATCTTTAAGATTGTCTATTGGAACTAGTAGTGTTATGTAAAACAAGTCTGTAGAAATGAAAAGTCATTTTGTGCAAGCAAGTATATCATGAAGTACCTGTGAGTTTGTAGCTTTTGTATACCTTTTTATTCCAAAATTAATCTATGTCACATGGTGTTGATGAATCAAGTTCTTTGGATAAATCTAATTAGGATTTGCTGCATCATGCCATCATATGCTGTTGTGTAGGAAACAAAATTATTTTTGTTATTCTTGCAACACATAATGAAACCATTGCATTGATAGTCTTGCATATTTGTAAGTTTTTCAAACTGTCTTCAAAGTTGATTGTGAATATTTGTCCACTAAGTAACATATAAATTGTTAGATAAGGCATTGGTCTATTGTTAGTTTTCTGTGAGTAAATTTTGTGTGCATAAGGTCCTCATCAGGGAAACATACTTCTTATTTCTATCAGTATTGTTTCTTCATAATTACTTAAGGTTCCAACAACACTCTTTTATAAGAATTCATTTGCTATTAATTACATTCAATTTTTCAAATTAAAGCAAGTTAAAAGCACATAATAAAGCGTAGTTGCAAGAAACATTTTTCCATTCCTTCAAATAGCTAAATTGATAAGTTTAAATTCACTATAAAGAAGTCTCTTTGTGCTTTGGAGATTAAGGTGTACCCGCCTAGGTCTAGTGGAGCCTAAAGTGCTGAGGAATTTGGTCTTTGACTATTCCTATTCGTTGGCCAAGGCTGATTGAGAAATCAATAAGAGATTTGGCAAAGCTCTAGGATTTCCAATATGTAGTTTTTGGAACCAACAAATTGGTGACTCTACTAGGGAGTTGTCATAGGAAGTGTTCAGAATCTTTGGTGGTTTGTTTTAGACTCTACTGGAGGAAGGAGTCTAGAAGATTAATAAAAAAAGATATATATATATATATATATATATATATATATATATATTAATGCAGGGGAGAAGGTCTCTGTACAAGGGACAAGATAATCTTGTTCAATTGAGTCCAAAGAAAAGAAACAAAGAAAATAAATCAACACCAAATATGGCATTTGGGGGTTATAAGAAGTTTCCTAGTAGAGAGGATATCTCTTTATCTGGTGATAAATTTGAAACTTTGGAGGAAAATCCTTTCTATACCTTAAATGAAAAAGATAATAATGGTGGTCGAGATGAAACCTTGACTGCTAAGGAATAGGATGAGAGGTACTAAAAAATGGCTGACTTAAATGGAGATGAATCCAAAATGGCAAAGGCTCTTAAGAGACAACCAAATTGGGCATTGCAGAAGCTCGGACTAGAAAGAGATGTTGTTCAAAGCCCTAAGTCAAACAAGGTTGAAGAAGAAAAGGGAAGAGGTGAGGGAAGTAGACTAACACCCCCTAGGTATAGTCCCCCTCACATGAGAAACATGGAACAACCATTTAGGATCTATAATAATCCATTGTCTGATGTTTTGGATAATAATTATGAAAGAAGGGATGAATGAAAAAATATACCCTACAATGAGAATAAAAGCTAGTATAATAATAGACCATGCAATAATCATAATGATGAAGGAAGAACTAGCAGTGGGGGGATTAATGGTAACTGTAATAATAGAGATAGGACCAACAATGTAAGTAATAATAGAGGTAACAGTGGTAATAATGAAAATTATGGCAACAATGGTAATGGAAACAATTGAAATGGAAATAACAATAATCAAAATGGAGGTGGAGGTAACAATGGAAACAACGGTAATAATGGAGGAAATAGAAACTATCAAACTAACAATTATGGTGGCAAACAACTTATGACTATTGGAAGGTATAAACAATTGGATTTCAGTGGGATAGCTAGATATCTGAATCAGATTTTGAATGATTTAAGGTCAGCCATCCCTAAGTTCATAGGAAATGGAACTGATTCTACAGAACAACATGTAATAAATGTAAAAAATACCATTGAATAATTTGAAATCCCTCATGAAGATGTTTTTATGAAACTATTTGTTAGTCTCTAACAGAGGATGTGGAAGAATGGTACATAAATCTTCCTGACAGGTGCATTGGTAGCTGGTAGGAGTTTCTGACACAATTCTTGGAAGAGTTTGGAGACCATAATAATACTTCATTTGCATCTCATGAGTTGACGAGCATAAAGAAGAATCAAAATGAATCGGCCTCTGAATTTAATAAGAGGTTTAATAAAGTGCTTAATAGAATACCAAGGGATATAAGACCTATTGATTCATTTTTGATTGACTTTTATTTGAGTGCTTTTGACAGCAAGACTCACCATGAGATTCTATCTCATAAGCCTACCACCTTGCATCAAGCATTTAAGACATCCATTACAATTGAAAATAATAGAAAAGATGCTAGGAGAATTGGCGAGAGAGATGATCCAAAATTATATAATCCCAAAGCAACAAAAAGGATGAGTTTAGCCAAATCATAGACATGCTGAAAGATATGAAGGGTAAGCAAAATCACAATGAGAAGCCACCCCCAAATAGGAGAAATAAGCCAATTAATTACAATAGGCCAAGGTCACATGACATGCCATACAAAAAAAACTAGAAAGATGGTAAGTCGGTGAATGCAAATCTAAGCAAAGAAACTCCTGATCCATTGAAAAAAGTAAACAATTTTGTGGAGGAATATCCATGGTGTGAAGTTTGCAATTTACCCCATGTTGCAGAATAATGTATGATTTCTCAAGGTTTGGTAGAAGAAAAGGACCATGAGGATGAGTATGAGCCCATAGTGAATGTACTTTCGTTAGATCCATTTTGGAGTAGGGATGAGGATTCATCCAAGGATGAGCAATCATCAGATGTACAATGGAGGAGAGAGAGGCAGCAATACAATGTACAACAAGTTTTGACTGATGATGATGTGGACACCCCAGCCTTGAGGATGTTGTTCCATGATGAAGAGCCAGTACATTGCTTGAGAAATTTAATAGATGGGGAAAAGAAAGCTTATACTATGACAGCAGTAGCGTAGGCAAAAAATAATTATCAGCTAAGGAACAAAATAGTGAACCCAGAGCAAGGTAAGCCATCCGAGATATTTGCAAAGGTTCCTAAAGCTAGTGGAAACAAAGAAACCATCACCAACAAAGAAAAGGGAGGTGCAGCAGAAAAAGTCAAACAAATAGAACCTCCTAAATTGACAAAGCCTATTGAAAGGAAACAAATTAATAAGCCACTTTCAAATTGTGGATCATTTATGTCTCAGGCTTTATCGGAGGTGAAATTATCTTTACCCTTGCTTGAAGTAATGAAATTTCCTAATTACAAAAATGAAACAATCAAGATTTTGTCTAACGTTGGTGAAGTCAATAAAGAGGATCATTGGCCAAGAGCTGAAGATCCACCTATTGTCTATTTGGGAACTTCTATCACTAAGAATCTTACCCAGGTTGATCCTTTTTATCTAACCTTGTTGATTAACAATAAAATGGTTAAGAATTGTATGATAGATTTAGGTGCAGCTGTGAACATAATCCCAGAAGGTGTCATGAAGGAACTTGGGATGCATGTAGATACTCCCTATGGGAAATTTTATGTATGGATAATAGATCAATCCCAGTTGTTGGAATTATGAAGAATGTGGAGTTTCAATTTCCAACATGCCCAGATGCATCATATAAAACAAACATCATAGTTGTTCAAGTGCCTCCAAATTATGGGATGTTACTATCAAGGCAATGGTCAAATTTGGTAGGGGGTATGTTCAGTTAGATCTGTCATATCCAACCATCCTGGTAAAAGGGGCAAATCTAAGGATTGATAGAGAGCCAAGATCATTCTACCTGATAGAAGAAGTTGATCCAAATGAGACAACATGTTTCCTCCAATTAGATATAGATAACTTTTAGGTAAGTGTTTCTAAACCCATTTAATGCAAAAATAATAAGCTTGAAGATACTATTGAAGCACATGAGGATAAAATCTGGAAAATGTACTTTGATGGTGCTTGCAATAAAGAAGGAAATGGAGTTGGTGTTGTTTTTGTTTCTCCTAATGAGAGATCATTCAAATATTCTTTCTTGTTAGCCTTTGAATGTACAAACAATGTTTCTAAGTATGAAGCACTCTTGTTAGGTCTTAGAATAGAAAATAAACATGGTATCAAACTACTAACAATTTATGGTGATTTAGAGTTAGTTGTATCTCAAGTAAGGGAAAAATTTGCTACTAAAATGTAAGCCTTTGAAATTACAGAAATGAGGTGTGGGACTCTATTGAATCTTTCGATGCATTTTCCATAACATGGATTGAAATATCTAACAATATTTTAGCAGATTTTATGGCTAACCTAGTAGTTAAACATAATGATATTCCTTTTGATGACATTACCTAGGTTGAAATAAAAACTAGACCTGTAGTACAAGATAACATAAAGAACTGGCAGATATTTGATGATGACAAGGATCTTTTGCAGTTCTTATTTTGTGAAGATCAGTATGAGGCCAACACATGGATTAGAATGCATATGTGGAAGAGGAGAATGGTAAGGGGTCTCTATTTGGGAAAGACATTCTCCAACTTAAAACAAACAAGATTCCAAAGGGGTTGGTGGAACTAGAGAGGTTGTTTGACAATAAAGACATGAGAAATTTCAAGCCCAACACTAAAAGTTGTGAAGAAATGGAGAAAATAAACTTGGGAATTGAAAACAATCCTAGAGAAGTTTACATTGGGAAGAATCTTACACCAAAAATTAGAACTGCATTGGTAAATCTGTTAAGAAAATACAGACATGTTTTCGCTTGGTCATATGATGACCTTAAGGCATACAGAGAGGATTTGTTCCAACATGAAATCCCACTAAAGCTAGATGCAAAACCATTTAGGCAAAAAAAAGGCCTATAAATCCCACATTGGCTCCTAAAATGAAGGAAGAGTTGATGAAGATGAGGAATCCAGGAATTATAGAGCCTATAAGGCACTCCACATCGGTGTCAAACTTGGTGCCTGTTAGAAAGAAGAACGGTGATATCAGATTATGTGTAGACTTTAGAAACTTAAATATATAATCTTTAAAAGATAATTATGCTTTGCCTAACATGGAAGCTTTGATGCAAAAAGTAACAGGAAATGAGATACTTTCTATGATGGATGGATTCTCTGGTTACAACCAAGTGAAGGTCAAGGAATCAAAAAAATACAAAACAACTTTCACTACACCATAGGGCACATACGTGTATGCCAGGATGCCATTCAGACTTACCAATGTTGGAGCTACTTTTCAAAGGGCCATGGATGTAGCCTTTGAAGGCCTCATTGATTTTATTTTAGTTGTATACCAGGATGATTTGACAACATACTCCAAGAAAGCAGAAAACCACTGTAATGATCTAGAAAAGATTTTCATCAGAGCACTAGAATATGGCATTTCTCTAAATCCAAAAAAGTGTCATTTTGGAGTCACTGAAGGTAAATTGTTGGGTCATATTATATCTAAAGATGGAGTTAGAATTGACCCTGAGAGAATTGCAACCATTGATAAAATTCAGATTCCTAAAACAGTCAAAGCCATTCAATCATTCTTTGGACAAATTAATTTTGTGAGGAGATTTGTGTCAAATTTTTCTAAGATTGTAAAACCTATTGCAAAGATGTTGAAAAGGGGTGTAGGGATAAGATGGACCAATGAAGAAATTGAGGCCTTTGTGAATATTAAAAGGGCCATCAAGGAAGCACCCATACTTAAATCTCCTGATTTCTCTAAACCTTTTCAAGTATTTTCTTTTGCTTCATTTCATACTATTGCTGCGGTTATGTTACAAAAGAATGATGAAGGTCATGAACAACTAGTGGCGTTCTTTAGCAAAACATTGCAAGCTTCTAAGTTGAATTACGATATAAATGAGAAACAAGCATATGCCTTAGTAATAGCTGTAAAATCTTTTAGACCATATTTAGTGGGAGCTAATGTCATTGCCTAGTTCCTAATGCATCAGTCAAGGATATTTTTAGGTAGGTTGAAACTACTGGGAGAAGATGAAGGTGGATCAATCAAATCCAAGAGTTCAACATTGACATATAGATTACTAAACTAGTAAGAGGTCAAGGTTTGGCTAAACTGATGACAAAAGCAAATTTGGAGGCAACACAAATAAATCAGGTAGAGTTGGAAGAGGCTCAAATAAGTATTGAAATGTGTCTTTGGTACAAGAATATTGTCTATTATTTAAAACACATGAAGTGTCAAGAGGATTTAAATGATAATCAGAAAAGAACACTTAAGCTCCAAGCATCTAGGTATGTATTGCTTAAAGGTGATTTATATTGGAAAAATAGGGATGGTATCCTTTTATTTTGTTTGGATGTTCATCAAGCACAATCTATTTTAAAGGAATTACATGAAGGTGTATGTGGGGGACACTTTTCAGTGAAAACCACTTCCCATAAAATACTCAATGTTGGTTACTATTGGCCGCAAGTCTTTAAGAATTATCATACTTATATTAGAAAATGTGAGGCTTGCCAAAAAATTTTAGGAAAGCTTAAATATGATAGAGCTCTACCACTTAGACCCATGCAAACTGAGGAACCTTTTCAGATGTGGGGTATTGATTTCATAGGAGAAATTTCAAATAAATCCAGTGGACACAAATGGATTTTGGTAGCCACTGATTACTCTACCAAATGGGTAAAGGCAATTCCTACAAGGCAGGCTACAAGTAAGGTGGTAACAAAGTTTGTTTTGGAAAATATCTTGACAAGATTTGGGGTACCCCACAAGATTGTTGTAGATAATGGGATGTGTTTTAGATCCAAAGAGTTTGCTGATTTTTGTGAAATTTACAGAATCAATTTGTCATATTCATCACCTTATCATCCCCAAGGGAATAGACAAGCATAATATAGTAACAAAAACTTGTTAAAGATCATTAAAAGGATGTTAGGTGACAACAAAAGGACATGGGACTCAAAGTTGAATTTGGTAGTATGGGCAGATAGGGTAACAATCAAGAAATCCATAGGGTTTTCTCCTTATCAACTTGTTTATGGTAAAGAAGCAAGGTTGCCTTTGAATAACCTGCTCCCAGTGTATAAATTTGTTTCAGAGGATTGTTTAGAAGAAGCTGATTTCATGGAAGACAGGATGGTCTAGTTGGTTGAATTGGATGAGTACAAAAGAGAGGCTCAACAACAAAATATACAGAGGCAAAAAATGGTGAAATCATTACATGACAAGAAGGCTTCTGATAGAACTTTTGAAGAAGGAGAGTGGGTGCTCAAGTAGAATGTAAAAGACTAGGACAAGGGCAAGCATGGAAAGTTTGAAGCACTTTGGATAGGACCATACATCATCATGGATAAAGGAGGATAAAATTCATACTTTTTGCAAGACACTGATGGTGAAATTCAGGAGTTTCCAATCCGTGCAGACTATCTCAAGCATTTCTTCTCCTAAGGAACAAGGAGTATCTTTGTACTTTAGTAGTGTAGCCTTTATTTTCTATTTTTGTTTGTGTGTGTTTATTGGTCTACTTTCTAGAGATAGGTGAGATCTTGCTATGTCCCTAAAAAGGACATACATCCCCATAAAGAGCCACTGTTAGCACATATTTTTGCAAAAATATTTTGTGCTATCTATTGATGTTTTATATGTATATTTTCATCATAAGAGCATTTACTGTTGGATTGCATTTGTGGGAGATATGTTGTTGTGTTAGAGAAATCCAATTGTAGCCTGAATCTACATGAACAAGTATCACCTGGGCATATTAAGGGATGGAATTAAGTATGGTGACATTGTGATAACCTTCATCATGACAGTCTTTGCATAGCAAGAGCACATTTTAGGGTTCATCATAGAAGAAGGATCATGAGTACATTCAAAGATGTTTTCAATGCCTTAGAAGTCCATTAGCATGGTTGTGGAAATTTACATTTGTGAAAGAAATCCTTCTCTACATAAAATATAAAATTATGTTTATCAGTGTGAGTCACCCCAATAAGATTGCCTAAGGAGAAAAACATGTGTGTTGATCGACAAAACTCACACCGATGAGTCTGATGGCATTTTCTCAAGCTGCGATCGACAAAAAGAAGTTTGGCAAGTTAGTAATCCATCAGGAAGAGCTACACCGATAGCATAACAAAAAGGTAGAGTCAACGACATAGCATTCACTATCAGAAGAAAAGGGAAAAAGGTTACCTTGATACCCAATGAGGTTATTGGCATAACTTTTTCCAATGGATGGAGAAAAATACTTGTTGGTGATGTCATCAGGTCATCAGAAAGTGCCATATTATGATACACTAATACTCGATGGACTAGGTGGCGAAGGCGGTGTTATCGACTTGACCTACTCCAATGAGATGATACCAAAAGGAGGAGAATACTAAGTCATCGGGGTAACTTAAAACCATCAGGGAGAGGTGTTTTTGGTTATGCCGATACCTGATGAGGAAGACAAGCCGGGCATGGAGAAGGAGACTTGATCGGGATAAGTTACACCGATCAAAATCGAAGTCATCGAGATATCATTGTCGCATCAGGAGGAGACATTTTTCATTACACTGATACTCGATGAGAAAGAAGAGATAGGTGCGAACAAGGAGATCTCATCGAGGAAATGTATGCTGATAGACCAAAGAAGTAAAAAGATACACAAGTGTGAAGGCGATGACATCGAGTCATCGGAGAAACATAAAATGAGTTATTCTGATACTTGATAAAGTGACCTGATGTAGCAAACAATATGCGGACTATGAAGGTGGACTAATCGGAATAACTTCTAACTATCGGAGGAACATATTTTGAGCTATGCCGATACCTGATGGGAAGAATTCCATGAAGGAATAGAAAGAGGGTACATCGGAATGACCTACGCTGAAGTGACATAAAGGTGAAAGTAAAGCCTAGCTAGAATGCAAAGCAATCAGGGAAGTTATAACCATCAGAATGAGAGAAAATGAGCTACACCAATGCCCGACGGAGTGATCAGGGAGACCTATATCGATCAAAAAGATGGGTGGCACCAAGTGATTGAATCATCGGGAGGAGTTATGTTGAATAGCTGTTGCAAAATTTGATCATAACAAATGCACCCGTCATTATTAGATATAGGAAATAGATAGGTCAATGCTTAAATGAGGAAAATCATAGCACCATTTCAATTGAGTAAATTCTCTTGATGTATTAAATCTATATATGGAAGTTGGTATAAGGAATTTGCATAACAGATTGAAGTGAACAGAGAGATTGAAGTGAAACTAAATTGAAAAAATTTAAATTTCAGAAAGCTTGAAGGATTCAAATATGGAGGGTTCTAGTTCCAAAGGCAAGAGGAAAGTCACTGAGGTTTCTAAGAGTGACTCAAAGAAGTCTAAAGGTGGAGAAGGTGCAAAAAAGAGAAAGTTAAATCAAGACATGACTGACCAGATGAGCTCACCAGGAGCAAAGTCTTGAAGATCTAAGGCTAGTTTGCTTATCCGTGACCAGCTAGAAGATGATTTTAAAGAAATTGGTGATGTCTGGACCAGGGTTAGAGGCAATGAATTGTTCTTATATCATTATTCACAAAGGAGAAAACTGACCCCAATCTCAAACCCATGGACAATTGGATTGGGTAAACTAGTGGTCCCTAATGTCTTTGTAAATATTCAATTAATGAAAACACTGGCTAGGTCTTATAATTCCACAAAAAGATGTATCCAATTACCAAATGGTGATGCATTCATCTATCTTTTAGTAGCTACCATTCATGAGGTTTTTGGTCTTGGTTTTGAATCTGATGTGCCTCTGTCTTTTGAGAAACTAGAAGAAGAATATATGAAGATGGACACTATATACAATGGGTAGAATTTGGCCATACATAAGGCTAAGAAAGGTAAGTTGATAGATGAAGACGTGCCCCCGTTTGACATCAACATTTTCAGGTAGTATTTGTAGTATACATATATGGCATGCAGTCAAGTTGGAGGAGTTGAGGTTAAAGATGTGGCTCGAATAGGAAATTTAATACTTGCTGCAGATACACAAATGCATGAGCCAAGACAATTTGATTATGCTGCCTACATTGTCGAGAAGATGCATGAGGGTTTCTTAAGTCTTCAGAATAAACCCGACAAATCTTTTAAGTTTTATTCATTGTTGATGCATATCATCTTGTTTTATGGATGACCCAAGGGGTTGTGGCCTAAAGAATTGAAATTAAATGTTAATGGTAAAGATGGGCAGGAGCAGCAAGTACAATTGTGGGTATCATTGTGGGATTCTCGATTCATGAGATCTCATTATGTCAAATTTGAAGAGTTTTTTGTTCATCCATTATACAAGGATTTTTGGGTTTCTTGTGGTGGATCATTTTCAGAAGAAATTAAAAGATTTCTTAGACCCCATGAGCATGGAGATACAAGGGTGAATCATAATTGGGGTGATTGGTACATATGCCAAGACTTCACATATGTTAGGGTTTTTGGATTCGCAGGTGCTCCCTATGTGCTACCAAAGCCTGTGCCAGACCAAATTGCTTACTTGGAGATTGTGAGACAAATGAGTGTCTCTAATGCACATCATTTTGGGGGTGCCCACAAGAAAGTCTTTCTACCTAGGACTCTGCATTTTGGTGATTTCACCATTGTATCCACAAAGGCGTATGAAGTTATTGATAGAAGGTTAATAGAAGATTATAATCTCTATGAGCACACAAGTTGGAAAAATTATGACTAGGAGGGCTATATACACAGAGTAGAAAAAGGGAAGAATCTTGGTGATTATTTTCATGAGCATATTGAAGCCTTGGACATCTTCAGAAATAAGGAATCTGAAGAAGCTATGCAAATTTTTCAGGATTTGAATTAGGATTTGGAAGAAAAAAGTCAAAGACTACAGGAAATGGAGGAAGAAGAAGAAGTTGAAAGTGAATCAGGTGAGAATGAAGCTATCTTGATGTTCAAAATGCCTGAAAAGGAGGAGGAACTTGAAGCACATGACCAAATTGTTGCAAGGATGCACGTTGATTTGGATGTTAGGCTAGAAGAGCATACATCTTTTGTGTCAGATGATGAATTTATTAGATTGAAGGAGTTTAAGTCCTTCTTGTATCATTTCAAAGGAAAGAAGATAAGAGAAGCAATGCTAGATGTGACACCAGAGAATGAGGCAGAGATGCTTAGAAAGCTGAAGGCTGAAATCAATTTAGAGTTAGAAGGCATGACCCCTCAAAGGGGAAGGAAACTTCTTATAGAGGCAGGAATCATTCTTTTCCCAAGTTGGGACCTTAGTGCATGTTTCATTTTTGATAGCCTATTGAATTCAGATAAGAAATATTTCAAGCTAGACATTCAGGGCGTAAATGATATTTTTATTGGATCAAGATATGATCCAGATGATAAGGCTATGCTTTTATGGGCCCTTTATACTTCGAATAAGAGGCCAAAGATTATAGATGTGGACAAGTCTTTTAGTCAAATGATGAAGTTAAAGGTTGGTGAAGTGGATCCCATGGTCACAACAGATATGGGAATTGACATTTCCAAATTAAATAAGACACAAATGAAGATGTTGGCAAGAGAAATGGGGAAATACAAGTCATTGTATGAAGAACTCTTAAGAAGTAGAGGCCAGCTTGTACCCCAAATAGCAGATGAATCAAAACTAAAGAAGAAGTGCGAGGAATTGCATATAGAAAACAAGAAGTTGAAGGAGAGAATGTAGAACATAAGGGTAGACACAACATGTGTCTTACTGTCAAAGAGATTTGAAAAATTAAATGGAGTTCTTGAAGACTTCTGGACAATTTACTAGAAGAATATGGATAATAGTTTGTCACATAAGAAACTTTCTAACAGATTAAATATGCTCTTGCAAGATAAGAAGGCTAGTCAGAAAGACAGTGCTATTATTGAAAAAATCTAGAGACTGATGAAAAAACATGAGAAGTTTGATGCAACCTTGAAGGTTGAATATGATGATTGTCAGGAAATTGTGCAACATGGTATTCCAAAGGTGATGGATGAAATAGGGCAGATTAAGGACAAGAATGTATGGATTACAAAATTTCAATCATTACTTAATGCTTCCCTGGGTATTGCATGGGCTGACACCTTTGACATGGCAAAGATAGTGGACCGGTGATGGGACGGGGTTTGGGATAGACTAGCCTAGTCTATGCTCTTGGATCCTTTCCTTGGATCTCCTAGTGTTCTCCTCACACCCTAGGGTCTCTAGGACTTCCTTCTTTTGAGGAATCCCCTGACCTTGCCCAATCCACCCACCAATGAGTTGCTATGCTGCTCCTAAGGTCTCACTTACACATGAGACTCAAAATCCCTTACTATGGCTAATAAGGGCTAATCTTGTTCCACACCTTCCAAGGTCTTAGCAAGGTTGTTTCTAGTCTGTTTCATGGTCTATTCACCCATTTATGAGCCCCCAAGAGGATTCAAGATTCTAACCCCTTACTGATTTCACAAATTTGGGTTTTTGCCTTCAAAAAGGGCTACAAGGATTAGGACCAATTAGGCCTCCTAACCGGTCTTCTAGGGATCCCTCTCACAAGAGATGCACAAACAACCCTAACTCCCAAAATGGACTACCATTCAATTGGAAAGGGCTCAAGGATTTTCTAGGTTTTGGGCCTCCAAGTGGCCATACAGTGCCTAGGGTGAATTTTGGGGTTTTTAAGGGTTTTGTGAGGGTTTCTAGGGTCTGCCTGGGTCACTGTGAGTACTTTGAGTTTTAGCCACCTTTTTTGGATTGGTGGAGGCTCATCCTTCACACCAATGATTCTTCAAACACTCCACTACACTTCCTCCAAAGGATGCACTCTCCACTAATCAACCTTGCTCTCAAGACCTCTGCAATTCAACCTCTCCTAATCGGGCATTGTCCAGTCTCGCGTAGGAGTAGGTCTTTTCTTGGCCTTCCTACATTTTTAAGGGCCCTTCCTATTTGGGACTATAGTACAGGATCTTCACATCCATTCCCCATGGTTTCATAGTGGTTCCACAACAAGGAATGGAGTTAAGACTTCATTTACACAATCTTGTCCAAATTTGGACAATAAGAAGACAGTTTACAAACTATACACAAACACACTCAATCTGCAAGTAAGAACCTAAACTAATTACTTGAAATGAAATTATTTACACCATGACAAACATTCCACATAGATTTAGATGTTTCTCAATCCATTAAATTTCTTGTTTTCTTCATTCAAACTGACTGATAATAGTTTTACAGTCCCAGTATGATATTTTTGCTAGGGTCATACAATGTCTGACATCCAACCCTTGAATTTAGGGTTTGAAAGTACTTATATTACCTTTACCTTAGTTTGTGTGCCCAAAATAGGGTTTTCCACGCTAACCTAAAGATCTTGACAACATGGTGGAAAAGTTGCTTGACAACTTTTAAAAGTTGTCATGCAACTTTTGCAACTTTTGAGCAACTTTCCCAATGTTGCTTTTTATGACTCCTAGACCCATGTTGGGCCAACCTAAGGACACCACCATGTAATAAAAGACCCCTAAACACTTCAAGGACACACATACCCTCCATTTTCAATGAAACCACAATCTTGTCTCATGACCCCTAAGATCTCCACTAGGACCCTAACTAGGACCTATGAGCACATGGCTCATTATTTTATGTACAATGGCTTCTAAAGAAGCATATCACCAACAAAAAAAGAAAGGGAAAGAGTTTGGAAGGGTTCTCCTGCACCATACTCCCCCTCTACACACAACTTAAGAAATAGAAGAAGAGATGAGAGCCAGGTCTATTCCAAGTGCCTTGAACCTGCTCTCCTCCACCCATGTAGCTTCAGATATTGGTTGATCTGCCCATTTCACTAAGTGCTCCATGTAGACCTAGTGTCTAGTTTAATTCTTCACCCTTGATTACAAGATCTCCTCTACTTTATGCTTCTTCACTCATGGTAAGACATTAACATCAAGGTCTTGCAGTATCTTGGCTTGGTTCTCAGTCTGCCTTGATATCTCACCCTTGTACATGATCAAGTCAGCTACATTAAAGACTGGCGATATAGCTAAATCTAGAGGTAGGTCAACTTTTTAGGCATTCTTACCATATTGTGATAGGATTCTACAGGGTCCTACTCTTCTCATTTGCAATTTGGTAGGCTTACCACCTTGCATCCTAGCTTTACTAAAATGGACCATCACATAGTCACCCACCTTGAACTGAACTTCTCTCCTCTTCTCATCCACTTTGGCTTTCAATTTTTGAGTGGATTCAAGGATGGCCTTCTTAACCTACTCTTGAACTTCCTTGATGATTTGAGTGAAGTCTTCTGCTTGCCCACTCTTCATTTCCAAACTACCAAGGTCTCTCAACTCAGATACTCCTCTTGGATGTCTGCCATAGACAACCTCAAAAGGACTTCTACCAGTGGTTCTATTCACACTGTCATTATATGCATACTCTGCTTGAGAAATGATTAGGTCCCATGTTTGGCCATATTCCTTAGTTAAACACCTCAACAAGTTACCTAACACCCTATTGATGACTTTAGTTTGACCATCTGTTTGTGGATGGTAAGCTGAGCTAAATGACAAGTTGGTTCCTAGTCTCCTCCATAATGTTTGCCAAAAATGACCCATGAACTTGCTGTCCCTATTTGAAACAATGCTTAAAGGGAGTCCATGAATCCTAACAATCTCCTTGAAGAAGAGATGTGCAACATAGCTTGCATCATGTGTAGTCTTACATGGGATAAAATGACTCATCTTGGAAAATCTATCTACTACCACATAGATGCTATCCATACCTATTTTTGTCTTGGGAAGTCCTACTATAAAGTCCATGCTTATACACTCCCAAGGTCTGCCAGGGACCGGTAATGGTTGATACAAACTGGCATTGCTTGATCCACCTTTGGCTCTTTGGCATACACCACACTGTTCTACATATCTTGGAAACTTTGGCCAATAGTAGTACCTCTGTACTAAATCCAAGATTTTTTTAACTCCAAAGTGTCCACTTAAACTGCCATTATGTTTCTCTTGGATGAGGTTCTCCCTCATGGATCCCCCTGGTACACACAACTGGTTACCCTTGAACAAGAGACCATTTTGGAGAGTGTGATCTGCATACTCACCATGGAAATGGTTCTCAAACTCTTTGCAAACCTTGTAAGCTATTGAGAAGTCTTCATCTCCTTCATAGAGGTCTTTGAAACCTTCTATTCCTATGCTCTACAACTCTAACTCTTGAGCTATCAACAACTTCCTGCTTAATGCATCTGCCACCCTGTTAAGTTTCCCCTTCTTATGCTTGATGGTGAAGGTGAAGGATTGGAGGTATTCCATCCATTTCAGATGCCTATTGCTTAGCTTCTCTTGAGTGTTTATGTAACTCAATGCCTGGTTGTCTATGAACACTACAAATTCTTTTGGAAGTAGGTAATGCCTCCATTTCTTTAGAGACTGCACTAATGCATACAACTCTAGGTCATAAGTTGAGTACTTCTTCTTTGCTTCATTAAGCTTCTTACTACAGGTCTTCCCTCTTGACTCAACACACCACCTACTGCAATTCCACTTGCATCACACTCCAAAGTGAATAGCTTATCAAACGTAGGTAGGAGAAGGATGGGTTTAGTGGCTACTTCCTACTTCAATAATTGAAATGCTTTGTTTTCCTGCTCAATCCACTCAAACTTAGTTTTAAGGCCTCCTTTTAGGGTGTCAAGGACTGGTGCACATATGCCACTGAAATTCCTCACAAATTTCCTATAGAATTGAGCTAGTCCATGGAAACTTCTAACTTCAGTCCCTGTTTTAGGTGTAGGCCAATTCAAAATTGCCTCCACTTTCCTTGGATCCATCTTCAAGGTTCCCTTGGACACCACAAATCCTAAGTAAACCAGCTCTTGCTTCAAGAAGTCACACTTCTCAAGGTTGATGGATAGTTTCTCCTCATGCAACCTTTCTAAAACTAACCTCAAATGCTCAAGGTGCTCTTCCTTGGTTCTGCTATATATGAGAATGTCATCTAGGTACACTACCACAAATTCACCTGTGAAATCCTTCAACACCTCATTCATCAACCTCATGAAGGTTCTTGGAGCATTAGTAAGCCCAAATGGCATCACAAGCCATTCATACAATCCATCTGTGGTTTTAAAAGTAGTCTTCCACTCATCAACCTCCTTAATTCTTATCTGGTGATAACCACTTTTAAGGTCAAGCTTAGTAAAATACATAGCCCCTCCTAAACAATCCATTAGATCCTCTATTCTAGGAATAGGAAACCTATACCTTATGGTAATCCTATTGATTTCTCTTGAGTTAGTGCATAGTCTCCACTTACCTCCTTTTTTTGATGCTAGCACTACCGAGACTGCACATGGGTTGATGCTCTTCTTAATCAGTCCTTGTTCCAATAACTCCTGCACTTGCCTTGCTACTTCCTTATTCTGATTAGGTGTGATCTTATATGCAACCTTGTTAGGTAAGGATGAACTGGGAACAAATTATATCTGATGGCTTATAGACATTCTTGGTGGGAGTGTTGCAGGTGCTCCATCACTCACTATATCCTTATACTCTTGAAACATTTGCTTCACCTCCTTGGGTATTTCTACCTGCAACTTGTCTACTTTCTCCCTTGGCTTCACAAAGATGGCACACTTCACTATCTCCTCCTCATGTAGCAAATTTAGGAACTCTTTACCAGTAGCCATTAAAACACTAGGTGTTTTTGAAGTGCCCTCTTCATCCTCTGTCAAAGATTGAATCTTGAAAGTCTTGTTGTCCTTCTTAAATGATATGGAGTTCTCCTCTCCATCATGGATCACCTTCCTATCAAATTGTCAGGGTCTTCCTAGCAATAAGTGACATGCATCCATAGGTAATATATCACAAAGGATCTTATCCTTATATCCTCCAATAGAAAACTCTACCCAAGTCTGCTCATTGACTAGCACACTTTGTCCTTTGTTCAACCAAGTCACTTTGTAAGGATTGGTGTGAGGTATTCTTGTGAGTTTCAATTTTCTAACTGCCTCTTCTAAGATGATGTTGTCATTTGAGCCTGTATCAACTATCACCTTGCATACTTTACCAAGAACTTTGCATCTTACCCTAAACAATGCTCTCCTATGTTTGGGTTCCTCCTTAACCGACTGTCTGATCAAAATCCTATTGAACATCAGATTTTTTCCAGCTTCTAATTCAATCTGGTCCACATCTGGTGTCTTGCTGCTTGAAGAGTCTTCTTGTGCATACATAACCCTCTTTCCACTGTTTGATGTAGTAGGCTTGTCAGGGCATCTATATGTCGGGTGTCCCAATTATCCATAATTGTAACACTTCATAGTTGCAAAATAGGAGTTACCTCTATCAGTACTTCTACCCCTATTGGACCACCTTGTGCACCTCTTCATCTAGAATGTCCTCCTCTGAGATTGGTTTCACTACCATGCTCAGTCAACTTGCCTTCTCCATGGTTCCTCTGTTCATTTGTCTTGCTTTGGTAACCACCTCGGTGATTCACTTAATCTCTACCTCTGCCTCTACCCCTGTTATTGGAGTCTCCTTTCCTTTTGTTCCTCTCTTCTACCTTGACAGCAAGCTGATGACATTTCTGCATAGTAGTAGGAGTCAATAGGCTTATCTCCTCTTGAATGTTCCACTTTAGGCCGCTTAGATACCCAGCCACCTTAATAGATTCATCTTCTTGAACCTTTGATCTAAGACAAAGTTTTTGAAACTCTTCGATGTAGGAGGTTACATCAAGATATTTTTGCTTCAATCCTTGTCTCTTCTTATGAAGTTGGACTTCATAATCCTCTGGTAAGTAGTTCTCCTTAATCTTACTCACCATAGCTTGCCAATTTGCAATAGGTAGCTTTCCCATACTAACCCTTTCTTCTTGTAGGTACTTCCACCATGTCAAAGCTGCTCCCCTTAATCTTGATTTGGCAACTTTAACCTTCTGAGCCTCTATCACTCCTTCACACTCAAAGTGGTTTTCCATGCCCTCAATCCATTCCATGACAATGTCTATGTCCATTCTTCCAATGTCCATTCTTCCACTGAAATGTGGCAATCCTTCAAAGGCTTTGGTGTTCAAGGCCTTAATAGCCTTCATAGAAGGTTCTTCATTGAACAAGGGATCTGGTTCAGGAATTATGTCATCTATGTCTATAGTTCTGTTACCTTTACCCTTGGTGTCTTCATCCCAAGGTTCATGTGTTCTCTAATCCACCACTTCCTGCAATTTATCCCTTATCTCACTCATAGCTGCTTCAAGGAGTCTATTCTTCTCCTTTTTCTCTTCCACTTCTCTATCTAGCTCTGCATTAGTAACCATTCTGCTCTCCCCTACTAATTCACCAGTATATAGAGACATACACAGTCCAACAAGTCTTTTACTAGGCTCTGATACCAATCTGATGGGATGGGGTTTGGGATAGACTAGCCTATTCTACGCTCTTGGATCCTTTCCTTGGATCTCATGGTGTTCTCCTCACACCATAGGGTCTCTAGGACTTCCTTTGTTTGAGGAATCCCCTGACCTTGCCCAATCCACCCACCAATGAGTTGCTATGCTGCTCCTAAGGTCTCACTTACACATGAGACTCAAAATCCCTTACTATGGCTAATAAGGGCTAATCTTGTTCCACACCTTCCAAGGTCTTAGCAAGGTTGTTTCTGGTCTATTTCATGGTCTATCCACCCATTTATGAGCCCCCAAGAGGATTCAAGATTCTAACCCCTTACCAATTTCACAAATTTGGGTTTTTGCCTTCAAAAAGGGCTACAAGGATTAGGACCAATTAGGCCTCCTAACCGGTCTTCTAGGGCTCCCTCTCACAAGCGATGCACAACCAACCCTAACTCCCAAAATGGATTGCCATTCAATTGGCAAGGGCTCAAGGATTTTCTAGGTTTTGGGCCTCCAAGTGGCCGTACAGTGCCTAGGGCGAATTTTGGGGTTTTTAAGGGTTTTGTGAGGGTTTGCCTGGGTCACAGTGAGTGCTTTGAGTTTTAGCCACCTTGTTTGGATTGGTGTAAGCTCCTCCTTCACACCAATGATGCTTCAAACACTCCTCTGCACTTCCTCCAAAGGATGCACTCTCCACTAATCAACCTTGCTCTCCAAGACCTCTACAATTCAACCTCTCCTAACGGGGCACTATCCAGTCTCACCTAGGAGTAGGTCTTTTCTTGGCCTTCCTGCATTTTGAAGGGCCTTGCTTGTTTGGGACTATAGTACAGGGTCTTCACATCCATTCCCCATTGTTTCATGGTGGTTCCACAATGGGGAATGGAGTGAAGACTTCATTTACACAATCCTGTCCAAATCTGGACAGTAAGAAGACAGTTTACAAACTATACACAAACACACTCAATCTCCAAGTAAGAACCTAAACTAATTGCTTGAAATGAAATTATTTACACCATGATAAACATTCCACATAGATTCAGATGTTTCTCAATCCATTAACTTGCTTGTTTTCTTCATTCAAACTGACTGGTAACAGTTTTACGGTCCCAGTCCGATATTTTTGCTAGGGTCGTACAATGTCTGACATCCAACCCCTGAATTTAGGGTTTGCAAGTACTTATATTACCTTTGCCTCAGTCTATGTGCCCAAACTAGGGTTTTCCATGCTAACCTAAAGATCTTGACAAGATGGTGGAAAAGTTGCTTGACAACTTTTAAAAGTTGTCATGCAACTTTTGAGCAACTTTCCTAATGTTTCTTTTTACGACTCCTAGACCCACATTGGGCCAACCTAAGCACACCACCATGTAATAAAAGACCTCTAAACACTTCAAGGACACACATACCCTCCATTTTCAAGAAAACCACAATCTTGACTCATGACCCCTAAGATCTCCACTAGGACCCTAACTAGGACCTATGAGCACATGGCTCATTATTTTATGTACAATGGCTTCTAAAGAAGCATATCACCAACAAAACAAAGAAAGGGAAAGAGTTTGGAAGGGTGCTCCTACACCAACCAGTTGGAAAAATTTGTGACTCTAGAGATGGCAATGTGGGATATCATCTTCAACTCCAACATTTACAAGGATGAGGCCTAGCTTCGGTATATTCAGAAATGTGGCTTGGTCCTGGATGGCCAGAGTTAGTTTGTGTCAAAATGTAATATGTTTTGTAATGTTGTTAGTTGTTATAGCAGTTAGGGTGTCATTAGCTAGGTTTTTGTCAGTTTTAGTTTTTACTAATGAAAGGGTGTGTCCTTTCATTTGTGTCTTTTGAGTCTCATATGTATAGGAAATCATTTTTGTATACATGAGGGGTACATAGTAAGAAAAACTGCTATCTTTCAGATTGTCTATTGGGACTAGTAGTGTTATGTAAAATAGGTTTGTAGAAACTAAAAGTCATTTTGTGCAAGTATATCATGAAGTACTTGTGAGTCTGTAGCTTTTGTATATCTTTTTATTCCAAAATTAATATTTAAGATTTGTTGTCTTTATCTTCAGATCATTTTATGTCACATGGTGTTGATGAATCAAGTTCTTTGTGTAGACACCTAAAAATGTCTCATTGATAATGTACTAATTATTCTTCTAATTGATTAAATAATTCTTTAATTATTTTATTAAATTAAATTAATCTTATTCTTCTAATTTCATATTTCCTCTTCATCTTACTAATTATTCTATTTCCTATTCTATCATCATTTAATTATTTTAACCATTTTCTAATGTTAATTAAATATTTATTATTTAATTAATTCTGATTAATTCCCCAATTTAAATAATCTTTAGTATTTAAATAAACTAATTTTCAATTTCTATCTCTAATCATCTAATCATTAACCTTTTTTTCCTAAATATTAAATTTTTTTTATTTAATTACTCGTGATTTAAATCCTTTAATTCAAATGATCTTTATTATTTAATTAAATTCTATTTCTACATAATTAAATAGTTTCTTTAAATTATTTAATTAACTAATTAATTCTTCAATTCCAAATCCCTAAATTCTAATTTTATTTAATTAATTCCTTTAGTTTCTTCCAATTCAAACACATGTGCATGATTTCAAATATTAAATTGAAAATCGAAGTCAAGTTCCAAATATATTCAAATACTAAATTGAATAAATTCAATTATTTGAATTAAACCTCATGCAAAGATTAAATTGAAAATCTAAGTTAAAGTTCAATCACATGCTAAATTAATTAATTAATTAATTCAAGTATATCTCCAATCCCTATTTCCATCTTTTAGTTAGCCTTTTTCTAAATAAAGCTTTCTTTGTCATCAATCAATTTTCCTCCAATCATCCTTTTTCTTTCCTCAGTTTGTTTTTTCTTAATCAGTTGACTCAATTAATCTATGGAATCTATTTTGTTTCACCTCTAAATCAATAGTTCAACTATCAATCAACATGTGAGCGCACCTGAGTTCCACCTCTTGATCAATCTCTTCCACCTTTCAATCAATCCTCTCTAATAATCTATAAATTGAGCATTCAATCTCTATTCTCAACAATCATGAAATTTGAATCTTTGTGTCATTTGCAGGTTGCCAATGCAATATCTAAGAGCCATGATACCATAGAGAAGAGAAGATCAATGGAAGTTATACGCAGTCACAGAATAGGGAGTTTTGATTGAATTACTTTATAATTCCTATTTTGATTTGATTGTGTTATTTCATTGTCTGTTTGTTTGAATTCTTTGATTAGATAGGTATTCGTGATTTCCCTTTACTTCTAATTGATATTTTAAAGATGAATTTTACATGCTTACATTTTGGTGAACCCAATGTGAACAACAACTAATTAACCTTCTTTGTTTTCTATGTTATTTTTGCAGATCATACGAATTTTTTCTTTTTTTTGGCAGGTTTGCATGGATTTCAAAAAAAGATCTCTTCGTCACGCATTTGCAGTTGCATCATTATGCAATCACATACATAGAACTACACAATCAACCTTTTGGGGTCACACAATCAACTTTTCAAGGTCACACATGTTGGATCTCAAATCAACAGGTTGGATAGGTTCTTTGTTTTTGTCTGAATGGTTTGGCATCAGGTTTGAGGGGTATTTCATGCTGGAAAAGATCTTTGTAAACCTTGAGGTCATCATATGACCATGCAAACACATGCCTATATTTTCTGAGTAATATTGTCAATTGTTGTTTCATCTTAGGAGTTAATTTCTTCCCAACAAATACATGCCTTGGTGATTCCTCGCTTCCTAAGTTGACTTGTTCGACATCACTCTCTTTAGCCGTAGTCACTTTATTTTCTACCTTGTCTTGTGCATTGAAGGTCCTCTCCAATGTGACCAAACCTCTTGGCAATTTGTTTGATTTCAACTGTATGATTTCTTGACCAAACAAGGTTTCCTTCCCCTCAGCCTTTGCTACAAAGTCATTAAAATTAATAGCTTGTGCCTGATAATGATCCATACACTACAAGAAATTTAACAAATCAGCATCATCTTGAAAATTTTTCCATTTGTATAGATTATCAGGGACAGAGGGTCTGACTTTTATCTCTACTTTTGATATCGCATTCAATGTCATGTCATTTTCTTTAAGGGCAATGTTCACTAGAAAGTCAGCCACTATGTTTTTCGACCTTTCAACCCAATTTATCTGGAAGGCATTAAATAATTCAATGGTATCCCATACTGCATTCCTGTACTGCTTCAGTCTGATATGTTTAGAAGCATATTTTCCTTTAACCTGGGATACTATCAGTTTTGAATCCCCAAACACAAAGGATCTTAATTCCATGCTTGACTGCTAAGTTCAGTCCTATAATTAAAGCCCCGTACTCAACAATGTTATTGGTACATTCAAATAGAAAATTAAAAGAATATTTAAATGTTTCTCCACTTGGTGAAATGAAAAAAACTCCAGCCCCACTTTCCTCTTTACTGCACAAACCATCGAAGTACATGCGCCACATTTGATCGTCAATTTCATTGATGCAGGATTGAATTGGAGACAACTCCTCAGTCTTTGGCTTTGTCAACTACACTTTAAAATTATCCATGACTGATTGAATAAAACATATTGGCTCAAGCATTTCTACATCCTCAATGATATATGAGGAACGAGGCTCTCTTTCAATTCTCACCTCATGACCATTCATTGGTATGGTCACATATGATAAATCTAACTGGAGATATCCACCTATCAGATTTGACCACTGTCTGGATAATAGCATCCCGTAATTAGGAGGGACGTCTACCACCATGATATCTATCTTGTAAGATGCTTTAGGGCATGCTACTAGTTTGAATTCCACATCTTTAATAACACCAACAACTGGGATAGATCTGTTATCCATAGCATAGCATTTACCAAAAGTTGTATCTACCCCCATTCCGAGCTCTTTCATGACTCCTATAGGCATAATATTTATCGCCGCTCTCGAATCAATCATACAATTTTTAATCATTTTGTTGTTTATCATCAAAGTTAAGTAGAAAGGATCCACTTGGGAAGGATTCTCTATTATTGTTGATCCCAAGTATATTGCTAGAATTTGGTCATTCTCACCATTACTATCTTGATTTCTCTACTTGTTCTCCTTCACCTCTTCTCCTGAGACATCTGCAATCATTCTTAGAGTCTTCTCTCTATATTCGAGGAACTTAATTATCTTGAGCAATGGGATAGAAACTTTCATTTGCGTTAGGGTGTTCGCAATGTTGAATGACATGGTAGCCAGTGTTGAAGGAGAATTTGTTATACTCTCTTTTAGTCCCTTTTGTGGCTTTGTTATTTGAACATCCTTCTCTTTGATTTTACCCAAGTCCTTGCCTTGAACATTATCCATTTTATTCATCAATTTAGCTATCTTGTTGGTCTCTTTCATGAACATAACGGAAGGTTTTCCTTGCTCAGGGTTTATAATTCTATTCTGAAGAGCATAGGTTATTTTGGCTTGTTCCACTATAGTTGTTGTAATTCTTTCTCTTTCTTCTTTAGTGGGGATCCTGAGTTTGATTTCTTCCTCATTTGAAAATACTTGTTGCATACAATACTGCTGATCAATGTGTCTAGAGTTCACATCACTATCTCCTTCCTCATCAGATGAATTGTATTCTTCAAATGACAGAAGATTTATGGCATGGTCATCTGTATATCCTTCACATTCTTCCTCTTCTTCATACAACTTCTTTGCTATTATACATTGATAAGGAGAACATGGCATATCACAGGCAAAGCACCACAAGTTGTCATATGATACCTGATTCACTATTCTTTTCAAAGGATCTAGTATCTGTACATTATCCTTTTGGTTTTTATCCATTGGTTTCCCATCCTTTCATGTAGTATTATATGGCATATCATGCAGTCTGGGTCTATCTTGACGAAAAAACTGTTGTTTCTCTATTTTATTTACCCTCACAGACAAATACTTTAAGGCATTTAACACCTTGTTTAATTTATCTTCATCTTTGGTTTGTTTGGGAGCTCTTGGATTAAACAACCTAGTATCTTCCCTCTTACCAACTCTCCTAGAAGCTTTTCTATTGTTTTCTATGGTTATGGCAGCCTTCATAAATCCTTGAAGAGTTGTAGGGTTCTTTGTTCTGAGCTCGTAGTTTGTTTTTCTATCAAATGTGTTTATGTAGTATAGGATGCTTACTTCTGGGACTGGTTTTATCTTGTTTGGAATTTTGTTTATAACTTTGTTGAATCTCTTATTGAAATCAACCACTATCTCATTAGGTTCTTTCTTGATACTGATGATTTCATGTAGTGCAAACTCAGGGCTATTTTGATCTCCATATTGCTCGAGAAAAAGTCTTTTAAACTCTACAAGGCTGTTTATTGAAAAATCTGGCAATGCTTTGAACCAGTCTCGTGCATCTTCTATCAAAGACTACATGAATAATTTCATTTTAACATCCTCATATGGGAGGCAAAAATCCTCCATACTGCAATGTGTTTCTCCTGAGATAGCATTACTCCCAGTGAAATTTGGTATTGTAGTCCTAATTTCATTTGGAATGGGATGAGGATACACCATCATCCCTAAAAAATCAAACTGCCTGATGCGTTCTATATTCATTAATCCATATCCCCCCTGGAAGAAATTTCCATGGTTCTGATCTATATTATTATTACTAGGGGGAAATTGGTTTTGAGGTTGGAAATGTTTTTGATATGTAAAGTTGCTAAAATGGTTATGCTGATATTCAAGAGGTATATTGGTGTATGGAAAATTGTTGAAGTGATTGTGCTAGTGCTCAGGAGGCGTGTTGGTGTACAAAATATTATTGTCTCTACGATCATATAAATAATTTTCAGATACCTTGTAGGTATTGTTTTTTTCATTAACTTCATCTTTATTGTTCCCCCCTTTGTTTGATCCTTGGGTTGCATGTTCACACCTTGCCCTGTATCTATCCAAGTCATGATCAATGTCATCTTCATTGATATTCATGCCCAACTTAGCACATAATTATACACACTTTTGTACTCGTCCAGTATCCCTCATTTTAGTAGCTACTTCCAACATTTGCTTCATCAAATCTACCATATGGTCTGGTGCATCCATTTTGCTTGAGCCTTAGGAACTTGAAGTACCTGTCCTTGAATTCAGATGATGATTCTCAAAACTAGGAGGGAATTTTCCTTTTTGTGCTCTATCCGCAACTACCAAGTCTTGATTTCTAGGGTATGTAGGAACTGTGTAATTTTGTTTATTCAGAGCTGGATGTGAATGATTTTCAGAATAGTACTGATTTTCAAAATTGTCTATTGATTCTTTCTTTGAATTCTTTCTATTTCTTTTTTGATTAAAGTTTAATTGTACTATTGGGTGGCCTTGTGTTATTGACCTCCTCCCGTACATAAAACTTCTTCTCTTTACTTCAGAGTCACCACCTCTCTCTTGGGAGGAAATTTTATTTTGCATATGAGTTCTTTCCCACAACAATATTTATTAAATGAGTCTCCCCAGCAGAGTCGCTAATCAGTTGGATCTCAAATCAACAGATTGGATAGGTTCTAAGGAAATGCCAACTCCTATGATCAAACCCTCCAATTTGACTTGGCCAACTTATAGAGTGAACCTATTTGGTTACTAACTCCCTCACTTTAGGCTTTGCAAGACCTAGGCGGTCATACCTATACACTAGGAGCTTTTGATAACTAATGCTTTGTTATAGCAGATTGATTATTTTTATCTAATTGACCCCTATCTGAGAATGGAAAATTTTCTTAGAATAGATGTCTTTTAGATGAGTTCAATATTGTTGTTTTGGAAGCTATGCAATCTTTGTGCTTAAAATTTATATGTATACACTATTGTTAATTGGTCTATATATCCTACTCAACTACTCCTATTTCTTTAAAGTAAAAGTGATTGGTATGGTAAAAGTTGTAATTTATGAATGACCAGTGTCTTTCTTATTGTTTGGGCTATAGAGTCTTATATTTCCCTAGGACTGAATGTATGATTTGTGAGACAATTTTTAAACTTACCCCCTTTGGTAAATCTGTCAGTTACTGTTTCTTATGAGATTTGCTAAATGTTTATATCATAGATCGCCTGAATGAATTTAACCCTAACCTTAAGGGACCATTCAAGGAAGAACTATGGGGAACAGTTACAATTCACAAGTAGATCTTATTTATCCAAGTTTATAATATTGAAACATAAACTTCACTGCAACAATACAAATAACCTTATTTCCTTTAGATAATATCACAAACAACTACCTATAAGAAATGGAATAATCCACAACACATAAATAGAGAAACACAACTGATTATATTAAAGTTTTAGAAAAGTATAGTAGTATGCCAAAGGCTGTAATATATATTTGATATCTTCTCTTATAATGATCTCTTTCTTTTACAAAACTTTCTCACATAAATAAGTGAGCAACACCTATTCTACGGAAAGTTGTGTCCCTTCATAACTAGATTATAATTATTTAACAAAGTGAAAGATGAAAAGATTAATCATGCCCAGATGATTAATGTAACTATCGCTCTTATGGTACCTAAAGGTTGCACTTCTCTTCTTCATATATGTCTCCAGTGAGAAGCAATTGAACACTGCCTAGTTGATATGCAGGGCCATATCCTCATTTTGGTCAAATTTGGTCACTGCCTTCTCCTTAATCAATGTAAATTCCTCTCCCCATTGTTCTAATGGGGTCAATTCACCATCTTTGTAGAAAGTCAGTATCATTGTAATGTAGTCTTTGTCTAGCATCTAGAGCTATTTATTCAATATGTTTGTGTACCTATCATGTTTTGCCAGATATTGGTCCCCTTGTGCTTTCTCCTATGTAGTCATGACCTCATTGTTCTTTAGTACATCGTGCAATCTCTCCTTTAATATTTCATGCTCTTTTAGAGCCTTTATGGTCCCTATGTATTATTTCCAATATAAGTTGGTGTATGGTAACATAGCCTTTAACCTGTGCTCAATCACATCATTCATCAACTTGTTCATCTGTTGTTGAGCATTGGTTACCTGCTTGGCTAACTTTCATATATATATATATATATATTTTAGAAATTTTTTTATAGCTTCAGTTGAAACTATGGGATTCTATTAATTTCAAAATCAATGCTAAAAAACATAATAGACCTTTCAGGATCATGCAATCGACCTCTCATGATCACGCATTCGCTCTAAGCTTATTACGCATTCGTTAGGAAAATTGTTGTTCTTTTATTTTTATTCTTATTTCCTTTCTATTCTCTGATTTGTCTAATTCTTCATTAAATTGAGTAAATATAGAAACAAATTATTTTTATTCCATGTTTTTGATATAACAGTTTATGGCACGCAAGGTACAATTCAAGATTTCAGGTGCCAGAAGGACAAAGGAACAAAGAAGATAGGCCAGAAGCTATCAGAGAATTCTCAAAGTAGAAAAGAAAATACAAGATTGGGAAGATCAACCAGCCATCGACAGATACAACAACTTAGTTCTCTCATATCGAGTGAAATATGATTTGGGTAACAATCTGTTTTACAGTTTTTTGATCAAATTTAGCTTCAATTTTTTATTTTTTGTGTTATCTGCATATGTGTCACACAATCGCCTTGTTATCATCATGCAATCAACTTGTTAGGATTGTGCAATTTCTCTGTCAGGATCACGCAATTGATCTGACAAAATTATGCAATCACCTATTCAGGGTCACATAATCATGCAGGTATCGTCACACATTCGTTTCTGTTAATTTTGGATTCTTTGTTTTCTGTTTATTTAATTTTACTACTTATCATCTGTTTGCAGCCTGTGGAAAATTTATAGAAAGGATCAAATTAGTATTAGATTAATTGTGCTCATGCTCTCACACTTCATTTTTTAGTGCTTAAAATCAACATTGGTTAAAATTGACATGCATGCATAACACTTCATTTTGGGCTTAAAATTAATATTGGTTAAAATTGACATGCACATATAACACTTCAGTTTGGGCTTAAAATCAACAATGGTTAAAATTGACATGCATACCTTCATATTTCATTTTGGTGTTTAAAATTGACATGCACATTCATATTCAACACCTCAATTTGGGCTTTAAAGTGAACGTGAATTAGGAAGCATATAGATTAAATCACATTTGATTTTATTAAGGGAAATAAATTTTATCGTGTTTGGGGTGGACCTACTATTGCATTAACTAACTTTCCACTCGCCTTCGGGGTCTTGGGAGAAAGGAAGGAGGTGACAATGACACTCAATTTTATTTTATTTCACATAGAGATGGGTATCTTTGACTAGGGATTTCATCACCCCATAGAGGTACTTCAAATTGGGATGTATTGGGGATATCATCTCTCCCAGCATACTCTTGAGTGGGTTTTTTGAGCCGCTATATAAACATACTGGTCAAGCGGCTAGAGTGTTGAGTGAATTAGACGTATGTGGGGGCCTTCCCTACACTGATAAGATCAACTAAAGTCTTAAGTGGCTTGCTTTGATAATCCATCGTTGGATTGGGATCCCTAAAAATTTTACAATAAGAACCAACTTAGCATCCCAAAACCCTACATTCGGTGATTTCGGGAGTGTGGATCATACCGCATAGATACCCTTCATGTACCTTGCATTATGATGCAGAAATCCCTTGATTATAAGATCTTCGGATCTTCAGGGTAAGAGAGACTAGCTAGTCAGAGAAGTGTGTGCCACATGGAGTGGAGCCAATGCTGCCAAACTCTCTATCTGTTCAGTTTGTTTCAGTATTTTATTGTAAGGGCCTCATTTGAATGGTTTCCAATTTCCAGCCTAAGATTGCCTTTTGTGTCTTTTTATGTATCGTTGTATCAGAACAATATTGAGTCAGTTATTTGGGCTATTTCAGACCCTATTCTACGTATCTCTGAATTCTCTAAGATTGTTTGAAAAACTAGTTCAGTCAACTATATTTACCTCCAAACAATTATTCTCAGACTTGAAGAAATTACTGAAAACAAAGTCCATTTTTGAAACGTCAAAACTCAAAGCTTTACACACTTGTGACCATAGGAAGTCCTTGCATAGTCCTCATTTACGTCCTTACTATCAACTTAAGTCCTTGTATAGTCCTCATTTACATCCTTACTATCATCCTAAGTCCTTGCATAGTCCTCATTTACGTCCTTACTATCATCCTAAGTCCTTGCATATTCCTCATTTACGTCCTTACTATCGTCCTAAGTCCTTGCATATTCCTCATTTACGTCCTTACTATCCTCTTAAGTCCTTGCATAGTCCTCATTTACATCCTTACTATCGTCCTAAGTCCTTGCATAGTCCTCATTTATGTCCTAAGTTCTTACAAAGTCCTCGTTATCATCCTCATATAAGTCCTTGTCTAGACCTCATATACGTCTGTCTTTGTCCATCATCATTTGCATAATCATCCTACAAATTCATAATATGCATCTTAATGGGTCTCCCAGGTGATGGTTTTCTCCCCTTCGAGCAACCTAATCTAGTGCCAAATGGCAGTCATTGAGAAATCATTGAAGGTCTAGCTAACTTAGCCTGGGACTCAAGGAGAAACACACCTGAGTATATAGGAGTTGAGTACGAGATAAATATCGAGTATAAAATTGCCCATAGGATTGATAGAGAAATTATAGTAGAATGTCTAAGAGAAGACTTTGAAAAACTTACACTACATAAATCCCGAAATACTCAACAAGTCTTGAGTCAAAATCCCTAATAGAAAGTCTAGTCTAGTCTTGCATACCTCATACCTAGGTCTAGAGTCAAGCATTAGTTGTCATCTTGCATAAGGTTATAAAACCACCCTCATATACAAGTCATAAATGCCTGTCACAAGGTCACAAAAGGCAAAAGGTTCAATGGACCCAAACAACAAATTGTCAGTAAACCTAACTTGGAATATGGACATATCAACTAGTCAACAGTCAAGTTCTCATGCAATGTCTACACTATATGAACTACAACAACATTTAACACGAGAATAAATTGAATCAACTCAACAAGATCCACATGTCCTTATGATCTTAGATTCACTTATACATAGTGATAGGGACAAATATCTCTCATTGCTATTACAAAAAGGGGCAAAATTACCTAAAGATTTTGACGTCACAAATATCTTACCACTAGGAAATACTTTAGGTCAAGATAATAGTCAAATACCGCATATAACACAAGTGCAAGCAACGACCTCCAGTTTTCCTCAAAATGCACCTACACAAACAAATGTCAGTTCCAACACAAAATCTCAATCAAGTGCATCATCTTCAATGATAAATGTCAGCACACCAACATAAATTATATTGATAATATCAAGTGTCTCAGCACCTATTCAAACATAGATTCCTCATACAAAAAGTGCAACCCAACCTCCAGTTTCCTATTCTATAGGATCGACATATAGTCATCAAAATGAAATTCTAGGTCCTGCAAATACAACAAATACAACTCAGCCTAACATGGGTTCACATATCAACTATTTCACAGTACCTAGTGGAACGTACAACACAAGGAATTGCAATCATGTCACCTTCCAACAACCTCCTAGTTATGCTACCACAAATCCTTTTGTGGGACATACACAGACACAAGGTGTACCTTTGACTCAAATAGATATTCTGACACAACATTTACACAATTTGAAACAACAGGTGACTACTATGCAAACTGGTAATGATAAAAAGAGCTACATACTGTAGGACTTACATCCTTATCCTTTTGATCACACATTGTACATGTCACCTTTCCCACAACATTTTGAAATGCTGAAATTTGATAGATACCGAAGGAAAGGTGATCCTAGAGACCACATCAAAGAGTTTTTTACGACATGCATAGAGGTTACAATAGAGGAAACTTACCTAATGAGGCTATTCCCTAAAAGTTTGGGAGGCCCAACCTTAGAGTGGTTTTCACATTTACCACCAACCATTACATCATGAGGAGAATTGGCTGAACACTTTATTGCAAATTTTTCACATAACATTGAAACCCTAGTCACTTTAATGGACTTGTGTTCCGCGAAACAATACAAGAATGAAACATTTGCATCCTTCATACAATGATGGAGGGCTCTCTATAGGAGATGTAAAACAATTATTCCAAGAATAGAGCAAGTGGATACGTTCACATAAAACTTGATCCCTAAGATTAAATATTCAATACAAATGCAATGTTTAACCACATTTAAACAAATCATGGAAAAAGATCTAAAATGTGAGAAAGGACTAGTGAAACAAGGTCTTATTAAGTATGGAAATACCAACAATAATGACAAATCCAAGTTTTGGTCAAAAAACAAGAATGTGACCAATGATGGTGTTGTAGAAGCCCGAATAGTAAGTAGAACTCAATCGATTTTATCTTTAGGAATGAGTCCATCGTCAAATCCACATATGGAGAATAACATTGCCTCAAAAAATGTAAACACTACACAAAATATGAACACAAAGTACCCCAGGGTAAATGCTCCAAGAAGGAATTACACAACTCTAGGAGAACCTATTGAGTCAGCGCTCAAAAAGTTAATACACACAAACATGATCACTTTACCGGAAATAAGAGTATAGGAACCAGGTCCTTTCAAACCCACATGGTGGAATGATAATGATTTTTGTAATTATCATCAAACTAAAGGTCACAAAATGGCAAGTTTCTATAAGTTGAAAAACTTTGGTCCAAGATATGATAGACCAAGGTGACATCATGATCGATATCGATAAAACCTCAGCAAACACAAATCACACAATCTTTAAGGATCCATTTGTTAAGCATGACAAAGGGAAGGCTACTACTTCAGGAACTCAAGATAATATATCTAACTACACAAAGGTCTCATAAGACTACACTATTCATGCCATTAGCTTAGGAGACATGGTAAACAATGATTCACAAGAAACACGTCATCAAGATGAGCAATATCTAGAGACTCACCCAAATGATAACGAAATTTGTATGTTGTCAGAGGCACGAATATACAATGACGACAAAAACCTCTCTCTCAAGGACTGGGGGCATGATGAACCATTTTATTCAGGATGATTTGAAGATGAACTTATAGAACAAATCATGGATGTCAAACATACACATGAAAACTATGAGGAGAGATATAACATAAACCTTGACAACATAGCATATGATATTGATAATTCCTACAAAAGAGATGATATAGTGGCTACCATCACAATAACTCCTAGAGATAGAGACTGTGTAGTAGTTACTCACAGATCAAAGGTAACTTTACAAGGAGTAACACCAAACCAACCACCAATAGTAGGGACTTATAATCTTGTTGAACAACTTATGAAAACCTCGGCATAGATATCACTATTTGAACTACTATGTATTTCACCCACTCATAAAGCCATTCTGGACAAAGTGCTTCAAGATTCAATAGTGGACAAAGATATAGATGAAAATGCCTTCCAGTCCATGATAGGGAATTTAGCACAAGGCACTCATATTGCATTCACAAAATGGGACATTCCTAGTGATAGACTACTCCATAATGACCCGCTACATCTAGAAGCTTACATACATAAAAGAAGAATCTGAAGGGTACTCATAGATGGAGTAGTCGGTCTCAACATTTGTACTTTAAAACTAGTTAAGGCATTGAGATATTCTGAACTTCACATCGATACATCCAAGAGGATAAATAACAAGGCATATGATGATGAAGAATGTCCCTCAAAATGTATTATAATGCTACCAGTACAAGTGGGACCTATAACAATAGAGGTCACTTTTCAAGTCTTGGACAAAGAACTGGGATATAACATGTTATTGGGCCGCCCGTGGATCCACACCATGCAAACAGTACCATCAACATTTCATTAGTGTGTCAAATTCCCATATAATGGCATTGAAATCACCATAAAAGGTGATCCAAATCCTTTCCAACACTGCAATTACTTGAAAGAAAGTGTGGATAATCAGGTACCTATTAATCAAGAAACACCTCTCACTACACAACTGGATGCATTAACAATCACAGAAACAAAGAAGAATATGCCTAAAACATCTTCTTTACGGATACAAGATATGGTTTGTGGAGAGTATTCTATTTCAAATGCCTCAAGTGGAAAACAATTGTCTCTATCTCCTAAGTCTTTTGGGAAACCTCAACATGTAGTATAGAAGAAAGACAAAGGAAAAGATATTGTCAGATACATAGACTCATGCTCTTTTATTAGATGAGGTGACTTATAGGAAGAATCCCTTAATGAATATGTTGATCATTGGATATATCGAGAAGAGGATCACATGACAATTCCCAGAATACCCCTAGATCAGTATGGCAATGGGTTCAAAGTGCTCCAGAAACATGTATATGATGGTACCACAGGCTTGGGGTTATAGAAACAAGGAAGATTAGAACCCATTGTTCCTAACGACAATCCAGGGAATCAAGGTTTAGGGTATAACAATGTATCGCATATGACGGAGGCAAGACAAGGCACCTAGATATACTAAATAGACCAATGAAACCATTAGACTACATATCTCAAAGGGAGTTGTCCACGCATGTGCTTCCATATTCATCTCAAACAAGCAATCAAGTCCCAACATCACCTAGTGCGTAATCAGATGGGGAAGACATGAGACAACTCCTACAAGAGCCTAGCACTAAGTCATCAAATGATACAGTTCTTGACATAATGACATAAGCTAATGTCACAATAGACACATGTTTACCACCAGCAAATGAACCTAATCCCTAGTTATTATCAATACTTCTACCATGGGAAATGACTCAAGCTCAACATAATGAATCAGATGAAGAAAGACTGCAATGACTTATACCAGGCTTAAGAAGGGTAACTACTGTACAAAGAAGACCAACCAATCTACAACAAAATTAGAGGAAGGAACAAGAGGAGATAAGTGATACTACCTCAAAAGATGAAACATACATTGTCAGTGAGACAAACTCTCATGACTATGAGTTCTCATCACTCCATGATTCTAGCCCACGAACAAGTGTCATGCTAAGGTATCAAATAAAGCCTATAAAAGATGAAAATACACCAAGTCACTCAAACAATCAAGTATTCATGTTATCAAAATCTATTATAGAAGGGAGTAATGACTTACCTCTTGTACATTCACACTTGATTAATTGGGGGCAAGAAGGAAAACCAACTCTAGATTGGTTTGAAAATGATTAAGCCATTGCAAAATTCCTCAGAGTTAAAGAGGGATTTCCACAAGGTGATCACAAAGCAGGATTTGTTATAGACATGGGTAGGATGACATACTTTGGAGAGACAAGTACCTCTATCATAGAAGATCAGATCAAAATAACCATAATGGCAAGAGCGAGTTAGGTAACCTCCCTATTGAAATATAAATAGCATCTCTAAGAGTCTCCTTACAAAACATCATATCAGAGGAAGACTATCGGGTAGCAAGATTACAAGAGCTAGAAATGCTTGATGAAAAGAGACAAACTGCTTTCACTCACCTGCAAGGTTATCAGAACAAACTAAGATAGAGTTATAATAAACGACTCTGCCCAAGAAATTTTGAAGTGGGAGATCTAGTTCTCAAAGAGAACCAAAGGAATCTAGCGGAACAAGAAAATCCAGGGAAGTTTGAACCTAACTGGCAAGGTCCTTTCATCATAACAAGGGTTATAGGCAATGGAGCAGAAAATTTGGCTACCATGGAGGGAGATCCACTCTCTAACCCTATGAACAACATGCACCTTAAATGATATTATACCTTTCGGGCTGGGTTAGTTTAGGTTTTACTTTCCACATTGCATATCATTTTATTCAAAGCACTGCATTACATATAGTTTCTTTCCAAGCACATCATATTGATTTTCATATAGCAACATCAATAAAACATGGCAATTGTCCAAGTTGGTCATCTGTTTTCATTTAAGAGAAGCAAGGGTCGTTTCCTTTCTTAGATATTCAGACATGAAGTCTTTGAGGTCCTAAGGTCATTCATTTTTCAACATTACCCTGTGACGACGCTTTACTTATGGTTGGGTAGTGATTTCACTATTTGAGACTTGTTAACCCAAAATCTATCAATTACTATATCTCAAACACAATAACTCTCTAATTCATTTGAGACACCTAGTTGATCATATGACTAGTGAAAAATCTAAAATTCTACTTCAATGCCACTATAATTGTCACACTCAAGTAGGTTTCATTACTTACAAGTCAAGACAGTAAAATAAAAAAGAAAAAGAGCTATGCCAAATACTCATCTCAAGGCAAAAGAGCAATGATATATAACTGAAATATCATGCATACAAAGTGTGACAAAAAGATTCACTGTGGGGAACATGTGAGTCACTCCATCAGGGTTATCAACACCTACTGGCAATGGAGCAATATTTGAGAAATTATAGTCTATAACCTCGTCAGAGCTCTAAAAGCTTGCTGGTAGCGAGGCTTTATTCAAGATGCTTTTGAAGTCAGGATAATCCACGTAACTAGTCATATAGGATGCTAAGGATCTTTAGTGAACACAAGAGTTGGAATTAACTCATCCGCACACACATGAGCAAAAGAAGATCAAAGTTTCAAGAACCAATGGGGAAGTTTTCTGCATCTCCATTTGTAAATTCTAGAAACTAAGTGTGTTAATTTGGATGTTCCAAAGGACCTTAGGGATCGATTGACAACTTATCTATGAAATGTTTTGCACCTCCATTTCAATTGGTGTATTACAAAAGGCTAAATAAATACAGTCATCCTTGTTCGAATAGGAAATGCATCTTCATCATGCATATTACATTAACATAGGTCATGTCAAAAATTCATTGTCTCCACATGTATTCTACAGATCATCAATTCATATAGGTCTGCACACTGGGGGCATAATTGAAAAAATCCTAAAAATCATATAAAGTCCTAAAAAAATCCTAAAAATCATATAAAGTCTTGAAAAAAATACAAAAAATATGTGAAAAACTCAAAATCCAAAAACACTGAAAATCTAAAAATCCAAAAAAACATTGAAAAATCCTTCAAAAGTCCAAAACACTTAGAAAGAGTATGAAAATACAAAAAAAAATAAATCCAAATACGATCCTGAAAAAATCAATCAAAAGCATTCAAATATGGAAAACACATAAAAACCAAAAACATCTACAAAATGTCATGAAAAAAATTAAAATAAAATAAAATCAACCAAAAACATCTGCAAAATTTCCTGAAATAATCAACCAAAAAACATTCAAATATCAATCCACATAATCCAAAAACATCGAAAGCTCTTCGAAAAGAACTAAAAATCAAAAATCAATCAATCGAAAAACTTGCAACAAAATGTCTTGTGAGAAACAAATACCCTAGCAGATATCCAACAAACACTTCACATGAAGTTAACAAAGGATATGACTATCCAGTCAAACATCTGCAATCAACTGATCAAACTGTCTTATCAATCGTATCATATCCATATCAAAGTGATCATTATCTTGTGTTAAACAGAAGAGGATACACTCGAAATCAGACAGGTCAGTCTTAAATGGGGTCCGCAAATTTCTGAGATCAGACATTATCAATTATCAACCATCACATCAAGCAACTGAGAACGAAGACACAAGGTCTGTATAGCTGCTGAATTTTGTCTAAGTTAGTCTTTATCTTTTATCATTTGGCGACAAATTATGTTCCTATGCTACTCAGGGATGCCCACAAGTGACTAGAGGAGCAATGATGGGCATTATCTTTTTCTTTATTTGCTATTTGTGGTATGAACCGATGAAGTTCTAGGGAAATTGCTCTAGTGGGTGTCTATGATAGGAGCATTCAGCTTGTGAATGCAACACATACCTCAACCCCTAGTGTATTTCCTAGAATGGAGGGGTTCACTCCTTGTCTGCTACGTGTTTGTTTCCTCAATGCGATATCTTTACATCTTGGTTCCTTATACCCTGATGTGCTAAGCTTCATTGTTCAATAATAAGGCTCAGTGATGAATATATATGGCGCAATAAATAATGACATAGATTCGTGATTCAATTATTCTCAGTCTCATCTCATTTGCTTATTGCTAGTTTGCTGATTCTTTTCTCATCATCTCTTTCTAAATCATTTTCTATCATCTAGCATTATTCTATTTCATTCTAAGGTTCATTCTCCCATATTCTATCTCAATATCATCTTCATGCCACCTATCTCTATCTCTAATAAACTAACCATTCTTCTATCTTTCATCTCACATTCTTCTTTTTTCGAGAGATCATTCATGTCTTTAATGCACAAACAATCTCTCAAGGGGGCATTACACCCTAAGTATCACTGGGGCATACTAGGGTATAATTTTTTCATTTTCTTTGAAACAACGTCGTTTCGACATTGTCTCAAAGAGGGGCAAATGTAAAAACCTAAAAATGTGTCATTGATCATGTACTAATTATTCTTCTAATTGGTTAAATAATTCTGTAATTATTTAATTAAATTAAATTAATCTTATTCTTCTAATTTCATATTTCCTCTTCATCTTACTAATTATTCTATTTCCTATTCTATCATCATTTAATTATTTTAACCATTTTCTAATGTTAATTAAATATTTATTATTTAATTAATTTTGATTAATTCCCCAATTTAAATAATCTTTATTATTTAAATAAATTAATTTTCAATTTCTATCTCTAATCATCTAATCATTAACCCTTTTTATAAATATTAATTAAATATTATTTACTTAATTGCGATTTAAATCCTTTAATTCAAATAATCTTTATTATTTAATTAAATTATATTTCTACATAATTAAATAGTTTCTTTAAATTATTTAATTAACTAATTAATTCTTCTAATTTTGTCCAATTCAAACACGTGCATGATTTCAAAAATTAAATTGAAAATCAAAGTCAAGTTCTAAATATATTCAAATACTAAATTGAATAAATTCAATTATTTGAAATAAACCTCATGCAAAGATTAAATTGAAAATCTAAGTTTTTGATTAAGGAAAATTGGGTTTTAAGGGACCCGAAACCCGCTTACAAAATGGAGGATAAGCATGAAAGAAACAAGAGAAGACACGACAAAAATATAAAAGCTGCAAAAAGACCAGCAGAAAGCCCAACAACTAGAAACAAAACAACATAGAGCCAGTGAGAGACTGGCAACCAAAGACCAACATTACATATCAAATAAAAAATTTTATGGACTCCTTTGTATTCTTAACCAACAACATCATAGCCTTTGCAGCTTCTCTAAGATCTTTGTTCCCCTGCTTCAGCTGAATGTCTTTCGTCTTTGTCTCCAAATCATAGGTCGTCTACCTGGTCATTCGCCTGGAAATTTGGGGGCTAGAGCTGGAGGTCGGCATATCATCAATGATAACCATATCTTTATTTTGTTGTTTCCTCTCCAAACAATCCACCAGGGCATTCATATTTTGAGACGAGATAATCAAGAGCTCAAGATTGTGATTCATAAAATTCTTCAAAGCCTTCTCAGTTTTAGCAACCCACCTTAGCCTTATCTTTGACAATTCTGATCACATCCTCCAAATGTTTCAAATCACCTTTTATAAGTTCTTTTTCTGACCAGTCCTGCATCTCAACTTCATCCTCAGTTTCACTAGTTTCCACCTCTGCACTCTTTTTCCCCAAATTAGTATCCTTAATCAAATTGTGAATCTTATCCTCCAGATCTCTCTGTTTACTCTGAATACTGGTTATATTTTCAACAACCCATTTCTAAAAATTGAAAGATTCCATAATACAATTTTGAGCTACATTCAAAATGGAATCCACCGTATCCCTTCCCTGCTTAGAGCTCACAGATTTAGGGTTAGCTTCCTTTGTAGAATTCTAGACAACATTCCTGCTATTCGAGACCATAGGGTTAGAATCAGGATTTTCAACATAAACATCTCTTTTCCCCTCCTCCTCTTCTCCAACATTCTCACTCTCCACTTCATTATCAACCTCCTTCCCCTATTCCTCCTCCATTCCATCTTCCATATCCCTATCCACTTTATCAGTATCAACCCTCCCTTTTTTATGGATAGAAACGTTTGACAAATCATCATCAGACTCAGAATCATTATGACTATCTAAGATATGAGCATTTGTCACCAGATGATCATCCTGGCTAACCTTGGTTTTTTTCTTTAGGTGTTCATAAATGAGCAGAATAAGCCCCTAATGAGCTATGGGATAAGATTTTAGTTTTTTGGCATGGTCTGCCAAGCTCTCATTCAGGGAGGAAGCTAAGTAAAATGGCAAATAAATCTTAACCCCATGATGGAAATGGTTAAGAATAGCGAAGTGATAATTATAAAATTTTGTAAATATTCCATCAATAGTCAGGAATTCCATCAAAACCCTAAGCATCTTCTAGCAGAAGGACTTTATCTAATGAGGGAGGTAGTAAGAGACGTTGTCTTTCTTGGCAAGACAAGCCTTCTCATCATCAGTTTTCAGGAAGTTTTTAATGGCTTCAGCATCAAAATTTTGATCTCTATAGAACTTGGAGCCCTCCTTCTGTAATCCCATCACCTTCGCAACCAGATCCTCATCAATCTTCCAAGTCTCCCCAAACAAAGTAACTTTGTTGTTATTCTAACCTTTAGCAAAGCCTTGAGACACCGATTTTTTGCTTCCCTGCACCTTTTTCATGTAATCTGTAAATCCATGTCTATGGAGCCTCCTCCACACTTTTCACTCACTTTTCCAGTTCTCACAACCAGAGGGCTCATTACGATTTAGGCTACCTCCCATGTTGAAATGTAGGTCAAAGTCTTCAATAGTATAACTCACAATTTGCAAACCCAGACTTAAGCGCAGGCTCTTGAGCAAAATACGGGGTTCAAAAAATAGAGTGTCTTCCTTGAATTTAAAAAGGTTAATAATAATGGTCACAAGGATCCAACACTTATTATGATAAGCCTCATCACACCAGTGATCATAAATCATTACCTAACACTTCGTATAACCCCAATCTCTATTTTTGATATCCAGACCCAAGAAGGTAATTATGATTTTAACTTGAACCATTAACACGATCAAATAATAATTGCTCCCTAACATTCTTTTTACATTGGGCTTCTCCAATATAATTAATGCCCTCCTCTAAATAGACCCCTTCATTGGCTAAAAGGTCCACAACCTTATTACCTTCCCTTAGAGTGTGGGATATGAGCATACTATCATAATCATTTAGAAGTTTTTTGGCACTTTCAATAATATTGAATATATTCCAAGAGGAGGAGCTAGTACTTTTAAGAGCCTGAATGATATTGAGGGAATCCCCTTCTAACCATATTTTTTTAAATTTGAAGCCCTTAGCAAGTTGGAGACTTTTCAACATGGCTTGAGCTTCAGCAAGCACATGCTAAATTAATTAATTCAATCAATTAATCAATTCAATTACCTCTCCAATCCCTATTTCCATCTTTTAGTTAGCTTTTTCTAAATAAAGCTTTCTTTGTCATCAATCAATTTTCCTCCAATCACCCTTTTTCTTCCCCCAGTTATCTTTTTCTCAATCAGTTGACTCAATTAATTCATTCAATCTATTTTGTTTCACCTCTAAATCAACAGTTCAACTATCAATCAACATGTGAGCTCACCTGAGTTCCACCTCTTGATCAATCTCTTCCACCTTTCAATCAATCCTCTCCAATAATCTATAAATTGAGCATTCAATCTCCATGCTCAACAATCACAAACTTTGAATCTTTGTGTCATTTGCTAGTTGCCAGTGCAATATCTGAGAGCCATCATACCACAGAGAAGAGAAGAGCAATGGAAGTTATACGCAGTCACGAAATAGGGATTTTTGATTGAATTACTTTATAATTCCTATTTTGATTTGACTGTGTTATTTAATTGTTTGTTTGTTTGAATTATTTGATTAGATAGGGATTCATGATTTCCCTTTACTTTTAATTGATATTTTAAAGATAAATTTTACATGCTTACACTTTGGATAAATCTAATTAAGATTTGCTGCATTGTGCCATCACATGCTGTTGTGTAGGAAACATAATTATTTTTGTTATTTTTGTAACCCATAATGAAACCATTGCATTGATAGTCTTGCATATTTGTAAGTTTTTCAAACTGTCTCCAAAGTTGATTGCAAATATTCATCCATGAAGTAACATATAAATTGTCAGATAAGGCACTGGTCTATTGTTAGTTTTCTATGAGTAAACTTGGTGTGCATAAGGTCCTCATCAGGGAAACATAATTCTAATTTCTATCAGTATTGTTTCTTCATAATTACTTAAGGTTCCAACATCACTCTTTTATAAGCATTCATTTGCTATTAATTACATTCAAGTTTTCAGATTAAAGCAAGTTAAAAGAACATAATAAAGCATAGTTGCAGGAAACATTTTGCCATTCCTGCAAACAACTAAATTGATAAGTTTAAATTCACTATAAAGAAGTCTCTTTGTGCTTTGGAGATTAAGGTATACCCGCCTAGGTCTAGTGGAGCCTAAAGTGCAGAGGAATTTGGTCTTTGACCATTCCTGTTCATTGGCCAAGGCTGATTGAGAAATTAGTAGGAGATTTGGCAAAGCTCTAGTTTTTCCAATCTGTGGTTTTGGGAACCAATACAACCACCATCCAGGTTGGTACATTCACACAAAATAACAATGCATCTATGCATTCCTATAGTGCCTTCATGACCCAATACAACACATATAGTCCACATAACAATGCATATAGACAATACAATGGTGCCCATACAAACTTGTCTAGTGCATATAATTTAAGAAATAGCACGTACATAGAATATAGTGTTGGAAACCAATAACACTGAGAGGGGGGGTGAACTAGTGTTATAATGGAATAGAAGATTTTAGCTTTAACAAATCATTCATACACCAACTAGTATACCGATATAAACAAAATTGAAAGAAGTAATGCAACCACTAAGCCAAACACATAAATGAGAAACATAACACATAGATTTATATGTGGAAAACCTCAATGAGGAAAAACCACGATGGGATTTGTGACCCACAATATCATTTCACTAGCCATATGAAGAGATATTACAATATATGATGGGCCTGCACTTGCAGGAAGGCTTATAGCCTAGAGCACACTGTTCATCACAATAGGAGCCTCACTGACTACATACCAATCCATAAAACAATCTGAAGAAGTGTGAACTGCTCAATATGGCATCTCCTATTCCATAATACAGTTTTGGTTTAAGCTCTATGTGTTTCGGTTAAAACACTAAACCTTAGTACCCGAATAACCCTTACAATGAATTCCTCACATACATGGTCTCTCAGATATATTTTGCATTACATCCATATATCCATTCCACATGTCTATCCCTTATCTTCTCATTCTTATTAGAAAATGATCTAATCAATCTCCCCTATATACCCTATACAAATTTATGCCTTATGTCAGCTTACAAGGATATACACAATATCATATTTCATGTCGGCCATATAACATAGATGAATAAGAATTAAAACAAGTTGCTGATGCCAGATCCAAGATGTGTCAGCCTCCTATACCAATGATCTTTACCATACCATGTCGACCTACATTGTCGGTGACCAAAGAAATCTTCTATCTTGCTGGTGCCGGTACTGATGTAGAGTCTATGAAGTGCCTATCAGTACACCATATGAAGCCAGAACCCAAAATAATGTTTCCATCAATGAAAACATAATGAAACCTAACCAATAGAATGTTAATTACCAACAATCTCCCCCTTTGGCATTTATGGCAACACTCATGTGAAAAATGGTCATGATTTCAACTGTCAGATTCATCCCACCCTGCTCCCCTTGAGCTAAATATGCAAAATGCTCCAATACTCCAAAATTCCAAAAACTCTATAACTCCCCCTAATGTATGCAACCCTTCATTCATTTTCACATGTATACTACTCCCCCTTTGACATCAATGCCCAAAAATTGTAAAAATAATGTCAAAGAATAATAACTTTATACTGAATACCTCCAAAAATGTCTTACCGGAGCTTGACCAATTTCAATATTTCCAGGTAAGCTTTCTCCAATAGCTCCACATAAGTATCCCAGTCGGTTTTGAATGTGTCAGAGATAGATACAAGTCCACTCAATAAATATGCAAGTGATTCTTTCTCATTAACTTCTGCCTATGTGGGTTTACCAAGCATATCCATGCATTCCCTCTTATGTACACCAAGTGAATCCAATCTTGGGCTCACCAAACCTCTGAGATTTTTGGATCTCTGAATGATCTTATCTATTTCCTTTTCAAGAGAAAAAATTTGATTCTCCAAGGTCAAAATTTGTCCATCAATAGATGTGGTCAGTGAAGTGAGTCCATCAAAAGAGTTAGCAATACTAGCAATTTTGTCTTGTACCTCTTTTATCTTTTCATCTACTTTTGTTGTAAGAATCTCTGTATTGCAACATACCTTGCATATATTAGTACCTTGTTTCAAAGATTTTTTTTATCAAAATTAACTTCTCCTCAATATTTTTCTTCTCTCTATCAATGATCTGATCAAAAGTGGCTCTCTTAGCCAAAGTGAATGTTTCAAGTGCTAGCCGATTAGAGATCTATTGTAATGATTGAAAATCTATACAGATATGTTTTGTTATTATCTTAAGCTTGTTAGAAGGGCTCACTTCATTCTCAATCTTACATTATGGGACCAATCTGTGTAAAACAGCTATGGATTGATCTATAATCCCTTTGTCTGTGGTTCCCTCCTTCATCAGTTTCTGAGTAGCCATCATAATCAGTTCTGTGGGACTCATGTCTGTGATGTTTTTGTTTTCCACTAGAGAAGTGTCAATTGTCAATAATGATGTGCCAGAAACTAGTTCCCTATCGAATTCCCCTGTTTTATTTGGTGACTTAACTTTTATTTCCTCCTCACTTGTACTGGTGGCTTCTCCACTTGGTGCAGTCTGTGCAACTATCAGTTTCTCTCTAGGAATAGTATCCTCAACCTGTACATTAGTATCCAGAGGACAAGTATCCTCAATGTTAGTATCCTATACAATATTCTCTATATTAACCGGTGTCCCTATATTTGTCTGTACATTTGTGTTAACCGGTGGCTCAATTTCCACTATCTTGATATTATTGAAAACTAAGGGTGGAGTACCCATGATTCCTTTACCTTTCCATTCAACCGGTATATCTACAATATCAGTCTTTGTCCTAGGTGAAGTGAATAATCCTCTATGCTCTCCCAAAATTTTTATCCAACCCTTATGTGTCTCCTTTATTATCTCATTCATCCTTCCTAACATCAGGCTAGTTATTCTATGTTTGTTGTTAAAAACCTTCCTATCTACAACCTCAATTGTCTTCTCCATCTTATCTAGAGTTATAGCAACACATATAGCTAAAAGTTCTTGCATCTTAATGTTTTTGTCTTCTTGCATTGTAGATAACCTTCTAGCATCTAACATGTTGTATAGCTCTGTCAGTATTTGATTTTCTATTTCAATTAGTGCTTTCTTATAGATATCTAAATATAGAAGAAATGGTTCCTCTACCTCTCTCAGTTTTATCATCTTCAAATGTATCATAATAAGACTTAACATTTTTCAGCATCCCATCCTTAGTAATTTCATCTACAATTTCAGCACAAGTCTTAGGCATAATAATTATTACATTACCAGTCTCTAGTGCCAAATCAATGTCCCTCTTCTTCCTCCTTCTGGTAGTATCGGATGCAGTTGATGGTGTAGCCTTGGGTGCTTTCTTTTGTGCCAGTAATTTGATGGTAATCTTCCTAACTGGTTGTTTCTTTGGTTCCACTTTAGGTTCTTTCGATTTCTTCCTCACAACCCTTTTGAATGCTAGTTGTGTGTCATCTTCAGGCTCAGAATATATAGTCACAGGTTCAATGTGAACTACCGGATACTTCCTCTTTCTCCCTTTCTCCGGGACAACATCAATGAGTGCCTTAATGTCCTTTAAAACCTCTTATACATACTTTCTTTCCTTGCCTTCTTGTTTTTCCCTCTTCTTTCAGTTGAACGCAGTTTCAACCTCAAGAGTCTTTTGATGTGTTTTTCGACAAGGTTTTAATGCTTCATCTATATTTGCATCAAGTAGAATTTTAGCATATGCATCAAGAATGAATGCATCCACCTCATAGCCCATTTCAACTATCCAAATCTTTTGGGGCTTGACTTCCTCCATGAGGATCTCATCTTTATTGACCATGAAAAATATGTCGATAGAGTATTTCTCTACTATATGCTCAAGTACTCTTATTCTAGACCTCATAGATTTATGAAAAGATTTGAAGTAACCCCATACCTTATCATCTCTAAGACTTCCCAATGCAGCAATTGATTGCTTAAGTTGTCTTCCTACCAGGATGTCAAAAGCCCATTGCTTCCTTCTAGAACCAGGAGTATCATTCAAAAAGTATAACATTAAGAAGACCAACAGATTTCCATACCGAAAGGTGCCCTTCTTCTCACCTTTAATCTTCCCTAAATTGATCAATAGCTCCTCAAGAATCTAGTCATAAAGATCTAACTTTATATTTTCTCTCATCATTCTATAAGCAGCCAAAATACATGAACTTAAAACTAAATTCAGTCAATTAGAATGAGTTACCTTGTAGCCTATGATCGTGCTTCCAAATTTGATGTTGGTGTCGGTGATGGTGCTCACCTTCATTGATCTCTTGTCTGATGTGGTGCTGGTGATCTTCCTTATGAAGTCATTTGATACTTTCTTATTCAGATGTTGCCCTACCGATGGCAAACTAGTAATTTCCTAGATGGCTTCCTTAGTGATTTTGTAGGGTTCATCAAGCCATATGAATTCCCCATGTACTCTATTCAGTACATATCTAGAAATCTCATCCTTGAACTCTGGAATATCTAGAATATCAGTGAACCCTAGATCTTTATTGTGTTTAAATGTCGATTTGATTTCACTAGATTCTCCCATGAGTTCATTCATATACATCCCCTTGATCTTAAAAGTTCCTAAGTCCTCTATATGACAATGAATATAGGCCCTAACATCTTCCACATATACCACCCCCTCCGAGATGCGAGAAAATGCTCCAACAGAATCTTCCTTGGTAGCCACATGTAGATACCATTTGAAAATTGGCTTGGGGTGGTCCTTAACTTCTAATACAGTTGGATTTGCAACAAAAATAGGAGCAAAAGATGATCTTGATTCCATGATTCAAGAAAATACCTTTAGAACTCTGTTGGTGAAAACCTCCAACAAATTCTTGCAGATGCTAGTGTGATCGCTCAAGAAAAAATATGATCGCCTCTGAATAGCTTTTGATTGCACTAAGTCACTCTAAATCACTCTAAAATCTCTTTGAATGCTAGGTGAATAATAATGAAGTGTAATCAACCTTTTATCCATCAAGAAAACCCTAATTCTCTATTGACATAAATGACTGTCAGTAAATGATACCGGATCTCACTCTGAACATATCAATTCTGGATAATCTTCTCTAATATCTAGAACATCTTCTAGAATCTCCTCTAGGGGCATATGCATCATTTTCCATGAAATTTTCCTACCCCTAAGGCATCTGCCTAGTTACCGGATGAGCTCAATGTTGGTGCAGGAGCAACCTCTTCTGCCGGATAGGTAACCAGGACATTCCCATCTGATGATTGCTCTTCAGTCTTCCTAACCCATCTTTGAGTATGATCTTTTTGGATTTCACTAACCTTCTCTTTGACTATCATTTGATCCTCCATTGCCAACTGGTGGATTTTTGCTTCTACAGAACTTAGCAATATGTCCAACTTCATTGCATGCATATCATGTAATATTGTTCTTTTGAATTGCCTTGCTAAAACTGATGAAATTGCTTGACCTAAACTGATTATCCATATGTCCAAATTTTCCACAATCATGGCATTTTACATTCATTCTGCAATGTTCTATCTTATGACCAATTTTATTGCATTTAGAACATTTACCGGGAGAAAAATCAGGGTTCTGATTTATTCTGTTTCTACATTCCCTAGCCATGTGACCAAATCTATTGCAAACAAAATATCTACCATTGAATTTATAAGAATTGAATTGCCTTACCAGTGTCTTATGGTTTTGATATTCATTAGAAGTACCAGAACTCTATCCTTGCTCAAATCTAAGTCCACTGGAATCTCCAATCTACCTATGTCTCTTTAGTAACTCATCAAGTTGTGTTGAGCTGATCTTGAATGTTTCTTTGTACTCACTTGCAGCAGTTAAATCATCTCTTAGTATTGTCATTTGTATCTCAAGATCTTGCTCATTACTATGGGATTGTACCAAATTAGACCTTAATATCTCATTTTCATGAGTCAACCTACCACATTCTTCAAATTTTTTCTTCAGGGATACAACAATATTTTCTTCCTTTTTCTTTTTGTCCTCAATATCCTTAGATATCCATATAGTCATAGTTTGCATTTCATTCTTCATAACCATGTTCCCTTGACTCAATTTCTGAAATTGTTCCTTAAGTGCATTTTCTCTTCATCATATTGATTTTGCAAAAGGTCCTTCTTCCTAGCTTGAACATATGATAGTCTCTCTTATAAAACAAGAAAAAATTCTTTAGCAGAATTCAACTCATCTTGTAGCCTTAAGTTTTTCAATCTTTCAACATCATAATCTTCAAGTGCCATCTCAAGCTACTTCTCCGAAGCCATATTCAGTGATTCCAGTTTCAGGATCTTCCTCAAGCTATTAAACTTCCTCTAAGGTACAATGCTTTGATACCAATTGTTGGAAACCAATAACATTGAGAGGGGGGGGGTGAATTAGTGTTATACCAGAATAGAAGATTTTAGCTTTAACAAACATTCATACACCAACTGGTATACCGGTATAAACAAAATTGAAAGAAGTAATGCAACCAATAAGACAAACACATAAATGAGAAACATAACACATAGATTTATATGTGGAAAACCTCAATGAGGAAAAACCACAGTGGGATTTGTGACCCACAATATCAATTCATTGGCCATATGAAGAGATATTACAATATATGATGGGCCTAAACTTGCAGGAAGGCTTACAACCTAGAGCACACTGATCATCACAATAGGAGCCTCACTGACTACATAACAATCCAGACAATAATCCAGAGAAGTGTGAACTTCTCAATATAGTATCTCCTATGCCAGAATACAGTTTTGGTTAAAACCCTAAACCTCAGTACTGGAATAACCCTTAAAATGAATTTCTCACATATATAGTCTCTTAGATATATTTCGCATTACATCCATATATCCATTCCACATGTCTATCCCTTATCATCTCATTATTATTACAAAATGAACTAATCAATCTCCCCTATATACCCTATACAAATTTATACCTTATGTCAGCTTACAAGGATATACACAATATCATATTTTATGTTAGCCATATAATATAGATGAATAAACATTAAAACAAGTTGTTGATGCCAGATCCAAGATGTGTCGGCCTCCAATACCAATGATATTTACCATACCATGTCAGCCTGTATTGTTGGTGACCAAAGAAATCTTCTATCTTGCCGATGCTGGTGTCGATGTAGAGTTTGTGAAGTACCTTTCGGTACACCATATGAAACTAGAACCCAAAATCATGTGGCCATCAATGACAACATAATGAAACCTAACCAATAGAGTGTCAATTGCCAACAATTAGGATATTTGTATTAAGGACTAGTGCATATGACCTCTGTAAATCAGAAATGGGAAAATAATTTTTGATTTAGTATAAAATATGTTTAGTTACAAGGTGACACATAAAAATGAACTAGTATACGTGCAACAAGACTCCAAATTTGACAATATACATATCTAAAATAAATAACCAATGACAAGACCATAACATCTCTTGGGAATCTATAGGTACATCGCACAGATACACACAATGCCATTTCTGACACAGGGACAAAATATGACAGGCTTCGATAGATTAAACATAGACGCACATGACAAAAGCAAGCTTAGAGACTCTAATCTTCAAGAATTTGACATACACAAAATAAAATACTTTCAACAATCTCAGAAACAAATGCAGAAGAACTATCCATGGTAAATATAAAAAAGAATGATTACTAAAAAATAACAGTTCCGGGTATAATATTTATTATGCTATATCAATAATCTTCATAGATATATCAATTTGTAGCCTCTCAAACAATATTTTATAGACAATCATCGAAAACGAAAAATGCAAAATAAGAGAGAAGTAAAATCTCCAACTTGGAATTAGAAGTTATGGCAAGACAATAAATCTTAATAAGCTTAATCCAAAATCCAAGCTCCAAATCCAATGCCAAAATAAAAAATCTTCAACCATGAAATTTCTTCGGATGACCAACCCTTGGCAAAACTCAAAAAAGTCAATAAATAGAATTTCATTAAAAAACTATATAATATGTTGGCCAATCAAAATACTTAAAAAGTACAATATTTCATACCAACCCTACTCAAATATCAAGGTAAGAAATATAAAATAATATTAATTAACTTACCCAAAACTCTCAACCAATAATAAAATAGGGTATGTGGGACAAATAATATTTAAATAACCAAAAATGGGTAAAAAGGGATTTAAATAATAAGAATATCTAAATTAATTAAATAAACCAAATGGGCAATAATATAATTACCCAACTAAATATTAAACCACAAATCTCAATAATAATCAAACAATAATAAATAATTAAACCAAAAGGCCCAATTAAATATTAAATCACAATAAATAAATAGAAGGTCTCACAATAGCATAAATAGATAAAATAGATGCTCAAATAAATATTAAACCATTAATTAAATACAAATATAAATCCTCAATAAAATAATCACATAACTATTAAATATTAACACCATACATTAAATTAATTTAACATTAATCAACTATTTAAGTCAATTAATTAATTAATAATTTAATTAACCAATAATCACAACTCCTCAAAGCAACCCAACATAGGGTAACATAAAATACCAGACGACACTAAACCACAACTCAACTCAGGATACTAAACCAACAAGGGTATCAACTAAAACTAGAGTGTAGAATGGAATCTCATGTCACTTCCAATCAGCTTTCCATTGGGACAAAGACACTCCCAAACCTATGAAGCCAGGTGGAGTCAATGTCTGGTAATTGCAAACCTATCACCACCAATACATGTATGACAAACATGTACAATAGCAAACAAGTGAAAGGGAACCAAACTGTTATATCATTCTCATGAATAAGTGGTATGACATTGTCCCTAACACAACCATAGTAGAAGACAATCATGACAACCAAGCACTATCATAATCATCTTATCCAATATCACTATGAAGTGAGGTTAGCACATAGTAAGATACCATCAAATCACCATAAGAAAATATGAGCCTGACATATAAGATAAGTGCATATAAATAATCAAATAAGAGTCCATCATCATAATAGTCCATGAATATCATCATCCATATGAAACCATAATATCAATTGCAAATATGATATGTCTATCATCAATAATAAAGTATCCAAGTCATAGATAAATCCATAAATATCTATCAAAAGCATCATAAAGTAGTCTAATCTATATCAATATAGTTTATCGATGCACAACAAGAAAGGTAAATAAGGGAGGGGCACTACATTTCTGACTGCATAGGCCAAGAAATGGCATTCAGAGACCTACTCATTTCATTTGCTGATTGATGAGATGTCAGTTACTCTGGAGGATTTTGACAAGATACTCCGCATTCCCATCATTGGGGAGATGATCATTTTTGATTAGGATAGGGATGGGGATGCTCTATATCAAGTGTTTGATGACTGATAGCTTGAGATTTGAGGGGGATGTGTGAGATGGGTGACTATGTATGCTAGCGGGGAGGTTCTAGCATCAGTTGTGGGCAGAGTGATTAATGGATTCTTATGCCCAGATAGGATGACACATGGTCTAGCAACTAGATGGGGATGGGCCATGGAGATGGTGATGAATTATAGTACCTAGTTTGCATGGGGTCCATGTGTGTTGGCCCACTTCTACTATGAGCTACATTAGTTTGTCTATCTTGGTGGACGCGATGTTAGATGCAGAGTGACATTACTAAAAGTATGGTCATACAAGCACATTGCAGTGACCCGACCAGCGTGCTTTAGATTTAGGGGACATAGGTAGTCCTATGTACATTACTATTCTATGATTTCTTCCAAGCCTTGATTGGGTAAGTTGGAGTATTGGAGGAGGGTCATTGATGACATAGATACATTGATTTGGAGACCCTACCTCGATTGCAAGGATTTTCCAGAGGATGCTACAAAGCTCCCATTTTGTTTCAGGACTAGGTGCTTGATTGCGTTGATGCCCTATATACTAGACAAACATTTATTGGACAAGGTATCTAGATAATTTGATAGGGTACAACAGATTCCTTGAGGATTAGGTGAGTTTGCATGATTAGTGTGGGAGTAGGTACACTGGGGACCAATTTTGTCCTATGAGACTACAATGGCCAAGTTTCAGGCTCTTGTGCAGATGCCTTGGGACCTACATAGGGATGTTGTATATGTAGGAATGATGCTTTATTATGAGGTGTATTTCAAAGAACATCCATTTCCATAGTTGATCATACTAGTTTAGCCACCACCGAGACTGGATGATGATGATGATGATGAGGAGGAGGAGGATGGGAGACTAGGTCAGAGGATACAAAGGAGAGGAGGAGCTAGGAGGATGATATGGTGAGAGCATGAGGAGAGGGGGATGGAGATCAATAGTGGGAGACAACTCGGCTAGGATGGTAGGCCACCTAGGCAACCATGAGGGAGAGGGGGACTGATTAAAATAGGGCAGACAATTGAGAGGGGGGGTGAATCAGTTGTCGCCAAATCTTACAACAACTTACATTAATCTCAAATCTGATAATTAATAGTGAATGCATAAATTAGCAACACAACATGAACACACATAGCACCAATATTTTTGACGTGGAAAATGTGGTCAAGGGAAAAATCATGGTGGGAACCTACCCACAATATGATGACATCTTGTTAGAAGTATATGAAATATTACAATGGGGAATGCACATGCATTCAGGCACACTACCTAGAGCTCACTGCTGAAAAACAATGAAGGGCAACAACCCTAGGAAGACTCACTATCTTACAAACACATTCAGATTACATCTAGAAGATCATGAACTGAGATAATATCATATTGTAAGGCCTTGTTACAATTCCGGTTAAACACATACAACTTATTCTCACACTTATGCTTAGCCTTTGAAAGATAAATACATTATTTGCACATACACTCATCCATGATACACTCAATTACAAAGATATTACATTTATTTATACATGACATCAACCTTGGATCAATATCATCAAGGTTGGCTCAACACATACCACCTAATTACAAGAATATAACCATACATGATACAATATCATATGCATACCAAAACAATGTTGGTTAAGACATAACATGGACTTAAATCATCACCTTGAATGTGAAACACCTCCAAGAATTATGCCTCAAACATCCACAACAAGCTACAATCATCATGTCGGCCAAGAACATGAAGAACACCACCAGACAAAAGAAAATCACCAATAACGCGCTCATCGATCAATGTAGACCACCAACATGAATAGCATATGATCTAAGAACATCCACAAGCATTATGAATTACAACCGCAACTCTGTGTGTGGAAAAGGGTCTGCAGCTACAAGCACAACACTTCAATTAAGTCATTACATGTATGGTTAGTAAATCAATAATCAATAAATAATAAACCATAACAAAGCGACTAATTTCCTTCTAAAAGATGTGAGTATAAGATTGCTCTCAGATTTTTATAAGCAATACCAGTGACTAGACTACACCAAGACGAAGGATTTAATCTAGCATGATATTAAGCTAAAATGAATGCAAGATGGAAGAATAATTCAAGCAATAACGAATTCAAGCAATATGGATTCAAGCAATATGAGTAAACTAAATATGGATGCAAATAATCTACAAAAGCACAATGTATTCAATGACTCCAGAGCAAAAATCAGTGTAATAATAATCTCCAAGCGTGTTCTCAAAAATCTCTGGGGTAAATTGGATGAGAGTTGAAGGCTGAATTTATAAAAAATTACAAGAGAGATGATGAAAAAGCTCAATTTAAGATTAATTGAAATAATTGAGAAATCAAGTTCAATTAACCTTGAGATAGATTCCAATTATAGTTTAATTGAAATGCATTTAAATAAGAAGTTCAAGTTGCATTGGAAAACAATATTAAATTAATTCCATGAATTTGTGATAAAAATAGATAATTCTTTTATTTATTCAAGAAAAGAGTCTTTTCAATGCAACTGAACTTCTTTTTCTGAAAAGATTTGAGTTCCAATTTTAGAGAATGATCAATAATTCAATTAATTGCTTTTCCAATTTCAAATTCTAAATTTATAAAAAGAAATAATATCTCAAGTTTGATTTCTCTCTTAATTCAATTCTTTTATTTTATTTTCAATTCAACTCTTGCTTTGTAATTAATTCTTCTTTTATAATAAATTAATTCCTTTTTTGCATTATTAAATGGAAAATTTATTAATTAATTAAATATGCAAGGATATTTAATAAATTAAAATAGGATTATTGATTAAAATGATATTCTTGGAATGATTCAATTAATTAAATAAATATTTAATTAATATTGAGTAATTGACTTGCCATGTAATATTTGATGATTAAAGAATTAATAATGTACTCAAAGTTGATTTAATTTCCTTTGGTTAGGACCTTGGTGATGCTCTCAAGATTAGGGGCCCATGGTTTAGATTACCATTTTTAGGGTATTACAATTGCCCCTCTTTGAATTAATGTGCGAGTAGCGCGTTGGTTCAAAGAATATGTGATGTCTAGGAGATACTAGTTCTGAACTTGATTGATCATGAACCAGATAAAGAGCACGGTGTTTAGCTTGATTCGAAGTGATGAAGTTGAATGAAGTCTGATTAAAGTGATACCGATCCCGAACTTGATTGAACTAGGAACGATAGAGAACAAAGATACCAAACTTGAACTTGATTGATCAAGAAGTGGATCTTATTGATCTAGAACTTGATTGAACTAGACACAGTGAGCAAAAACAAAATCAATCTTGAACTTGATGGATCAAGATACGATGAGTGAAGATAAACTGTCCAGCTTGATTCGATGTGATGAAACTGAACACCTCCTTAGATTGAGTGTGTAATCAAAGATAGTATTTACAACCCTTGATTGAGTTTAAATGAATAATCAACTTGATGAAAAGTGATGAAACTGATTAACGCTAAGAGATTGATTCAGATGAAGACAAATATCAGCTTGATATGAAGCGATGAAACTTATATGCCCCTAGTGATTGATTCGATTTAGATGATCAAGAGATCTCAACTTGATGTGAAGCAATAAAGGTGAGATGCCCCATAGCAATAAGATTTGATTGATTTTCTATAGTTGAAAATATTTTTGCTCGAATTTTGATAAAGATTTGAAAAATTTGCTCAACTTTGAAGATGTCACGAGTATGCCCCCTCGAGAGGGAAATCGAAAGATAGCGAGGGTACATAATGATTATAGACAATTTTTAGCGATGATAAGTTGTTTGAGCATAAATGATTGACAAATTTTTTAAAGATTTGGCATTGATTGATAAGAAATTGAGCACAAAGTTGATTTGTAGAATAAAAATTGAATTGAGATTCAGCGTTAATTCATGAGAAATTGAGAGTAATTAGAAGAAAGAATGAGCATTTGATGAAAAAGCGTTAAGTGGTCCAAATTTTATGAAATTGACTAGCAAAATAATCTCAAATTTTGATCTCAAAAATGGAATCAGAATGGGAAAATTAGCTAAGGCTACAATTTTCATGTGCATTGGAGCAAGTTGAAAAATTAGGGTTTTGGCTATATAAGGGGTAAAAATGTCATTTTCGATTCATTTTAACCCTCCAAGTTTGAAAATTCAAAAAGCCTTATGTGAAGAAAATGGTGGTCCCTACTCGTGAGCATCAGTTTGAGTGCCAGAGACGACATAATCAACCTCAACACTATGAGCCAGTGGTAAGTGGTCAATCTTAAGCCTCTTTATGTTCTCAATTTTGAATTTTTTTGTTGATTTTTCAAATTTTTGGCAGGTTGGAAGTCGACTTTCTCGTTTTGTCGTGCAAGACAGAATCCTGTCTCATACGACAAACTGTTGAAGTTTTTATTTTTCGTTTGAGGCCATTAGTTTTGTCGTTCTAACCCCACCGTTATATCGTATGACAACATTCATAAAAGACCATTTTGTCATCCGAGGTCTAATCTTTTATTGTAAGGGGCTCAATCCTGACTCATATGGGTTGCTACCCTTCTATGTTCTGCCATTTGGGAAACAATGAGCATTGTAAGGGGCTCAATCCTGACTCATATGGGTTGCTACCCTTCTGTGTTCTACCATTTGGGAAACAATGAGCATTTTTGAAGATCAAAACTTAAAATTTTGATTTTGCAATTGACGTAGCCGGATTTGCGTGATCTTTTACTTCTCTTGTAGGCTTATCTGGAATGTTTTCTGATGCTTCGTTGTTGGATTTTTGCAGGTTCAATTACCTCATGTGCTCTTTAGATGCATGTATCCACCCACCATGACATTAGTTCGACAATTATCAAAGGTTGAGTAGGCTCATATTGATTTGTGCGGTTTGACGCACCTTCTTGGTTTACCAGATATCCATGTGAATCACAGTATGCTCACAACATTAGTTTAGCGATTCCATTCAGAGCATAATACCTTCCATTTACCAATTGGGGAGATGACCATCACTCCCAAGGATGTATATAGGATTCTTTGTATCCCTTTTGCTGGGGATAAGGTGGATTACAGGCGGTCAGACATGTCTTCAAGGATCCTAATATATTGACATGTTCCATCAGTTGGGACATCATGATGAGCAGGTATAGTGAGGAGTTTCCTCTAGCTTGTGTTCTAGCAGGGTTTATCAGCTATTTTCTGATGCCAGATAGAGGACAGCAAGGATTCTAGTGTGGATGGGGCAAGATGCTAGAGAGGCTAATTGAGACACCTCAGAGGCTTGGTTGGGATTCCTACATATTAGGCCACATGTATCACGAGATGCATGAGATTGTATACAGGGAGGGCAAGAGCATGGCTATAGGTGTTTTGATTTTACAGGTCTAGGCTTGGGAGCACCTCCTAGTTTGTTAGCTGATTGTAGATGATAGCAGAGAGACTGGGCAGCCAATTGTATATAGGTATGTAGGTTATGTTACGCAGCCCCATCTGGGCAAGACCAATTTTTGGTGACGGTAGCTGGATGACCTGATAGCCATGGTATGGAGACCTTATAGGGGCTTAGAGCCATGGGATGACTAGCGGATAGTATGCATGGATCTTTTTGTTACACGCCCACTTATTGGCAGATCGCAAACTGTGGTGGAGTGATTTCTAGTATGTTGAGTGATGAGATAGTATGGTAGGCCTCAGAGGATCTCACAAGAGTACACAACATATGCGAGATATGCTGATGAGGAGAGGCAGAGATGGTCACCGAGGTTATCCTATGCCTTGAGTATGCAGGAGCTAACTAGTTTACAGTGTCTTAGATGGGATTATATGGATGATGTTTCAGATGTAGAGGTATTTCCCCAGTATAGGGATTGGTTCCAGCAACATCCACTCCCTAGATTCACAGATCCAGTTGAGCAGGCTCCTCGTATTGAGGAGATTGAGGATGATTCCCCCGCACAGGGATAGGGACAAGGATAGAGAGGCGAGGCTCTGAGGCAGGTAGGTGGCAATCCTGATGCTAGTAGCAACAGGGTTCAAGCTGAGGTTGGACAATAGAGGGGTGAGGGCGGATCCCTAGGGAGTATAGGCATGAGATTGGGCAGAGTTGAGGAGGAGCGAGTAGTGTTGTGACATGTCCGACAGCGGCCGAGAGGAGTAGGGACCATCATTTTCTTCACAGAAGGCTTTTTGAATTTTCAAACTTGGAGGGTTAAAATGAATTGAAAATGACACTTTTACCCCTTATATAGCCAAAACCCTAATTTTTAATAGAGAAATCAAACTTGAGATATCATTTCTTTTTCTAAATTTAGAATTTGAAATTGCAAAAGTAATTAATTGAATTATTGATCATTCTCTAAAATTGGAACTCAAAGCTTTTCAAAAAAAGAAGTTTAGTTGCATTGAAAAGACTCTTTTCTTGAATAAATAAAATAATTGTCTATTTTTATCACAAATGCATGGAATTAATTTAATATTATTTTCTAATGCAACTTGAACTTCTCATTTAAATGCATTTCAATTAAACTATAATTGGAATCTATCTCGAGGTTAACTGAACCTGATTTCTCAATTATTTCAATTAATCCTAAATTGAGCTTTTTCATCATCTCTCTTGTAATTTTCTATAAATTCAGCCTTCAGCTCTCATCCAATTTACCCCAGAGATTTTTGAGAACACGCTTGGAGATTATTATTACACTGATTTTTGCTCTGGAGTCATTGAATACATTGTGCTTTTTTAGATTATTTGCATCCATATTTACTTTACTCATATTGCTTGAATTTGTTATTGCTTCAATTATTGATTCATCTTGCATCCATTTTAGCTTAATATCATGCTCATATAGATTAAATCCTTCATCTTGGTGTATTCTAGTCACTGGTATTACTTATAAAAGTCTGAGAGCAATCTTATACTCACATCTTTTTGAAGGAAATTAGTCACTTTGCTATGGTTTTATTATTCATGCTTATATCTGTCTAGCCATACATGTAATGACTTAATTGAAGTGCAGTGCTTGCAAATACAGACCCTTTTCCACACACTCAAAAATAGATGGGGGTGGAGAGAGACTAATGAATGTACCAGTTCTATCTTGTAGCCATCCATGCCAGTATTTGTAATCTTCAATTTCTTTTGTAATTCTTTCATCAAAGCTTCCAGATTTTCATTTGTAGAGGCTGCCCTATTATGAGGCACAAAAGTATCAACACCTTTTATTAATGCATAACAAGTCACATTTGTGTCAGTAGGAATACTGACTTTTGTTCCATTATAAGGAAATTTTAAGCATTGATGGTATGTTGATGGAACTGCCTTCATTTCATGAATCCATGGCCTGGCATATCAGAGTATGTCCATGCAAAGTTTATTTTCTTTTTTGAGAATAGACGAGTGAAATCCTTCAATTCTTTTGCTGATAGTGATTGAGCTACATGAATGATGTGTGGTGTCTCTTGACTCCCAATGTTCACTGCTTGAGTTGGCTCAATCAATATGGAAGATCTCTCCTGGAAGTGACTTGGTAGTATATCAAGTATCTCACCTTCAGGCGCCTCAAAGAGGTTTTCACCTTTAGGTATGTCCTTTATTTTCTCTTTTTTAGATTTTGACACCGCCACAATGTGATTTTCGCCATCAGATCTCTTTTTTTTGTTTTTTTGTTTTTGCGACTAAGATACTTGATATCCACTTTAGTCATGTTTTCACTCTGTTCAGTGCTGGAAGAGTCCATAGGTTCAACTGCATTGAGATAATAGGCTAACGTAGAGTCATTGGTTAAAGTAGGTATATTCATGGGTTGGTTTTGTAAAGTATAGTCAATTAGTTCTGGATGTAGTAAGGATAAATGTAATACCCTAAAAATGACCATCTAAACCATGGGCCCCTAATCTCGAAAACATCACCAAGGTCCTAACCAAAGGCAATTAAATCAACTTTGAGCACATTATTAATTCTTTAATCATCAAATATTACATGGCAAGTCAATTACTCAATATTAATTAAATATTTATTTAATTAATTGAATCATTCCAAGAATATCATTTTAATCAATTATCCTATTTTAATTTATTATATATCCTAGCATATTTAATTAATTAATAAATTTGTCATTTAATCATTCAAAAAAGGAATTAATTTATTATAAAAGAAGAATTAATTACAAAGCAAGAGTTGAATTGAAAATAAAATAAAAGAATTGAATTGAGAGAGAAATCAAGCTTGAGATATTATTTCTTTTTCTAAATTTAGAATTTGAAATTAGAAAAGCAATTAAAAGGAATTTGATCATTCTCTAAAATTGGAAATCAAATCTTTTCAGAAAAAGAAGTTCAGTTGCATTGAAAAGACTCTTTTCTTGAATAAATAAAAGAATTATCTATTTTTATCACAAATGCATGGAATTAATTTAATATTATTTTCCGATGCAACTTGAACTTCTCATTTAAATGCATTTCAATTAAACTATAATTGGAATCTATCTCGAGGTTAACTGAACCTAATTTCTCAATTATTTCAATTAATTCTAAATTGAGCTTTTTCATCATCTCTCTTGTAATTCTCTATAAATTCAGCCTTCAGCTGTCATTCAATTTACCCCAGAGATTTTTGAGAACATGCTTGGAAATTATTATTACACTGATTTTTGCTCTGGAGTCATTGAATACATTGTGTTTTTTTTAGATTATTTGCATCCATATTTAGTTTACTCATATTGCTTGAATTCGTTATTGCTTGAATTATTCATCCATCTTGCATCTATTTTAGCTTAATATCATGCTCATATAGATTAAATCCTTTGTCTTAGTGTATTCTAGTCACTGGTATTGCTTATAAAAAACTGAGAGCAATCTTATACTTGCATCTTTTAGAAGGCAATTACTCGCTTTGTTATGGTTTTATTATTCATGCTTATATTTGTCTAACCATACATGTAATGACTTAATTGAAGTGTTGTGCTTGCAGATAGAGACCCTTTTCCACACGCACATCTCTAGCACCCACCATGGGGCAGAAGACTACATTTTTCAATCTCCAAGACTGACTTATTTTTATTTTTGTTATTTTTCAGATTGTTAACTTTTTGGATTTTTGTCCGTACAGTCTCTGTGTCATATCGTACGACATTTCCCACAGGCTGAAATGACAAACTGCAAGTGTCGTATGATCTGGAATCCTGTATCGTACGATCTGGAATCCTATATCGTATGAACTTAACCTTTGTCGTATGATTCTGTGTTTTTCTGGTTAAAAAGACAAAAAAACAAATTTCATGATTTTGGTTTTCTGTTCAAATTGATTATTCTGACGACTGACCCTAGTAGTTTCTCTGCCTATCTTAGAATTTTTCACAACCTAACCAGTTTTTTGCAGAACGCTTGTCGAAGAATATGCTTATCGCACAAAGACAATATGACTACTGATTCGTTGTCTTTGTAGGTTGCCTAAGGAGAATCAACTAAACATTGTGTATTCTTTCAATTCATTTTTAGGCACCTAAATTGCTATCTGGTTAAAGAAAAAATCTGTCTTTTGTTTTTTTAGAAGATTTTGAGAGGTAGGAGAGTATGCTCTTGTCTTTTTCTAGACAATAAGAAATCCAGACCCTTGAGGTTTTTTGTTTGTTTGAGATTTGTACATCTTTAGCAAGCCTACCCTCCCGAGGAGCTTGAAAACTCCTAAAGCCTTTTCAGCCGATGTGAGGGGAACAACCTAAGTGGGAATGACTAAACACCAAGTACTCCAACCCACTATAAAATAAACATGAATTGATGAAAATCAAGTCAACTATAGTGCTCGGGAATAGCTCTCCTCCGTACCTTAGAGTATATTAAACCTTGGTTTTCAAGGCTGGGAGACCTCTTAATTGAGTTTATACCTTGACGCACCGAACGAACCCCTTACTAGATCCAATTAAAATTAGAAGCTACCCGGTTCACCTCCGAAAGGGGGATAAATCTTTGTGCAAGAGAGATAGTAACTCTCCCAAGATACTTGTCATTTTGTGCCCCCATTAGCATTTGGAGTTGAATAATACGGTGTTGAGAATCCATTGCATGAGACTCAGGGACCATATTCTGATTAGCTATTGGGTGTGTACCTGAGTCTACAAGCAAAGGTTTTCTTCTCTCACCAAATTCTGTAGGGCTTGCATGCTATGATTAGAGTTACTATTCATACTACATCTTTTCTGTGTTTTCATCCCTGAAACAAAAACTGGAGAAAACAGGAAACAACTCAGTGATCAAAAACTTTGTCCGTGTCAGAACTAATCCATCCTAAGTCAAACTTCTATCCAAAACTAGTCTATCCTGGTCAAAAAAATCAGTCCATCTCAGAATTGGTCATACTCAGTTGTCATACTCAGCTATCCAAAAACTCAAAATTTTCGTCTCTGCCCTAAGAGTAGTTGTACGAATCTAATCATTTATCGTCCTGCACCATATCCTGTGTTGTACGAGCCTAAAAATTTGTTGTCTGAGCTCAATCCTCTATCATACAAAACCTAGTAGTCTATCATCTGAATCTAAATCCTATGTCATATGAAACATAACTACACTGAATCTTTTGTCATTCTGGACATACCCATTTGTCGTACAGTACTAGGCAGCAACTCATACAAAATAGAACTATTGTCATCCTGGAACTATTAAATTATCATCTGGCTTAATAAATCCTGTCGTACGAATCTCTAGTTTTGTCAGTAGAGAGCAGTCAAACTTGCCTCAAATAGTCTACAACGAACATAATACTAGTTATCATCATCCTAAGCATAAATAGATTAAGACAGTGTACCTCTGCCATTTGTGTTCACAATTTGGTAGATCATCTTTCAACTAGTTCAATCAACTACCTATCAGACCTAAGTCACTTAGATAACATCTTATATAGGATAGATCGTTCCTGAAACCAGACTGAATCTTAGTCACTACTCTCGAATCAACTTAGATAAACATCTTATATAGGATAGAACTTTCCTGAAACCAGACTAAATCTCAGTTGCTTCTCTCAAACAATACGTTAACCAAACAACTAGCTCTGAAATTGATCTTGACCTCTACATCATAAACAACTTTAGGTCACACTAATCCATAAAAATTCCTATTCAAACCAGGAGTTCTTGTAAGAAAGAAGCCAAAGGCAAAGGACAACCCTTCACATACCAAGATAACCCATATTACATGGAGGGCCTGCTCACTAACAAACCTTCATCATCAAGAGTACCAGTTTTTGATGAACCTGAATCTCTCACTATACATGAGATAGAATACAATGACAATGACAACCTTAATGTTCATGAATCCAATAATGATTCCTCATCAAGTGAAGCTAAAGAAGACACCGAACCTCCAGAAAAAGAAATTCATGACTGTCAAAAGGATAAAGACTTCCGAAAAATGATGAAAGCTATCTTGGCTCGAGAAAAGGAAGACTATTTCTTAGAACTAGCAAAACAAGGTGCCAAACTTCCTACTGGATATGATGTTCAGACACTCGTTACTAAAAAGGAAGAATATCCTATACTCATGGTACACAAACAATTACTAGCCTTATAGACTGAGATCACTAAACTGAAGAATAAGGATAAGTCCCCAAAACAATATTCTCTGGAGAAAATATGCCCCTTTCCATTTGACAAGAATCTATACATGCCTCCATTTCCTTCACGAGTTGAGATCCCAAAATTTGACAAATATGATGGTACCTCAGATCCTCAAGATCATGTCAGGGAATTTTGTGCTCCTTGTATGGAGTTAATGCACGATCAAACGTAGCTCATGCACCTTTTTCCAAGGAGTTTGGGAGGACAAGTTATGGAATGGTTCTCAAGTCTACCCAAAGGAATAAAAATGTTTGAAGAACTAATCCAACTATTTTAACAACAATACTCATACAAAATTTGACATACTGTGACTATGATCGAGCTTTGCAATACTAAACAGAAAATAGGGGAGCCTTTCCTTACTTTCCTCCAACGTTGGAGAAAGATATTCTCTAGGTATTCAAGACCTATCCCACATTCTGAAAAAATGGACATATTCGTCAACAATTTGGTCCCATAATTAAAATATAGTATACAAATGCAAGTACACCCATCATTTAACAAAATTGTACATAATGTCATTCGAATAGAAGATGTGCTCATAAAGAAGGGGGATATCTCACCTTGGAAAGAAACACAACTAGGATCTAGCTCTAAAGAGAAAAACAAGTATTGGAAGTATGGAAAAGACAACAATAAGAATGTTGTTAATGACGGAGTAGTAGACACTGTTAAAACCAACTCAAAGCCTATGATATTCAACTTGGCTAGTGGCACACAAGTGCTCAAAGCTGTTGAAGCTGTAGCAAAAAATCCTCTGAGGAAAACAAAAGAATGGTTCAAAGAGAAACCTTGGCTTTCCAAACCTAAGCGTGATTTTACTCCTCTCGAAGAATCATATGAATCCGCTTTCAAAACTCTATTGGCAAACAATCTAATAATGCTACCAGATAACTCTAGACTATATGATCCAGAAATCAAACCAAAATGATGGAGAGAAAATGAATACTATGAATTCCATCAGAATAAAGGTCATATTACAAACAATTGCATGAAGCTCAAACATTAGATTCAAGATCTCATAGACGCTGGTAAAATTGTTGTCGGGAATCACCCGACCAATGCTGATCACAAAGCATTTAAGGACCATTTACCTATTTACAAACAAGGTGATTCTTCAAAGACCAAAGGAGGTGCCAAAGTAAATTATACTTATACTAGAAATGATAACGCCATTAACATGATTGAGCCTTCCCAATCTGAATATTTCAATGTGATTATATTCCAAGACAAACCAAATGAATCATGATATGCAATAGCTCTGACCCATTCTCAGAAGAAAGTTACTCTCCAAGGAGCTAGTTCTTCCAACCTGGCTCAAGAAACATCGAACCCACTAGCCTTGCCAAACAAACAAAAAGAATCAACCTTGGATAAATTTAAAAGGCCAACTTCAACATCATCCTCTAGATATAGCATTGTGGAACAATTAAAAAGGACAAATGCTCAAATCTCAATCTTTGAATTGCTATAACTATCGTCTGCTCATAAAGAGATCCTAGACAAATCATTGCTCACCACTAATGTTCTAAAGGGTTTAGACATTGATTAGTTTCAGTCTATGGTGGGTCATCTAACCTCACCTCACTATCCGACCTTCTCTGAAGAAGATGACAACTCGCTAAATCATCCACATAACCAGCCATTGCATATTGAAGCCATGATCCATAAAAATAGAGTCAAATGTGTTTTGATAGATGGAGGCACAGAGTTGAATATATGTACTTACAGTCTGCTTACACAACTAGGATTCTCTAAAAAATTTGTTGATCCCACCAAGAAAATAATAATTAAAGCCTATGATGAAGAAGAAAGGACCTCTAAAGGTCTGGTATCATTACCCATAAGAGTGGGACCTATAGAAAGAGATGTTCTTTCCGAGGTACTTGATCTTCCTCTATCATACAATATCTTACTGGGCAGGCCATGGATTCATGATATGAAGGTAGTTCCATCAACATACCATCAATGCTTAAAATTTCCTTATAATGGAACATAAGTCAGTATTCCTGCTGATACAAATGTGACCTGTAATGCATTAATAAAAGGTATTGATAATTTTGTGCCTCATAATAGGGCAGCCTCTACAAATGAAATCCAGAAGCTTTGATGAAAGAATTAGAAAAGAAATTGAATATTACAAATACCGGCATGGATGGCTACAAGATAGAACTAGTACTTTCATTAGTTTCTCTCCCTCCATCACCAAAATAGTTGGGAAAACCATCAAAAGCTATGAGAACACAAACTTCAACTTCAAATATCATATATGATGGTCTTTTTATACAGTCTTCTACTTCCCTGGCAGATGAAATAGAAGAGGATACATTTCTTAGATGGCTTTTCAAGGAAGATAGTCAAAACGAGGAGGTACGACATTGTGAGATTTCCTCAACCCAATATGGTCCTGGCTACAAGATGATTCAACACATGGGATATTCAGGTACTGGTCCCCTGGGTAAACATCAAGAGGGTATTATTGAGCCAATTTAGCTACAAACAAAATCAACAAATGATAAGGCTAGACTGGGGTACAATCCGAAAAAAACATCAGACCAAAAACATGCTTCTAAATCTAAGTGGCAGAAAAGGATATCACCTTCAACATTACAGGAAACAAACACTCAACAAACTCAAGCAGAGTGTGTAAAAGAGAAAGAGGAATCAACAGTCAAGAAAGAAGAAACAGTCAGCACTCAATCTTCGATGGTATCAGCTACAATAATACAAGCAGTTGAGGTCCCAGAGGATATAAGAGACAAAGTAGAAAGAATTAGAGAATTGTTTGCACCACTGAAAGTTCTAGTCACATACACTGGTAGGAAGCAAGTAGACAATTCAAAGACTGACTCAAATGAGTATGAATGGGGTCCTGACCACCTATCAGATACATCCAGTACAGAAACTCTAGAAGAGTCTAGCAGTATCATAGATGATACTCAAGAACTGATGCGCATAAAACTAGAGAAGGAAATATAGGAAATCAGACTAAGAAGACAAGAAGACTATGAACAAGGAATAAAGGAAGGAAGAATACCAAAAAGCTTTTCATCTATGTACCCCTATACTAAGATAGAACAAATCAGGTATGGGTTTACACAAGAAGAATTGGAAGCTATAGAAGCAGAACCGGTCATCAGTCTAGAGGAAGTTGAATGGAGTAGATGATAAAAAATCACAGAAACATCAAGATCATGTCAACAGGTGTGTCAGATACAAATGACAAATGAGCTAGAGCATGAAGGAACTTGTAGCATTAAAGCTATTGGTGTTGATACCATACATATACTCACTAAATCACTTAAAGAAGACTTGAAAACTTCATCCGATGACTCTGATGACTCTGACAACAGTCCTATTCATGACAATATCTACTCAACATCAAATTCTGAATCATCTGATGAAAATAATGAAAATCTATCTACTGATCTTATTGTTGTCGAACCACGATGTGAAGTCTAGCTTGGCATAGAGAATGACACTACAAGTATGTCTATTGGATCAGGTAAACTAAATATTAACATGAACTGTAATAATCATGTTCTGACTCTTCCTAGTCTAGAGACATTTACACAAGGTATCCTTCTAGAACTCGACTTTTTGATCCATAGTTGTGATGACAATACCGTGAATGCTCTTGAACCTATCCAACATTTATCCTTACTACATCTAGAACTAATTGACTGTACTTTACAAAACCAACCCATGAATATACCTACTTTTTCCAATGACTCTATGTTAGCCTATTATCTCAATGTAGTTGAACCTGTGGACTCTTCCACTAGTGAGCAAAGTGAAAACATGACTAAAGCGGATATCAAGTATCTTAGTCACAAAAACAAGAAAAATAAAAATAAGAGATCTGATGGCGAAAACCACATTGTGGCAGTGTCAGAATCTAAAAAAGAGAAAATAAAGGACATACCTAAAGGTGAAAACCTCTCTGAGGCACCTGAAGGTGAGATACTTGAAATGCTGCCAAGTCACTTCTAGGAGAGATCTTCCATATTGATTGAGCCAACTCACCAGTGAACATTGGGAGTCAAGAGACACCACACATCATTCATGTAGCTCAATCACTATCAATAGAATAATTGAAGGATTTCACTCATCTATTCTCAGAAAAGAAAATAAAATTTGCATGGACGTACTCTGATATGCCAGGCCTGGATCCTGATCTCATCATGCACCATCTTTCTATCACACCAAGAATTAAACCAGTCAAGAAAAAACTTTGTAAGATGCACCCTCATGTGGCACTGCTAGTCAAGGATGAGATAGAAAAACTAGCAAAAGATGGATTCATTAGAGCTATAGATTATGCCGAATGGATTTAAAACATAGTACCTATGTCAAAGGCAAACAAATCTATCAGAGTTTGCACTGACTTCATAGATCTCAACAAAGCTTGTCCAAAGGATGACTTTCCATTACCAAACATTGATATGATAGTCGACATGACTACTGGGTATGAGATGTACTCACTAATGGACGGATTCTCCAGATATAATCAGTTCTTGGAGATCAAGAAAAGACAACTTTCACCTGTGCATGGGGAACCTTGTGCTGGAATGTCATGCCATTTGGGCTAAAGAACACAGGAGAAACCTATCAAAGAGAAGTCACTGCTATTTTTCATGACATGATGCACAAGAATATGGAAGATTATGTTGATGACACTTTAGTGAAGACTATGAAGAGATCAACACATATTCAAGAGCTAGGTCCTATACTAGACAGAATGGAAAAGTTCAAACTCTGGTTAAATCCAAAAAAGTGTGCATTTGGAGTAACATATGGGAAACTACTTGGCTACATAATTTCAAAGAAGGGAATCGAGGTTGATCCTGAGAAGGTCCAAGCCATAATGGAAATGCCACCTCCAAAGAATATCAGTCAAATGAGAAGTCTACAGGGACGTCTCTAATCAATCAGGCGCTTCATTTCTCAGCTAGCAAACAAAGCTCAACCTTTCACAAAAGTATTGAGGAAAGGAGTAATATACAATTGGGATCAGGAATGTGAACAACTTCTTCGGCAAATCAAAGAGTACCTATCGAATCCACCAATATTGATGCCACCTATTCAGGGTAAACCATTGATCTTATACATATCAGCAACTGATTCATCACTTGGGGCACTTCTATCACAACAGGATGAAAATAAAAAGGAATGAGCTATCTATTACATCAGCAGAACATTGGTGTCTTATGAAATGAACTACACTATAATAGAAAAAGCATGCTTGGCATTAGTCTTTGCATCACAAAACCTAAGACACTACATGTTAGCACATTCAGTCAAGTTGGTGGCTAAAATTGATCTGCTCAAATATCTTCTCAGCAAAGAAACACTTACAGGAATGTTGGCAAAATGGGTCATGATACTTACATAATTTGATATTGAGTATGTGGAATGCGAGGCCATAAAAGGAGAGGTAATTGCTGATCAACTTGCGGAAGCTCTACTTGAAGACACTCAACCATAGCATATAGAGTTTCCAGATGAATCAATAATGCATCTTACTCAACAACCTTGGAAGATGTTCTTCGATGGATCTTTTACTCAAAATGGTTCTGGTGATGGAATACTATTTATTACTCCTCAGAAGTATATAATCCCAAAGTCTTATAAGATTATGTTCCCTTGCACAATAACATTGTAGAATATGAAGCTTTGGTGAATGGGATAAAGCTAGCTATTGAATGGAAGGTTGCAGAATTACACATCTATGGAGATTCTCAGCTGATCATCAATCAAATCAATGATATATATCAGACTCGAGATGAGAAACTAATGCCTTATAAGAGGATGGTGGATGATCTCAAGAAATATTTTGCTTTTGTATCATTCCAACAGACTCCTAGATCCACAAACAGAGTAGCAGATGCTATGGCCACCTTGGCGTCTATACCTGAGTTGCAAGAATCCAATTTTTGCTTTGAATTCTTGGTGGAAGAGTTACATTACCCAACCTATGATTCACCCAAATCCCAAATAGTTTGTTCTATTATTAGATATGACTCATCCCGATACAGCCACATCTACTCTTATATACGAGACCAAATTATACCTAAAAATCTTACCCATAATGAGAAAAGTAACTTGACCTAAAATGCTTCACGATATATTATCATTGCTAATGATTTATTTAGACTAGGTTTGGATGGTACATTGCTTAGGTGTCTAGAAAGTGAAGAGTCTAAACATGCGTTATCAGAAGTTCATGAAGGTATTTGTGGATCTCATTCGAATGGTCTTACTTTAGCTCAAAAACTACTATGAGCTGGCTACTACTGGCCAGACATGGAGAAAGATGCTATTAAATTTGCTAAGACTTGTGAGAAATGTCAGCTACATGGGAATCTCATACATGCTCCAGCAAGGGATCTCATACCCTTCACTACACATTAGCCTTTTTAGCAATGGGCCTTTGATCTCATTGGTCAGATATATCCTACTTCATCTAATGGACATAAATTCATCATAACTGCCACTAAGTATTTCACCAAGTGGGTAGAAGAAGTTCTGCTCATCAAAGCAAGTAGTAAACAAGTCGCCTTGTTCATCTTAAACTATATCATCTACATGTATGGGATACCTTTGTCCATCGTGACTGATAATGGAGGACAGTTCAAGAATAAATACCTGGATGAGCTCTGTGAGAAATTCAAAATAAAACAGCATTGGTCATTAGTATATTATCCTCAAGTTAATGGACAAGCTGAGGCATCTAACAAAAACCTATTGACTATCTTGCACAGAATAGTGAACAAATTTGGGAAGGATTGGCATCTACAGCTCAATCCTGCATTATGGGCTTATAAGACAAGTATCAGAACACCTATTGGGGCTACACATTTTTCTTTTGTGTATGGGTCCAAAGCAGTATTACCTATTGAAGTAGAAATACCATCTCTAAGAGTTTCTTTGGAAGGTATTGTTACTGATGAAGACCATAGAATATCTAGATTGCAAGAAATCGAATTGTTGGATGAGCGTCAGCAAGTGGCTTTTGATCATCTCAGAGTATATCAGAAGAGAATGTCTAGAGGATATAAAAAGAAAGTTAGACAAAGAGAATTTTAGGTTGGTGACCTAGTTCTGAGAGAAAATCCTAAAAATCAGCAGTTTCGAGACAACAAAGGGAAGTTTGAACCCAACTGGCTAGGTCCCTACATCATTACTCTAGTCTTTGGCTATGGTGCCTATCAAATCTCAAACTTAGAAGGAGAACAACTCCATGAATCAATTAACACCATCCACTTGAAGAAATTCTTCACTTAGCATTCTCTACTCCAACAACATGTACAGCTGAAAAAGTCCTAAAAAAAATAAAAATAAAATATAAAGAGAGAAAATGCCTTGGTGAAAACCTAGTAAACAGGCACCTTGGTAAAAAAAAAAAAAATCTCTACCAAGCAGGTGAAAACCTGGTAAACAGGCACCTCTTGTACTCAAGCACTCCATCTATCAACGCAACATTGGAATTCTCGCTTTCCTGCATCTTTGCTTTCGCTTGTACATATATTTCAGTCATTTTTTGTGACATCCTGGTTTGTTGGAACCCTTATGGCTTGAAACTAATCAATGTCCTATTCTTAGGTTAATTAACAAAGCACATTACATATCCTAAGCAATATCAACCAAGTCATCTTTCTATCAATGAAACCTGGTCATCCACTTTGAGTCACTCACCTGCCTCCCGACAGCTAAAGACTTTTATCACTGAGTAAACAAGAAAAACAACATAACGGAAAACAATCACTAAATAGTTTGAGCTATGCATGAAATTTTCTTTGTGTGCTGTCTTTTATATTGGTTTTCAATTATTATCCCTTTGAGTAACTCAAGGAAGTCTATCTTGACTAAGAGGAGAATGGATTGGGGGCATAATATTTTCTTTGTTTTTTGCTTGTAGGAATGAATCCCAATGATCTGGAAACATAAAATTAGTTGGGTGTCTATGATAAGAGCCTTCTCATCAAGGTGAAATTGCCTCACATACCTTGACTCTGCTTATTAGAATACTACAGGGAGGTCCACATCATTTCTTTGTTTGTTTTGAGGGAATTTCTTTATGATGCAATTCGGGTCCTTACAAAATCTGTCCAAGGATATGAACGAAAAAAGGGTCATTGTGGTCAAGATAATTAAAATTGCACATTGAAAAGAATGGAACTCTAATCTACCTGTTATATTTGTTATGATCGGTGATGAATCTTAAGCATTTTAAATCCAGTGACTAGGTTTAGGTTGCATTCTGTATTTCATTTTGCATTTCATTCTATATTTTGTGAATTTAAAGTGATTTCGGTGTGATAATAATGATCTCTTTATTTTATGAGAGTTGGATGCATCATCATTTCTTAGCTAAGTGGTCTCTTTTCATCATTTCTCCAATCGAGTACTTGTGTATTGAGATGTTAGCTGCATACATAAGCATCTTATATAGATTCATACATTTCATTATTTACTCATTTGCATTCATATTATTGCATAGAAAAAATGAAAACATTGCATTACTCATTACTCATTCACATTCATTTATTTGCATATGAAAAGAAAGAAAAATAGACATCCATAATCATTTGCATTGCATACATCCATACTAAAAGAAATGCATACATGTAGAATAAAACATATAGAAATAATCTCATAATCAAATTAGCACAAGTATGATGAAGTCAAAACAAATCTTATATATATATATATCATATAAAGTCTTAGAGTACAAAGTGGTGTCAAATGACATATACAAACTCCCATCTGAGAGAAAAAAATCTTAGAGCTACAAAAAGAATATCTAGCTCTCGGCCTCTTCCTCATCACCTGGTGGAGGAGGAGGAACCTACTGACCAAGATCCTGATGAGGTGCCTGAGATCCCTCCAACTATGCCATGTATGACAAGTAGGGGACAACCTGTTGTGCAACTGGAACTACTACGTTGTAAGCTGCAACATAGTACGCTGCCCTACTCATCTAGTGAAGAACCTCCTGCTGCAAGGAGTCTCACTCTACCCTCATAGCTATGACCTGATGGTCTCTCTCAGCTCTCACCTCTACTAGCTGTCGGTCCCGCTTCACCAATTGAGTCTGAGCCACTATCAACTATGACTATAGCTCCACTAGAGGTGCTCTCATCGACCATCCCGTATCAGTCCCCTGCTCTCCCGCAAGCTCTCCACCCCTATCTCCACCTCTAGCTCCAGCCTGCTCCTCTTGCCACTGCTGGACCTATCTCGGTGCTACTCGCTCCTCCTCAGCTCCACCCAGTCTCATGCCTATACTCCCTAGGGATCCGCCCTCACCCCTTTGCTGTCCAACCCCAGCTAGAACCCTATTGCTACTAGCACCAGGATTGTCACCTGCCCGCCTTGGAGCCTCGACTCTCTATCCTTGTCCCTGTGCGGGGGCATCATCCTCAATCTCCTCAATATGAGGAGCCTGCTCAACTAGATCTATGAATCTGGGGAATGGATGCTGCTAGAACCAATCCCTGTACTGGGGCAATACCCTCGCATTCGCAACATCATCCATGTAATCCCATCTAAGACGCTGTAAACCAGTTAGCTCTTGCATACTCAAGGCATAGGATAACCTCAGTGACCATCCCCACCTCTCCCCATCAGCATATCTCATGTATGTTGTGTACTCCTACGAGATCCCCTGAGGCCTACCATACTACCTCATCACTCAAGATACTAGAAATCGCTCCACCACAGTCTGTGATTTGCCAATAAGTGGGCGCATAAAAAAAGATCCCTGCGTACTATCTGCCAGTCATCCTATGGCTCTAAGCCCCTATAAGGTCTCCATACCATGACTATCAGGTCATCCAACTACCATTGCCAAAAATTAGTCTTGCCTAGATGGGGTTGCGTAACATAACCTGCATACCTATATACAATCGGCTGCCTAGGATCTCTCCTATCATCTACAATTGACCAACAAACTGGGAGGTGCTCCCAAGCCCAAACCTATAAAATCAAAACACTTGCAGCCATGCTCTTGCCCTCCCTTACACAATCTCATGCATCTCGCAATACATTTGGGCTAATATGCAGGAACCCCAGCCAAGCCTCTGAGGCATTTCAATCAACCTCTCTAGCATCCTGCCCCATCCACACTGGAATCCTTGCTATCCTCTATCCGGCATCAAAAAGTAGCCGATAAAACCTGCTAAAACACAAGCTAGAGGAAACTCCTCACTATACCTACTCATCATGATGTCCCAACTGAATGAATGTGTCAATATATCAGGATCCCTGAAGACATGCCTGACCGCGTATAATCCAGGTAGTAGCGCTACATCGTAATCCACCTTATCCTTAGCAAAAGGGATACAAATAATCCTATATACATCCTTGGGAGTGATGGTCATCTCCCCAATTGGTAAATGGAAGGTATTATGCTTTGAATGGAATCGCTCAACTAATTCTGTGAGCATACCGTGATTCACACAGATATTTGGTAAACCAAGAAGGTGCATCAAACCGCACAAATCAATATGAGCTTGCTCAACCTCTGATAACTATCAAACTAATGTCATGGTGGGTGGATACATGCATTTGAAAAGCAAATGAGGTAATCAAACTTGCAAAAATCCAACAACGAAGCAGCATAAAACATTCCAAATAAGCCTACAAGAGAAGTAAATCATCACGCAAATCAAACTACGTCAATTGCAAAATCAAAATTTCAAGTTTAGATCTTCAAAAATGCTCATTGTTTCCCAAATGACAAAACCCAGAAGGGCAGCAACCAGTACGAGTCAGGATTGAGCCCCATATGACAAAAGATCCCCATACAACAAAAGATTAGACCCCGGACGACAAAATGGTCTTTTATGAATGTTGTCATACGATAGAAGGGTGGGGTTAGAACGACAAAACTAATGGCCTCAAATGACAAAAAAAATTTCAACAATTTGTCATACGAGATAGGATCCTGTCTCGCATGACAAAACAAGAAAGCTAACTTCCAACGTGCCAAAAAATTGAAAAATCAACAAAAAAATTCAAAATTGAGAACATAAAGAGGCTTAAGATTGAGCACTTACCACTGACTCATAGTGTCAAGGTCGATTATGTCATCTTTGGCACTTGAACCGATGCTCACGAGTAGGGACCACCATTTTCTTCACATAAGGATTTTTGAATTTTCAAACTTGGAGGGTTAAAATGAATTGAAAATGACACTATTTACCCCTTATATAGCCAAAACCGTAATTTTTCAACTTGCTCCAATGGACATGAAAATTTTACCCTTAGCTAATTTGCCCATTCTGATTCCATTTTTAGGATCGAAATCAAAATTCGAGATCATTTGGCTAGTAAATTTTATAAAATTTGAACCACTTAGTGCTTTTTCATGAAATACTCATTCTTTCTTCTAATTGCGCTCAATTTCTCATGAATCAACATTGAATCTCAATTCAATTTTTAATCTACAATTCAACTTTGCGCTCAATTTCTTATCAATCAATACCAAATCTTTAAAAAATTTGTCTATCATTTGTGCTCAAACAACTTATCATTGCTAAAAATTGCCTATAATCATTATGTACCCTCGCTATTTTTCGATTTCGCTCCCAAGGGGGCATACTCATGACATCTTCAAAGTCGAGAAATTTTTCAAATCTTTATCAAAAGTCGAACAAAAATATTTTCAACTAAAGAAAATCAATCAAATCTTATTGCTATGGGGCATCTCACCTTTATCGCTTCACATCAAGTTGAGATCTCTCGATCATCTAAATCGAATCAATCACTAGGGGCATATCAGTTTCATCACTTCATATCAAGTTGATATTTGTCTTCATCTGAATCAATCTCTTAATGTTAATTAGTTTCATCGCTTTTCATCAAGTTGATTATTCATTTAAACTCAATCAAGGGTTTTAAAGAGTATCTTTGATTACACGCTCAATCTAAACAGGTGTTCAGTTTCATCGCATCAAATCAAGCTGGACAATTTATCTTCACTCATTGTATCTTAATCCATCAAGTTCAAGATCGATTTTATCTTCGCTCACTATGTCTAGTTCAATCAAGTTCTATATCAGTAAGATCTGCTTCTTGATCAATCAAGTTCAAGTTTGGTATCTTTGTTCTCTATCGTTCCTAGTTCAATCAAGTTCGGGATTGGTATCACTTTAATTAGAATTCATTCAGCTTCATCGCTTCGACTCAAGCTAAACACCTTGCTCTTTATTTGGTTTGTGATCAATCAAGTTCAGAACTAGTATCTCCTAGACATCACATATTCTTTGAACCAACGCGCTGCTCGCACATTAATTCAAAGAGGGGCAAATGTAATACCCTAAAAATGGTCATCTAAACCATGGGCCCCTAATCTCAACAACATTACCAAGGTCCTAACCAAAGGCAATTAAATCAACTTTGAGTACATTATTAATTCTTTAATCATCAATTATTACATGGCAAGTCAATTACTCAATATTAATTAAACATTTATTTAATTAATTGAATCATTCCAAGAATATCATTTTAATAAATTATCCTATTTTAATTTATTAAATATCCTAGCAGATTTAATTAATTAATAAAATTGCGATTTAATCATGCAAAAAAGGAATTAATTTATTATAAAAGAAAAATTAATTACAAAGCAAGAGTTGAACTGAGAGAGAAATCAAACTTGAGATATTATTTCTTTTTCTAAATTTAGAATTTGAAATTAGAAAAGCAATTAAATGGAATTTGATCATTCTCTAAAATTGGAACTCAAAGCTTTCCAGAAAAAGAAGTTCAGTTGCATTGAAAAGACTCTTTTCTTGAATAAATAAAATAATTATCTATTTTTATCACAAATGCATGGAATTAATTTAATATTATTTTCCAATGTAACTTGAACTTCTTATTTAAATGCATTTCAATTAAACTATAATTGGAATCTATCTCAAGGTTAACTAAACCTGATTTCTCAATTATTTCAATTAATCTTAAATTGAGCTTTTTCATCATCTCTCTTGTAATTTTCTATAAATTCAACCTTCAACTCTCATCCAATTTACCCTAGAGATTTTTGAGAACACGCTTGGAGATTATTATTACACTGATTTTTTCTCTGGAGTCATTGAGTACATTGTGCTTTTCTAGATTATTTGCATCCATATTTAGTTTACTCATATTGCTTAAATCCATATTGCTTGAATTCGTTATTGCTTGAATTATTCATCCATCTTGCATCCATTTCAACCTAATATGCTCATATAGATTAAATCCTTTGTCTTGGTGTAGTCTAGTCATTGGTATTGCTTATAAAAATCTGAGAGCAATCTTATACTCGCATCTTTTAGAAGGTAATTAGTCGCTTTGTTATGGTTTTATTATTCATGTTCATATCTGTCTAACCATACATGTAATGAATTAATTGGAGTGTTGTGCTTGCAGATACAGACCCTTTTCCACACACACATCTCTGGTGTGTGTGGAAAAGGGTCTGTATCTGCAAGCACAACACTTCAATTAAGTCATTACATGTATGGTTAGTGAATCAGTAATCAATAAATAATAAACCATAACAAAGCGACTAATTGCCTTCTAAAATATGCGAGTATAAGATTGCTCTCAGATTTTTATAAGCAATACCAGTGACTAGACTACACCAAGATGAAGGATTTAATCTACATGAGCATGATATTAAGCTAAAATGGATGCAAGATGGATGAATAGTTCAAGCAATATGGATTAAAGCAATATGAGTAAACTAAATATGGATGCAATAATCTAAAAAAGCACAATGTATTCAATGACTCTAGAGCAAAAATCAATGTAATAATAATCTCCAAGCGTGTTCTCTAAAATCTCGGGGGTAAATTGGATGCGAGTTGAAGGCTGAATTTATAGAGAATTACAAGAGAGATGATGAAAAAGCTCAATTTAGGATTAATTGAAATAATTGAGAAATCAGGTTCAGTTAACCTTGAGATAGATTTCAATTATAGTTTAATTGAAATGCATTTAAATAAGAATTTCAAGTTGCATTGGAAAATAATATTAAATTAATTCCATGCATTTGTGATAAAAATAGATGATTCTTTTATTTATTCAAGAAAAGAGTCTTTTCAATGCAACTGAACTTCTTTTTCTAAAAAGCTTTGAGTTCCAATTTTAGAGAATGGTCAATAATTCATTAATTGCTTTTCCAATTTCAAATTCTAAATTTAGAAAAAGAAATAATATCTCAAGTTTGATTTCTCTCTTAATTCAATTCTTTTATTTTATTTTCAATTCAACTCTTGTTTTGTAATTAATTCTTCTTTTATATTATATTAATTCCTTTTTTGCATGATTAAATGGAAAATTTATTAATTAATTAAATATGCAAGGATATTTAATAAATTAAAATAGGATTATTGATTAAAATGATATTCTTGGAATGATTCAATTAATTAAATAAATATTTAATTAATATTGAGTAATTGACTTGTCATGTAATATTTGATGTTTAAAGAATTTATAATGTGCTCAAAGTTGATTTAATTGCCTTTGGTTAGGACCTTGGTGATGTTGTCGAGATTAGGGGCCCATGGTTTAGATGACCATTTTTAGGGTATTACAACAACATCCACACCAACTCAAATTACTAGAATCATCATTATCATACCGAACCTCAAGAACAATAACTGAACTGACTATCAACCTAGAAATATCACTTGAAAATATCCAAACCATGAATCACTTGAATTGAGGACACACACCAACATACCAAACATAATTCCAAATCTGCAAACCAAGATATCACAATGCAGAGCAATGTAGATAAAAATATTTAATACTGGCAATATTGAACAATAGAAAAAATGGCCACAACATAGATACTCATAACTCACTCAAATTCTCATGCAGACCTTTGACACTTGCACTAAATCAACTAGAGATATCACTCTACAAACCCTTTAATTGACAAAAACTAATCATCAATATACAACATAAACCAATTAATTGAACTCCATTATATCACTGCACTTAACAAGAAATATGTTGGCATCAATGGCAACACAGTTCTCATATATCATTAGAGCACATATTTGCAGCATACCAACAACAATATCCAACAATCTCCCCATTTGGCATTGATGGCAACATATGATGTGAAAAAAAATCAATGACAAAGAAACAAAAAATCTCTTCTCCAAAATCTCATAACTCTAAAGATACTTTCTCCCCCTTAGATTACTACTCAATTTTTTGCATGGATCTCTTTCCCTTTGACATCAATGGAAAAGACACATATTTGCACCACAAAATCTCACAAATTTGAACATCTGACTACTCCCCCTAAGTAGCTGCCACCTCATCAATTTGGATCACAAAATATGACTGTGAAATGCACCAGAATGATGCATACGAATGCACCTTAGTTATGATCAAGAGGGGAAATCACCCCTAGCTTCTCTTTGAGATACTCAAAATTATCCTTAGGAAAAGACTTTGTGAAAATATTTGCAATTTTTTCCTTTGTGGATACATATGCCAATTTGATTTCTTTCTCATTTACTTTCTCTCTCAAAAAATGAAACTTGATAGATATATTTTTAGTCTTTGAATGCAACACCGGATTCTTAGAAATATTAATAGAACTTGAATTATCATAGTAAATGGCAATAGGCTCATCATACACTACTTTGATATCCTTCAACATTTGCTTCATCCACACAATTTGAGTACAATTGTTAGCAACAACAATATATTCTGCTTCTGCAGTAGATAAAGAAATGAAATCCTACTTCTTACTCAACCATGAAACCAATCTCTTACCCAAGAAAAATGCACCACCACTAGTACTCTTCTGGTCATCAACATCTCCTACCCAATTGACATCAATAAAAGAACTCAAATTAAAATCATTATCCTTAAGGTGCCATAAGACAAAATCAACAATTCCTTTTAGATATCTAAAGATTCTTTTAACAACAACAATATGAGATTCCTTAGGATTAGCTTGAAATCTAGCAACAACATAAACAACATTCATGATATTCAGTCTATTCTGAGTCAAATATAACAATCCGACAATGATAGATCTATATCTAGTCTGATTTACTTTAGGGGAATCATCATCCTTAGTCAACTTGCATCTAGTCACCATAGGGGTACCAACTGGCTTTGAATCATCTAATCCAAACTTCTTCAACAATTCCTTCACATACTTTGACTGAGATATGAAGATACCTTTATCTAAGTAATTTGTAATCCCAAAAATAATTTCATCTCACCAATCATAGACATCTCAAATTCATTCTGGATTTCATTAGCAAACTTCTTGCACAAATTGTCATTTCCTCCAAAAATAATGTCATCAACAAAAACTTCAACAATATTGGCATACAAATTACTATCAATAGTACCTTTATTGAATCCAAGCTTTAGTATATACTTATCCAATCTGGCATACCGAGCTCTGGAGGTTTGCTTCAATCCATACAATGTTTTCTTAAATTGATAAGCCATATCTTTTTCATCAATCAACTGAAATCCATCTGGTTGCTCTATTTACACTTACTCTTCCAATTCACCATTTAGAAAGGCTGACTTAACATCCATCTGATATACCTTGAAATTCCTGTAATCAACATAAGCAAGAAATAATCTTATAGCTTCAATTCTTGTCACTAGAGAAAAAGTCTCCTCAAAATCAATTCCTTCCATCTATGAATAACCTTTACAAACAAGTCTTTCTTTATTCCTAACAACTTCACCTTTCTCATTCAATTTATTCTACAAGACCCATTTAGTTCGAATTACTTTTTTATCTTTCGGTCTAGGAATAAGAATCCATGTATTATTCTTTTCAATCTGATTCAATTCTTCTTCCATTGCTTTTACCTAATGTTCATCTTTACATGCTTCACTCACATCCTTAGGTTCAATCTTAGAAATCAAACAATACTCTCCTGCAATTCTTCTCCTAGTCTGAACTCCTTTATTTTTATCTCCTATAATATGATTTTCTGAATGATTTAATCTCACATACCTAGGAGTCTTAGGATTTTATTGATTTTTAGACTCTTGTTTTCTTTCTTTTGCACTTGCACTATTACCTTCTCCTTGAGTCACTAGATTAACCATAGCAATATAGACTTGGTTCTAATTTTGATCTTTCTTTCCTTTATCAAAACTATCATTCTGATCATTTGAGTCATATCTAGAGCATCTGGGCTGATACTCTTTACCTTCATCAACTTTGACATTAGCACGCTCAACTATCTTCCTCAATATCTTATTATAGCACTAGTAGGCCATGCTTTTAGTAGAATAACCAAGAAATATTCCTTCATCACATCTAGCATCAAACTTCCCGATATCTTCATCCCTTTTCACATAGCATTTACTTCCCAAAATTCTAAAATATCTAATAGTAGGAGTATGACCAAACCATAATTCATAAGGAGTCTTACCAACACCACCTTTGATATGCACCCAGTTAAGAGTATAAACAACAATACTCACAACTTCTTTCCAATAGACACGTGGAACATTTCCTTCAATCACCATTTTTCTAGTAGCTTCCTGAATGATTTTGTTCTTCCTTTCCACAACTCCATTTTGCTAAGGGGTTCTTGGAGCAGATAACTATCTCATTATTCCATTCTCTTCACAAAATGAATTTAACACTGGAGATGAATTCACCACCTCTGTCAGATCTCAGACAATTTAGCTTCAATCTTGTCTCTGTCTCAACCTTAGCTTTGAAAATCATTAATTTATCTAAAGCTTTAGAATTTTCCCTTAAGAAATTAACCCACATCATCCTTGGATAATCATCAATCAACAACATGAAATATCTATCTCCTTACTAAATTGTGACTCTAGAGGGACCACACAAATCAATATGCACAAGATCCAACAATCCATTAGAAAAATTCTTTTTACTTTTGAAAGAAACTCTGGTTTGCTTCCCCAATTGACATTCTTTACATATAGAGTTACTAGGTTTCATCAATTTAGGAAGATCTCTTACTTCCTGAGTAGAACTTATCTTAATCATGCTATCAAAGTTGAAATCATCCTTCTATGCCATAACCAACTTTCATCAATCTGAGCAATCAATTAACTTTTTCCAGCAACATTCAAGTGAAAGATATTACCTTTTGTCTTTGTACCTGATGCAATCTCATTTCTGGAACTACTCAAGATTCTACACTTCCCATTCTTGAATTGAAGTTCATATCCCTTGTCAACCATCTATCCAACACTCAAAAGATTATGCTTTAGACATTCTACATACAAGACATCATCAATACTATGCTTACCATCAAGAGAAATAGAACCTCTACCATGGATTATACCAAATTTGTCATCACCAAACCTAACAACACCACCATCATACTTTTCCAAGCTCAAAATTTTTTTCTTATTACCTGTAATATGATGAGAGGATCCACTGTCAATCACCCATTCATATTTTCCTTCAACTTGTGCAACCAAAGCTTTTTCCTCATTGATGTAGGTAGTGGAATTAGTAGGTATTAGATCATTTTCCTTGATAGAAATTATATACACATATTTGGCGCCCACCGTGGGGCTCAAGCATCGAACTTATCTTTCTAATATCCTATCTTATTCTCATAGAACTAGTTTAAAACTTTTGTATTTATTAGTTTCATGCATCTATGAAATTTGACAGCGCTTTTGTTAGATATGTTAGCACTTTTATTGCTTAGATTAATGCTTGTGTTAAATAAAACAATGCTTTTAAACATGAATTCACACAATAAAGTATTAGGCTAGCACTTTCGTCACATAGGTTAGCGCTTTTGTTGTCTAGGATAGTGCTTTTGCCTTTTATGGTAGTGCTTTTTCTTATCAAGATAGCGCTTTTGTTGTTTTAGTGCTTCTATCCTATCAGTGCTCAAATTTGATTTTTTACAATCTAGAAGCTAACAATCTTTGCAGGTCCGAATGTCCAAGACTTAAAATTTTGCAAACTACTAACATATCTATGTGCAGGGTTATTTTGAAGCAAATTTCATGCATTTCCTCACATAGTTAATTAGGAGTATTCTGGAAAGTAAAACATCATATCTTGCTCATCTAGTTTAACTAGGAGGATAAATCAACAATATGCAACTTGCATTTGAGTGTTTTCCTTAAAGTAATTGCAGATAGATTCTTAAAAGGATTAAAATAAACCTTTGATTTTTTACAATCTAGAAGCTAACAATCTTTGCAGGTCCGAATGTCCAAGACTTAAAATTTTGCAAACTACTAACATATCTATGTGCAGGGTTATTTTGAAGCAAATTTCATGCATTTCCTCACATAGTTAATTAGGAGTATTCTGGAAAGTAAAACATCATATCTTGCTCATCTAGTTTAACTAGGAGGATAAATCAACAATATGCAACTTGCATTTGAGTGTTTTCCTTAAAGTAATTGCAGATAGATTCTTAAAAGGATTAAAATAAACCTTTGTCTTTTGTGCTTGTTGAAGTAGTAGGAAATTATTCTCTCACCCTCATACGGTGATCAGAAAACCAAACCTACTTTCTTTTATGTGTAATCTTTAGAGGGCCCGCCTTCCCGAGCTTCCTTGAGGGGGCCAATGAGAGGAAAATGACCCAAGTGGAAATGAGCTAATATCGAGTCCTTTCAATCCACTCTAAATAAATTGTGTTTGTGACCAAAGTCATAAACAACATGTGCTAATTAGTTCATACCAACACTATGTTTGCCCATAAACCCTATGGAGCATAACCTCTATAGGTTGGGAACCTTCTATATTTATAGAGTGTAGACTGTCGCATGTATGGCCACATGACCAAAACCCTTTTCTAAAAACCACTTGTACTAGATGCCAAAATCCATCTAATTGTTGGTGCAGAAGGTTGAACCTTTGAAGTGGCTCATACACATACGGTTCTTAGTAGAGATGTGAATTTTTCCATGGGGAGTTTTCATGGAAACTGGTGCTTGTCTTCCCTAGAGAAGTGAGTGCCAAGGGTGGAGCTAGTGGGGTCAAGCATCTAAATATCTGCTCTGAATAGCATAGCCTTGGGGGAAACCCCATGTGAGATTCAACAATTATTGTCTCAACCTACCATAGGATTCGTGCTTGCTTGTGCATTTTGTTTTTCAAACATTGTGTCTTTTATGTCTATAACATGCTCAGTATGGTCAAAAACTTGAAAAATTCATCATCTAGAAATGAGCAAAAATCTGACAACTTGCTAGAAAAATTGAAAATCCTTGTAATACAGTTAGAAAAATGCTTTTTTTTGCACAAAACCATGCATTTGTTGTGCAAGACAACACATTTTAAAAATAGTACAATGCTTTTATATCATAGGTTCACACATTTGATCAATAGATTGGCACTTTTAAGCATAAAAATGCACTTTTGTACCATAGTTTTCCGCTTTTAGTCCCACAGAGCATCGCTTTCAAGCAACAAAACAACGTAGTTGACCCATAGGTTAGCGCAAACATTTTTTCGCATTTGAGACAGAGGGCATTTCTGCATATCAGACCAAAATTTCAAAACTAGTTTCAGATCCCCTTTTCAAGTAGAGTTGTCCTTAAACTATCGCAGACCTTCAAATGAGTTTGATAATCAGGTTTATCAATCAAATAGGCTACTTCCAAAGGCTTAATAAGCATACAATTCACAACAAGTTAGTGATTCAACCATCTTAAGTGCAAAAATCAACATCATTATCAGTTTCTCATCAGGATAAAAAAATCCTCTATCATGAAACTTGATCATATCAACCTTTGTTCATTATCTTGGATACATTTTCCTATTTTAAACCTAGGCTATATCAAAATTAGAATTGCACTCACATTGTAATCAATCAAACTTGTAGACCATCATATGCTTATATGACTTTTAAGTATCACCTTAAGAAAAGAAAACCTAGCTATAAGGCTACTCAGAAGAGGATAAGATTCTTGTATATCAATCACAAGATCTTGTTAAAACATAGGACATTCCTACACTGTTTTCATCACTATTTACATGTTTACAGGATAAAATTTGATGGAGAACTTTTTCAAGCACGTGCCTTTCAACAACAAGATGCTTTCTCACAATGCACCAATAATAGTTGTAAAATCAACAAATATTATCTTCCTAAACCAATAATCACTTATTGAGTTATATTTAGAGGGTAAAAACTTGAGAAGTTTTTGAATCAATCACATACCAGTTTAGATTAGAGCTCAATACAAGCAATTCATAAAACAACAAAAACAAATGGAAGAAGATAATTCAATGTTTCCAACTTTTGGATACACAGATGTTGATGAAGAAGAGGTCAATAAGACCATTAGAGACCTTGAACAAGATGATAAATTTCAAAAACTAATGGAAAAGTTATTGGAGAAACAAAAGGAAAAATACCTTCTAATGTTGGCAAAATCAGGAGCTAAATTTCCACAAGACTTTAACATAGAAAGTTTGAAACAAGATGTAGAGTCAAGTAACAATCAAAACATAGATGATCCAAATAACGAGGATGTAAATTGAGTAAATCATGAGGAAACAAGAGGAGATAAAACAAGAAAAGACCATGATGATACAAGAAGAGAGCATGGTTACAGAAGAACTTATGAGGATACAAGGAAAACTCGTATGGATAATCCTTTGTTAACTCTCGCTCAACAAATGCAAACCTTACATCAACAAATACATGATATGCAGAATGGAACGAGTTCCAAGAAATATTAATTGGAGTACATCTGCCCATATCCTTTTGAAAAAAAATTAAACATGATACCATTCCCATAACATTGTGAAATCCCTAAATATAATAAATACGATGGGAAATCTGATCCTCAAGATCACATTAGGGAATTTTGCACCATGAGTATGAAATTTGCACATGATGAAACTTACCTGATGCATCTATTCTCTAGGATCTTAAATGGACAATCAATGGAATGGTTCTCAAGAATACCATCTAGAATTAAATCTTTTGAAGAACCTGTGAACAAATTTATCTCACAATACTCCTACAACGTAAGAAATGAGATAACAATGCTAGATTTATGTAATGTCAAGTAAAAGAATGGTGAATCTTTCCTGGTTTTTTTAGAACAAAGGAAATGAATGTTCAATAGATATCCAAGAGATGTACTTGATCAAGAGAAAATAGACATATTCATTGACAACCTTATCAATGAAATGAGTTACCATCTTAAAATGCAATGTCCTTCTTTTGCTAAGATGATTGAAAATGGTCTAAAGATAGAAGATGAAATGGTAAAGAAAGGAGAGTTGAAATTTTACAACAATTCCTACAACAACAACAACAACAATAATCATAACAATGACAAACATAAATTTTGGTCAAAGAATAGGAATGTTACCAATGGAGGAAATGACGACAGCAATGCTACCAAACAACAACCAATCTTCAACTTATCAAGTCAAGTACCAAACAACAACAATAAAGAGAATAATAAATCCAAGTCTTTCTTCTCCAATCCTCGCAAGAAATTCACAAAAAAATTTGAACCCTTGGAATCAGCTTTGAAAACTCTTCTTGCAAATAAATTGATTACTTTACCAGAAGTAAGAAATTATGAACCTCAAGTCAAACCTAATTGGTGGAGTGACAATCATTTTTGCAATTACCATCTAAACAATGGATACCAAACTAATGATTGTCAAAGATTGAAACATATTGTTCAAGACTTCATTGATAACGAAACCATCATAGTGGACGGTCATAAGACAAACAAATCACATATAGCATTCAAAACTCCACTTCCAAACTATGAAAAGGGTGAAAAATCTAAATAAAAATATGACAAAGGCCAAGCTAAAGTGAATTACAATTATATGTATGATGATGTGGTAGTTGTCACCATCGTTAAAGATAACACACCTTCAAAACCAATCAACACCATTACAAGAAGCAAAGCGAAGGTTACATTTCTGAGTATAACAAATGAATCAACATCCACTTCAAGATAATACAACTTAGTGGAATAATTGCAAAGGATACACGTTCAAATATTAATTTTAGAGCTCCTAAAAGTTTCACCTATGCATAAGGAAATATTGGAGAAAGCTCTAACGGAAACAATAGTTTCAAAAGATCTAGATGTGGATCAATTCCAAAACATGGTGGGATACCTTATAGCCCCTCATTGCTTATCGTTTTTTGAAAATGATAATGCATCCTTGCAACACCCTCATAATGCTCCCTTACATGTAGAAGTCACCATTCATAAAATCCGTGTCAAACACATACTCATAGATGGTGGAGTTGGCTTAAACATTTGTGATTTAAGTTTAATAAAGGCTTTGGGATATTCAGAAAATGCAGTAGATCCAAAGAAGAAAATAACCATTAAGGCTTATGATGAAGAAGAGCGTTATTCTAAGGGAATTGTGGTGTTACCAATCAAAATATGACCCATGGAAAGGAATACATTATGCCAGGTTTTAGACTTGAATATGTCTTATAACATTCTTCTGGTAAGACCATGGATTCATGACATGCAATCAGTTCCTTCTACATATCACCAATGTGTAAAGTTTCCTCATAATGGACAAGAAGTCATTATAGTCACAGATTTTAGTCAATATTGCAATAATTTGAAACCAACACAAGATGCAAGAGTTCCACATAACAAAGAATTAGTCTATCCCACCAAAGAAATTCAAGGAAAATTACGGGAAACCTTTGATAAAAAGATCAAACTAAATGATGAAGGAATGGGAAAGTATTCTTTACATAGCTTGCCATTTCACCGAAATCATATGGAAAGCCTACAAATGTTCAACCATGGATCTTAGAAAAATTAGTAGAAATGTTTGATGGAGCATTTGTTAGAGATAGAACACTTGCATAAGAAACCAACGATAAAGACATTCTTAGTTGGTTGTACAAAGATGAAATGAAACTATAGCAACAACTACAAAATTTAATATTCCCATAGAACAATATGGCAATGGTTATAAGATCCTGCAAAAAATGGGATATGAAGGAAAATGACAAATTGGTAATCGGCAAGAAGGTATTTCAGAACCTATTTGTCCTCACACACAATCTAAAGAAGATAAATTAGGACTTGGATATCCTAAATCAAAGCAAAAATCACACAATTATCATCATCCAAGGTGGAGAAAGAAAGCAGTCCCTCAAGAAGAACCATGGCAAGAAAGAATACACCAAGCAACAAAAATAGTACCTAACAAACAAAAACAAGAATAATATGAGAAACAATAGGAAGACCTTGCAATCAAAATAGAAGAATAATCTTGTAAAAAAATTCAAAGAATACAAACAAGTGTTGAACCTGATCAAGATATTCCAGAAGCAGTGAAAGAATAGATGGCCTAAATTAGAGAACTTTTCTCGCCATATAATATTCGTGTTAGATATAGTGGTGTAATTCTAGACAATGGTTCAAAGATAGATTCAAATGAATATGAATGCGGTCCAAATCTATCATCCGGTGTATCAAGTAAAGAGAAGGATGAAGAACATGCAACTATTACAAATGAAGACTCATCTTTCACAAAACAAAGAATAGAATTCGAAAGAAGACAAGAAGAAATCAGAATTCAAATGAAAGAGGCATATGCAAAATGACAAAAGAAAGAGGTGTTGGAATATAATTAACCTAAGAACACTGAGAGTGGGGGGTGAATCAGTGTTCTGTTAGTAACACAATATTTTAACCTTTTATAACATACACATATAAACCGATAAATGAAGAAACATATAAGATGAACCAAATAAACTAGCCACATGAATGAACACCATAACACAAACTTTATACATGGAAAACCTCAAAGAGGAAAAACCATGGTGGGATTTGTGACCCATAATATCAATTCACTAGCCATATGAAAGATATTACATAGCATGGGGGCCTACACATGCAAGAAGGCACACTGCCTAGAGCACACTTCTCAACACAAAGGAGTCTCACTGAAAACAAGATTCTGCTGAAATAAAATAGTACTCGTGAACTCACAAAATGCATCTGCAATGCCTAAAAGAGTTCTGGTTAAAGCTCTATTCTGTATGAGTTTGTAAACCCCAAACCTTCTATCGGTATCTCCTCTTCCTCCAAGAATGATTTATAAATTATGTATTGATCATAGAATGATATTACATTCACATACAAATGATCTGCATACATACCCTTCGCATCACACAGTGTTGCTACCATGTCATATACATTGTCCTCTTCACCTGTCCTATATCAAAATGACCTAACAGATTGACTTATATACCCTTACAAACAATAAGACTTATGTCATCTTACAATACAAAAGATATTCAATGTTGGCCAATTACAAAATGATTTTAAAATAAAACCTTTTGGATCCAGATTGATTTTGACTTCACTGAAGTGTTGGATGTCGGTGCCGATGTCAGTGATGACCCTGAATACTCAATGTCGGTATCCGTCGGTGTATGCCTCCAAATTCTAGTATATGCTAGTATATGCCTTCAATAGGATGTTGTTTTCATCAATGACAACATATGATTCCAATGAGTGTTAATTTCCAACAATCTCCCCCTTTGGCATTGATGGCAACACTCATGTGAAAAATGGATTCCTTGTCGATTCAACTGAAAAATGAATTATGCTCCCCCTAAGTTGATTGACCCTGTCAACAATATACTTTGCCTACTCTCCCCTTAGGATTAAATATATATTTTTTACATAATATATACTCCCTCTTTGGCATCAATTCCAAAGATTGGTGAAAGAATTAAAGAATAATTATAGATTATCGGAGCTTGACCAATCTCAAAATTTTCGAGTCAACTTTCTCTAGCAACCGTACATAGGTATCCCAACTGGTTTTGAATGTTTCATATATGGATACAAGTCCACTCATTAAATGTTCTAGTGTTTCTTTCTTAGTGACTTTTGTCGATGTGGGTTTTGCAAGCATATCCATACATTCCCTCTTATGTACACCAAGTGAATCCAATCTTGGACTCACCAATCCTCTAAGACTCCTTGCTCTCCAAATGATTTTGTTTCTTTCCTTTTCAAAAGAAAAAACTTGGTTCTCCAAAGTAAAAAATTTCCCATCTATGGAAGTTGTAAGTGAAGTTAGTCCATCAAGATAATTAACAATATTAGCTATCTTTTCATGTAATTCCTTTAACCTTGGATCTACATTAGCTATAAGAATTTGTATATTACAACCAACCTTGTAGATGTTAGTACACCATTTCAAATAATTTTCAATGAGTACAAGTTTCTCTTCAACCTTCCTCTTCTCTATCTCAATAATCTGGTCAAAAGTTTCTTTCTTAGCTAGAGTAAATATTTCAAGTGCCCTCTTCTCTAAAATTTGCTATTATGAATGAAATTTTTTAGATATGTGTTCTGTTAATACCTTAAGCTTTCTGGAAGGGCTTGCTTCATTTTCAATCATACAATTAGGAATCAATCTATGCAAAACTATTATTGATTGATCTATTATTCCTTTGTCTATAGATCCCTCCTTCATTAGCTTTTGAGTGGCCATCATCATTAGCTCTGTGGGACTCATCTCTGTAATTGATTTCTTCTCAACTTGAGAAGTGTCAATTGACAAAGGTTTTGCTAGGGAAACTACTGTCGGTTCATCCTCCTTATCCTCTGTCAGTGAATCTCTTTTCTCCTCCTCTAATGTACTGGTGGCTTCACCACTTGGTGTAGTATCAGTTACTATTGGTGGAGTATTATCCACAATATTATCTGTAACCTGTACATTATCTATATTATCTTGCCCAGACTATACAAATGTAGTCTCTGCCAGTTTAGTCTGTACACTCTCATTAGTTTTGGGTTTAATTGTCGGTTCACTAAAAATTTGAACTGAACTTTCCAAATTTCCTTTTCCCTTTAGATTTGTCCCAAATGGTGGGAGAAGTTGCCTTAGCAAATTATTCTTGAGAGGTGAGAAAATCAGGATTCTTTTGGAAGAATCTAGTCTAACCATCTCTAGTCTCATTTACTATCTCATTGACTCTACCCATCATTAGGCCTATTTGTTGGGTTTTGCTACTAAAGACTGTTCTATTAGCAAAATCTATACATCTTTTCATTTCCTTATTATTTATAGAGCCACACATATTCAAAAGTTCAACTTCTTTGATCTCTCTATCCCTCCTAATTGCATCTAATCTTCTTGCATCTAACTTATTGTACATTGATAAAGGAATTCCTTCAAAATCTCTACCAAATCCTTCTTATATATGTCTAGATATAACAAATTTTCTTCTTCTATTTCATCTTGTTCATTACCTTCCAAATCTTCATAGAAATTTGACACATTCTTCAATATTCCATAATTAGTTATCTCATTAATCAATTTTGCACAAGTCATTGGGGGTATGATGGTAACATTACTAGATTCAATTGTTTCATCAATTGCACTCTTTTTCTTCTTTCTAGGGGTTGTAGGAGCGGATGGAGTAGGCTGCCTCTTCTTTGTCGGAGGTGGGGTGTAGTTGTTACTTTTCTAACTAGCTTCCTCCTAGGTTTCACCTTCTTCTCCTCTACCTGAGGCTTGTCATCTTTCTTCCTCTATGCCCTTCTAAATTCAAGAGGTTGATTATCCTTTAGATCAGAATCAAAAGTGATAGAAGAAATGAAAGTCTCAGGCTTCTTCACCTTAAGAGCACTAGCTGCTAACATTTGATCTACCAGTTTAGATCCAAAACCTAGTTCTGTATATATCCTGTACATTACATCCTGAACAAATTCAAACATTTTGTCTATCTTCTTTTATGTTCTTTTTCGGTTGAAAGTAGTCTTAACCTCAAGAACCTTCTCATGTGTAGTGCCAAAGTGTTCAGCCTTATCATCCAAAGTAGCATCAATCAACATTTTAGCATATAACTCCAAAATATTGTCATCTACCTCATAACCTAATTCAGTGATCCATACAGTTCTAGGTTCCATTGCTTCCATTAGTGTCTCATCTGTATTTACTATAAAGCAAATATCAGTGGAGTATTTCTCCATAATGTGCTTGGAAATTATTTCCCCCAGTCTCATATTCTCCTAAAAAGTTTTGAAATAGCCCCATAGCTTCTCATCCCTATTACTACCAAGACCAGTGATTGCTTCTTTGATCTGGATACCTACCAATATGTCATGTGCCCAACACTTCTTTCCCAAATCTGGTAGCTCATTCATGAAGTATGACATCAAGCAAACAAAAATATTGCCAAACCTGAATGTTCCTTTCTTAACCCCTTTGATCTTGCCAAGATTTATCATTAACTCGCTTCTCAACCATTCACACAAATCATACTTCTCATTATTCTTTATCATCTGATAAGAAGCATGGATGCAGGAACTGGAAACAAAGTTCAATCAACTTGATTGAGTTACCTTGTAGCCGATTATCATGCTGGCAAATTTTACATTAGTGTCTTTGATTGTGTTGACCCTCATAGATCTTCCATCATGAGTTGCGTTGGTGAGCTTCTCAACCGAAGTGGTGGAAATCTTCTTTCCTAGTTCTTGTCCAACTTTAGGTAAGCCGGTAACCACTTGAATATCTTCTTTGGTAATCATGTGGGGCCGGTCCATCTAGATGAATTCATTGTGGACCCTTCTTAGAACATATCTGATCACTTCATCCTTGAATTCTGGAATGTATAGTATTTCGGTTAACACTAGACCCTCAATAATTTGATATTCTAGTTTGATAGTACCAGAGATGCCTAGTATCACGGATTGATACATCCCCTTGATTTTATCAGTGCCTAAGTCCTCCAAGGTTCAATGAATATATACCCTGACATCTTCTACATAAACCACGCCATCAAGAGCCCTCAAAAGTGCGGCAGTAGAATCTTCCTTCATAGTAATTTGGGGAACTTCCTTGAAAACAAGCCTAAGCCTATCCTTGACCTCAATAATAGTGGGATTTGCAATGAAAGTAGGAGAAGGTGATGATCTAGATGCCATTTCAAAGAACTACCTGGATAATAGTCACCGGTTGAAGGGTTTTGATTACTTCTCAGATGACTGCTAGAAACTCTTTGGAATGCCTTTACTTGCTCTTGATTGCCTATGATTCGCCTTTGCTTCGCTTTGGTTTGCTCAGGTTTTGGGTGAGTGAAAATGAGTCCATTTTCCCTTTTTATCAGCGAGTAAACCCTAATTCATCACTGTCATAAATGCTTAGCGATGTGCCTCACCAGATGTCGGTTTCACAATTTTATGCCTGGTGAACCTCCATCAATGATCAATACCAGTCTCCAAATCTCTTCCAAGGAATATGCAAGATTTTCAATGAATTTTGCAACCCCTAAGGCATATGCCTCAGTTACCAGTTGAATTTCCTGCTAGTGCAGGAATCCTCTAGTCTACCAGTGGAGTTATAGGTGCAATTACCAGTATAGTTGCACCTCCACATGGTTCTTCAGATTTTCTAACCCATCTCTTGGTGTGATCTTATTTACTTCATCTACCTTCTTCTTTCCTTTCTCATTTGTTTTATCATTGCTAACCAGTGTAGACTTGCCTCTACAATACTTAGCAATATGACTTATTTTGTTGCATGCATAACATGTAACATTGTTCTTTTGAATTGCTTTGACATATCTGATGTCATTTCTTGACCTACATTGATTAGCCAAATGACCAAACTTTCCACATGCACGACATTTGACATTCATTCTTTAATCTTCTGACTAATGACCATATTTCTTGCAATTTGTGCATTGACCGAGAATTGAATTGTAGTTCTGATTTCCTCTATTTCTACATTGTCTAGCCATATGCCCAAATTTATTACAAACAAAACATCTAGCATTGAATTTGTAAGCATTAGATTTCCTTAGTGGTTTCCTCTAGTCTAATGATTTTTGCATACCGATTGTCTGATCTTCATTTGTAGTACCAGAGATTTCACCTTGTACAAATCCAAGTCCTATAGAATCTTCACTATGCCTTTGTCTTTTCAATAAGTCATCAATTGTGCAACACTAGTCTTGAATTTTTTTGTATACTCACTTGCAGTAGTAAGATCATCTCTCAGAGTTGTTATTTGTCTTTCAATCTCTTGTTCATTATTCCAAGAGTGTACCAAATCAATTCTCAACAGATTATTCTCATGAGTCAATCTACCACATTCATCAAAAAAACATTTCAAAGATATAACAAGATTTTCTTCCTTCTTCTTTATGTCCTCAATATCTTTTGATAACCTCATAGTCAGGTCTTGCATTTCATTCTTAATGAGCATGTTAGCTTCAAATAAGAATGAATTCATTAGTAGAATTCAAATAAGAATGAATTCATTAGCAGAATTCAAATAAGAATGAATTCATTAGTAGAATTCAATTCATCTTGCAATTTAAAGTTCTTCATTCTTTCAGCATCATAGTCCTCAAGTGCCATCTCAAGTTGCTTCTCCATAGCCATGTTCAATGATTCCGGTTTCAGAATCTTCCTCAAGCTCTTAAAATTCCTCCAAGGTACCAAGCTCTGATACCAATTGTTGGAATACAATTAACCCAAGAACATTGAGAGGGGGGAGTGAATTAGTGTTCTTCCAAGAACAAAAAGATTTTAACCTTTTATAACATACACATATAAACCGGTAAATGAAGAAACATATAACATGAACCAAATAAACCGGCCACATGAATGACCACCATAACACATAGAATTTATACATGGAAAACCTCAAAGAGGAAAAACCATAGTGCGATTTGTGACCCAAAATATCAATTTACTGGCCATATGAAAGATATTACATAGCATGGGGGCCTGCACATGCCAGAAGGCACACTGCTCAACACAAAGGAGTCTCATTGACTACAAGCTTCTACTGAAATAAAATAGTACTGGTGAACTCACAAAATGCATTTGCAATGCCTAAAAGCGTTCTGGTTAAAGCTTTGTTTTGTACCTGTTCATAAACCCTGAGCCTTCTATCGGTATCTCCTCTTCCTCCAAGAATGATTTATAAACTATCTACTGATCATAGCATGATATTACATTCGTATACAAATGATCTACATACATATCCTTCACATCACATAGTTCTACTACCATGTCATATACATTGTCCTCTTCACTTGTCCTATATCAAAATGACCTAATAGACTAACTTATATACCTTTACAGACAATATGCCAAGTATGTCGGCTTTCAATAAAAAAGATATTCAATCTCGACCCAATATAATAATTACAAAATGATTTTACAATAAAACCTTTTGGATCTTGACTGATGTCAGCTTCACTGAAGTGCTGGATGCCGGTGTCGGTGTCGGTGATGACCCTGAATACTCAATGCTGGTATCCATCGGTGTATGCCTTCAAATGCTAGTATATGCCAATATATGCCTTCAATAGGATCTTGTTTCCATCAATGACAACATATGATTCCAATGAGTGTCAATTGTGAACAAGAGGAATAAAAAGAACAAGAAGTAACACCACAAGAAACACAAATAGTTATTGATCAATCATCAAAAGATCAACAAAATAATGGATCTCTATCAAATATTGAGAAAGAAATACCAAGATATGGAAGAACCATGGAAGAACTAATAGATATTCAAGTAGGACTGACTATTAGTCCAGAAGAAGCTAAGTTCGAGAGAAGACATAAGATAACAAAATAATCCTCTATGTCATGTGCACGAGTATGCCAACTTTAAGATACTGAAATCAATCAAGAAGGAACTTGTAGTATGAAAGATGTATGTGTTGATATAATTCATTCATTTGAGGGAAAAACGTCACATGATGAATCACTTTATTGTGAATCACATAATACCAATCCTAATTTCATTAGAGCTGATTGGAGAGAACTTGGGAGAGAGTATCCTCAAGAGAGTTCTATCTATGACATTACCTACTCTACGCCAAACTATGACTATTATGTCATGAATATTGAAACACCTAACAATGACGATGACTATGAGTTACCCCTACTTCATCCAGAATTGATTGATTAGGATAAACTAAAAAACCCTAAATTGGATGTCTTTTCCAATGATCATGATTTAGTCATATATCTTAATATTGTCAAACCCATAACACCTAAGATATCTTCCACCGCAGAATCGAGTAATACTTCTTGCAGCCAGGAGAATGCCAAACTTTCTAGTCACAAAATTGAAATAAAATAAGGAAAAAGACCTAGTGCTAAAAACCATTTCATGGCAACACTAGATCAATCGAGAGGAAAAAAAGGGGACGTATCTGATGGTGAAAACCTCTTTGAGGTGCCAGAAGATGGAAATTTTGACATCATCCCTGCATATTTCCAAGAGAGATATGCTACTTTAATAGAGCCAATGAAAGCAATAAACATTGGCACAACAAAGGATCCCAAGGTCCTTCATCCTGCTACACCATTATCAGATGAAGAGAGGAAATAATACATAGAATTCTTCAAACAAATACAGATAAATTTTGCTTGGTCCGATACAGACATGCCAGGACTTGATCTGATTAGTTGAGACATTAGCATATTTTTATCCACAGAAATCTTAAGTTTTTCTCATAATTTGATTTATATGATGGGATAGTGATGATGTATTAAAAGTTAACTATGTGCATTTCAGATGTTAACCTGAACCTATTAAATCATGTTTTGTCGTTGCCAGTTGTTCTTGCAGCCATGTTATTCATTCCTATTGCCATGCGGATTGTCTTAGGAAATATCATGTGTGAAATTAATAGATGTTTTGATTAATTAAAATAGATGTATATGTGCTTGTATGTTAGTTCTTTTGTATTGCAAGAATAAAAGTGATGTCACTGTGAAAGCTCTCCTATCATGCCAATTGCAAAAAGAGATATTCAAGGAGGTGACTGAAAGATCGAATCAGCAGAAAAGTTGATGAGCATAAGGAAGGGCAAAGGGAAACTAGGTGCGCAATACTTACTGATGTCTTACTCAAGTGGGCATTAGTGTTGTAAATACCGCCACACTATGTTATGACTGTAGTTCGGTTTAGATCCACATTATCAGTGACTTAACTCTAGCTATTTCTTTTCTTGAATAATTATCTGCCTCTTCTCATCGGCGTGATCTGTGTTGTAGGAAGTAGTTATTTTCTTTAAATAAGGGTCTTTATTTCTTTTCGTAGGTTAGAAAAGAAAGGAGAGAAAATAGAGCAGAGGATTTTAGAAATAAAGTTACAAGTGTTTTGAGTTTATTTTGATTCTGAATCATATAATGACTTTTGAGGAACAATGAATAAAGATATGTTATTCTGAGCACTTAGAATGGTTTTGGAAGCCTGGAATCACTCATCCAAGGGGGCTCACTTGGTGAGTGTTCATGTTCCTTTGTTAAACTTAGCTTTCTTCTTTAGCTGCAGTAGATGTTCTTGCATTGACTATTCCTGTAGCCAAATCAAACAGAGGAATTCTTGTTTGGTAGCATTAGACTTAGCTAGTATTTCTTGAATGAATGTTAATGCAGAGTTTTTCCTGTAGCCTTTCAATTGTTTCAATTCTTACTTAACTTTCCCGCATAGATGTTAGTTGTTGCATTAGTGTAGGGTAGCTATCGCAGGAACTTAGTGCATATATAGTGCAGACCCATTTCAAGTATCATGTCCTTGGGTTGACAATGAAATGAACACCAGCTGTGGAGATAGTAAATTCATAGAGTGAATGTACAAACTTCGGGTTGAGACTTCAACTAGAGTTATTATTTTTATTGTTGGGTTGAACATTTTTGGCACCGTTGTCGGGGATGGTGTCAAACTAAGAACTTGTTATGGTTATTATCTATTTAGTTTTTAGTTAATTGTTCTTTTTGATAGACCTGATTGTTCAAACAAAATAATTACGAACCTGCATGCATAGGCAAAGAAGAGATGTTCTATGTAGATTTCTACCCAATCATCTTAATCATGCAAAAATTGATTCCCTAGGTATAAATCCTTTTGTTGAACTTTATCAAACCCCAGAGAATTTGAACCACCCTGAATTTGAATTTCCTGAGAATAGCCTCCATTTCCTTTTTGGATCTCCAGAAGAAGAATTTCATCTAGTAACCCCCCCTACAAGTCCAATGCAAGGAAATCCACCCATACCTTTGGATCCAACATTTGAGTTTCCTATCTTTGATCATCATGATAATGCTAATCTCAAGAACATTTCGACTTCTTCCCTCCTTAAATTCTATGGATTAGTGACAGAGGATCTGGACACAATCCTGTTTGAGTTTGATGTTCTTTGTAGGAGTTTTGATTATACTACAGATGCCCATAGACTCAAAATATTTCCTTCCACTTTGAAAGAATCATCTTTAAGATGGTTTATGAGCTTGGGGAGTAGCACAATTACTACATGGGAAGAGATGAAATGATTGTTTCTTGCAAATTAAAAGGATTATTATAGAGGCACTGATCACCATGGGGATGACATTTTTAGAATGACACAGAAAGAAGATGAGAGTCTTGAAGATTATCTAGAAAGGTTTTTGTTTAGTGTTAGAAAGTCCAAGCATATCGCTCTAAATGAAGATTCACTTAAGCTTATATTTTTAGGGAGAATGAGTGATGAATGCACTAATGCTTTGGATCTTATGGGAGGAGGTGATATTACACAATCCACATGGAATGACATACGACAAATTTGTAAGAAGTATTCCAGATCTACTTCTAAAAAAAATAGACATTTCAAGCTAGGAGTTTCTTCATCAACATCTAGTACTGGAGTTTCTAGAATGAAACTTAGCCATTTGTTGAAGGACTAAAAGGAGGATATCATAAAAAATATGGCTACTCAATTAGATACACTCTTAGCTAAGAAGAAGCATTAAGAAGTTGATGCAGTTCTTGTGGAATTCTGCCCTCATTGTAGACAAAGGAAAAGAGATTGCACATGTAAAATGGTTGCAAATCTTGAGGTTCCTAACTTCAAGCCAATACAAGGTGATGATGAACAAGTTTTCTATGTTGCTCAAAGAAGGCCAAATTTTCAAAGACAAGGTATGCCTCCGGATCCACTTTCTAATTTTGGTTATAGTAGGAATTCTTTTGCACCAAATAATCAATGGAAATCTCCATATGCTCAAAATTTTGGTAGTAATCCAAATTGGTATGGTCCTTAAGACCAAGGCCAACATTTTGCTAGTGAAACTCCACAGTGGCAGAAACAACAAAGAAATTGGTCTCCACCTTAGGCACAATGGCAGAAATTTCAAGGAAATTGACAACCTGCTCCTCAATGGAGGGGGTGTCAACCATGGACTAATCAGTCTTTTGGATATCAACAGCCTAGTCAACAACCACAACTGCCTGCAATAATGCCCCCCCTACAGCCACTATTGTTCCACCTAAACCTACACAGTTTCCCACTCAGCCAATGCCAAATCCTAATAGTAAATCTCAGCAACAACAATAAGTTTATTCAACTAATCCCAATCAATACCCAACCTATTATTTATCTATAAGTGATATTCACCTCAGATCTGGGACAACTCTGCCTAATCCATACCCTCCAGTTATAACTGAAATACCCAAAGAAAAAGAAATTTCTAGTCCAATAGTCACAATACCTCAAAGATAGCAACTACCCCCATTTCCCCAGAGATTGCAAGAAAAAGAGGTTCTTAAAGAACTAGAGCAAAGTTTTGATATAGATCAATTGAAACACGTATGTATTAAAATCCCATTGTTACAAGAATTAAAGGATGTTCCTGTATGCGGGAAAAGTGGGCTGATAAAACTCAATATGTGAAAATATTGCTAAATACTAGTCCACACACACACACAGGACTTCTTGGTGCAAGCTATGGAGTAATGAAATATTACTCAGCTTCCCAAGGTTGGTCCCATGGTTCTCTATCTCACAATGTCCCTTAAACCAATGTTTTTGCTCTCAGATCACTGAGCAAAATAGTTTAGGGATGGCAAATGCAAGAATGAGGGATGTTTTGATAGATTTGAGAATGAAAGGTATGTTAAGCTATGTATGATTCTAGAAATACAATAGACTAGATGATAAGATGACAAGGTTAGTATGAGTACTATCCTAACATGATATATTTAGTCTATGATTGATCTAAATGATAAATAAAGTATTCTAAACATGCATATTTAGACTAATTTCTATTCTAAAGAGAGGCTAAATGATGAGCATAAAATGATATATGAGAGATTAAATGTATTTGAGCATAAGTGTGATACTACAAATTTGGAGGATGATTCAAAATGGAGGAATGAGAGCTCTATTTATAGCAAAAACAGGGCAATGGATGGTCAGGATTGAAAGAGTTGATCAAGGGTTGAGTTTGAAAGTTGGGGATCCATGTTTGTAATTGGCACCAATGAAATGGCGACAAGTGTCAACATAGGGTTGGGTTGAGAGAAGGGGTTGGAGACATTAAATGCCTAAGGAGACCTTATGGTTATCTAGAGGGTAAGAGTCAAGTCTAAATTAAGATTACCCATTGGATTAAGAGTTAATCCAAGGATAAACCTTTGTGCAAATGATTAAGAGATAATCATGGTCAAAGCATTAAAGGCCTGATGAGACCTTTGGGTTAGGTGAAGGTTGAGTTAAAACAAATTCTTTAACCATGTAGGAGGGTTTGAGTTAACCATTAATGGTTATTAGAGACTTTGGGGGATTAAGTGGTTGAAGGTTGGAAGGCTTTAATGGTTATCAAAGACTTTGAGGAATTAAGTGGTTGAAGGTTGAAAGTTTTTAATGGCTATCAAAGACTTTGAGGTTTTGAGAAGTGACTTCCCTTTGCTTAGGGATGTGACAAAGTTTAGAGAAGGGGTTAGGTTAATTAGAAGCGATTAGAAGATTCTAGAAGGGATTAGAAAGGGGTTTGGGATTTTGCAAGTGGATGGAGGGATAATAGGATTTAATTGAAATAAGGAATTTCATTTAATTTGGTTGCAATTAAATAAATTAGATTTATTCAATTTAGGATAACTATTTAATTAAATTTGAATTTAATTAAAAGTGGATAGGGGGAATTTAATTGAATAAAATGATTTATTCATTAAATGGGTATAGTGAATTTAATTTAAATAAATTGAGTAATTTATTTAATTAAATAGAGGAATGTGGATAATTTAATTAAATTGGATTTAATTAAATAGAGAAATGAACATAAAATATTCATTTAGGAATATGGTCATTTTTATACGTCTACATTTTGCCCCTCTTTGAAGTGGCGTGTATGCACATGTTATTTCAAAGAAAATGATGTGTTTTTGTGATTTATGATCAAATGCAATTTTTGTGTTGCTCTTTTGATTTGCAAGTTGTGCCCCAGATTCGATTTGATGTGTGATGCCCCAAATTCGATATTTGATGGTGATGCCCCCTCAGGAGATGAATCAATATTTAAAAAAAATTTGATTTAATTTGATGAGTTGCGTATGATGTGTAGGATTTCGTTCATGTGAAATGTGGCGAAATTGATTCATCTCCCAATAAGTTACAAATGTTATGGTATAGGGGAGACCGCGACCATATTACAGGTCCATTCGGCAAACCCTAATTTCATTTTCCTCCTATAAAAGGGGAAAAGGGCTTGAATTAGATTCATTTGTGCTTTGTTGACTTTGGAGAAAGAGAATTTGGTCTACAGAGAAAATGCCTATTCCTTATCATAGACATCATTTCGAGCACGTTTGGAGGTACCGGAGACCTGCAGCGTATGGACCACCAGTAAGTCAACATTGTTGACCCTCTTTTGACTTTTCATTTGGTCATTTTTAGTCATTTTTTGATTTTCAAAGTTTGGGTTTAACGGTTTAGCGCGTATAGGGCATAAATTAGCGCATACGAAGTTTTAAGTAGTGCATCAAGTCGAATATTAGGGATCACATCCGAAATAGATAAGATAGCACATAAAAGAAATAGGTTAGCACATATATGTAGAATAGCGTAGGGCAACCATCGAGTAGCGTGTCAGGTCAACAGGTTAGCGTGTAGGGTAGACCTAGTGCATAGAGGTCATAGCGGTTCGCATAGGAAAGGGGGTTTAGCAAGTAGGGTTAACCTAGCGCATAGGGTCAAACGGGTAGCGCCTAGGAAGTGTAGGTTAGTGCGTGGGTAGGGTTTAGCGCATGGGGTGGGGTAAGTGGCACATGGGGGAAATATTTTAATGTGTAGAGTCAAGCTAGCGCATAGGGTAAATAGATTAGCGCGTAGGAAAAATAGCCTAGCGCATGGGGGAGTTTTAGCGCAGCGGGAGTCTGTTTTAGCGCATCTGGAAAAAATTTTGCGAGATGAGCCGATTTGTAAATTTGTTGTGCCTGTTTGTCATGATTTTTAGGGATTTGTCCAATATGAGTGTCTGTATAACTTGTTTTGATTTGAGATTTTGTCAAGTTATGTATAGATATCAATGTGGTGTTTTGATCAAAATATGATTTGTTTTGCTTACCGTGTTTCAAGTTCAATGTGTGAAGCCTGATTTGTGTTACAAGCTGATATGGGCTAGAAACTTGAGTTGTTTTACAAGCTGATATGGGTGGGAAACTTGAGTTGTTTTACAAGTTTTGATATGGTTTTTGAGAACTTGAGTTGTTTTACAAGTTGATATGAAATGATAGGATTTTGAACTTGATGTAGATGAGCAAATTGTTTCATGTTGTTGATGTAAGTTTGATTTTGATATCATTGTTTTGATGTGGAAACTGATATTGGATTTGTTTTGCTTGTTTGACAGGAGTGATTGGGTGTGGTTCAGTCGCGGGAGAGATTTTCGAGACCATGGACATTGATATCGTGGTTGTCGTAGGCCGATCTTGATATCATTGAGAGATGTGGGTTGACTTCCCTCTTGGATATGCCTCGGTTCACTATGAACCGGGGGCTACTGACAGCTTTGGCAGAGAGGTGGCATAGCGACACCAACACCTTCCATTTTGCCACTGGAGAGATGAAAGTCACACCAGAGGACTGTTACAGGATCTTGCGCATTCCTATAGTAGGTGCACTACTACCCTACGAGCAGTCGGAGGAGGGTGGTACAGAGGCACTACACCACATATTCCAGGATGATACAGTCTGCGGTTATGAGATCCCATGGCAGGAGTTTTTGGACCTAGATTATGCACTGCTACCATCCGTACTAGCAGGGTTCATTGGTGGATTCCTTTGTCCTGATCGCAAGTCAAAGGGATTTTCGGTGGGATGGGGGCTGGTTTTGGAGGAGATGGTTACACAGGGCTGGAGATTTTCATGGGGGTCAGCTATGCTAGCCCATCTATACAGGGGTCTGCATGAGGTAGTATACCTCGGTTACGGTCGTTTGTCAGCTGGCGTGACTTTATTATAGGTATGGTGCTGGGAGCATATTCTAGCGGCGAGGCCACTAGCAGATAGAGACAGGCCTGTAGGTGCGGCATATGCCTATGGATATAGGGGCTAGTTGTCCAATGTAAGCTAGGCAAACTAGAGCATTGGAGGAGAGTGCTGGATGATATAGATACGGTCACTTGGCGACCGTACACAAGATGTGAGGTGTGGGCCGATGATGGCCTGGAGATACCCTTTGTATTCATGACCAGATACCTAATCAGGAGGACCCCGTTCATGATTGAGAGGTTTGTGGTGACCCGAGTTTTAAGGCAATTTGGGCGCCAGCAGGGTATACCGTAGGGAGCTTGCCTGTATGCACGACGGAGGCAAGATGTGGCTGATTGGGGGCCGAACATTGATAGTGCAGTGGCGGTGGAGGAGTTTGTGGGGTTGGCCGGGCAGATATGGGATTATGCCCTTGAGATTCAGGATGTGGGCATGACAGATGAGTTTACTCGATTGTTTGCTGCGTGGCCAGTGGCCAAGATATCTGATCCTGATGAGATGAGGCCAGCTTTTGATTCTGATGAGGAGGAGGGAGACGGGGGAGATGATGAAGATGATGGGGATGATGGAGGAGGAGGACGAGGGAGAGGAGCCAGAGGGAGGTGGGGAGATAGAGGGAGGAGAGGGGATAGAGGTGTGGATAGAGCGGTGAGATAGGGGAGGATAGATAGGGGGAGAGGTGGATTGACTATCAGAGCTAGTGGAGAGGGGAGAGTGAGGGAGGTGCTAGCTATGGTAGGGGGTGATGATGAGGTGAGGCGACCAGTGCAGAGGAGGAGGATAGATGTACTTCCACCTCTAGCACTGAGGACAGGCAGAGTGGGAGGGGTTTCCCCAGCACAGGTACCGCTACAGGTTCAGATCCTAAGTCATATTGAGGATGCACAAATTCAGACCCTACAGGTGACTGTTCAGCAGTTGCAGGCGCAGATTTTGACCTATCAGCAGTAGATTTCTTAGTTGACCACTGAGCGGGACACCGAGATAGAGCAGAGAGGGCGAGCAGAGGAGGTGGTGTCGAGTATGCAAAGAGTAGCGACGGGTGGTCCGATGAGAGACACCTTGAGAGAGTTGGCGTTGAGAGCTCAGTAGGCAGAGTACTATCGGCGGCATTATGAGGCTGCAGTACCTAGGGATCGCCAAGTATAGAGCTTTGCACAGTCGAGATCTAGTCGATCTCGAGCTTCTAGGTCACGATCTGAGAGTCGAGGTGTTACGGGGCCACCGAGACAGGACCCTCCTGGAGATCCAAGACCAGGGACATCTGGAGCTAGACCATCTCCATCAAGGGATAGTCATACTTGAGAGATGTGGTCTCTATTGTAGTTTTGGATCATTGTTATTTGTTGTACTGGACATAGTTTTGACACATTTTGTACATTTGGATCATTTTTGAGATATATATATACGGCACCATTTGCTTTGATCATGTGATGTGTTTATATGGATGCATTTATTTGGGTTATTTAGTTTATGTGATGCAATGCTTTTAAATAGATGATATAATGTATGATGCAGGATGTATGCTTTTATATACTGTGAGATGTATCTTGAAAATGAGATGTATGATTTGATATTCAACTATGGTTAAATGATATGCAATTAATATAAAATGATATGCAATTAATTGTAAAATGATATGCAACTAATTGTAAAATGATATGCAACTATGTTTTTGGTAGCATCCTCGTTCTGTATTTGCCATCCGATATAGCCATTTGTTTGCTTTCTTTGTAGATATCATCATTGAGCATTGATTTATTTAGGATATGTTGAAAATTTTTACAAGCATTATGGTATAATTGAACCATAATGACCTGAGAAAAATTTACATGATTTTTGATTTTGCAAGATAGCACAAGCGTTAAGGTATAATTGAACCAAGACGACCTGAGTGCGCATTGCATAAACAGACAAGATTAGATCATTTGTATGCGTGAAGTGGAATCAGGCCTTCAGTGATATTCGATGTATCATGTCTTGAGGCATGTATTCACACAGTACAAGTGATTGCCTCCCAGACAGAAGACTAAGAAAATATTGGAAGTTCCCCTTGATCTCCAGCTTTTGAAGCATTTCGTGACATAAGAAAGAAAATCCAATTTTGAAAAAGCTCAAAATGCAAAAATAGTCAAGATTTTTATGCAAGAATGCAACATTCAGTACGTCAAAAAATCATCCATTCTTGGTATTTTTGTGAATTGTTTTATTTTGATTTTTGCGATGAAGCGTAGTTTTGTTTGTTGGATGTCATGCTTCTGAGTTTTGCAATAGTTGTGATGTCTTGAATGTTTGCAAGTTTTTGAACAAGTTAATGCCCCTAGCTGAGTGTGCCTCTTGATATGATCATGTACAGTGATTTCCAAGCCATGGTGGATTAGTGGTAAGAGGATATGTATAAACAAACCAGGATAGTGACTACGCTAATTATGACCTGAATGGATATGTGCTAAGTGTTGGGTGATGGCTGATAGTGTTTGTATGGATAAAATGGCATGGAGATAGAGGAGCCATTCTTTCACAAGAGCGCCTGTTTACCAGGTTTTCACCATTTGTTTTTATTGTACTTTGTTTTTGCTTTTTCTAGAATTTTTTTTTTTTTGGCTTTTTCCGTGCACTAGGCTACTTAAGTGTAGTACTTCTTCAGATGGATGTTGTTAGTTGGTTCGTCGAGCACATCTCCTTCTGAATTTGTTAGCTGATAGGCACCTAATCCATAGACTGATATGATAACATAGGGACCCAACCAGTTAGGTTCAAATTTCCCTTTCTTTTCTCTATCTTGTTGATTTCTTGGATTTTCTTTGAGGACTAGGTCGCCAACTTTGAAGTTTCTAGGAATGACCTTGTGATTGTAGCTTCTGCACATGCGTTGTTGATATGCTTTGAGATGAGTATAAGAATGTTGGTGTCTTTCATCTAATAGTTCAAGTTCTTGTAGTCGGTTAACTCGATACTCTTCATCTGGGATTAAACCTTTCAAAGAGACTCTTAGAGATGGGATTTCTACCTCCAGGGGTAAAATGGCTTCTGATCCATATACCAATGAGTATGGTGTTGCTCCTGTAGGTGTGCGGATGCTGGTTCTGTATGCCCAAAGTGCTAGATTGAGTTGTACGTGCCAATCTTTGCCTGCATCATTTACTATTTTCTTGAGGATTTTCAGTATTGTCTTGTTAGATGCTTCTGCTTGACCATTGCCCTATGGGTAATATGGTGTAGAAAACCGATGTTGGATTTTGAATTTTTCACATAGTTCCTGTACATCTTGGTTTTTGAAAGGTCATCCATTATCTGTGATGATTGAACTTGGAATACCATATCTGCAGATCAGATAATTTAGGATAAAAGAGACAATTTGTTTCCCAGTCACAGTGGTCATGGGAACTGCTTCAATCCATTTGGTAAAGTATTCTATGGTAGTTATAATGAACTTGTGTCCATTTGAAGATGAAGGATGGATTTTGCCAACCAGGTCTAGTCCCCACTAACAAAAGGGCCAGGATGTTGTAAATGGCTGCAGTTCCTGTGCTGGTGCATGTATCAGATTACCATGGATCTGGCATTTAGGACATTTCTTAGTGAAGTGATATGAGTCTTTCTCCATTGTAGGCCAGTAGTATCCCATTCTTAGAAGTTTTTTAGCAAGAGTAGTACCACTTGAATGTGTGCCACAAATACCTTCATGAAGCTCATGTAAAGCAGAATCGAAATCATTACGATCAAGACAACGAAGAAGAGTACCATCTAGACCTCGACAATACAAAGTATCAGCGGTAAGGGTGTAACGGGCAGCTTGTCGGATAAAGTTACGTTTTTGGTTATGGGATTGGTCAATTGGTAAGATATTGTGCTTGAGGTAGTCATATATTGGTCCATATAACGGAGAATCTGAACCAGTCAAGGCATAGATAACCTAGGATTTAGAGTGGTCATAGGCGGGGGAGAACAGTTGCTCTACCAGGAACTCATAACGACTCTGTTGCTTTGGAATTTGTAGTAGTGAAGCGATAGTAGCCATTGCATCAGCTGCTTTGTTGTTTAATCTTGGTATTTGTTCAAAGGTGATGTGCACAAAATATTGTTTGAAATCATCCACCATTCGCTTGTAGGGTAGTAACTTGTCATCCTTTGTCTGATAGTCATTGTTGATTTGATGGATGACCAGTTGCGAGTCCCCATAGACTTTTAACTCTGTGATTTTCCATTCGACGACCATTTTGATGCCTATAACCAATGCCTCATATTTAGCCACATTATTTGTGCATGGAAACATAAGCCTATATGATCTTGGTATAGTGTGTCCTTTAGGAGTGATGAACAGAATGCTAGCCCCTGAACCATGTTGTGTATAGGATCCATCAAAGTATAGGGTCCATTTTTGGGTAGAAAGAGCAAGAACGTCCCTGTCTGGAAATTCAATCTCCATGATGTGTTTGCCTGGTAGTGGTGCTTCAGCCAACTGATCTGCAATTGCTTGTCCCTTGATGGCTCGTCTTTCTGTGTATTGGATGTCAAACTCACTGAGAATCATGACCCATTTAGCCAATCGGCCTGTAAGAGCTGCCTTGCTGAGTAGATATTTGAGAGGATCAATTTTTGCGACTAGTTTGATGGTGTGTGCTAGCATATAATGTCAGAACTTCTGAGATGCGAAGACCACTGTTAGGCAAGCCTTTTCAATGAATGTATAGTTGAGTTCATAGCCATTCAATGTCCTACTAATGTAATATATGGCATGTTCCTTCCCTTGTTGATCTTCTTGTGCTAATAGTGCCCCTAGCGATATATTTATTGTTGAGATATATAAGATAAGAGGCTTTCCTACGACTGGTGGTACCAGAACAGGTGGATTCATCAGGTACTATTTGATTTGGTAAAAAGATTCGGCACACTTAGCCTCCCATTTGAATGGTACATTTTTGTGTAGTAAATGGTTAAATGGTAGACTTTTATCTGCTAGCTGAGTGATGAATCGCCTGATGGATTGAAGTCATCCTTGTAGAGATCTAAGTTGATTGATATTCTTTGGTGGTGGCATGTCCATAATGGCTTGTACCTTTGCTGGATCTACTTCAATACCTTTAGCTGAGACAATGTAGCCTAGTAACTTGCCTGATGTAACCCCGAAGACACACTTCTTAGGGTTGAGCCTGACTTGGAATTTCTCTAATCGATCAAAGATCTATGTTAGGATGCTAAGATGTTCTGCTCTAGTGAAGGATTTAGCGAGTAAATCATCCACATAGTCTTCCATAAATGTGTGCATCATGTCATGGAATATTGTTGTCATTGCTCTTTGATAAGTGGCCCCTGCATTCTTCAAGCCAAAAGGCATAACATTCTAATAGTATGTTCCCCAAGGATAGGTGAACGTAGTTTTATCTTGATCTTTTGGGGCTATTTTGATTTGATTATAGCCTGAGAAACCATCCATTAGTGAGAGCATTGCATCACCTGCTGTAAGATCTACAATTATGTCGATACTAGGTAGAGGAAAGTCATCTTTTGGACAAGCTTTGTTGACGTCTCTGAAGTCAGTGCAAATTCTGATACTACCATCTGGTTTTGATACTGGAACGATGTTGGAAATCCATTCCGCATAGTCAATGGGTCGGATGAATCCGACATCTAATAGTTTCCTCAGTTCAGTTTTGACCATGAGTGCCACCTGTGGATTCATCTTTCGTTGCTTTTGCTTGATTGGCTTAACTCCTGTAGAAATGGACAAGTGATGCATGATTAAGTGTGGATCTACTCTGGGCATATCAGCATATGACCAAGCAAAGTTAATTTGCTGTTCTTTTAAAAAAATGATGAATGCTGATCTTTCTTCCTCTATCAGAGATTCTGCAAGGTGTATGTTTATGGCTGCCTCTATGGTACCAATGTTGATTGATTGAGTGGGCTCAATCAAAATGGGTGATCGCTCATGAAAGTGTTTAGGAAGAGTGTCAAGTCTCCCATCATTAGTTTCCTTAAAAAGGTTTTCACCTTTAGATGCATCCTTTATTTTTACTTTTTTGTGATCTAGAGCTGCCATTGACTGGTTTTCAGCATCAGATCCTTTATTTGGTTCATTTTTGTGACTGAGAGACTTGGCACTCCTTGGTTTGTAGACATCGTTATTTGGTTCACTGGTAGAGCCTGTTTCCGGATTTACAGTACATAGGTAATGGATAATAGATTCATCATCTGGGAAGATTGGTATATCATGGATTTTAGGTTCATCCCAGTCAATGAGGTCAGGAAAGACAAGCGGTATGGAATCATTAGGTGGATCAAGTTCAGCTACTGTGAGTGTTAGGACAGAGTTTTCATCATGTTTGTTCTTGGTTTTAAAGAAGTTCAAGATTTTGTCAAGGTCTTCGATGGTATTATCTTCTACATAGACTTGTTCATAATGTTCTTGTTCGCTTTCCTTGGCATCATAGATATTTTGTGGTCCAAATTCAAGAGGTCTATCCTCTGTGTTATGTTCTTCTTGAGAAAATGATATAGAATCAGTATCATCCAGGACATTTGTAGTAGCATTGGAGCAGGTACCCCATTCATATTCATTGGAATCTGTCTCATAGGCATCATCCCAGATTCTATCTATGCTGCAAACAGGTATGTTGTATGGTGAAAACAAATCTTTGATGATGGATACCATTTTGATGGTTTTTGTTGATTCTGTATCAGATCCGTCTTCTACTTTCTGAATTTGTTCATAGACTGTGCTTCCTTGTGGAGGAATAGGGGTATCTGGAGATGACATGATTTGTTTTTGAGACATTAGTGTTTGAATATGAGCTACTGCTGCAGATAGGGCCTTCTTATGACTTAGAAGCTTTCCCTGATGCAACTTCTGATCTTGACATTCTCATGCCTTGCGAATTGTTTTTGCTGATTCAAAGAGTGCTTCCTACTAGGATTCTTCTTTGTACTTCTCCTTCACCTTCCATTGAGGTTTGGTAGTTGTGTGTGGCGGCCGTTTCAATAGGAACGTGAGTTGAGAACCCAATCCTACTTTGTTTCTACTAGGTTGTGAAGGAAGATCTATAGGTTCAGTGACTCCTTCTTTGCATTTCCCAATAGGTCCTTTACTACCATATCCCATTTGCTTCATGATTAAGTAGCCTTTTCCATACAGGTGTGTTGGTAGAACAATGTCCAGAGTGGCTGCTCTATGATCTTCTTCCTCATCTTTGTATAACTAGCTAAGAATGTCCTTGTCTTCTGATTCATGTGCTAGAGTACCCAATTGGATGAAGGTACCATCAAATTTAGTGATGGGCTGAGTGGCCAGATGTGTTGATGTAGTAGGAAAACCATGTGATCTAGGTGATGTTGGCAATTTGGCCAAACATAAAGGCTCCAAAGAGTATTCTCCCATGCCCTGGGCTTTGATTTGCATCTTTTGCGTGAAGTCTCCCAATAAGGAGTTGGATTTTGCTGTTTGTAGATCTGATGTCAAGGATTGCTGCTTTTCTCTCTTATGAGGAACCAAAAAGTCTTGGGCTGCCCCCATTGCATTGCAATGTTGAAATGGATTATGATCAGCTGATATGGAGATTTCTTGTCCATCATAAGGAAACTTGATGCACTGGTGATACGTAGAAGGTACTACTTGCATTTCATGTATCCAGGGTCATCCTAACAAGATATTGTAGGTTAGATCTATGTCTAAGACTTGACATATAGTATCCTTTTGTACTGGTCCTACTTGAATAGGTAATATCATTGTTCCTTTAGAGGACCTTTCCTCATCATCATATGCTTTTATGGTAATCTTCTTGCAAGGATCAATAGATTCTTCTAAGAAGCCTAATGCATGGATAAGCTTTAAAGTACATATATTAAGTCCGGCTCCTCCATCTATTAAGACTCTTTTTACTCGGTGGTTGCAAACAATGACTTCAATATGGAGAGGAGTATTATGCAGATGACTCAAGGAAGTATTGTCATGCTCTGAGAAGGTGAGGTTATGAGGTCCTATCATATGGGCGACCATGGCTTGAAATCTGTCTGTATCTAGATTTTGAGGTACATTTGTTTCCAATAGTGCTTGCTCCAATATGTCTTTGTGCTTTGGTGATAGTTTCAATAATTCCAGGATAGATATCTAAGCTGGTGTCTTGCCTTTAAAAAATACGTCTACAGTTCCTATATGCAATAAGGCACTTAGGGAAGCATGTTTAAAAAATCTTGGCAAAAAGAAGAAATATTTGCAAACATTGCATGTAATGGGTCAACTGGCAGATATCATGCTAGGAAAAGTTTCAATTCCTAAGTATGTTGATCCTGGTAGTCTTGTTGTGAATATAGTCATTAATGGCACTCAGATAAAGAATGTTTTGGTTGATTTAGGGGCAACCAATAATGTTATGACAAGGGAAATAATGCAGTGGCTTGAAATCACTAGTCTGAGACCTACACCTATAGTCCTACAACTTGCTGATAGTTCTACAGTTCGACATGATGGTATGATTGAAGATGTGGTTGTTGCTTTGGATTCTTGGGAATACCCTGCAGATTTTATGAACTTGTCTCCAAAGGCCACATTGGAAGGATATCTGGTGATTTTAGGAAGACCTTGACTTGCTACGGTTGATGCATATATTGGATGTTGATCAAGGGATATGACTATTTCAGAGGGGAACTCTACCAAAATATTAGCTTTTTATTCTCCTACTTAGCCCCAATTTGATCAACAACAGGTCGTTTGGCCTAATCTGGGAGAAGAATTTGAAGAAGGCATTGACTCTATCAATCACCTTATGATGATTAATAGAGGACCATTCATGCAATTTCATGATGAAGACTCAATTTTTTATAAAATTCTGACAAATGAGTTAAGACAAGATCAACAATTGCAAGAGTTAGTACCAAATACTGCAAATTCAGACTTTCCTGCAACCACTAATATATTGCATACTCTATTGCTGCAGGAAGTCTGTGCTTCTCATTTTTCTGATATATTTCAGATTGACCTTATTGTCAAAATAGAATTTGATTCAAATAAATATTTGAATATCAATAGTAATCTTGTTGAAGCTCAAAGAGTGGCACTTGTGGATTTTCTCAAATGTCATAAACATGCTTTTTCATGGGATTAAAAGGATATGCATGGAATTGATACAACAATTTGTACCCACTATATCTACATAAAAGAAGACTGTAGACTACATAGACAACCACAAAGAAGAATCAATCCTGCATTAAGAGAAATAGTTAAGGAGGAATTGTAGAAGTTGTTGAATGCTGGATTTATCTATCCTATTTTTGACAGTCAATGGGTATCACCTTTGGTAATAGTTCCTAAGAAAGGAGGAAAATTGAAGGTATGTGTTGATTACAGAGCCTTGAACTTAGCAACTAGAAAAGATCATTTTCCATTGCCATTTGTGGATTAGGTATTAGACTCTTTGGCCAACAAGAGATACTTCTCATTTCTTGATGGATTCAGTGGCTACAACCAGATTCAAATTGCCCCAAAGGATCAAGAAAAGACTACATTTACTTGTCCTTGGGGAACATATGCATATTTTGTTCTTCCTTTTGGATTATGTAATGCTCCAGGTACTTTTCAAAGAGCAGTGATAAGCATATTTTTCAGATATTTCCCAAGGCAACATGGAAATTTATATGGATGATTTTACAACTTATGGTTCAAAATTTGAAGAAGCATTAGAGAACCTAAAGAAAGTTTTGCAACGGTGTGAAGACTATAATTTGTCATTGAATAGTGAAAATTGCTTCATGATGATGCAGGAAGGAATAGGCCTTGGTCATCATATCTCTAAAAAAGGAATATAGGTTGACCCAACAAAAAATGAAGTTATTCAAAATATCACTGCACCGGTAAAGCAGAAAGATGTCAGAAGTTTTCTTGGTTATACTAGATATTATAGAAGGTTTATCAAAGATTTCAACAAAATTGTAAGTCCCTTATATTCTCTTCTGACCAAGGATATGGAATTTAAATGGACTTCTTCATGCAATGAAGCTTTCTTAAAGCTCAAGCAAGCTTTGACCCAAGCACCAATTCTTAAAGGTCCGAATTGGTCCTTTCTATTTAAAATTCATACAGATGCATCTGATTATGCAATAGAAGTAGTCTTAGGATATAAGGCTGATACCTTGGAGAGTGGAATATATTATATCAGCAAGAACTTGCAGGGGCCTAAGTTAAATTACATAGTCACTGAAAAAGAAATGTTAGCAGTTATATATGCACTCAACAAATTCAGGCACTATATAATAGGATATCCCATTTTTGTGCACACTAATCATACTACAATTAGATATCTCATGAATAAGCCTTCAATTACTGGTAGATTAGCTCGTTGGTTACTGTTGATGCAGGAATTTGATATCACAATTATTGATAAACTAGGAAATTCTAATGTGGTTGTAGATTATCTTTCAAGGCTTCAATTACAGGAAGATTCTATAGCTATAGATGATGCTTTTTTGGATGAACATTTATTCCTTATAAAAGCAAACACTCGCTGGTATGTTGATATTGCCAATTATTTAGCTGCTGCTAAAATGCCAGTTCATTTCTCTCCTAAAGAAAGAAGGTTTGTAGTTGAGAAAAGCTTTAACTTCTCATGGATTGTTGATTATTTGTTTTATGCTAGACCTGACTAGGTCATGAGAAGATGTGTAAGAGAAGATGAAACATATGATATCCCACATGCATGTCATGATGAACCATGTGGATGACATTTTGCTGCTAAGAGAACAACACTCAAAATACTAAACACAAGATATTATTGGCCAATGTTATATAAAGATGTAGCACAATATATAAGGAAATATGACAGATGCCAGTGCATGCAAAGACCTACTAAATATGATGAGATTCCATTATACCCACAAAAATTAGTTGCACCATTTGATAAATGGGGATTAGATTTTGTTGGCCCAATTGATCCCCCTTCTAATGGAAAATATTACATTCTAGTTGTACTAATTATGTAACCAAATGGGTGGAAGCTCGAGCCATGACACATGCAAGAGATAATAAGGTGGTTGAGTTCCTTTATGAGGAGATATTTACAAGATATGGAGTACCAAGGGAAATTGTATCAGACCAAGGACCACAATTTACTTCTACATTGATTGCAGCCTTGGTCAATGAATACAATGTAAGGCACAAAAAATCTACCCCATATCATCCACAAGACAATGGACAAGTAGAGGTCACAAATAGAGAGTTAGAGGCTATTCTTACCAAGACAGGAGCTGTTCATAAAAAATACTGGTCTCACAAACTTTCAGAGGCAATTTGGTCATGTAGAACAACCTGGAAGACACCAATTGGTGTTACACCTTTTGAGATGGTATATGGAAAAGAAACAATGATGCCTATTGAGTTTGAACATAAAAATCTAAGGAGAAATTTACAATTAAATATGACACTTTCTGAAGCACAAAGAGACTGTATTCAATAATTGAATGCTTTTGATGAGTGGAGAAAAATGGCTGTCCAACAAACAGAATTGATTCAAAATTAGAGAGCCAAGTAGCATGATAAATACATCAAGGACAAAAAGTTCAAAGTAGGTGACTAGGCACTATTATATGACTCAAGATAAAAAGATACAATGTGAAAGCTTCAAACCAGATGTTTAGGCCCCTATGAGATAGAGGAAGTTTTCAACAATGGAGTTGTTTGTTTGACCATAATTGACCTAGTTTGGTTTAAGCTTTTAGTAAATGGTCACAGATTGCATCTTTATCATAAGCCTACTACCAAAGAGTAGTTCCTACAACAATTCTCTAAGAAAGATCAAACACAGGTTCCTACAGCAACTAGGCAAGTTCCTACTACAATAGAACAAAGTATTCGGGGTACAGTTCCTGCAGCCACTACAGCGAACATACCTACCACTTCATAATTCTCCACATGTCATTTCATAATGATATTTCCATGTCTTATTGAAATATTATTCTCTATAAATAATTTTTCCATCCACGTCCTCCCATCTCATTTCTTTATCTATCATTTCATTCATGTCAAATCATTTCATTTCGCCATTCTTTTCACATGACTGCAGGTATGTACATATTTTTTTTTAATTAGGCATTTATGATTTTATTGTTATTATTGCCTTTGCTCAATCCATGTACACTTCCCTAAATCCCTTCTACATTTGTGGACACATGCCAAAATAAGTTAAGGGGGTGTTTTATGGTCCAATTTTCAAAATTAGTAATTATTCATCCTTTTCGGTACCTTGATTTGATTGCCTGCCATCATTCTTTTAATGAGATATTCTTTGGCATAAGAAAGTAATGAATTATGCCGCCAAAACTGGAAGTAGCTAAGGAAGTTTCAATCAAATATTTTTCAGTTTGTAGAGTATTTCAGTTCTTTGTTATCAGCTACAAAAATTGTTACATTAATAGAGTGAGACATGGGTGGAGATCCTATCCACCATGAACCAATAATCCATGATGTGTTGCTATAGGATGCTCTTTGTGAGCATTATTTCCAGCTGCATAGTTGGATTGTCTACTTTCTAAAAATAACAGATTATAATGAAGAGATTGCCTCTGATTTTATGCATTCATTCAACCAAGGGGAGGCTACTATTAAAGGATTAAGGGTCATTGCTACAGAGCAGCAAATAGCTGAGGTTACAGGGTTGCTGCAGGAGGGAAAACTATTTCTTGAATCAAAGGATGCTAGAAGCACCAGAGAAGAATTTACACGCCCCACAGATGGACCTCTAATAGTGGACAAGAAGGGAACTAGAAGTGTATCCCTTCCAGCAGAATGGCCCCAGGTGGCCTTGTATATAATGAAGTATATTACCTGTGATGGGAGGTATTCAAATTTACATTCAGCCCACTTCAAATTTCTTAGTCATTTACGACATGGCTGGAGGGTGAATGTTCCAAATTTTTTATACCACCTCATTTACACAAGTGCCAAAGAAACATAGAAGAATGGAAATTGTTCTGTCAGCCATCATGATTTGATAAAATTGCTAGTAGAAAGTTCTCTTAGGGATGTTTCACAGATGGAATGGGGGTATTTGAAGACATACTGCAGTTTAGGGTTGAAGATGCTCCTATTGTAGATGAGTTATTAGTTGAAAATGAGGATAAGGGAGAACCCTCTTCTCCTATAAACTCTGCAGGGAATGAATCTCTTATCGCCGAAGGAACTTTGACTATTACAAAGGAAGAGACAGTAGAAACAAACATTGAGTAGCCCTCCATTTATTTTCAAAGAGAAGCAACATCTTCTAAAAGAAAAGGAAAAGAATTAGAAGTAATTAATGCAGACGATGAACCTATGGTTCAGCTGTAGGCAACTCAAGTTTCCCCTGCAACCAAGAGGTGTAGGCCGAAGAGAAACACCCCTGCAACAAAGCCACAGGTAGAAACCCTTCCTGCAACCACTCCAGAGGTTTATGCAAGAAAGACTCGGAGTAGTACCCAAAAATTTTGTCCAGCAAGTGATGCAACAGAGGTTATTTCAATGGAAGCATCAAAAGAAGAGAGCCCAGCATATGTTGAAATTTAGAAGGAGGATGATGTTGGCAGAATTTCAAGTCTAGCATATGTGGTGGAATAACTTGAGGAAATAGTTGAAGAAATCCCACGTCTTAAGGTAACAACTATTAGACCTCCATCATCTCTCACCAATTTATCTATTGCATTAACATTCTATAGGCAGTGGGAGAAAGAGAGGGCTATATTATAGGGGATTATTGATAAGCAACAAAGGGAAATAGATAAAAGGGATAATTAGAAGCCAAAGTTGATACAATCACTAGTATGGTCCCTGAGTTAATGCAATGTAGGGCACTGCCAAGAGTTTATGCTCTGCATTTGGAGGAGCGATATTTAAATTTTAAATTAAACAACATTATCAGGGACCTTAGCCCTTCTTTAGAAACCCCTGAGGAATTTTATGATGCCTGTCAGACTTCCCCAACACCTGTGAAAAATTTATTTTGTGAATTTTACTTCCATAACTATGTTGTAACTTCTAACAATGAGTGGAATCCCTTGCTATACATTGGTGATATCCACATAAAAGCCTTAATGTCATGGATTTAGAATGAGATCAACATGGGAACATAGGACAAAAATCATAAGAATATTGAATTTGATTGTCCATTATCACTGAGGAAGGAAGCAAAAGACCCAAGGGTTCTTTATTATGATTGGCAGAAGCTATTGGCAAGACCAGATGTAAGGGGATAAGTATTTCCAATGAGGGAATTAATATTTCAAGCATATGAATACTTAATTCAGAATGAGAGTACAACTGTAATTGACTGCCTAATTTAGTATTGGAACAATTTTCCAGAGGAATTAAAATAGGGAGAACCTCATTCACTGCCAAATTTTCATGCAGCTATGCAAAGAGTCCCTAAATATATCCAACTCGGTAGGATGAAAAACAATAACTAATTACCTTTGATCTTTCATCCCCCTATCCTTATGTGGCCATTATTGGGATGTATGGTTACAAATAAGCCCTATGAAGTAGTTACAAAAGAGACTAGATGGTCTAGGCTAGAAAAGATGAAGGGATTTTATTGGAGTTTAGCTTCAGGAGGAACAGGTCAAGGAACCGTTGGTGACTTAAGGGTTAGTGCCAGAATCAGGAATTTTCCTCTTGCTGGAGGATCAACAAGACCTTAAGTTGGGGGGCATGATGAGTTGATACATTAGCATATTTAATCCCCATAACACTTAAGTTTTTCTCATATTTTGATTTATATGATGGGATAGTGATGATGTATTAAAAGTTGACTATGTGCATTTTAGATGTTAACCTGAACCTATTAAATCATGTTTTGTCATTGCCAGTTGTTCCTGCAGCCATGTTATTCATTCATGTTGCCATGTGGATTGTCTTAGGAAATATCATGTGTGAAATTAATAGATGTTTTAATTAATTAAAATAGATGTGTATGTGCTTGTATGTTCTTTCTTTTGTATTGCAGGAATAAAAGTGATGCCACTGTGAAAGCTCTCCTGTCACGCCAATTGCAGAAAGAGATATTCAAGGAGGTGACTGAAAGATCGAATCAGTGAAAAAGTTGATGAGCATAAGGGATGACAAAGGGAAAAAAGGCGTACAATACTTAATGATGTCTTACTCAAGTGGGCATTAGTGTTGTAAATACCGCCATGTTATGTTATGACTGTGGTTCGGTTTAGATCCACATTATCAGTGACTTAAATCTGGCTATTTCCTTTCTTGAATAATTATCCACCTCTTCTCATCGACATGATCTATGTTGTAGGAAGTAGTTGTTTTCTTTTAAATAAGGGTCTTTATCTCTTTTTGTAGGTTAGAAAAGAAAGGAGAGAAAACAGAGCAAAGGATAGAAATAAAGTTACAAGTGTTTTGATTTTATTTTGATTTTGAATCATCTAATGACTTTTGAGGAACAATGAATAAAGATATGTTATTCTGAGCACTTAGAATGGTTTTGGAAGCCTAGAAGCACTCATCCAAGGGGGCCCACTTGGTGAGTGTTCCTGTGCCTATGTTAGACTTAGCTTTCTTCTTTAGCTACAGTAGACGTTCTTGCATTGACTGTTCTTGCAGCCATTGGAAATAGATCCATTGACTGTTCCTATAGCCAAATCAAATAGAGTAATTCATGTTTGGTAGCATTGGACTTAGCTAGTATTTCTTGAATGAATTTATGTTAATGCAGGGTTTTTCTTGTAGCCTTTCAATTGCTTCAATTCTTACTACCTTTCCCGCATAGATGTTAGTTCTTGCATTAGTATAGGGTAGCTATCGCAAGACATAGTGCATATATAATGTAGACCCATTTCAAGTATCATGTCCCTAGGTTGACAATCAAATGAACACCAGCTATGGAGATAGTAACTTCACAGAGTGAATGCCCAAACTTCGGGTTGAGACTTCAATTAGAGTTATTATTCTTATTATTGGGTTGAACATGATCCAAATCTTATCATGCATAATCTCAATGTGGATCCAAAAGAAAAACCAGTTAAACAAAAGCTAAGGAAGATGCATCCACACATCGCTCTCCTTGTAAAAGTTGAGCTAAAGAAGCTATTAGATGTGGGGTTTCATAAGACCTGTTGCCTATCCAGAATGGGTCTCAAGTATTATGCCAGTGTCAAAGTCAGATAAAAGTATAAGAGTTTGCATCGACTTTAGGGATTTGAACAAAGTATGTCCTAAAGATGATTTCCCACTACCCAACATTGATACAATTATAGACTTATCAACAAGACATGAGATGTTTTTATTAATGGATGGATTCTCAGGGTACAATCAATTAAGAGTCAACCCTAAAGATCAAGAAAAGACAACATTCACCTGTGCATGGGGTACTTACTGCTGGAATGTTATGCCATTTGGGCTTAAGAATGCAGGAGCGAATGATCAAAGAGCCATGACAACAATTTTCCATGATATGATGCATACATTTATGGAAGATTATGTAGATGACATACTTGCAAAATATCATACAAGGAAAGAAAATTTAAAAATCTTGGGCAAGATCTTTGGTAGGCTTGAACAATATCAGTTAAGATTGAATCCAAAAAAATGTGCATTTGGAGTAACTTCTAGAAAACTTCTTGGGTACATTATATCGGCTCGTGGAATTAAAGTAGATCCATAAAAGGTCAAAGCCATCATGGAAATGGAGTCTCCTAGGAACATAAGTCAATTGCATTCTCTACAAGGGAGATTGCAATCAATCAAAAGATTTGTCTCTCAATTAGCAGATAGATTTCATCCATTCACTCATCTTTTACACAAGACTGCTCCATTCAAATGGGATCAGAAGTGTGAAGAATCTTTTATGAAAATCAAAGAATATTTGATGAACCCTCTAGTCCTTATATCACCAATCAAAGGGAAACCATTGTTACTTTACATCTCAACAACAAATGTATCACTAGGAGCTCTCTTAGCACATCATGATGAATAAGGGAAAGAAAGCGCAGTGTATTACATCAGTAGAACACTTGTAGGCTCTGAATTTAACTATACATCATTTGAGAAGACATGCCTAGCAATTGTATTCACAACTTAGAAATTGTGACATTATATGCTAACTCATTCACTAATACATTTGGTCTAGAATTCCGATGGAGAAGGTATATTGTGACCAAATTTGATTTTTTTTTTGATAAAAATGCCCGAATTTGTCAGAATTCCGACGATAATTTCACATTTGGTTTCAACAGAGAAGGTATTATGATTGATTTTTTATTTTATTTTAAAAGTAACCACCTTTGTCAAAATTTTAATGACAACGAGCATTACTTCAAAAAAAAGAAACATCGCAATTCATTTTAACCCAAAGCTGCAATCTCGCACAAGCAGTTGAGCTCTATCACTCCCTGTGTGTGATCTCCTCCACCCAACCCTAAATCAATCTAACTTCCTATGAAAAGAAGAGCTCTATCACTCCCACTGAGCCCAACATTCGAGCTTCACTATGGTGGCACATTCCAACTTTGACAATATTTCACACAATTTAACAACTAAAAGGTTAGGGCCCTCTACTTCATATGAATTTTCATTTTGGGGTTGCACATTATCAATTTAACATTGATAATATTGAATTTTGCATATGAATTTTGGACCTACTACAAAGGAGCTTTATGCCATGCTATCGACAACTAGATTATCTATGAAGATCATGATTATCGTCAGCTAGATTAACCTTGATCATGCTAACAAAATATGGAAGTTGAACCTTAACAATAGAATGTTGAAGAAAACCCTTAAGTCTTGTTGAAGCTCCCACACATCATATCAAGAATAATCCTAAAAAGGACCTCTTTCCTTACATTCCCATCATCAGTATATTAGACCTAATAGACATACTAGCATGCATAATTCCTCTAAAATATAGCATTCATTCGCAAGTGCTTCAAGAATGATAGCCACATAAATGCCAATTTCTACTACTTTCACCATAGAAGCCGCTGAGAGCCAGCCATCTTCCGCATCTAGAATCCTTTGGAAGGGGGCTAAATTTATGTTGATGATCCCAATTCAGTACACCTCCCATGCATCTTCTATTAGGGTTTTCTTTATTTCCTTCTCCACCTTTTTTTGGATGTGCTCCTCTTCCTCATCGTCCTGGTCCTCTTCTGAATCTGATGAGATGTAAATGCTTGAGTTGAAATATAGACCCAATAGGCCTACCAAGCTGCTTAAATCCAGGTTCAAGATTTTGTTATCAATGACCTGCCCATCCACAGAGTGAATAAACCCATCTATCTTTTGGATACATGCCTCCTTTCAATATAGAACATCGACCATTGGGTAGAGCATGAATTTGTAGACAAAACCATCACACCAATATCTACCACCGCCCAAGATGGAGGTCACCAATCTCCATACTGCATCTCTTGCCCTATCATCAGTATAAAACAACCTCCTACACTACATTTAAAAACTTTCCTCTCTACACATGCAACTCAGACCGAAATGATGAACCACTTCTGTGAGACTTAGTTTAATATTGCATGCCTCCTCTCTACAAACACAATGGCCTTTTTATAATGATCAATCATGAAACTATTGGGCTGCAATTCTGGAATTGATCAGACTAGTCTGATTCCTCTCAATTGAATATTGTCCTCGATATCTTCTTACAATATGTGCATAATCTTTCTACAGTGCCAGCTATGTACCTCCATTTGTTGTATTGCTCATACTCATCCTTCTCTCCTATCGAGATTGTTTTATCGAGATCCTTAGTACAAACTGAGGTAAAATTTCACATTTTTTAACCTATTCTTGCTCTAAAGTTTTGATTTGCATGATCCTTATTGCTTCTTACTATCCTTAAGAGCTCTGCACTCTGTACCTCATGAATGATTTCTTCTTTTTCATATCTTGATTCGATACTACTGAAGATTTAGAGAATGTATTTCTTTTGGAGTTTATATGAGAGAGATTGGGCAAATATGCAAATAACAATAGACCATTGGACTTCATTAGGTAATTGAGAAAAAAAGAATTGGAGTGGTACATGAAGAACTATCCTCAACACTCAGTCACTTGGGATGTAGTAAAAAAAGAGAATTTTTAGCAAACTTTGGCACCCTAGAAATTCTAACTGAAAGTGTTAGTAGGATGCAAAACTTAACAAAAGGAGACAATTAATCAATTAAAGGGTATAACAAGAAATTTAAGGAAGTATATAGAAAACTAGAGGAACCTTTAAGTGAAAGATAGAAAATAGAATAGTTCATACATGTATTACATAGAGATATTTGAGCAATATTGGATGGAAGTACCTAACAAATATGCTTATTTGATTGCCATGGCATACCAGATTGAAGCTCAAACATGGAGAAGACTGAAGAAATATAGTAATGCTAAAATCCTTGAATATTTACAACTAAAAGTACATAAATTAGTAGTACAACAAGTAAACAAGATTGATCAACCTAAAAAGCCTAAGAAAATTTGGTATACATACTGTAATAGGTAAGGGCATATACAAAACAAATACCCCAAGGACAGAACAAAGGAGACACTAGCTACAATGAAATTAGTATGACCCAATTCTATGTGCTATGTTATTTATCAAGAATGAAATATATATCTAATAGAAGATTGTTTGAAGAAAAACCTCCAATCTAAAATGGAGGAAATCAATATTGTCATAATCACAACTATGATGTGGATAAGAAAAGAAATGTTGGATACTAAATCCCACACTCACGAGATAACCAAAATTCCTACTGCATGTTAAATAATTAACAACAAAGTTATCCTGGTGACAATAGACAATCTAATTATAGAGGAGGTACATGAAGAGATTGAAGCAATAGAAGAAAAAGTGATGCAAATTGTTTTTGTATGCGAGAAAACCGGTGCAATGAAATGGAAATTACAATGGGACTCTTGGTGCAAGTTATGGAGCTATAAGGAATAGCTCAACTTTCCAAGAGGTGTTCCATTGTTCTCTATCTCACAAGACCCCTCAAGCCAATGCCTTTTCTCTCAGATCACTGAGAAAAGTGACTTAGGGATGACAATCATGAGAATGAGGGATGTTTTTGATCAATCTAACTTGAATGCAATCCTAACTATGCATGATTTTAACAAATATGAACTAAAATAGTGATGATAAGATGAAGAGATTAGTAAAAGACTATCCTAACATGATATACTAGTTTATATGATTAATTATGATGATAGAAATGCTTCAAAAATGTTTATTAGACTATTTCTATTTCAAAGAGAGATTAAATGCTTGCTAAAAATGAGTATAAGTGAGATGCCAAATACTTGGATGATGAGAATGAGAAAATGAGGGCTCTATTTATAGGAAAAATAGGGCAATGGATGGTTAAGATTGGATGAGCTTATCAAGGGTTCGGATTGAAAGTTATCAATCCATGTTTACAATTCTCACCAATGAAATGGTGACAATTGTCAACATAAGAATGCTTGAGAGGAGATGTAAGAAGCATTAAATGCTTGATAAGACCTCATGGTTACCTTAGGAGGTAAGGGTTAAGGTTAGGTTAAGATTACCCATTGGATAAAGCTTTTACCCAAAGGATAAACTCTTATGCAAGGGTTAAAGGAATAACCATGGTCAAAGCAATGAATGATTGATGAGACCGTATGGTTAGATGAGGGTTGAGTTAGAGAAAAGTCTCTAACTATGCCACAAAAGGTTAGTTAACCATTAATGGTTTGGAAGACTTTGGGGACAAATTTGTAAGAGTCTTTTCAAATTTGGGGGTATTCAACAAGTTAGATTGTTGAAGGCATAAAGGCTTTAATGCCTTTGGAAGACTTTACTCCAAATTTGAGAAGTGACATCCTCAAATTTAGGGAAAGGGGATAATTGAGATGTTTTAGGCTAATTGATTAGGATAAGATGGGTTCTAGAAGAATTTAGAAAGGGGGTTTAGGAGACAAGTGGGAGATGTAGGATTTTGCAAGTGGGTGGGGAAAATAGAATTTAATTAAAATAAATTACTTTATTTCAATTGTGGTTTGCAAGTGGAGGACATAAATAAATTAGATTTATTTATTTGGAGTGAATAATTTAATTAAATGTTAATTTTATTAAAAGGAGAGAGAAGGGATTTAATTAAATAAAATGATTTATTCAATTAAATGACATGAAAGGCTTAGGTGAATTTAAATAAATAAATTGAATAATTTATTTAATCAAATAGAGAAATGTGGATGATTTAATTAAATTAGATTTAACTAAATAGAGGAATCAGAATAAAGTGAATATTAAATATTCATTTAGGAATGTGGTCATTTTTATATGTCTACGTTTTGCCCCTCTTTGAAGTGACGTGTGTGCACATGTTGATTCAAAGAAAATTGATGTGTCATCAAAATTTGATGAGCATGATGTCATGTATCGAGATGTCAATGTCATGCCCCAGATTTGATAAATGGTATTGATAATGCCCCCTCGGGAGATGAATCAAAAAAATTGAAAATTTGGTTGTTGTTGATAATTGTTGTATTTTTTAGCGCATTTTAAAATTTCATTTTTGTTTGATGCACGCCAATTGATTCATCTCCTGATAATGATGCTTGTTAGGGTTACAAGCGAGAGCATGAGCAAAATACATGCCCCACCTACGAACCTTAATTGCCTTTTACCTTATAAAAAGGTAAAAAGTGATTTCATTTGTATCATTTGTGCTTGTTAACTTTGGAGAAAGTGACATTTGAAGAGAGAGACAAAATGTTGGTTCCCTATGCTTCTCACTAATTCAAGCACATTCGTCGATACCGGAGGTTCGCCACGTATGGTCCACCTATAAGTCATCTAATTTTGGCCCTTTCTGCTTTTTGTTTTGCCAATTTTGAGCATGTTTTTTATCTTTTGTGTCAGATTTGCGTAGGGTATGTTTCGTAGTGCATACGATAAAATCCCTAGCGCGTCAAGTTTTTGAATTAGGGTATCATTGGGGGAGGTTTCATAGCGCATTGTAGGTTTAGGCTAGTGCATTAGGTAGGAATAGTGCATATGGCGAACATGCTATCGCAGAGCGGGGAAAGGGTAGCGAGTAGGTCAAACCTAGCGCATAGGGTTAGTAGGGTAGCACAATGGGAGAAAAGGGTAGCGCGTAGGGTAAAGTTGGCAGTGCGTATGTGGAATAGGATAGCACATAGGAAAAGTCTAGCACAGAGGGTAAAATTGGTAGCACATAGCGGTGTTTGGCTAGCGCATAGGTGACAGTGTGTGCATATGGAAAATGTTTTAGCGCGTAGGCAGAAAATGTAGTGTTTTTAGAAGGAAAATAGGATGTTGTGAGGTAATTTTAGAGGAATGAAGATAGGTTGGAGTGAGTAGGTGTCTACCAAGTGTTCCTGGATGGGTGTGATAGCCAATCTGTGTGTCTATTGTGATGATGTCCGAGTCTTGATAGATTGTGAGATTGCTTTTGAAGTACCAAGCTAATTGATTTGAATGATGATCCTTGTTTTTTCTTTTTGATTTGGATCTTTGATTTTTGCCTTGTCATTGAATGTGATGTCTAATATGAGTTCCAATTCTTGATTTTCGATATGGTTTCTGATATGATTCATGTGATATGGATTTTTGAGTTGCTTGCATTATGGGTCTTTGATATGGGTTTTTATTTTTGATATGGATCTTTTGATATGATTGCTCGATATGGTTCTTGCGTTATGGGTCTTGATGTTTGATATGAAACTTGATTTGATATTTCATTGTTTCAAGTTGACTTTGTTCTGATTTTGATATGGGATTTGATTTTAGATATGAACTTGATTTGATATTATGAGGTTTCAAGTTGATATGAATTTTGATGTTGATATGGGATTTGATTTTTGATATGAGAATTGATATTGGACATGCTTTGTTTGTGACAAGAGTGGCTTGGTGTTCTATAATCATGAGAGTGATTTTCAAGGCCATGGTCTCTGATTCCATGATTGACACAGGCAGATAGAGATATTATTGAGAGATGCAGATTATCCTCTTTATTGGACATGCCTCAGTATATCATTAACCGAGGTTTATTGACAACATTGGCAGAGAGGTGGCATAGTGACACCAACACCTTTCACTTGGCAATAGGCGTGATCACAGTCACACCAGAGGATTGTTATCAGATTTTGCGGATCCATGTGGTAGGTGTACTATTACCTTATGAGCAGACTGAGGAGGGTGGGACAGAGGCTCTTCGCCAGATTTTGCATGATGATTTGACTTGTGGGTATGAGATCCCTTGGCAAGAGTTTATTGGTTTGGATTATGTCACACTACCATCAGTACTAGCAGGTTTCGTAGGTGGCTTCTTGTGTCCCGACTGTAGGTCAAAGGGATTGGCAATGGGATGGGGGCTGGTTCTTGAGGATATGGTGACACAGGGTCACCGGTTCGCATGGGGGTCTAGCATGTTGGCCCATTTATATAGAGATTTGCATCAGGTGGTATACTTAGGCTATAGTAGTTTATCAGCTGGGGTTACATTGTTACAAGTATGGGCCTGGGAGCACATTCCTGTAGCGAGGCCAGTTGGGTGTGCTTATGTATATGGATACACAGGGTTTAGTTGTCTAACGTAAGCTGGGCAAGCTAGAGCATTGGAGGAGGGTGCTAGATGATATTCATATGGTTTTCTGGAGACCATATATGGAGTGTGAGGTGTGGGCTAAGGATGGGCTAGAGATTCCCTATGTATACATGTCATGATTCCTAATAAGGCGAATGCCATTTGTGATTGAGAGATTCCTACATAGCCAAGTTCAGCGGTAGTATGGCCGACAACAGGGTATACCATAGGGAGAATGCTTATATGCTCGTCGGAGGTAGGATGTGCTAGAGTGGGGTCCGACCATTGATACTGTTGTGGAGGTTGAGGAGTATATGCATTTAGATGGCCAGATATGGGACTATGCCTATGGGATAGTAGATGCAAGGATGACAAAGGAGTTTTCAGCTCTCTTTATGGCTCATGTTGTAGCCCGGATATTTGATCCAGTGGAGATGATTCCCATTTTTGATGATGATGAGGATAAGCAGCTCAAGAGGCTAGGGAGATGGAGAGAGGAGGGAGAGGAGCTTGAGGAGGGAGTTGGGGATGGTGGAGGGGATGACAGTGTCGATGGGAGGGGAGGTGGTCGAGGTCGATGTGGAGATAGAGCAGGGAGAGGAGATAGGGGTAGGAGAGGTTATAGAGGAGGAGATGGTGGGGATAGAGGGATGCAGGGAGAGAGAGCAGTGGATGTGAGAGGGAGAGGAGGTTTGGTAATTGGAGCTGGTGGAGGTGGTCGAGCAGGTGAGGCTATAGCAGCTGTGGGTGGGATGGATGACTTTAGACGACCCACCTAGAGGAGGAGATCAGATATGCTACCCCCAGCAGTACCAAGGATAGGGACAGGGACAAGGGGTACCACTACATAGGTACCCCTCTAGATTCGGATTCTGACTCATAGGGAGGATGCTCAGATTAGATCCTTACAATTGTCAGTGCAGCATCTGTAGACATAGGTACTGGCGTAGCAACGTCAGATTACATAGATTATCGTAGAGCGGGATACAGTGTTGGAGCACTTAGGTCGAGTAGAGGCTTGAGTGGATAGTCTGGAGAGAGTGGCGGTTGGTGGTTCGACGAGAGACACATTGAGAGAGATGAAGTATACAGCCAAGGAGGCTGAGTACTACGGATGCCTATATGAGGATGTGGTTCCCAGAGATTACAAAGCTCATAGTTTTACTGTGATGAGATCTAGCCAATCCAGGCAAACTACTTCAAGGATAGAGAGCAGAGGTGTGACCAGGCTGACTCGACATGATCTGCCTGGAGATCCTAGTGTTGGGACATATGTTGTGAGACCATCACCCTTAGGAGATAGTCATACCTAAGAGACCTTGTCTCTACTGTATTATGATCTTTGTGTTGTATTTGGGATAGACATGACATCTTTTGTATATTTGATCATTTTCGAGATATATATATATATACGACACTGATTTCTATGATCCACATGTGATGTGTTTTATGGATGATGCTTTATATATGATTTTGATGATTCTATGATTTTGATGATGCAATGCATGTGATTTGATATTTGATGGATATGACTAGATGATGCATAATTTATGATATGTGAGATGTATCTTGAAAATGAGATGTATGATAATGATATGCAACTAATTGATTATCCTCATTCTCACATTTGTCATTCCTGTATAGTCACATGTTGTTTCTTTCTTTATGTTTATCATCATTGAGTTGTTTGGATATGTTGAAAATTTATACAAGCATAATGGTATAATTGAACCATAATGACCTGAGAAAAATTTACATGACTTTTGATTTGGCAAGATGGCACAAGCATTGAGGTATAATTGAACCAAGACGACCTAAGTGTGGCTTGCATATAAACAGACAAGATTAAACCATTTGTATGCGCAAAGTGGAATCATGTCTTTAGTGATATGCTTTGAATCACATCTTGAGACAAGTATTTTCACAGTACAAGTGATCGCCTCATAGACAAAAAACTAAAAAATATTGGAGTTCCAATCACTTTCTCTAGCTTGATGCATCGTTGAGAAAATTTAGGGGATCCAATAGTTTAAAAGAGTTCAAGTAAAAAAATAGTCAAAACTTTATGCAAGATGTAAACAATTTATACTTCAGAAAATCATCCATCATGTGTTGTGAATTTGTTAAGTGTATCAATGTTTTGTTCTATTGATTGTTGAATGTTTGTTGGACATGATTCTCTTAGTCTGCTACAAGTTTTGATTTATTGACATGACGGAATGCAAATCAATGTTGCCCCTAGCTAAATTTACTGCCTAACGTGTACAGTGATTACCAAGCCATGGTGGGATATGATGAAATGATATTTGGATAAGTAAGGATAGTGACTACGCTAAGTATGTCCTGGATGATGCTATTTTGATAAAGTGTTGGGCGATGGCCGGTGGTGATTAATTTTTGGAGATAAAATTTTAAGAGAAAATATAGATAGAGGAGTTGTTCTCTCACAAGTAGTGCCTGTTGCTAGGTTTTCACCATTTGTTTATTGCATCTTTTTGTGTTTTTTGTATTTTTCTGATTTTTTTATTTTTTTTTTTGTATTTTTCACTTTTCCTATGCATTAGACTACTCAAGTATAGTATTTCTTCAATTGGATTTTGTTGGTTGTTTCATCGAGTACATCTCCTTTTGAAGTTGTTAGTTGATAGGCACCTAATCCATAGGTTGAAATGATGACATAGGGACCCAACCAGTTATATTCAAACTTCCCTTTCTTTTCTCGATCCTGTTGATTTCTAGGATTTTTTTCAGTACGAAATCATTGACTTCAAAAATCCTAGGGATGACCTTGTGGTTGTAGCTTTGGCACATGCGTTTCTTGTATGCTTTGAGATGAGTATAGGCATGTTGTTGCTTTTCATCTAGAAGTTCTAGCTCTTGCAGTCTGTTTACTCGATACTCTTCATCTAGAATGAGGCCTTTTAAAGATACTCTGAGTGATGGAATTTCTACCTCAAGGGGTAAAATTGCTTCTGATCCATACACCAATGAATATGGCGTAGCTTCTGTAGGTGTGTGGATGCTATTTCTATATGCCCAAAGTGGTGGAATGTGTTGCACGTGCCAATCTTTTCCTGCATCATTTACTATTTTCTTGAGGATTTTCAATATTGTTTTATTTGATGCCTCTACTTGACCATTCCCTTGCAGGTAGTAAGGCGTAGAGAAATGATGTTGGATTTTGAATTGTTCACATAGTTCTCACACATCCTAGTTTTTGAAAGGTCATCCATTGTCTATGATGATGGAGCTAGGAATGTCGTATCTATAGATCAGATAATTAAGAATAAAAGAGGCAATTTGTTTTCTAGTTACTGTGGTCATGGGACCACTTCAATTCATTTTGTAAAATATTTTGTTGCAATGATAATGAACTTGTGTCCATTTGAAGATGAAGGATGTATTTTACCTACTAAGTCCAGGCCCCACTGACAAAAAGGCCAGGATGTTATAAATGGTTGCAATTCTTGTGCTGGTGCATGTATAAGATTACCATGAATCTGGCATTTAGGACATTTCTTTGCAAAATGATAAGAATCCTTTTCCATTGTCGGCCGATAATATCCCATTCTTAGAAGTTTTTTAGCAAGAGTAGGACCACCTGAATGTGTGCCATAGATACCTTTGTTAAGATCTTGTAAAGTAGAGTCAGATTCATTATGATCAAGGTAACGAAGAAGAGTACCATCTAGACCTTGATAGTAAAGAGTATCAGCAGTTAGAGTGTAACAGGCAGCTTGCTGGATAAAGTTGCATTTTTGGTTTTGCGATAAGTCAATGGGTAGGGTATTGGTTTTGAGATATTTGTGTGCCGTATAATGAAGAGTCTGACTCGGTTAAGGCATAGATAACATGGGATGCGTAATTGTCATAGGCTAGAGAAAACAGTTGCTCTACCAGAAACTCATAATGACTCTGTTGCTCTGGAATCTATAGCAGTGAAGCGATAGTAGCCATTGCATCGGCTGCTCTATTTTCTAACCTTGGTATTTGTTCAAAGGTGATGTGTACAAAATATTGTTTGAAATCATCCACCATTCATTTGTATGGCAGTAGCTTATCATCCTTTGTCTAATAGTCATTGTTGATCTGATTTATGACTAGTTGTGAATCTCCGTAGACTTTCAATTCTGTGATTCTCCATTCTATGACCATTTTGATTCCAATAACTAGTGCCTAATACTCAACAATGTTATTTGTGCATGGAAACATGAGCCTATATGATCTTGGTATGGTGTGTCCTTCAGGAGTGATGAACAAGATGTTAGCACTTGAGCCATGTTGAGTGTAGGAACCATCAAAGTATAGGGTCCATTTCTTGGTGGTAACAATAAGAACATCCCTATCTGGAAATTTGATCTCCATCGGTTTTTTATTTGGTAGTGGTGCATCAGCTAATTGATCTGCAATTACCTATCCTTTGATAGCTTGACGCTCTATGTAGTGGATATCAAACTCACTGAGAATATTTACCGATTTAGCTAATCTGCCTGTGAGAGTTACTTTGCTGAGAAAGTACTTTAGGGTGTCAATTTTTGCTACTAGCTTGATTGTGTGAGCTAGCATGTAGTGTCAGAATTTTTGAGAAGTGAATACCAATTTTAAACAAGCCTTCTCAATGAATGTATAATTGAGCTAATATCCATTCAAAGTTCTACTGATGTAATAGATAGCTAGTTCCTTGCCTTCTTGATTTTCTGGTGCTAACAATGCCCCCAATGATATGTCTGTTGTTGATATGTAGAGAATAAGTGGCTTTCCTGCTACTAGAGGTACCAGAATGGGTGGGTTCATTAAATATTGCCTAATTTGATAGAATGATTCTGCACATTTGGTTTCCCATCTAAATGGTACATTCTTGTGTAGCAAATGATTGAATGGTAGACTTTTATCTGCTAGTTGGGTGATGAACCGCCTGATTGACTGGAGCCGTCCTTGCAAGGATTTGAGTTGGCTAATGTTTTTAGGTGGTGGCAACTCCATGATGGCTTGTACCTTTGTTGGATCTACTTCAATGCCTTTTGCTAACATGATGTAGCCTAATAACTTGCTTGATGTTACCCTAAAGACACACTTCTTAGGGTTGAGCTTGACTTGAAATTTCTCCAACCTGTCAAAATTTTTCTCTAATATGCCTAGATGTTTTGCTTGGGTAAATGACTTAGCTAGTAAATCATCCACATATTCCTCCATGAAGGTATGCATCATGTCATGAAAGATTGTCATCATTGCTCGTTGATAAGTTGCCCCAACATTCTTTAAGCCAAAAGGCATGACATTCCAACAATACGTTCCTAAGGACGGGTAAACATTGGTTTATCTTGATCTTCTAGAGCTATTTTGATTTGATTATAGCCAAAAAAACCATCCATTAATGATAACATTGCATGGCCTACTGTGAGGTCTACAATTATGTCGATACTGGGCAAAGCAAAGTTAGCCTTTGGACAGGCTTTGTTGAAATCTCTAAAATCGATGCATATTCTGATGCTGCCATCTAGTTTTGAAACTAGCACAATGTTGGAAATCCATTCAGCATAGTCTATAGGTCGAATAAATCCGACATCTAATAGTTTCTTTAGCTTAGCTTTGACCATGAGTGCTACATGTGGATTTAGCTTTCTCAATTTTTGCTTAACCAGCTTAGCTCTAGGAGCAATACATAAGTTATGCATGATTAAATGTGGATCAATCCCAGGCATATTTGCATATGACCAAGCAAAATTGATTTGTTTTTCTTTGAAAAATTTGATAAACTCTGGTTTTTCTTCCACTGTCAAAGATTCTGCTAGGTGTATGTTTTTGGCTACTTATGTTGTACCAATGTTGATTGATTGAGTGGGATCAATCAATATGGGTGATCGCTCCCGATAGTGTTCAGGAAGAGTGTCAATTCTCTCATCTTTAGGTTCCTCAAAAAGGTTTTCACCCGCAGATGCATCCTTTATTTTTACTTATTTGTGATCTAGTGTTGACATTGACTAGTTTTCAGCAGTAGATCCTTTATTTCTTTCATTTTTGCGACTGAGAGACTTGGCACTCCCCTGATTGCAGATGTCATTACTTTGTTCACTGTAGAGTCTATTTCAAGGTTGACAATACATAAGTAATGGATAATGGAATCATCAGTTGGGAAAATAGGTATGTCATGATTTTTAGGTTCACCCCAGTCTATGAGATCAGGAAAGAGAAGTGGTAAAGAGTCATTGGGTGAGTCGAGTTCAACTGCTGTAAGTGTCAAGATGGAGGTATCATCAAGGTTGGCTGGGATATTAAATAAGTTAATGATTCTGTCAAGGTCTTTGATGGTATCATCTTCCATGTAGACTTTCTTATAATGTTGCTGCTCGTTTTCCTTGGTGTCATAGATATTTTGTGGACCAAATTCAAGTAGTCTAGCTCTGTGCTTTGTTCTCCTTCAGAAAGGGGTGTATGACTAGCATTTTTAGCAATATCTTTAGTAACATTGGAACAACTGCCCCATTCATAATCATTTGAATCAGTCTCAGAGGTATTATCCCAGATTATTTCAGTGCTATGGACAAGTATGTTGTAGGGTGAAAATAGGTCGCTGATGATTGATACTAGTATGATAGTTTTCGTTGATTCCGTATCAGATCCCGCTTCTACTCTTTGCATCTGTTCATATACTGTTTCACCTCGGGGAGTAGTGATGTTGTCAGGGGGTGATTCTTCTTTATTTGGAATAGGTTCCTAAACATGATGTGCTTCTGCAAAAGATGCTTCTTCTCTTTGAATGACCAACTCCTCGTGTTGTTTCTCTTTTTCCTAATATTCACATTCCTTTTGTATTATTTTGGCTGATTCAAATAGTGTCTCCTGCCATGAATCCTCCTTGTACTTCTTCTTTGCCTTCCACTGAGGTTTTTGATATTTATTTGGTGCCTTCTTTGGGGGTAGAGTGTTCTCATAACCCAATCCTATTTTGTCTTTATAAAATTGTGAAGGAGGATCCAATGGTTATGTGACACCTTCCTGATGCTTGCCAATAGGTCCTTTGCTAGTGTATCCCATGTGTTGCATGATCAGGTAGCCTATTCCATACAACTGTGCTGGTATAGCTACTTCCATTATAGCTGCTTTGACTTCTTCTTCATCCTTGTATAGCCAACTAAGGATGTCCTTCTCTTCTGATTCATGTGCTAGTGTGCCTAGTTGAATAAATTTACCATCAAACTTGGTAATGGGTTGTGTTGCTTGATGTATTGATACCAAAGGTAGCCCATGAGATTTAGGTGATACTGGTAAGTTGATTAGACACAAGGGTTCTAAAGAGTACTCTCCCATGCCTTGTTCTTTGATTTTCATTTTTTGTTTGAAATCCATGGATAAAGATTTAGGCTTTTCTTGTTGAAGATCTGGTGCTGAGGAAATTTGTTTTTCTCTATTATGTGGAACCAAACTGTCTTGGGCTGCCCCCATAGCATTACAATATTGAAAGGGGTTATGATCTGCTGATTTAGAAATCTCATGTCCATTGTATGGGAACTTAACACACTAGTGGTAGATTCAGGGTACTTCTTGCATTTCATGTATCTAAGGTCGACCCAATAAAATATTATATGTGAGGTCTATGTCTAAAACTTGGCACATAGTGTCCCTTTGTATTGGTTCCACCTAAATTGGCAATACCACTATTCCCTTGGATGATCTTTCTTCATCATCATATGCTTTGATAGTGATCTTTTTGCGTGGATCAATAGACTTCTTAGAGAAGCCTAATGCACGGATAAGTTTTAAGGTACAAATATTGAGTCCAGTGCCTCCATCCATTAATACTCTTTTAACTCAATGTTTGTAGACCAAGACTTCAATGTGAAGTGGAGTATTGTGTGGATGGATCAATGAAATATTATCATGCTCAGAAAAGGTGAGATTATGAGGCCCTGTCATGTGAGCTACCATGGCTTGAAATTTGTCAATATCCAGATCTTGAGGTACATTTGTTTCCAATAGTTCTTGTTCCAAGATGTCTTTATGCTTTGGTGAGAGTTTTAGCAACTCAAGTATAAATATTTGAGTAGGAGTTTTGCATAGTTGAATGACTAGATCATATTGCATTTTAGGGATGGTGTTTGTTGCTGATGTATGTCCTTTCAAAACATATTTTTGAGCTTTGGTGGTTACATTGATCGATTCATGTTCACGTTTGTCCTTGATTGTAATGACACTTACTTGATTGTCATCTATTAACATATGATTGATGGTAATATTGTATATGTGATTGATACGAGCTCCGCGTGTATCATTTGATGTGGAAGCTCCATCCTTGTTGTAATTTGGAAGAGCATTTTTAATGGTGCCATGGTCACCATTTGTTTTGAAATCATCGACTGTTAAATCTCCTCTATCAATCATGTCTCAAACAATGTTTTAAGCCTCATGCAATCATTTTTTTGATGTCCTTTGTTTCGATGAAAATCACAAAAGTGTGAGTCATTCCACCAAGGTGGTTTTACTTGTGGTTCAAAGTTGTTGATTGTTGGTAATGAGATAATTTTGTTTGCTAGGAGCTCTTTGAATGCTGTCTCTAATGATTGTCCTAATGGTGTGTAAATGCATTTAAGAAAGTTGTTGGTGTTACCCCATGATTTTGTATTAGGTCCTCGATTTGCATTATTGTTTTGGGTATTGTTGGTGTTGTTTGTATTGGGATGTTCTAGATTGGTATTTGGTGCATGTGTGTTAGTGCCTTGGTTAGCACCCTTTTGATTCTTGGTAGCCTGAGGATTGCCTAATAAGGCCAATACAGAATGTTTGGACTTCACATCATTAGCCTCGTTTCCTCCTTCATTTCTAGTATTTTTGTTTCTCATCCAGAACCTGGATTTGTCTAAGTTGTTATTGTTGCTGTTTTGGTTATTATAATGAGAGTTGGGTGAATTACTACCTTCTTTGAAGAATTTCAATGTTCCTTTCTTAACACATGCCTCCTCTACTTGGATGCCATTTTCAATCAATTTGGCAAAAGATGGTATGCATTGGAGCTTGCGTATGTAACTCATCTCGCTATTCAAATTGTTGATGAAAATTTCCATCTTTTCCTTTTCGGGCACATCCCGGGGATATCTTGAAACCATCTGTCACCAATGTTGAAGAAACACCATGAATGTTTCATTGTTTTTCTATTTGGTATTGCAGACATCTAGCATGGTGATTGCATGTTGAATATTGTAGGAGTATTGAGTGATAAATTTGTTGACTAATTCATCAAATGATCTGATAGGAGGTGTGATTTTGGATAACCATTCCATTGTTTGTCCTCTCAAGCTTCTTGGGAATAACCTCATCAAATAGGTGTCATCATGGGCAAATTCAAGGCTCATTGTACAAAATTCCCGAACATGATCACGAGGATCGCTTTTTCCATCATATTTGTCAAATTTAGGAATGTCTGAATTTGGGGGAAAAGGTACCATGTTTAACCTTCTGTCAAAAGATAAGGACAAATTTCATCTAAGGAATACCATACTGTTGATCCTTGTTGCATGTCCTGCATTTGCTTTTGTAGCTTTTGTATTTGCTGGGTGAGAGCAACCAAAGGTGCATTTTCTTGCTGAGGGAAGAGTTCTTATCTCCCGTTATCCCTAGTTCAAGTATGTGTGGGTTTTGGTATGTTTTGTTCAGGATCACGTGCTTCCTCCTCTCTTTGTCATTCTTGATAAGCATAATGTTGAGACCTTGTCCTAAAGACATCGGTATCAAAGTCTTCAAGGATCCTAACTCCTTTGCTTGTTAGCATGAGTAAGTATTTTTCTTTATTTGCCTCTATGAGTTTTTCCACAAGTCTTTGAAATGAAGTGCTTTCTTGACATTCTTGGAGGAGTTCCTCAAAAAAATTTGTGTCTTCTAGATTTGGATACTCAAAAGGATTTGATAATCTTTGACCCATACTGGACTCTGGTTGTGGTTCACTTTATTTGTTTCGTTGAGAGCAAGTGACAGCGGGCATCTAGTAGAAACTTTCTGTGACAAAGGGGATGAATTCCTCGTCTATGTTTTGCTCGGGAGTTGGTGGTTCTAATCAAGGTACATTGTAAGTGATGCAAACTTCTGGGAAGATAGCTGGATTGATCTTTCCTCCATGATTTAAGCGTTGGCTGAATGCTGCTTTTTGGCAAAAGGCTCTAGTTCTCAATGGCTCTTCATCAAATTCATTTGACTTGTCTTGAAGATATAAGCGCATATGATGGAGAAAGGTGTGATGAGATTTGAAGAGCTGGCAATTGATGTAGAGAAATATATTCCTTTTAGCAAGTTTCTGGGAACTAGGTTGTTGTTTCCTTAACTTAGTGTTGTGATGAATACTATTTCTTCTCAAAATATGAGGATTAGTCATACACAGGTGATCAATGGTTTCCTTTGATTTGTTTTGGATTGAGATACTTTGTTTGGAAACTTAAGTCTACTTTTATCAAATGAAGGTTTAGATGCCCCCTCATGACAAAGTGTGTCAAATGTTATGGAATAAGAGCTTTCTCGATATGGAAACTCGATTTGACAACTTTAGTTTAAACAAGTATGTTTTGAGGATAGAATTCGTTTGATTGGAGGACCTTTTGATGCGTGTGATGATGTTACCTGATTTTGATAGGAAAATGTGTTTATCCTTTAACTAGTTCTAGACTTGACAACTTTTGTTCTAAGAATATCTTGCTTTGATTGTTTTGGAATAACTCTGACACTCTGATTTGAATTTTTGCTAGATGAAATTGAGTGAGAATTGAAAATGGCTTTCCAAACTATTTGTAAAAATTTTCCAAAACAAGTTTATGTTGCTCCCTGTTTTTGCAGTTTTGACTATGCGCTAAGCCAGAGACCAGATGCACTAACAAATGCTACCAATGCGCTAGAGAAAGATCCCGATGCGCTAAGCTACCTTTTCTATGTGCTAACTCAGATTGTTTGAAAATGACTATTTTGGATGGGTTATGCACTAATATGTCCTTCCTACGTGCTACCTTTTGAGCTCAAAGCATACTGTTTGCTTCCAAAGCGCTGAGTTGTTTTCAAGAAGCGCTAAGTTTAATTGCCAAATGTTTTAGATTGATTATGCGCTAGTTCTCAGGATGGTTGTGCTATGTTGAAGCTTGGACGTGCTAAATCATGATTTCAAAGCGCTAAGTTTTTTTCCAGATGTGCTAAAATGTTGCTTTTACGCACTAAACTGCCCTATTTTCTTTGTTTTAATTTGCTAGTTTTTTTGTGAATTTTAACTTTTTCTCAACATTTATGAATGATTTTCTGAAGTATGAAATGCAAACACAGCATGAAAAAGAACCATTTTTGCCTATTCTAAACAAAGAGTGTATATTTTGTGAGGATGTGTTCAAATCCCCAATGTTTTAACAGGTTTGGATATAGATAATACAATTCAATCAAACTCTTTATTCAAGGGTCATCAACAATATCATAGCCCACTAGTCTCGATACTCCATCAACTCAAATAGCCTTATCACCCCCTAGGGGGCACTCATTTTTTTCCCTTTTGCCAGAAATTAACCCAAAGTGAATTGCTTCATAATTGAGTAGCTATCTTGGGAGATATATGGTGAGTAATCTTGGGGGCGGATTATTCCCCACTCTTGCACTATGATATTGCCAATGTCTGGATACTGATTCGGCTCAAAGTTTCTAATGCCAAGGTTCATAATCAGGCTTCCTGTTCGGCCATCAATGATAAACTCCCTTAGGAGGCTTCCCAACCTAAACAAAGGCTTTACATATCATAGAGATACTGGGGGGAGGCTAATCGCTGCGCGCAACCATTGAAAGGGACTTTCGTCACCCTCCACTTTTGATCATAGTGGGTTGGAACACTTGGCGTCAAAGTCATTCCCCACTTAGGTCATTCCCCTCACACCAGCCAAAGAATGACTTTAAGAGTTTTTAGCTCCTCGGGAGGGTAGGCCTACTAAAGGATTTCTTGCTTGAAATACTGAAAGCGTAAGAGTGGTTTGGCTTTTTGATCACCCAATTAAGGGGAGAGCATATACCTTCCACTTTCAAGACAAGAAAAACAAGGTTCTTTTTATCCTTTCAATGCAGTGATTTGCTAAAGTCGATTTGGAGATGTTGCTCCAAAAAAGCATGGTGTTTATTTTAGTTCCCAAATCAATGATTTTTTAAGCTAAGTATGAAAATCTTGGTCAACAAAATGAAAATCGATAAAGGGGAAGAACTTCCCTCTTTTGGTTTACTTCAAAAAAAGCTTTTTGACAAATGAGGTTCTTTATCTTTGCAAAAAAAATGATGTGAATCCTTTTAGACACCAAAGGATGGTGAGGTTCTTTGTTTAGTTTAAAACTTTTTGCAAAAGTAAAGTTTGTTGTTCTTTTTATAGCTTCCAAACTAAAGTGTTTTTCTCCTAAGAAAGCAAGAAAATGGTTTTTATTTGTTGTTCTTTTTAGATACCCCAAAGTGAAATGTGAGTTCAATTTTACCCAACAAGAAAGTGAAGAAAATTTAAATTAACTAAGCCAAGTTAGAAATACTAAATTACTCCAATCCTAACTTTGGTAAAACAATCTCTCAACCCTGTAAAGAAATTGTTAGTTACCTGCAGTAAAAGTAGTTAGCAAAAAAATTTGTTTTGTGGACTTCTACAAGTCTATTTTAAGCTTCTGTTAAAAATTTGTTTTCTGCCTGTGTCTGTTATGTGCTATAGAATGGACTTGATGCGCTATAGAAAAGCCTCGACACGCTAAACTGTTGTTAGGATGTACTAGACTATTTAATTAAATCGTTGAAACCTACAAGAAACAACAAAACTGCTATGCGCTAAAGTTAGGCTTTGACGTGCTAAAAGGTGGTTTTAATGCGCTAAACAGTCTGTCAGATGCGCTGAAGTATCGACTGGATGCCCTAAATCATACTCACTACATGCTGATTCTAGTTTCCCGCATACCTTCAGAGTTAGTCCTACACAAAAAATGATTTGATAAATGGGGTTATGCCCCACAGTGGGTGCCAAAAATGTATGTGAGAAAAGCGGTGCAATGAAATGGAAATTACAAAATTCAATGACTTTCCCACACACCAATGGGACTCTTGGTGCAATTTATGGAGCTATAAGGAATAGCTCAACTTCCCAAGGGGTGTTCCATTATTCTCTATCTCACAAGACCCTTCAAGCCAATGCCTTTTCTCTCAGATCACTGAGCAAAGTGACTTAGGGATGACAATCATGAGAATGAGAGATGCTTTTGGTCAATCTTACATGAATGCAATCCTAACTATGCATGATTTTAAAAAATATGAACTAAATAGAAGAAGGTTGTCTAGAACATTTTGCAGAAGGGCGGGTTTTAAAAGTTTATGGAGAGGCTCCATGGGCGGGATGCCACAGTTACTAATTTCTTCTATAAAAACTGGAGAAAAGGGCACTTTGAAGATGGGAGATCATTCAATCTCCATATATGAAGACCTCATTGCTCAGGTTACGGATCTCCATAGGGAAGGAAGTAATTAATACAGAGATAGAAAATTGAGCAAGGAGGCCATCGAAAGATATCCTAAAATGGCAAAGGAGAAAAAGCGCCTGGTTAAGATAAGTAAAACTTACTATCCACCTAGGGCATTTGTTAAGCCATGGAGAGAGGTCTTATTTTCTATAATGCGCTATGTTACTTTGGATGGTAGATTCACAAAAGTGTATGGCTACCATTTTGTTTTGCTGAACCATTTTAGGTATGATGAAAAAGTTAATATTCCTTATTTTCTGTTGTACTCTATGAATGCTACCATAAAGGCCCATAAAGAGAACCCTAAGGGTGATACAACCATGCATCAAGGTCTTATGGTATTAATTTATGACCACCTCAAAGCCAACCAAATTGCTCGCCCTCAGCCTTCTATCTCTGAGTCTAAGGAGGAAGGGTCGGATTCTATTTTTTCTATGGGTGAGGAGTCAGATAGTGATTCGATGAGTGAGTCTGAGGAGAGTCTGGATGACTCTAAAGCTGAAACTAGTAAGAAAAGAAAACATGTGAGAACTAGGCCTTCCTCCTCGAAGGGTAAGAAAAAATCTAAAGATAAAGTTCTCCAAATTACCTCCTCCTCAGAGGAAGAGGTCTCTAAGGATTCTGAGAAGGAGGAACCCCAGTCTCCTCGGAATAAGAAAACCAAAATTCAGACAAGGAACAAACAAAAGAAACATGAAGTCAATGTTATGGAGCTGGAGGAACAAGTGCAGAGAAAGAATCTGGGAGTCGACCAAAATTTGGAGGAGAAGACCACTGGGGAAGTTTTTGAACAAAGGATCGATGGAAAAGCTGATAGAATCACTATTGGCGACATCTCCAATAAGGAACATGATAATTTTGATGAGAAATCACCCTCCTCAAATCCTCCTCTTGAGGGTTTGAAAGATTTTGTGGACACCATTGATTGGTTAATTATTACAAGAAAGTTGTGGAGGATAATAAGAAGCTTTAACACATAGTCCAAATCCTAGAAACTATCAGTATTGGCGGAAGCAAATCTATGGCAGAATATGTTAATGATTTGACTAAAATTGTTGCTAAAGCCAAAGAGATCAAAGATTCCTTCAACCCCAAGTTCAATAAAATTGAGAAAGACCTGACTGAGAGAAAAAATAATGATAATGGTATGGATCAAAGAATGGCGGAAACTGATAAAAAAGTCAACAAATTTGAAGAATGCCTTAGAAGCATTGCAGATCAAAGCTTAAACATACTGAAGGCCTCAACAGGCAATACAAAAATCCTCATCAACAAACTGGAGGAGGACAAGGACTCCCTAGAGATTGAACCTGACATTGAAGGCACGAGAGAAATGCAAGGACCTAGAACAAGGACTAGAGGTAAAAAGAAGGAGAAGAAGCCAAACAAGGACATGGAAGAACTCAAAGCTGCTGCGGCAAACAATGACCTGCTGGTGAATAAGGTGGTAGATCTCCTTAAGTCTTTTTAGTTGTGTTGTGATTTCTTTGGTTTTGGTGCTTTGTTGTGTCTTTCTTTTGTTATCCTTTCGGTTGACTGGCCTTTTTGCCTGTCATTTTGTAAGTTGATCCTAGTAGGTCTGGATGCTTTTTGTTGAACTTTTATATCCTCCTTTGTTAAAGGTTTTGGGTCATTAAAACCTGTTTTTCTTATTAATCAGAACAAGTATGAACTAAACTAGTGATGATAAGATGAAGAGATTAGTAAAAGACTATCCTAACATGATATACTAGTTTATATGATTAATTATGATGATAGAAATGCTTCTAAAATGTTTATTAGACTATTTCTATTTCAAAGAGAGATTAAATGCTTGCTAAAAATGAGTTTAAGTGAGATGCTAAAGACATGGAAGATGAGAATGAGGAAATGAGGGCTCTATTGATAGGAAAAATAGGGCAATGGATGGTCAAGATTGGATGAGCTTATCAAGGGTTCGGATTGAAAGTTATCAATCCATGTTTACAATTCTCACCAATGAAATGGTGACAATTGTCAACATAAGAATGCTTGAGAGGAGATGTAAGAAGCATCAAATGCTTGATAAGACCTCATGGTTACCTTAGGAGGTAAGGGTTAAGGTTAGGTTAAGATTACCCATTGGATAAAGCTTTTACCCAAAGGATAAACTCTTATAAGGGTTAAAGGAATAACCATGGTCAAAGCAATGAATGATTGATGAGACCCTATGGTTAGATGAGGGTTGAGTTAGAGAAAAAGTCTCTAACTATGCCACAAAAGGTTAGTTATCCATTAATGGTTTGGAAGACTTTGGGGACAAATTTGTAAGAGTCTTTTCAAATTTGGGGGTATTCAACAAGTTAGATTGTTGAAGGCATAAAGGCTTTAATGCCTTTGGAAGACTTTACTCCAAATTTGAGAAGTGACATCCTCAAATTTAGGGAAAGGGGATAATTGAGATGTTTTAGGCTAATTGATTAGGATAAGATGGGTTCTAGAAGAATTTAGAAAGGGGGTTTAGGAGACAAGTGGGAGATGTAGGATTTTGCAAGTGGGTGGGGAAAATAGAATTTAATTAAAATAAATTACTTTATTTCAATTGTGGTTTGCAAATGGAGGATATAAATAAATTAGATTTATTTATTTGGAGTGAATAATTTAATTAAATGTAAATTTAATTAAAAGGAGAGAGAAGGGATTTAATTAAATAAAATGATTTATTCAATTAAATGACATGAAAGGCTTAGGTGAATTTAAATAAATAAATTGAATAATTTATTTAATCAAATAGAGGAATGTGGATGATTTAATTAAATTAGATTTAACTAAATAGAGGAACAAGAATAAAATGAGCATTAAATATTCATTTAGGAATGTGGTCATTTTTATACGTCTATAGTTTTCAATGTGGAAAAGTGGGACATCATGCATTTATATGTTGGGCGGAGAAGAAAGAGAAATGTGATTTTTGTGAGCAAGACACTCAATATAAATTTTCATATGAAAAGGCAAGGATATTCTTTCAAAAAATAGTTAGTCAACCTACCCAAAGTGATGAGTTACAAAGAGAAGCAAGAGTGATTTAAAGATGCTACAACAAGGAGTTAGAGGATGTCATAGAATGGATATGGGGTCCTTGGATACTTCTATGGAAGAGTACTCTAGAGGAAAACCAGACATGGAGAATAAGAAGAAAAAGAAAACTAGATGGGAGAAGAAAACACATGTTCTAACTAGACAAGAATCTGATACTAGAAAGAATAAGAAGAAATAAATGGTAGAAGAAGGTTATGAAGAAGATTATAGTCTAGAAGAATAAGATGATGAAGAACCAAAATATTTCTAGCCAAATAAAAAGCAATGTGAAAGAGTGGTAGAGAAGGATAAATAATCAATAATTCATCAATAACATGAAGAGGAGGGTTGTTTCACTAAGGAATAAGTTAAAATGCTTTAAGAACTAGCAGACCTTGCCAAACAAAAGGACTTGGTGCTTAAATTAAAACAATGGGGAAATTACTGGAATAAGAAGAAACAAGTGAACCAGTTATTTGAGGACTGGAATTGGAAGAATGGTTGAAAGTAATTAGAACCCAACTCACCACCTTAGAGCTAAGGAGTATGTAAGTTAGTCATGTGGCTGGATAAATAGACCAAATTTGTAGATAATAGATGTTACAAGGCTCACAAGGATGAAGAAGAGACAAATCCAAAAACAGATATTAACATAGGAAAAGGAGAATGACAATTACAAATAAAGAAGGATTCTAAAAATCACTATTATAATTAACCACTTAAACTCTGAGAAGAAACATAGCTATATCAAATAGCCCAAAAATGGAAACAATAGGAGACTATTAGGAAAGAACTAGTTGAAGTATTGATAATTGAATTATTGACACAGTTTGAGGAACTATTCCCCTAAACTTTCATGGAGATGAAGGGAATTAAGGAAGTAGGTACTATGAAAATACAACTAAAGGAAAGCACTAAACCACATTGGAAAAGACCATATTGCGTAAACCCTAACATGAAGAAAAGGGTGAAAATAGAGCTAAACAAAGCTATCCAAAGAAAGATTCATTATTACCCATGTTGACTACTTAGCCAAATTGGTAGAAAATAAACCAGCCAAAGATTATATTACATATACTGCTACTAAATTCTTGTACAATAATATCATTACCAAATTTGAGTGCTCCTTAAGTATCACAAGTCATGAGGGAAAGCATTTTGTCAACGAAATAATGTTGTCTTTGATTATATTTGGCATAATAAAAGGTGAATTTCAATAATGTTGTCTTTGATTATATTTGGCATCTAAACTCATTGGTAAGTTCTTATGTAGCAATGTTTTGATTTTTTTTAGTTTGTCTATCTATTTGGAATGCACCAAAGCAATTATAAAAAGATCTTTGAAACGTAATAATGAGCATGTGAATTACTTGAAATATATAATAATCGAATAAAGTTGAAACCTTAATTTTAAATTTAATGAAGCCATTGATACCAAAGACATAAAATTATTTATTATGGTTATTATTTTGATAGTTTATAAAAAAATTCATTTCAAAAAGTACAGTAAATATAGTAGTTAATGACATATGTCTAGAGGCCCCACTGTCTGCATACCAAGCATTCCTAGGAATGTGCTGGTATAAAGACAATATACCATTGAGGAATCTTTATCAAACTTACAATTGGGGTAACCAGTGTCTGTACAATAATGATTTTTGTTTTATTTCCAAGTTAAATAACCCCACAAATGGGTGGAAAATCTTGTGTGCATATGTGTTTTTATGCCTTATGCTTTGTATGGTTCCATGATGCAATATACAGATACAAAGTGTGTTGGAGAGACTGGTTTTTGTGTCTTAGTCTGATAAGACAATGAGATGATGAGTTTTAGGTGGTGTGAATGCAAGAATCAGGCTTTGGAAGAGTTAGTGGAAGTCTAGAAGGGTGTGTGAAGACATCACAAATATGTCCCAAGGGTTGGAAATGCCAAATACCCAAGCCAAAGAAGGAAGATGATGACTGGCCTAATGATAGTGCTTTAGACTGCAACAATGCAGTAGTGGGTTGAAATAATCCAATTGGAAAGGGGTGTAAGCAAGGGGTTTGTGTGTTTTTGGTGCAAGGAAAGAGATTAGAAGGGCTTCATAATCTTTGTGATAAGAATTTGGAGTATTGGGAAGGGGGTTTGTCCCTTGAAAGTGTGACTGTCCCAAGAATGCATGACTATCTTAATAGGATAGTGTTGCAGAAGTAGGATACTTTGTGACCTTTAGGGTGGTTGGGAGGGTAAAGAAGGGTCTTTGGCTATGAAAAAGAGTTCCCTTGAAGTTATCATGTTGTACCTTGGAGTGGTATGCACCCATTTGGTATTGGGAGCTATGTCTAAAATCCATTAGAAGTCCTAATTGGAGTTGGACTCGTGTGAGTAAGGTTTGAGAGTTTTGGTGTGATTTAGGGGTTGGAAGGGCTTAAGTTGGCCTTGGGAAAATTTAATAAGCCTAGACTAATGTATTCTGCTAGTTGGATGTAGGTTGAGAAGCATGAGTCTTCTTTTGGGGTGTTCAAGCCATGTGAGCATGCAGTAACCTTGTGAGGCTCCTATAGTTCTATCAAGAGTAATCACCTATTTGAGTAGGTGAGTTGGGAGAAAGATCTCCACTAGTTGGTTGTGTGTGTGGATGCTCTGCATCATAATCATATTCTTGGGATCAAGGAAAGGAGCTCATAAGGCCATGAACAATATAAATCTTAAAAATACCAAGGGACATGATCCTATACACACCTACAATATTTAGAAGAATGAAAAAAACTAACAATAATCCATGGTGTTTTCAAGTTTCTAATAGTTCCTAACAAGAATTTTCTTACATTATTTAGAAGAATGAAAAAACTAACAAGAATCCATGGTGTTTTCAAGAATCCATGGTGCATGGGAATGGATAGTTACTTTCCTTTTAGATTAACTTGGGTCTATGACTCTTAATGGTGTTCATCCCAAAAGTATATGTAATATCATTCACTTGCACTCAAGGTGTGAATGAGAATTTTGTCTTACTTGTCACTGATTTGGACAATATTGAGAGGATCCTATAACGATGACTATCACCATACTCTTGATGACTTCACAACATTGATAATGAATTCACATTAGCCACTCATGGATTACCCCAATTAGACATTAGTCAACTTAAAATATGATACAAGGATTGCATTCCACAAAGTCATTAGCATATCACCTGCTCTAAATCACCACAAAGCCATTAGATATGTTTTGAGATGAAAAAGAAGAGTTAAATGGTTTTGGTTAAATTTGCATAATTTCTATGTTCAATTAATTTAATTTGGTATATTATACTGAAATGTGATTTCATAACTAACATTTCAACTTCTATATAACTAGTTCTATAGCCCGATTTCTTTGCTTGTGAAGAAAGACCATGTCAGACAATATCAATAAACAAAAAAGAAAGGAGACCATTGCTAGATTGTTGTCCAACTTGAAAAAAAAGGTGATGGAAAATGTTATAGTCCCTGCAAAATTTGTAAGGGGTTACAGACTAGAAGACTTCTAATTAAAACAACTAATAAACATTGTAGGTTGCATGGTCACATTGAAGGGGGATATGATTATCATCTATTGGTAAGTTTTTCATTATATTGTTTTAACAATTTATATACATAAGAATTCACTTGATGATGAGATAGTGATCATGGTTTATTTATGTTTATCAATTTTATATAGGTTGAGCACCCCAGAGCACATGATATGGATCAACACAACTCGGAGAATATGATTTTCAAAGTGGAGGAACATGGAGGTGTGAATATCAAAGTTGAAGATAATGATCCCATGGAAGATGATGATCATGAGCCACAAAACACAATTGAAGATGATGGTACAAATACATTGATTCATGACACATTTAGTACTGGCGCAGCTGATCATGATGATGAAGATGACCTTGATGTTGCTCATGATGTCCCTCTACTTGAGAAGGCATCTGAGGCCCTTTACAAAGGCTCCCAGACAACTCTTCTCTCCGCTATATTGATGTTGGTGAACTTGAAGGTTATGAATGGTTCATCCAACATAACAATCTCACATATGTTAAGGTATGCCATATATGTCATTATAGTTAATAAATGGTGAATTATGTACCATTAATATTCTTTATATTAATAAATTATATTTTTTTCAGTAGATTGATAGGTGAGTTTTTGTTACCACCATCAAATATTCTACCTCACTCATACCGAGAATTATCTGCCATTATGAAAGATATTGGAATGGAGTATCAAGCAATAGATGGTTGTCCCAATGATCATATTATATATCACAAACAAAATGAATTTCAAACTGAATGCCCTGAATGTCATATCAGTAGATATCAGACAGATCAAATAACAAAAAGGGTGCCTCGCAAGGTTCTTCGTTATATTCTCATTATTCCACATATGCAACGATTATTCAATTGCACTAGCTTGGCACAATTTATGGATTAGCATGCACGCAATAGAAGTTGAGATGACATTATTTGAATGCCTACGGATGATTCAACATCTATGATAGAGGAAAAGTGGCCACACTTCAAAGAAAAACCTTGTAATCTCAGGCTTTCATTGTCAGCAGACGATGCCAATCCATTTGGAGAACTGAGATCTATTTACTCAGTGTCGCCTATTTTTATTATCAATAATAACATTCGTCCATGGATGTCTATAAAGAGGGAGAATATAATGTTGGCAATGATTGTTCCAGGTATTTTATCATTTAATAGTCGTCTACATTTAATTATAAATATTGCAGCAAAAAGGTCATAATAATTATGTAATGTTTTTGTTCATTCGATTAGGTAAGTACCAAGTTAAAGATATGAATGTATATATTGAGCCTCTTATCGATGATTTGCTGGAGTTATGGAATGGTGTCACTATGTATGACGTCTATAGACCAATATGACAAAGACAATTTCAATTCCATGTGATGCTTGTATGGACAACACACGATGCCCCAGGGATAACACATTTTTGTGGTATGTTATAGTGTTCAAGTTGCGCATGATAATTATAATTAAAAAATTAACATATTTAATCCAATTATACATTATCTTGTAGTTCTTCAAACAAAGGGAAAATTTGCATGTCCAGTTTGTGGTCTAAAGATGAAATCTTGTCATTCAAAAATTTTAGGAAAGCAGGTGTTTGATGAGTATAGTCACTTTCTCCACAAAAATCATAAGTATCGAAATATTGAAAAACATCTTTTCAATGGGAAAGAAGAGAATACATCAAAGCCACGAAGAATGATACCTCACCTGTGGTAGTTGGAATATAAAAGAATTAATCGTCAAGGTAATGCCATTCCATCTAATGGTTTATATCATAAAACATCTTTTCTATTGTGTTTTGTTTATTGATGATGTGATTGATGATTGTGAGGTTCATCAAGGCATTAATGACCACCTTCCTAAGGGACTAAAAAGTTATCCCCGACAATTTAGTAGGTTGCCCTACTATGAGCAGTTACAAATTGTGCATTTGTTTGATACTATACATATTGGAAAGAATATAACAGAGACATTATGGAAAATATTGGATGGAAGGCGTGACAAAGAAAAAATTGGCAAAATTTGTAGTGACATTCAGGAATCCAATCATGCAATGAAAAATGTCATTCAATCAAATAGCCATGGAGACCAGATTAATATAAGTGACCTTCCTTGGTTATTAATGGACCAACAAAGCAATGCTATAAAATAAGTCATATGAAAAATTCGTTTTCCCATAGGATTTGTTGCGAACATAAATTTTCTCATATCAAAGAAAAGTGAATTTGGGTCAGGAATGAAAATGCATGATTGGCATACCTTCATTAAGGTAATTCATGTCTTGTGTTTTTACTATATATTTGTATACTGCCCATGTACTTTTCATTTTATTATGTTAGAAAAAAATGAAAAGATAATTTTATAATTGTTGCAGTACGTTCTACCTCTATCTCTCTCAAACGACTTTGATAATAATGTCAAGCAAGTCATATATAATCTTGGAAAATACATGAGGTAAGTAGTGATATTTGTTCATTTTGTTGTATAGATATTATATTTGTGATTTGTTTTACTTGTTGTGTAATATATTTCTTCGCATCTTGAATATCTTGTAGGTGGTTGTCATGTAAAGAAATCCATAAAGAAGATATTAAATATTGGAAGAGAAAAATTCCTCATCTAATGTGTGAAATGTAAAAGTGTCTACCTTTAGCTTTTTTCAATGCACAAGAACACTACCTCATACACCAAGTTTAGGAGATTGAATTGTGTGGACCTGTACACACTAGGTCAATGTTGATGGTTGAGAGGCACTTGAAATTTTTGAAGGCTTTGATTCGACAAATATCACATCCTGAGGGATCTATGGTGGGGGGTTCCATGAATACCTCTCTCTTGTATGCTTCATGATCAATGTGTCCTCAACATGTCCACTCCATGAGAACCTTTCTTATATATGATTGTACCTTATGTGTTTTTATGTATTACTTCATGGTTTAAATGTATGATTCATGCCTTGCATGTATTCATATGTATGGTTTATTCTTTACATAGCTCCTTCATCCCTTATGTGCATTACTTCATGCCTTGCATATATTCATGTATGTTGATTCTTTTCTTACATGTATCCATTACCTTATGCCTTATGTGTACACTTCACATCTTATGGTATTTATGTACACTTTATGCTACGTTTATGCACATCTTATGGTATTTATGTATACTTTATGCTACATGTATGTTGCATGCCTTAAGTGAATTCATGCGTACACTTCATGCTTTACATGTATTTGTGTCGTATGTGTACACTCTATGTTTTGCATGAATGCTTCTTGCCCCAAGTATATTCATGTGTATGCTCTATATGTATTCTTTATGTTTTATTTCATACTTCATGCTTTAAGTGCATCCATGTGCCTCATGTATATTTCTCTTAAATGCATGTTTTATGTATATATACTAGATAAATTGTGGATATTAATGTCCCTGTTGTGTCTTCAACATGATGTCCTCATTGTATGATTTATATGTGTACTTTTTCATATATGCATTGTACCTTATGGGGTATTTGTGTGTATTAATTCATGTCTTGCATGGATGCTTCATGCTCCTGCCTTGCGTGTAACAATATGTATGTTTCATGACTTAAGAGAATTCATGCTTTACATATATTCAAGTGTATTCTTTATGACTTCAATGGATTCATCTAGATTCCTCATGCTTTATGTATGCTTCCTGCTTTATGTGTTCAGTATATTCACGAGTATGCTTCATGATTTAAGTATTCATTGTATGCTTCATAATTCAAGTGTATTTGTTTGTATGCTTCATGCTTTAAGTGCTCATTGTATGCTTCATGCTTCAAGGTATTCATTTGTATGCCTTATGACTCATGTGTATTCATTTGTATTCCTCATGTTTTGAGTGTATTCTTCATGCTCCATGCACAACATGTGTGCTTAAGTGAATTCATGGAAACTCTACGTGTTACAATGAACATCCCATGCTTTATAAGATACATATATGATCCTTATTCAAATCATGCCTTAAATATATTCATGTATTTATATTTACTTATTTATTGGTATCATCCAATATTTACGTTTGATCGATATCTTATGTGTATTCATGTGTCTTGCGTACTATATGTGTCAAAGGTATATTTCATACTTTATGTAAATACTTCATCCTTTATGGGGTCGACTCATGTTGTTGTTCTTTCAACATGATTACTTCAGGGATGTATGGTCCTCCCTAATGTATACTCATATTGTTGTGCAATTATTTGAGTTTGCATGGGTATGCTAGGTATCATGTCACCTTGATTTTTTCAAGATCAACTTGAATGGGAGAGTGGTTGATAATGTAACTAAATTTGCATGGTGCCAAAATTTTATTTGTTGAGGTTGGTTTTCAACTTGTGTTGGCATAGATCCCCAACTCACTTAAAATATTGAATCCTTTAATTAGATAGCAGCATGTATCATTGTCTGTCTGCACTTTTGGAAGATGGAGGGTTTTATTCAACTTTGTAATGAAATAAATTCTAATATTGGAGCTTGTGTAAAGTAATGTCTTATTCAACTGGAAGGTCTTATTGAATTCTATAATCCAATCAACTCTGATGTTCAACTTTTAGAGTAACATCCCATACAGCTGCAACACTTCAGCATTAGATGAGCTGTCAATTACAATACAACTAGGCTTTTAGAGTAACATCCCATACAACTAGGCTTTTTGTTAAGTTCCATGGATGTTTTTTAAAATGTTATTGACAAGGACTTGATTTTGTAATATTCAGGGAGAAGTTCAATCGCTTGATAGGTATATTACAGTCACGGGTTGTAGATAATTCTCCCGGCATGAAAAACTATGATGTAAAAATGAGAGAAGACCTTAATGGTAGAAATGAACCAAACAAAGTACAATTTGTAGAGACTCAGCGATGGAAAGATGAGAGGAAGAAGGAAAGGGAAGAGAAAGATAACCTTTCTTGTGGCAATGACTTATTTTCTGATGCTTTGTCTCCCTCTGTTATCGGAAGTGGAAGTCGACACATTTTGCTTGTGTTATCTATTGTATAGTTTAATGTGTATTTCATTTTCTTCCAACCCCCATTCAAGAATGATAAATCATCCTATTGACAGTACTTATTTATTCATTTTTTGGTATATTGGATATAATGGCACATGTTGCAGGTTTGTGATGATGCTCTTTCGACTCTAGCAGATATAGAAAAAGCTTTTATGGGTATGTGGTCTCACAAGGCACCAACATCCACTTCAAATTTGCAACATAGACCTTTTGGAGATGAGAGTACACCATGTCGATTATTTATAGATGCATACATGCTAGATAGACCCAATGCTTATCAACTTGTACCAAGAACAATAGAAGGTGAGTTGTTTGGGAATGGGTAGGTTGAAGACCCCATCCAATAGGCTTAATAGCCTCCAATACCCAAGGTCTCAATACCGAGGTCAAGGTTTGAATCATACCCCACATCCTCAAAGGGAACCAACAAGCACCATTGTAATTGGCATGCATATTCTTTAAAAAAAAAAAATCACCATCGGAATTTTGACATCAACCCAACTTTGCACCGATGGCCAAACCGTCGAGCCAACAACATCCTCGTCGATGCATAGTTCCTAGCAGGCATCAAAATTTTGATGCCAATTGAAGAAATATCCAATGAGGATGTTGTATGTCTGATGACACTTTATTGTTGGATGCTCATCGTAGTCGTCGTCAATGCAAATTCCTAGTCAACATCAGAATTTTGATGTTAATCTATTGACATTCTTTAACCGGATGAGCAATCATGGCCGTCATTAGAAGAGTTCAGGATGTTGTGGGAATTCCAATGTTATATCGCACCATTAAAATTCCCGACAACAAGTTTTCAACAACTTCATTTGTTGGTAGTTTGACGAAAACTAGTCAAAATTCCGATGATAGGCCGTCGGAAATCAGCCCCAAATGTACTAGTGATTCTATGAAACTAATAGCAAAAATGGACCCACTAAAGTATTTGTTGTACAAGTCAACTTTGATAGGTAGGATGGAAAAATGGGTTATGGTACTAAGTGAATTTGACATAGAATATATTTATAAAAAATATATCAAAGGACAGGTCATTGTTGATCAATTGTCTGAAGTACCCTTACAAGACGACACACCATTGCACATTGAATTTCCTGATGCAGACATTTTGACAATAAGCACAAAATTTTGGGAGTTGTATTTTGATGGCTCCTATACGCAATATAGATCAGGCACTGGAATTTTGTTTATCACACCTCAAGGACACCCAATTCCAAAATAATATAGATTGCGGTTTCCATGCACAAACAATACTGCAAAATATGAAGCATTGACTATTGGGCTCAAAATGGCTATTGAATGGAACATTAAGGAAATGCATGTTTATGGTGATTCATGGCTTATAATCAACCAAATAAATAATGATTATAAAACTAAGGATGACAAGCTCATTCCTTACAAATACCTAGTTGAAGAGTTTAAAGAACATTTTGAAGAAATATCATTCACTCAGATCCCAAGAAATGAGAACAAAGCAACAAATGTAATGGCTACAATTGCATCTCTTTTGCAGAAAATGGGAGAATCAACAATGTTATGAATTCCTAGTGGAAGATATCTTGAATCCTACCATTGAATCCCAGAATAACCACATGATTTGCCATATATCTAGAATCGATCAATCCTTATACGGCCAAACTTATCAATACTTAAAAGAGAATATCCTTCCTCCTGACCTATCCCATAATCAAAGAAGAAATTTTATTCGTCAGTCATCCCACTATACTGTCATTGTCGATACCTTATATAGGCAAGGTCTAGATAGCACTTTATTGAGATGTCTTGAACAAGAAGAATCCGAGAAAGTTCTTAATGAAGTTCACACAGGTATTTGTGGCATGCACTCAAGTGGATTAATGTTGGCTAAGAAACTTATTTGTTTGGGTTACTATTGGCCTACTATGGAGAGAGATTCATTTACATATGCTAAGAAATGAAAACAATGCCAGATCCATGGGAATCTCATACATGCACCAGCACAAGAATTGCATCCTATGGAAGGTTCATGGCCATTCTCCCAATGGGGTCTTGATTTGGTAGGTAAGATAAACCCTTCATCCTCTAATAGACACAAGTTCATTCTGTCTACTACTGAGTATTTCACTAAGTGGATTGAAGCAGTGCCTTTGACGAAAGTGACAGGAAAAAAAATATTATAATTCATCCTAAATTATATAATATGTCGCTATGGAGTCCCTATGACCATTATCATTGATAATGGAAGACCATTTAAGAATAAAGATGTGAAGGACCTATGTGAGTGATTTCATATTTAGGACTGGTTCTCTACTCCATATTATCCACAGGGAAATGGTCAAGCTGAGGCATCAAATAAAACAATCTTAAAAATCCTGAAGAAAACAATCCATGGAGTTGGTAAAGATTGGCACATTCAACTAAATCCTGCTCTTTGGGCAGTCTGAACCAGCATTCGCACACCAACGGGGGAAACTCCATATTTCTTAGTATATGGATCAAAAGAAATAATACCAGTGGAAGTAAAGACACCTTATCTATGAGTGTTCTTGAAACCTCTTATACTAGAAGAAGAACATTGAGTCTCTAGACTTCAAGAACTTGAACTGATTCAAGAACGTTGCCAAAATGCTGCAGATCATTTGAAGGAATATCAATAGAGAATGGCGAGAAGTTATAATCATAGAATTAAGCCACACATTTTTCAAATTGGAGATCTAGATCTAAGGGAGAATTTGAGAAATCAACAAGACCAAGAAAAGAAGGGAAAGTTTGAACCAAATTGGTTAGGTCCTTTTGTTATAGTAGCAACATATGGCTCAAGAGCATACAAGTTATCTACCCCTGAAGGTGATTGGTTTGATGATCCCATCAATTCCATCTATCTCAAGAGGTTCTATGATTGGGATATAAAGTCTTGAAGAAATCAGTAAAAAGCATATAAAGTCCTGAAGAAATAAGTAAAAATCAGAAAAGTAGAAAATCCCTAAAAACCATAAAACAATGAAAATAGAACAAAAAAATCAAATATGAAAAAAATGCAATAAATTTATAAAGTGAAAACCTGGTAAGAAGGTGCTATCTAAAAGTGAGTTCTTTCATCTATGAGATCGCTTCATGCACCTATCCACTCCATCCTATTTGGATATATCATTTCTATCTATCCTAAATCATCAATTTCATCTTTTGCATCCATTGCTCTGAACCATCTAGTAGGAAATATACACTTTGTCATGCCCAAAATTTAGGGCAAAAACGGAACAATTTTTTAAAAAAAAAACATACTAAATGATTAACAAGTTCACTCACACGACAAGCATTATTGAAATTTCCATAATTATACTCGAGCTAATTCTGAAAGGAACCAAGCATCGAAATTTTGTTTAATTTTATTTGCGGAAAGCTATCTGGATTAATTTTATCTCTACGAGATACCTAGTCATTAGGTTTATTAAATCCATCACGTTAAAGAAAATAGGAGAGGAAATTTAATTCAATTCCCAATAAGACACATAGTCTAAACATCCAATTTAAAATTTAAATACTCTAATTAAATTACCCGGGACAAAATTAAGTATTTATTACATTAAATACATTTAAAATTATAAAGGCTAGGCTTACTTCTTATAATTTATATATTTCACTTCCCTTTTTACTTCCTATGAGTAATCCTACAGAGGTATTTAAATGTTTAAAACTCTATAAAAAAAAAACATTTAAATATTTAAAACTTTATTAAAAACTTACTCCAATTTATAACCAAAATATATATATTTATATATATATATATATTTATATTTAAATATATAAATATATATATATAATTTTACATTATTTTTAATCCATTTAGAAATATCTCCCCAAGATAATAGTTAATCTGCTTCCCAACCCTAATTAGGGTTTTATATTTATTTTTTTTACACATATTAATAACTCTCAAAACTATCATAATATTTTATTTCATTTACCCTAGCCCTACCCGGGCTAGGGTTTAATCCATTTTTTTGTTTATCACTGAGTATTTTTTTTTTACAGGGCCGAGACCCCAAGGCGGTGGCCATTTTTGTTGCAGGTTCGAAGAAGGCGACGAGGAGGGCCGAGGCGCCACTGTGTGGGCGCACAGTGGGCGTAGCAGCACCACTGTGTGTCCACACAGTGGGCGCTGCTAGCGGCTCACACCACTGTGTGGCCACACAGTGGCGGCCGCGGCCGACCACTGTGTGTCCACACAGTGGGAGCCGAGCGGCCCGCACTGTGTGTTCACACAGTGGGCGCCGCGCGGCCCTCACTGTGCGTACACACAGTGGGGTCCGCATGGAACCCAAATTTCCCCTTTTTTTTTTAATTTTTTTTTTTTTTAAAATATATTTTATATAAATATATATATATATATATATTTATATATATATATTTATATATATTTTTTAAATAAGATTTACATGCAAAAATTTATACTAAAATAACAAAGGAAAAGCATTATGTTAATTCAAATATATATATATATATATATATATATATATATATATATATAGAATTAGGCCCTTTTTTTTTTGTTTACTTGGTTTTAATTGCTGATAAAAGAATGAAGCAAAATCTATTGATAAGCTTTTTAATCAACACTAATTAGAAATACAATTTAGAAATACATTTTAGGAAATACAATATACTTCTCTAGAATAAATAGATTCAGTGATTTTTCCTCTAATAAAATAATTACTTAAAACTTTTTTTTTTAAATACTTAGGATCTTTCAGCAAAAATAAACTCCTATTTTTCATCAAGTAGAATATAGATAAAATTTAATTGGAAACTTTTTTCTTTTCATAATACAAAAGAAGCTTTCGCATGCAACTCAAAGTGGCTTTTCTTTTTCTAAAAAAAAATCAGAAGTAGAAATAAAACAAGCTTTTACAACTCTAAGATATTCTGCATATTTACAGGATGTTTCTTTGCTTAGCTACAACAATAAAACTCAAGTCTATTTTCAAGAATTACAACTTGCTTCTCTTTCCTATGAATGAGGCATACTTCTATAACAAATTTAATCAAATATTTGCAACTGGATTTAAGTATCTTCAACAATAATCTTCTGTGTCTTTTCATGGTTCCTATTCTCTTTCTCCTGACTTTCCTGCATAATAGAAAACACAAATATGACCACGGAGTGCTCACCTCCCAGCCTAGGCTAACTGGTAGCCACCCCCGAGCTCGGAGAACCAATTCCTAGATGGGTAACAAACAGGAAAACACATAGAAGGCAAATACATACAGATTTTCAAACACACTCCCAACTTGGCTTCATAGCACCACACTTTGGTGATGATCTTTTCAAAGGGTGGTAGTGGACCAATACCCTGAGGAGAACTGCAAGTATGAAATAAATAAGAAGCCACCTCATGGCACAATAATTATATCAAGAATCTCAACCCCTTATTCCTTATGTCCCCCAAAGGCATTCTAGCCTTATATCCCTCCTTATGACCCCCATTGCACAAACAGGCCATGCAGCAAGGGTCACACAAAGATCCCTTGTGATCGCTCTCAAAAGAGAGTCTCTCACTCGAGGGTTGTCACTGCTACCACCTACAAGATCCTCTTCTCTCCCAAGAGTAAGAGGTCTTGAGGAAACTCCCAAAACACAACTCAAATCATAATGCAAAAATACCAAAAGATTTTTCAACAAAAACATTCAAGAACACAGATTTCTTACACCAACAAACTTCCAGACATAAGTAAGAAGAAGACATTATAATGAATAACTGAAACCAACCTTAATCTGCCCAAAGGTATTATGATATTTGATGAAGAGCTGCCCAATCCACGAATCTTTTCCCTTCTACCCTTAATCAATTTTTCTATTCCATAACATTATTTTCTTTTCAAAATTTCTCTTGTCTCCAAAAATGGAGAGTAGGTGATTACCCTCAAAATATCAAAATCTTGCTTAAGAAGCTCACTCTCTGAGTTCTCACAAGTTTCTAAAAACCAAAAGGGAAAAAAAGCAAAAATGCAAAAAGACTCCCATTCGAATAAGAAAAATCTAAATTAGATTTAACTTCTAAATTTTCAATTTTCGCACAACTCAAAAAAGCCAATTTTTAAAGCGTTAAAAAGATCATTATAAAGTAGAAACTTGCCTAAAATTAACCCTAACCCCTAGGTATACCTTATGGGCTTCAGGAAACCCTATTAAACTACCCGTAGGTGTTCATTTAACCCATTTTAAACCCCTCTGAAGTTTATTTTCGGGTCAAACATAAGTTGACCACCCCAAATATTATATTCCCAAAGTATTTATGACAACACATTATTTTATTTAAGAAGAACTATAATTAAACACTTTCCCACCAAGAGACAAAATAAAACATTTAAATTTAAATCCACACATGTGTCAAGTGACACAAATAAAACACTTTTACAAAAATAAAACATGAAATTGTCTCTTGTGGTTTTTACACAATAAATTTAAATAACACTTAACACTCATGCAGCATATACTGTTACGAATAAAATACAACACAAACGGGGTGTTGTCTCTCCAAATAGACAAACCCTGGCTTACGAACATACATAAGTCTAGGTTTGATTCTCCGTAATTTTCCATGGTCACATGGTAAATTTCCTGCGCATCTCAATTTACACATTAGTACTTCCAAATATCCATATATAATATAATTCAATAATATAACAATACACATCATTACTTGCATACAATTTTCATCTGCACAGATTGAATACATCTTTTATCAAGCAAATTCACATAAGCAATTTCATCCCAATTCACATAAACTAAACATACATCATAGTTCTATATTCAGAGTAAAGTCCTGCAAATTCAATAACGACATCTATCATTGCAATATCATCCTATCTAACAATCATGTAGTGTTCTATCTCATAAAGCATATAAGTAAATCACCAAATCATAGCAATGTTATCCAAAACCTGAAATCATATAAGTTCTAAGTCTCAAAAAGCATCAAAATAAAGTATCCATCATAGTCTAAATATAAAATCCACTGAATGTCAGACTGAGTCGAGGTGAGGCCTTACATCCTCCCCCTCTAGGCATGAACTTCCTCCTAAAGTTCATCAAAGAGGTAGGGGTACTCTGATCTCATACGTGCTACGTCCTCCCATGAAGTCGTAACCTCATCGTAACAATCCCACTGGACCCTAACCTGGTCCAGCTCTCAACCTCGAAGGGCCAATGTCCGGCGTGCCAAAATGCGAATGGGCTCCAAAGCTAGCTGCCCGTCCGACTCCACCTGCAAGGCATCCCAATCTAAAATGTGAGACTCATCATAGCTATACTTTCTCAAAACTGAGACATGAAACACATCGTGGATGCATGACAGGCTAGGTGGCAAAGCTAAACGGTAGGCAACTGGGCCTATCCTCTCCAGAATCTCAAAAGGTCCTACAAAGCGAGGTGCGAGCTTAGAACCCTTTCCATAACGGATTGGACTCTTATGCGGTCACACTCTCAAGAAAACTCTGTCTCCAACCAAGTAGCTATGATCTATCCTCTTTGCATCGGCATATTTCTTCTGTCTATCCTGAGCCTCTCTGAGACGCTGCCTAATCAAATCCACCTGCTGTTCCATATCCCGAACTAACTCAGGACCAATAGCAACTCTATCCTCTATGCAATCCCAACTCAAGGGCGTCCTGCAAGGCCTGTCGTATAATGCCTGATAGGGTGGCATCCCCAAAGAAGTGTGATGTCCATTGTTATAGGCAAACTCCACTAAGGGAAGATACTCCTCCCACCGGGTCTGATGATCCATGACGTACATACGAAGCATATCCTCTAACACCTGATTGACCCTCTCTGTCTGACCATCTGTCTCCAGGTGATAGGCTGTACTGAAATTGAGCTTAGTGCCCATAGCTGCCTGTAATGACTTCCAAAAGGAAGAAGTGAAAAGAGAATCCCTGTCAGAAATAATCTTGCGGGGTACACCATGTAGTCTAACAATGTCTCGTAGGAACACCTGTGCTACTGCTGGAGCTATGAATGTAGTACGAACTGGTGAAAAGTGAGCTACTTTGGTCAACTTGTCAACTGTCACCAAGATAGCATCATGGCGACGAGAAGACATAGGGAGACCAATGATGAAATCCATGGATATAGTATCCCACTTCCACTCTGGTATAGCATGAGACTGAAGCAACCCACCTGGATGGCAGTGCTCTGCCTTTACCCTCTGACACTCGAGACATCGAGCTACTATCTCAGCAATGAGCTGCCACATTCCCGGCCAATGATACAACTGCCTCAAGTTAGCATGCAACTTCTTAACCCTGGGATGCACTGCATAAGGAGCTCTATGAGCTTCCATGACAATGAACTCTCGCAATCCTCCAGAGGAAGGTACATAAATGCACCCTCTGTGGTGTAACAGTCCATCGGACTCCAAAGAATAATCCACATATTTCCCTTCTAGAGTAACCTGCGAACGTACTACCTAACAAACCTCTGCATACCATTCATCCTCTGACAAGTGCCGGAGTATACGGTCTCTCAATTTTGTGCCCATGGATATGGTGTAAACCTGGTGACATCTCCTACTCAAGGCATCTGCAACTACATTTTCCTTTCCTTTGATGTAGTGAACGTCAAAATCATATTCAAACAAGAACTCCATCCATCTCCTCTGATGTGCATTAAGGTTCGGTTGAGTAAAGATGTACTGAAGACTTTGATGATCTGAATGCAGCTCGAAGTGATGTCCTAAAAGGAAGTGTCTCCACCTCACAAGTGCATGCACTACTACTGCAAGCTCAAGGTCGTGAGTGGGATAATTAAGTTCATGAGTCTTAAGTTTCCTAGACTCGAAAGCTATGGCCCTACCATCCTGCATAAGAACTGCCCCTAAACCCTCTAGGGAAGCATCTGTACAAACCATGAAGTCAGCTGAAGGATCTGGTACAACAAGGATAGGAGCGCTAGTAAGTGCCTTCTTGAGTTCCTGAAAGGCCTTCTTGCACTTCTCTATCCACTCAAATTTCTTCCCTTTACACTGAAGAGAAGTAATAGGGTGTGCGACTCTGGAGAAACCCTCGACAAAATGTCGGTAATACCCTACTAAACCCATGAAACTCCTGACCTCTGTCACACTGGTAGGTGCTGGCCAATCCATAATAGCCCTAATCTTTGATGGGTCAACTGAGATCCCATCACCGGAAATAACGTGCCCAAGGTACTTGACCTCAGACCGAAAGAAAGCACACTTTGATAGGCTGCCAAACAACTGGTTATCCCGCAAACACTGCAATACCTGTTTCAGGTGCTCCTCATGCTCCTTCTCATTCTGAGAATATATCAGTATATCATTGAGGAACACAATAACAAAATGGTCCAGAAAGGTATGGAACACCCTATTCATGAGGCTCATAAAAATTGCTGGGGCATTCGTAAGTCCGAAGGGGACTACGGTAAACTCATAGTGACCATATCTAGTGCGAAATGTGGTCTTGTGGATATCACTTTCCACTATTCTCAACTGATGGTATCCTGACTTCAGATCTATTTTGGGAAAAGACTTTGGCACCCTGAAGCTGGTCAAATAAATCATCAATTCTGGGCAAAGGATATCGATTCTTGATGGTTACTTTATTTAGCTGCCGATAATCCATACACAATTGGAGAGATCCATCCTTCTTCTTAACGAAAATGACTGGTGCACCCCATAGGGATACGCTAGGATAGATATGACCCTTCTCAAGAAGTTCCTCGAGTTGAATTTTAAGTTCATTAAGCTCATTTGTGGTCATTCTATAAGGTGCTCTGGAAACTGGCTCGACTCCTGGTACTAGGTCTATATGAAAATCAATCTCTCTGCGGGGAGGCATTCCTGGTAACTCTGAAGGAAATACATCTGAATATCCCTTAAGGATAGGATGGTCATCGAGTGATGTTTCTTTTTCCTCCTCTTCCCCTCTGTCACTGATAGTGATAGCAAAAAGCTAACATCCCTTCCGCATGATCCACTTAAGCTGCATTGCGGAGATCATACGAAGAGACACGGGCCTCTGAATCTCGGTGATAGCTATGGGCGAACCATGATCATCCTCACACTCGATCTTTTTCAGGCGGAAATCCATCTTGGCTCTGTGGGCATAAAGCTAATCCATGCCAAGTACAATTCCATAAGATCCAAGTGGAGTCACTCTAAGGTCTACTAAAGTGGTGGTCTTGCCAATCTGCTGTTGACATGCTCTAACCTCTGATTCCACTGACACTCTAGCCCCTGAAGCTAATTCCACTTCCCAATTGACACCCTGTCTAGTTGCCACTAGCGCGCAACGCTCCACAACCAATGGAGATATAAAGGAGTCAGTAGCTCCCGAATCAAACAAAATAGATACATTGTTACCTTTGATTATACCTATAGATTCGATAACCGTGGCCTGATGCTTAGCCTGGCGGTTGTCAACTGCTGCGAATACTCTATGGGACCTGCCCATATCACCAACTGTCAGCTTTGAAGCGGCCATTCGTTGACTCCCTGCTACCTGTCACTGAGGGAAATCCCTCCCCATATGCCCCATGGCTCCACATGTAAAGCAAGCACCCCGTGCCTGGAACTGGGCACCTTGAGGCCTAGAGAATGCCTGACCTCCTGTCCTACTAGATCCGCTATACCCACCCCTGGAGGACTGCTGAGTCCCTGTCGGTTGTGTGTACTGCCCTTGTGCTCTCTGATCATGTTTCTGTCCCTGAGTCTGCCACTGTTTGGGCTTGGAGCTCTACTGATACTATGGAGGCTTCTGCCTCTGGTTCTGCGGTGTCTGTTGTGGAGGAGGGGGTTTGGAGAACCCCTGAGAATTTTGGTTGTTCCCTTTCCAATGTGGTTTCTGGAATCCATAAGTCTGAGGTGCGGGATTTCGGTTCTGAAATCGATCCCTATTGTCCTGTGGTCTAACTTGAATTTCCTCGGCAATCAGTACCATTTCTACAGCAACCCGAAGGCTCTCTGGGGCGGACATCCTAACAGGCCTGGCTATACCGGCATTTAATCCCCTGATGAAGCAGTTTACAAGAAGTTTACAACTCTAAGATATTCTGCATATTTACAGGATGTTTCTTTGCTTAGCTACAACAATAAAACTCAAGTCTATTTTCAAGAATTACAACTTGCTTCTCTTTCCTATGAATGAGGCATACTTCTATAACAAATTTAAACAAATATTTGCAACTGGATTTAAGTATCTTCAACAATAATCTTCTGTGTCTTTTCATGGTTCCTATTCTCTTTCTCCTAACTTTCCTGCATAATAGAAAACACAAATATGACCACGGAGTGCTCACCTCCCAGCCAAGGCTAACTGGTAGACACCCCCGAGCTCGGAGAACCAATTCCTAGACGGGTAACAAACAGGCAAACTCATAGAAGGCAAATACATACAGATTTTCAAACACACTCCCAACTTGGCTTCACAGCACCACACTTTGGTGATGATCTTTTCAAAGGGTGGTAGTGGACCAATACCCTGAGGAGAACTGCAAGTATGAAATAAACAAGAAGCCACCTCATGGCACAATAATTATATCAAGAATCTCAACCCCTTATTCCTTATGCCCCCCAAAGGCATTCTAGCCTTATATCCCTCCTTATGACCCCCATTGCACAAATAGGCCATATAGCAAGGGTCACACAAAGATCCCTTGTGATCACTCTCAAAAGAGAGTCTCTCACTCGAGGGTTGTCACTGCTACCACCCACAAGATCCTCTTCTCTCCCAAGAGTAAGAGGTCTTGAGGAAACTCCCAAAACACAACTCAAATCATAATGCAAAAATACCAAAAGATTTTTCAACAAAAACATTCAAGAACACAGATTTCTTACACCAACAAACTTCCAGACATAAGCAAGAAGAAGACATTATAATGAATAACTGAAACCAACCTTAATCTGTCCAAAGGTATTATGATATTTGATGAAGAGCTACCCAATCCACGAATCTTTTTCCTTCTACCCTTAATCAATTTTTCTATTCCATAACATTATTTTCTTTTCAAAATTTCTCTTGTCTCCAAAAATGGAGGGTGGGTGATTACCCTCAAAATCTCAAAGTCTTGCTTAAGAAGCTCACTCTTTGAGTTCTCACAAGATTCTAAAAACCAAAAGGGAAAGAAAGCAAAAATGCAAAAAGACTCCCATTCGAATAAGAAAAATCTAAATTAGATTTAACTTCTAAATTTTCAATTTTCGCACAACTCAAAAAAGCCAATTTTTAAAGCCTTAAACAGATCATTATAAAGTAGAAACTTGCCTAAAATTACCCCTAACCCCTAGGTATACCTTATGGGCTTCAGGAAACCTTATTAAACTACCTCTAGGTGTTCATTTAACCCATTTTAAACCCCTCTGAATTTTATTTTCGGGTCAAACATAAGTTGACCACCCCAAATATTATATTCCCAAAGTATTTATGACAACACGTTATTTTATTTAAGAAGAACTATAATTAAACACTTTCCCACCAAGAGACAAAATAAAACATTTAAATTTAAATCCACACATGTGTCAAGTGACACAAACAAAAGACTTTTACAAAAATAAAACATGAAATTGTCTCTTGTGGTTTTTACACAATAAATTTAAATAACACTTAACACTCATGCAGCATATACTATTACGAATAAAATACAACACAAATGGGGTGTTGTCTCTCCAAATAGACAAACCCTGGCTTACAAACATACATAAGTCTAGGTTTGATTCTCCGTAATTTTCCATGGTCACATGGTAAATTTCTTGGGCATCTCAATTTACACATTAGTACTTCCAACTATCCATATATAATATAATTCAATAATATAACAATACACATCATTACTTGCATACAATTTTCATCTGCACAGATTGAATACATCTTTTATCAAGCAAATTTACATAAGCAATTTCATCCCAATTCACATAAACTAAACATACATCATAGTTCTATATTCAGAGTAAAGTCCTACAAATTCAATAACGACATCTATCATTGCAATATCATCCTATGTAACAATCATGTAGTGTTCTATCTCATAAAGAATATAAGTAAATCACCAAATCATAGCAATGTTATCCAAATCCTGAAATCATATAAGTTCTAAGTCTCAAAAAGCATCAAAATAAAGTATCCATCATAGTCTAAATATAAAATCCACTGAATGTCAGACTGAGTCGAGGTGAGGTCTCACACACTTATCAACTGTTATCAATCTTTGGCATATTTAACATAGTCACTATCTTAGATTTTATCAGAATCGATCAATCTGCATTATGCCATGGTTTGGATCAATTTGTACATCCATAATAAAGTTTGTTTCTGCTAGGGGAAAAATCCTAATTCCTTTTTCTAAGGTGATCTTTTAAATCTTTGAAAATCCAAAACATTCGGAAAACTTAGAAAAACCAAAACGCCTAGGGTTTTGAAATAGACAACGAGCAACAAAGCAACAAAGATCAAGGCATTTTGTAGCAACAGAATCGTGAAAATCAGAAAAAAAAAAAAAAAGAAAAAGATTCAACCAGTAAGTAATAAAAGATTATCAAGGATTATTCATCAAGATGATTATATTAGTTAAGGACCATGAGAACAGGTGAATGACATACAAGATTCACTATTTATATCTTGATTTAATAACTAATCATGTACTCTATGCAACTCAAGGATGTCCATGACTAGAGAAGTTGTGGTGGGGCATGATTATTTTCTTTGTTTGTTGTCTATGGTTTATTTCTTATTTAAGGTATGTACTTGTCTAAGGATATGATCAAAAAAGATCAAGGAGGATATTCTGAGTCATGCTTAAAAGGAGATAATCCTTGTCTGTTCTACAAGAAATACTCAGGTTATCTTGATTCATCATATCAAGTTGCTTGTATAAACTCGCTATATCAAAATCCATGTAAGAAATACTCAGATCAACTTGAATTATTATGTCAAGTTGCTTGTATTTTCTTACAATATTTAAAAGCTCAATGATAAAATCAATTATTTTTATAAGACAACATATGAAGAATGGAAGTATCATTTTAGTTAGATCATTTTAGATTAGCTCATTTTCCATCTGCATTATAAGCATTCATTTTCAGTAGCATTATAAGCATTTCATTTCATTCAGAGATCAACAATCATAAATAAAGATTGAGTATACTTGGACAAAACAAAAACAATTTGCATTTAGGTTCATTCATTAATTAGGTTTGCATATTAGTTATTATCTTTTATTAGTTGCATTCAATCATAATCATTTTTATTGCATTAGTTTGCATTTCATTAAGTGCATTTCATTAATCATTTTTATTATATCATTAACAATTTACATTTCGGTTCATTAACATTTTGTATTTAATTGCATTTCATTCATTAAAGGTAAATTTAATTGCATCTTTTGCACTTAGAGTTATTTATCATATTATTACAAGCATCTCATTATGATCATCTCATCACATCTATAACTCATTTCATCATATGCATACACATCAAGAGTAAATAAATCAACATTCATACATAATCATTAGAAGAATTCTCGTATAGATAATTACATTTGCATCATTTAAATAAACCATTATAGAATTAATTTCATTTGCTTCCATGATCATCAAAATAAAAAATAAAAAATGCATTTTTCATTTCATAATCATTGCATCATATAGATTAGTATCATTATTGCAACATATAGAACATCATCATCATGAAAATAAAGGAAAGAGAAGATCATCAAATTTGCATCCATCTAATCACTGCATATATATCATCAAGGCATATAGATCATCATCATATAGAGTAGCGTGCATAATAAATCATAAATCATCATCATCATCATATATAGTCCATGTCTGCATATAGATCATCATAAAACAATAAAAATTCCAAGTATACAATGATATTAAATCAGTAATAAAATATAGTGCCTCATCAATATAAATCATGTCTACAAGTCAAGGCTATCATGTGCCACTACCACCTGACTTTGTTCGTCTCTATAGCTGTGGGCGAGAAGATCCTCTAGATGGTTGTCCCCCATGATCTCCACTCCTCTGAGGAGGTCCCATGACCCCACCATTGCTGGTAGCCATCCTCATAGTAGTCTGATAGGTCCCTGCTCTTTGGCTCTCTGAGACTAAATCCTCATATAGTTGTCACCAGTGTGTTGTCTCCTTCCCAACCCAAAATAATGCTCTAATGATATTGGTTGAGAGAGTGCCAAATCCAACCTACTGAATGTGATCAAGTAGGGCCTGAGTATCTTGCTATCTCCTAACATCCCTGCCTCTCTCTATCATACATTTCTACACTTATTCCCTAAGTTTATCTATCTATGCTCTGAGATCATCTAGGGTCTCCTTCTCTGGCACATCCTACTAAGGCACATCCTGCATCCCCTCAACCCCACCTCCCTCTCCACCTGGTGGAGTATCAACCCAGGTAACCCTCAAGACCTATCATCTAATGAGAGGAACATGATCCTCTGAGTCCTCCTCCACCTCATCCCCTCCATCATGAGCTATAATAACCCTAGGATCTAGCTGAATTTGACCAAAATCAATGCCTCTCCCTTGGCCCCTATCTAATCCAGTACTCCTGCCTCCTCCTATAGAGGGTAATCCTCTCACTTCTCTCATCCCTTCCCTGCCTATATCCCTCCAAATCCATCTTGCATCTCTCCCTCCCATGGGAAGTGGTCTCCCAAACCTACCAATCGATCCAAAAGTCCTTCACGGACTCTGAATCGACCTCCTCTCTACCCTGGTCTCCTACCGCCTCCATCTCCTCCCTCATCCCCCTCATATCTGACCTCTCAAACAGCTCTAAGCTCTCGCCTTCATCTCTATCTCCTAATGATAGGATCATTTGAATCATCCCCTCATCTCCTGAGCTAGGAGGAGAGTATGTTGGATCATTGATATGAGAAAAAGGGTGTGCAACCATGTACTAAGCATAATCCACAGTGACCCCGGGATGCAAAATGTGTAATCTCAAATCATAAGCTACCATAGGAGCTACCAAAAACTTTGTGTGTGCTATCTCAAAAGACAAAGAAGGTACCCAATCTCACCTATCATTGTATCACTGTGCATACATGGTGATACTAGTAGGCATGTGTTGAATAATCCCAAACTCTCTCAAAATGATGTCAATCAACTGTTGCTCGACAATGTATGGAGTATGACCAATCAAATATCTACTCTGCAAAATATATAGTAATGTCTGCACATCATCCATCTATGGCTCATAGTTGATATAGGGTCTCCAAATGATGCTATCCATTGAATCCAAAACCCAACGCCAATACTCTATCTTACCCAGCTTAGGCTGAGTAAGGATACCTATGTATAAATAGACATATGACTGCCTATCACCACAAACTCTATGATGGATAGGCTGAGTAACAACAATGTGCTCCCAGCACCAGATCTGTAAAAGTGTGCATCTTGTTGATAGATTAGCACCGTACTCAAATACAACCTGATAAAGATCATGATATAAATGAGCAAGCATACAAACACCCCACCCATATCGATTCCGATGCTACATCATTCACTATAGAATCCTACCCCAACCAACATCAAAGCCTCGAGATCTCCTATCTGGATAGATAAATCCACCAATAAATCCTACAAGAATAAATGGGAGAGTCTCATAGTACATGATCATATCCTTCCATTGGCTCTATCCTTTGGAAATTCTCTCATCACCAAATATGGCTCTACAAGCCTCTGTCCCTCCAAGATCCTAAAAATCATACTAGACTAACTCGCCAGTCATTGGGATGTGTAAAATCTTGTAGACATCCTTGAGTGTAACATTGATCTCACTAGTAGGCAGGTGGAAAGTGTTATGCTCGCTATGCCATCTCTCTGCTAGGGCAGTCAACAAACCCCTATTATGGGTAATATTAGGCATGCACAACAAATGGCGTAATCCACATGCATCTATATGTCTAATCTCATCTTGTGTAAGCTCTGGCACTAAATGGTGCATTGCCAGGAATTTCTCCCGACACTAAAGAACATCAAGCTTCTCCTGTTTAACAAGAGATTTTGATCTCTATCAATCATCTATCTATCAAATCTAAGAGATCACTAATCTATCAATCTATGAAAAAAATGATCAATCACTATAGATAGGAATCTGGAAATCATCAAAGCAAATAACAAATTGGACTAGTTCAATCACGAAAACTGAAATGCAGTGATAACAATCCTAAAAACATTCAATGAAAACATGAAGACAAGACATTCTAAATGAAATCTAAGCAAACCAAATGCAGATGTCTCCTTCATGTGGCTCCATTTTCCTTCTTTCTCCTTCAAATAGCTTTGTTTTGTGGATCTCACCTACAAGTGCATACACATGAGATGAAAGCAAGATTGACAAGATAGCATGACAGCATAAGGGTACTAGAAGCGTGATTGATTCGATCAAATCTTTTGATTGAAGAAACTCATCCAATTTATAAACAAATTGGAGAGAGGACAAGATTAGCATGAAATTGATATTAGAGGCAATTGATTTCAAAAATGGCAAAATTGAGTTGAAGAAAGAAGGTTATGACACCTTCTATGTCATGAATTATGACATATTGCCAATGCAAAGGTTAGAGGACTAAAAGCTTTATGACATCTTGCTATGCCAATAGTATGACGCATGAGAAATTCATGCTTCCACCAAAGCACAAAAATAGGGAGAGACTAGAGAGGAATTGATTAGGTGGAAATTGAATTTAGAAAATGAGGTGGAAATTAGGAATTAGGAAAATTAGAAATAAGGTTAGAAATGATGAATTGGAAATTAGGAAATTAGAAATTGTTGAAATTAGAAAAATAGGTGAATTAATTAATAATTTTTCATTCATTAATTAATTCACAAAAAGAGGGGGAATTAATTAGCCAATTAAATAAATATTTAATTGTGACAAGAAGAATTAGGATAAATAAATAAATTATTTAACCTAAAGGGAAAATGGAGAGAAAATGACAAACAAGGTTAAATGAATAAATCATGAAACCCTAGAAGATAAATTAGAAATGCAAGGACGACAATTAGGTCTTGATGTAAGATTGATTTGATGTCGATTCGATCATGATTTTGAATTGATAAATGATTCATACTGATAAGTGATTTGATTGATAAATGCACCAATTGATGAGGAACAATGACTAATTGATCCAAATTGACATGATTGAGAAGGACGACGATCGATGACAAATTGATCGCTAGACGACAAGATTGAAAATAACAATGATCGATGACAAATCAATCGCAAGTCGACAAGATTGAAAATAACAATGATCGATGACAAATTGATCACAAGTCGACAAGATTGAAAATGACAACGATCAATGACAAATCGATCACAAAATGACAAGATTGATAAGAGGACAATGATCGATGACAAATCGATCGCAAAATGACAAGATTGATAAGAGGACAATGATTGATGACAAATCGATCACAAAATGACAAGATTGATAAGAGGACAAAACCCTAATTCCATCATCGATTAGGATTGATGATGTCAAAATATGCCCAATGAGCATGCACATTGATGCAATAGGATAAGATCGACCAAAATCATGACTGAAGATTGTTATCGACGAGACCAAATTCAAAAGCGAGACAAATGAGGAATGTAGAAGAAGGACTCGATGCTCACAAATGATAAAGACCAAGTGCACATCATAGGAGAAATGTTAATGCGACGCAAAAACCCTAAAAATAAGGCAATGCGCAAATGTTAAAGTATGACTCTGCAAGCGTTGACCATTTTTAGATGTCTACATTTTGCCCCTCTTTGAGACAATGCGATTTTAAGCGTTGTTTCAAAGAAGAATAATGAAAATGCCCCAGACAATAATAATGACATATGCATGCCCCCTCGAGGAATTGGCCGGAAACATCCCAAAAAAAGGCCAATTGATCGATAAGAATGATAGAAAATGATAGGAGCAAACAGACTGACAAGACTGATAGAAGAAATGTTAGTAAGAAGAAATTAGATAGAGGACAGTTAGAGACAAAGAAAAACTTGCTTTCAGTAATGCACTTTGTAGGTGAGAACCTTTATTTAATGTAGCAAAATGGATGCATAGCATCATGGCATTGAAGGCCAGAGCTGAAACGCAACCCTTTTTGCAAAAGACAAACAAAACGCACACAAGGAATGAGTGAGGCATCCTAGGGTGCATACATCAAGGGTCGAGGTATGTGCGGCATTCACAAAGAAAACGTACTTATCATAGACACCCAATGATATAGTTGCCCCAGTTTGTTGCAAACATTCCACAAACAGCAATCACAACAAAAAAGAAAGAGGGACCATGAACCAGCCCGGTCACTCTAAATCACTCAGTGACATCCTCAAGCAACATAGGAACATGATCGAAGCTAAAGATAAATCAATAAATGATAAAATGCACTAATTCCAACAAGTCAAACAAACATCTTGATCTTCATTGTCAAAAGTTGATAGGACGATCATGCTATCTGGTTTCAGGACATGCGGTACCCCGTCTAAGACGGGACATAGTCTAGTTTTGAGTATACCACACCCTATATAAGACCCATGATAGTGTGCCAAGGACCAATGATATTGATGTTGATTGATTGGTATGACAATTTTAATCAGTTTGAATGTCTGGTTTGATGGAAAAGTGCATCTGTTAATGCGTGATTCCATTAAAGAACAATGTGTGATTGTGTGTCGTTGGAGGGATGCTCAGTGATCTATCGTATGCACAAAGAGATCATTTATTGACAAAATGCAAAATGCGAAAGAAATTGTTTTTGGATTTTTTGATGTTTTGAAATTTTTTTTGTTCGTTTTTCAGGGCTTTATTTGACTTTTTAGGGATTTTTTCAGGACATTATTTGATTTTTTTTGGATTATTTCAGGACTTTATTTGATTTTTTTGGATTTTTTCAGGACATTATTTGATTTTTTTGGATTTTTTTAGGACATTTTTTATTTTTTTGGATTATTTCAGGACTTTATTTGATTTTTTTTTTAATTATTTCAGGACATTTTTCAATTTTTTTGATTATTTCAGGACATTTTTCAATTTTTATGATTTTGCCCCTAGTGTCTAGCAAGGCAAGGAATATGATAGGTGAATAAATAGGCTTTCTAAAATGTTGGTGGATAGAGGGAAGACAAAGGCCTTTTATCATGGAGACAATGGGACAAGAGATTGGATATGGCAATGTAAAGCAGTGACATGGCATGAGGGACATGTCAAGAGGTTTTTGAAACCATGTTTAAATTTTGCATCCTTATGTCAGATCAAGATCAAGGAATGAAAAAGAGTGTATGGATAGTGATAAGATATGGATAGGATAAGCAAGACCAAGAATGGATAAGGGACATGGACTGAAGGTCGGGGTTGGCTAAGGGATAGTGGCAGAAAGTTGCAATAAAATAGGGAATATGGATGAAAGGTTATAATAAGAAAATGGATAAAGACCAAAAGCTATGATGGACTAAAAGCTACAAACAAGATGCATGATGCTCATGAATATCCTTAGCCTTGTCAAGATCAAAGGTGGAAAGAGGAAATGGACTTGAGGGACAATAGGATATGAAGGGTAATGACAGGGGTTCGATAGGATAATGGAACAATGAAGGACAAAAGGATATGATAGGATAAAACCTGCCCCCAAGTACGGTATGCAAGAAGTTCATAGATTATGCATGATGCCTGTTTGCCAGGTTTTCATCACGGTACTTGCCCAAGGCCCCTGTTTGCCAGGTTTTCACCAGTGGATGAATTATTTTTGCTTTACTTTTTTTCTTTTGTCTTTTTTTTTCTTTTTGACTTTTTCAATAGAAGATGGACACATGATAGGGGATGGAAGAAGGACTCAAACATCATTTTTCTTTTTTGTTTTGGATAGTAGCCTTAAAAAAAAATGGACCATGACCTTTAAAAGCATGCTCAAAGACATTGGTAGGATAAGGACATGGAAAAAGAGATGAAACTAAGGCAAGGATTTATGCAAAGGATTGGACCAAAGGGATGGAAGGATGGAAAATATGCATTGGATAATAGGTAGGGTATTGGAAGAATTGGGCTTCAGTGGACGGAAATGCTGGCAAGATCAACATTGGAACACACCTTGATGGGTGGTGGATTGATGGAGGAAAAATGGATCTCAAATTGTGAGATTTGGATGGAGGAAAGGATAGTGATTTTGGGACATAAGGGCCCAAAATGGATGAAGAAGGTGATGGAGGAACAAATTTGAGAGGTTTGGATGGAGGAATAGCAACTTTGGATGCCAAGTTGGATGTTTCTTTAGGCTTTTGTGCTTCAAGGAGCCACTTAGGGATCCACATGGTTTTTGATTTTTCATGCTTTTGTGGTTCCTTGGAGTGCATTGCTAACACAAGGGATCTAGGAACCCATATATATTTTGACTTTGCTTTATTTTTCTCAGTGGGCCTTTGTGGCCTGTTGGATATTTCTTTTTCTTTATAGATCAATTTGTTCTTTGTTTTGACATGTCAATTATATTGGACATGTTGATCCTTGAATACATGTGGATTGCTAGACTTATGACTTTTATACTTGGCAGCCAAATTGCTTGAAGGGGGAAAGGAATGCATGGATGGATATGAATGAAATGGACTTCTTTTGGATTGATGAAATTGACTCAAGGATGTGTGCCTTTGCTGACCTTGCATAGAGGATGAAGGAATATAAGGACCTAAGATGGATGGAAAGTATGATGGGGAAGGTGTACGTTTTGATTTTGATGGAGGGATACCAACGTCTTGAGAGTGAGTTGTGTAGACATGACCCTTAACTTTTTCTTTCATATTGAGGAGTTCTTTCTTGTGAAAGTCTACTCCTTTGCCTTTATGAATATCTTGACTTGTAGGATACTCTTTTCTTTGGGAAGAAGACGCGAGTCCATTATGAGGTGGATATGATATGAGAGAAATAATGAGATCTTGAAGTGGATCAGATTGCACCAAAGTGGAAGAACCCATTATGCATGTTGAGGGTTCATGAACATCTTGCACTGACATGTTGGAATCATGAAGGGGATCAGGATCATGAGGGGGACTAGGATTGTGTAGTGGACATGGTTCAATGACAGGCTCTTCAAGAGATGGAATGGGAGAAATAATGGGATCATCAAAAGAAATGAGACCTTGGAGTGGATATGCTGGATTAAGACAAGGAGATGGAGGAACAAAAGGATCTTGTGGAGGATTTAAAGGAACAATTTGATCTTGACAAGGAGGAAGATCATTGGAATCCTCTTTAAAGGTGCTTTGCTCTTGACTTTCAATGGGATCATCGGAAATGATGGAAGGGATATCTTGATCTTTCTTAGGAAGTGGAATGTCAATGGGATTTGAAAGGACATTTTTTTCATGAAATGGAAGGGGATCATTTGGGATTGGATGGACTGGGATATCTTGATCTTGCTCAGGGAATGGAGTGTCAATAGGACTTTGGAGAGGATGGACAAGAATAGTAGAATCATCATGAGTGTTTGGGAACATGGGGTCCTGGTCAACAATTGGATGGGATGATAAGGGTTCAAGATCTTGATCTTGACCTATTTTAAGACACATTTCTTCATGCTCTAAATTATCCTCTTGACATGAGGTTGGACTTTGGATATGCATGGAGGATTTTAACAAGGAATCAATGTTTTGAACATTTGTGATGGATTTTGGAAAGGAATCAATGCTTGAGAATGAGGAAGAAGGACTTCGAATGGGGTCCTCAATAAAGTGCATGGTGGCAGTGGGTCTTGTATTTCTGAAACATGACAAGGATGTGCATCATGGATTGGATTATCTTGGCAATCAATTATGGATAGCCCTTGGATAATTGCATCCTTGGGTGTATTATTTGATGAGGACAATATGGAAGGTTCTTGTGAAACTTCTAAAGGTGTAGGGATAAATGCCACTGGAGAGTAAATTTGTTTGTGGGGGGATGAGGCATTGCTAGACATAAGTGTATTATCTTGATCTTCCTCAAAGAACTCACTTGGTAATTTCCTTAAGAGCCTTGCAATAAAGCCACCTTTCTTTCGAGGTTTTGACATAGTAGTATCTGGAATTTGAACTTGTTTGGCAAGAATTTGGTCTTGGTTTAATGTCATGTTTTGATATTGGACTTGGTTCAATTGTTCTGACATCTTTGAAACTTGGCTTGGTGTGGGCTGCAACCTTTGTTTTTGAATTTTTGGTTGTGGTTGTTGACATTGATATTCCACCATTGGTTGAACCATTTGTGGACATTGTATAGTTGGTTGGACATATTGTTGAAATTGGACCATTGGTTGTGTCTGTTGGAAATGCTGGAATTGTTGAACCATTGGTTGTGATGGTTGAAAATGTGATTGATAGTAAACACCTTCTTGTTCTTGTTGTGGAGGCACATAATATTGTTGTCTCTTTTCTTGAAATTGTTTCATAATCTCTATTAGTGAGAGGAGAGCTGGTATGTCTGATCGTTCAATAAGAGATCTTACATCAATTGGCTCAATTTTTGGATTTCGACCTGGAAATTTTTGAAACATTTTGGACATTTGTGATCTATTCTTCTCAATTTTTTTCACTCTTTGTTCCAAAATCTCATTTTCTTGAGCTAGTTTCTCCTCTAGTTTTTGTATTTGGACATTTACATCATCATGATAAGTTTGATCAATGTTGCTTTGTTGTTGGGTTGGATAGAATTGTGATTGCATTGTCGGTTGATATGTCAAACTTTGTTGCATCATTGGTGCTTGGAACCTTGTTTCAATAGACATGTCACTATGCAATGTTTTGGGGATTTTTGATTTTAAAAGGATGATGTATGATATGCAACTAAATGCAACCTAAATAAACAAAAATGCAATCTATGGCAAGAATGCAACCTATGTTTTTGTTGTTTTTCAAGCTTTTGACAAACTTTTTGGAATACAAATCTAAGAAAGTGACCCTTAGGAAATTGAAATGATGTCTAGACCTCAAAGGACAAAAGGACCAAGTGACAAAAGGACAAAATGACAATGTCTCCCCTATATGCTTGGATACTAAGCTAGGTTTGACCAAATGACATAGATGACAAAAAGATAAAAGTTTGATAAGGTCTAGACTTCTTAACAATGACTTAGGGTTTATTCAAAGATTTGGATTACTCAAGTATGCCAAAACCTAGTTTTGACACTATATGCAGAGGGACAATTACTATGCAAATGAACCTAATATGATATGATAATGAGCTAAGCTTAATGAAGGGACCTAGGGTATGCAAATGTGACCTAATGTTATGAGGACAAGGATGCAAATGCAAATGTATGGCAATACCAACCTAAGGCAAATCCTAAGGTTGAATTATGAAATGGTATTGCTCTAATGCAAGAGGACGCATGTGAATGGATGACCTTTATTGATATGCAAAGGGGTATGACCTAGGTGAAACTTAACCTTGGTAATTGACAATGAATTTGCAAAATGCAAACCTAGGATGAACCTAAATCTAAGTGACATGAATGTTGAGACAAGATTTTGAAAAATGTTTGACAACCATGTTTGAAGGTGTTTTTGAACTTTGTTGAATGAAATACTCTTTGTGGTTAACCTTGTTTTGAATCAATTTGTCTTGTTTTTTGAAATGAGACACAACTCAACTTTTGACAAGCAAAGAAGACAAGATATTTTAACTTAGACTCAAGACAATCATGCTCATTCACACATTTCTTATGGTAGGTAAGGACATTAGGTACTTGAGAGGTAGACTCGTTATGAGATTCAAGGAGAATACATAATTGCTTGACCCCACGGCACTCACTTCTCAGGGCAGCCAAGCATCAGTCCCCATGGAAATCTCCCCATGGTGAACTTAGTATCTCTTCCAAGTATCCAAACTCCTCCTTCTCAAGCAGCTAGAAGGATTTTTGGCCTCTAAATACAAGGTGTTTAATAAGGATTTCTGTTAAGCGTTACTCTTGTGTGTCACACAAGCATGATTGAGGCATAAGTCCTCCAAGATACCAAACAAATGTAGTCACGCAAGCACGATTTAGACCGTGAGGCCCTACTTAGATGCTGATATGAGAAAGAGTCCAAGGGTCATCACTTCCCAAGTAACTACAATTCCCACGTAACCCTTCCTTCAAAGCTTTCGCCCATGAGGTATTTATTTATAGTGAGTTAGAATGCCAAGGTACTCTGGCTGTGCTCACTTGGGTCGTTCCCTTCTCGCGATTGTCACTTGATTGCAAAAGAAAGCAAATGGTCGGGAAGGCAGGCCCTCTAAAAGTAACAAACAATCCAAAACATGAGAATGGTATCGAAGGTCTAGATTTCTGATCACCCTAAGAAGGATGAGAGCATACTCTCCTACTCCAATGTCAAACTTGACAAGCAAAGTGAACACATGTTCATTCCATCCTACTTAGCAAACATACTAGGTGCCTAATTAAAAATCACAAACACAAAGTTTGGTTGGAATATAAAGAAACCTGCAAAATCACTAAGTTAGGAGTTTGATTTGTTTGGTCTTTGACTAGCGAACCTGCAAACAATTCATTAGTAGTTTGTGAAATAATTCTTTGTCAAGCGTTTCACCACAAAGCTACCAACAATGTTAGAGAATCAAGAGAAATGAATCACCATAAAAATTAATCCATAAAAGTTGTGATTCTTTGTCCTCTTAGATTAATCTATGTGAAATTTATCAAATTTACCACCCTAGATTCATCTAGATAAAATTTGCATAAATGCATGATTAATTTGCCAAGCTAAATTAATCTAGATGAAGGTTGCATGATTTTGTTTTGTTTTTTTAAACTTTGACCATTTACAGTAGCATAATTAAAAATGTCATAACTTCTTCAATATTTATCCAAATCACAAACCATAAGATGATCTGGAAAGGTAAAAATGTGGGATAAATAGTTCTTCATGCCTGTCGATTGAAACTGCTTGGAAGTTCTCTGGCCTTTTTAAAAACCCTCTTTGGTGTCGAAGTAAAATTATTTACACAGGCCGATTGCATTTGCTCTGAGTTTCTCTTACCTTTCATGTTTCACAGACATGGAAGGGGGGGAATCCTAGTTTCATTTCTCACACACTCAAACCAAGTGATTTAGGTTGATTCATCAAGTGCCATTAGAAAGTGCAGAGCAGAATTTTTAAAATGGGCCACTCAAAATCTCAAAATTTTTATAGGTCCCAATAGTGGCTCTAACTGGGGATGGTTGATTGCAAGATCAATACAAGAATTTCATAAATCTTGGTAAAGAAGACCACCCAAAAAACAGGATCACATCTCTTCTTTTCAAAAACAAGGGTTCTTTATTCCACCCAAAAAATAGGACACTTTATTGAAAACCACACAAATGAAAGAAAAGCGACTGTACAATATAATTTATTTACATGTGGCCCCAGGCCATCAAAATTGGAGTCAATGTTTACCTTTGTCAAACAAATGATTCTCATTTCCATGAGTCAAGGGTAAGCTAGAAGTTTCATTTACATTTGCCTGATCACAAACTCTGCAACTTCTCATCAACTCATCACATCAAGATAATCAACATGCTGGTAATCATTAAATCTTTGAAAAACAAAACCCGCCTCTGAATGTTGATCATCAAATGCAACATGACTGTCATATTGTTTACAATTATTTTCTAGCTAAAAAGAAAAGTAACCCAGCTCCATCTGATCACTGGGAACATCAGGTACATGTTGATTGCTAGTTTGCATAAATGGAAAACACTCATCTATAATACAAACTTGCAAACTAGAGAGGAACATTTCCTCATAAAATGACTACAATTTAGCATGCTGATTACACCTTATATCAGCCTTTTTTAAACATGAAAATGCATGATAACCTGTCAATGGTTCATTTACCAATTGCAAATTAGGGAAAACCACTTCAGATTTGTCATTCCTTTTAGCATCAATATCCACACAATGCATATCAAATTCTAATTTCATATCAACATATGAATCCACATTATCACATTTATCAACCTTATATGCATTTTCATCTTGTCTACTACTCAAATCAACTATAGGGAAAGAATCAATATCATATACGTCATACCTCTCACCCTCAAGAACAACATCAATATCAAAACATATACTGATTGGGTATGAGATATTGGGGACATTTCAGGATGTATACCTCTTAATATCAGTAGCTAAGAGTTCTGAGATTTGTTCACTACTTAATGAACCTTCTCCTTCATTTTCATTTTCCTTGGCTTCATCTTCTGTGCTATAAACATTGTCCCAATTTGATGCATGCATTAAATCTGCAGTGCTTATGTCTTTGTGCACATTTATTTTGTCATTACAACAACTTGCATCTGCATCATGACCTTTATCATGCTGATCATAAAGTGTTTTTATATGTTGCAACATAGTTTCATAACCTTGGTTGCAAATGCTTTGTGGATTGAGGTTAACAACAAGGTGATCTATATTATTCAAATCTGAAAACTCAACAGGGTCATAACTATTTGAACAATAACCTATGCTCTCACAATTTTCTTCTTGCTCTGAATACACATCTGCACTGCCATGCTGAGAGTAAGAGTCACCATTAGCATCATAAGAGGTATATCCACTCATGGATTCATCTCCATCAGTGTACTCAAAACTATGTGCATTTTAGATTTGGTCATTTCAATCTCATCTATCCATTCTTTAATATGTTCAACACTTTCTTCCCTCAAGGTTGAAGACCAACTAATTGAGTCAGGCTCATCAAGCTCTAAAAATAATTCAATCCAAACTGAATCATGGGGTCTAACATCAACTGGAAGCACATTTAATGCAGCAATAAATCTTTCATAAAAAACATATGACGATTCAACCTTTCTCTTCCCTACCTTCCTTCTTAAAAACAAGATGCACCTATCTTGGATCTTTTGAATATGTATTTCAATCTCCCTATCAATGTCTTTCAAATTTGACAAAGAAATTTCAGATCTAGGAACCACATCTAGATCCATCAAATTTGAAACATCTATTGAACCATTACCATGATAATACATCTTACTATTTTACTCTCTTTTCAAAACATATGCAATCATTATTCTCATAACCAAACATACTTCTCACCATATTTCTGACTGAAACTTTTCAAAACAAGAAGTATGTAACTTTAGAACCAATACTCCTTTTCCTGGTGACTTGCTTCACCTTATAAGGAACAAATAATTATCTCATGAATGGGAAATACCTAGAGTAAATTTGTTGTTGCTGTCCACTTCACCTCCGATTGAAAATTTGAAGAGCATCTCCAAATCTCAGGTTCATTCTTACAGAGTCGCCACCTCCCTGAAGAGGAATAAAATTTTACCACTGATCTTCACTCTGAAACACTTTCAGATTTCTGGGTCTCACACAATAGAGTCACTTAATATTATTTTTTTAATTTCTCAACAACAAAATCTCCAGGACACACACTTTCAAATCTGGAAACAACTATCAGATTTCTAAAATTCTAAGACTCTTCCCAAAATGACTTTGGCCAGAATCATGGATTTCACTTGACAAAATTTTAAATCATTAGTCCCCATCAGAGTCACCACTTTTGTTGTTCTAAAAAATGAGAAACCCAAGTTCACCTGCAACCAATCTATGAAATGGCCAATTTCAATCTATGAAATACTTTAGGGCTTGGACAACATAACAAGGATAACAATCCTTCTACTCTTCAGGCTATAAAAAACCTAGGTGGGTATACCTTTGATGCATTAAACCAGACCCATTACACAAATGACATAATCAACCAAAGAAAATAGATCTCATAAGGGCTCAACAACAAGGAGGTTAATGTAGATGGGCTAGATCTACATTGATATCTCAACTAGATTGGAGCATGAGATAGGTGAAACAAACTAAACCTACAACATAAAATTAAATACATATTGATTATTAAAACTCTCTGAGAATCCCCCAGAATCTGCAAGACCAGTGCCTTATCCAAGTGCATGGAGTCATACATCAAACTGCAAATGAAAACCTCTATTGCAAATCCAATTTATTGAAAAAGATATTCCTATATTAATGCCTGACATTAATACATTCTAAACTCAAACAAAGGATCATACATATCCAAACATTATCCTGAATCTAAAATGATTGTTCATAGAATTTAAACTCTTCCTTGAACAATACCCAAGAACACCCATTACACTCCCACTTTGAGAGGACAAACCCAAACTCCTTTGGAGACTGGATTTATTAAAAATAAGAGAAGGCCTAGAGACAATCCAATAAGCTATATATATTCCTTACATATATGTGACCTGGAACAAGAAACACCTATAGCAAGAAGATATATTCCTGTGTGGGGGAAAAAGTGACACTAAGCAAACATGCCCTCATCTCACTTTCAATCATACATTTGTGGAATACAAAAGAGCCTAGAGGTATCACACAATTGGCTACTTCTTTTTGTGGAAGAGAGAGCCACGGGCTACCTATTAGGATTTCTATTCCTTTGTTGTAATTGAAAGATAAAATGATGCAAGTTCAATCCCAAACCCCAAAGTGCAAGTGTGAACTAATAACAAGATTTGTAGAATTGAACTTAAATAATGGAAAGCTGTAAACACAAGGACAAGACAAGAATGTAAATGCATACCTGGTGTTAAAATTTGAGTGGAAATGTTCAGGACAGGGGCGCAGGCGCCACTGTCCTGATTCTGCACCTGAAACTGCTGTTTTGCAACCTGAAAAGCTGTCAGAAAGTTGCTGAAAGTGTTGTCTGACAGAAGGACCAGAGCACCCAGCGCCCCTATCCCAGGGACCAGGGCACCTAGTGCCCCTGTCCTAGCAGGACCAGGGCGCCCCATGCCCCTGTCCTAGCGTTCTGGGCTGGAATTTGGTGTGGAGTGCTATCTCGGCCTGCTTCTTTCGGATCTGTAACTTGCGGCATCGTCCGAATCCCGAAACCTGCACTTATATCTGAAAAGGGTATGGTGGGCGGCTATATAGGGGTTTTCCTTAGTCAAACCCCTGCTTTGGTGATTTCCACCTCCACGAATAGCCAAGTTGTATTGTAAAAGTAGTGTGTGTGCAGACCTTGTGTGTGTGCAAGATCCTAAAATGCAAGTAAGTAAACTAGAGCAACCTAGAAAGTAAACCCTAATTGCTTGTAAATGATAATGTAAATGCTCCAAATCAAGATGCAAAGTGATCTAAAGCATGAATACAAATGATGTAATGAAGCTTATGCAAAGACATGAAAACAACATGAAATCATACCCAACCCCAAGGGAGGGGTACAAGCCAATCTTCAGTCGGTAATCCCCTATTGCTCTTCAATGTCTTCAAAGCCCTAAATGAATGAATGAAATTGATAGATGCTTGATGGATGGATGTTGAATGTTGTTGAAGTCTTCAAAGATCTTCTCTTTTGCTGCATAGAAGATCCTTGAAAAACCAAAATTCCTGGATCCTTTCCAATGAAGAAAGAGAGCTCTTATGTATGAAACCCTAGATCTTAATTTCAACTTTTGGCCGACCTAGAGATTGAATCTCCCACCAATTTCTTGGGGTTAAGCTTTATTTTATGATTGGATCGTGCTCCTAAAATTTCAGGAAAAATGTCCGGGACCATGTGCACTCCGGGTGCCATGGTCCTCTCCAGGCGCCATGGTCCCGACAACTTTTCACCAAATTTTCAGGGCCGTCAGATATGATGATTTTAGAGAGAATCCCGAAGTTACAGCTGATTTCGAGATGTTTTGACCCTCGAAATCAAGCCCCCAAGTTCAAAATAGGACCTAATTAGGGTTTTTGATTAAATGATGTATTGGAAGAATAAAATGAAAGGGGCACACTTTAATAAAAAGGGCCCAACTTTATGATATGGGAGATGATAAAATAGAACCTTAGACCTAATTAATTTAATTAATTAAGTGCTAAAGGGGAAATGCAATGCAAAATGCAAAATGCGCCAAGGTGGGTGCTAAACTAGGTGTGAAATTGTACCACCCTAGCAAGTGCGTACAATTTACGACGCTACAATTCCATTACTTGAAAAAGACAATATCTACAAACTTGGAAAAAAACTCAGAATTGGAAGCCAAGATTATGAAGCCTTGCTCACAAAAATATGGAACCCTTACAAATGAGAAGAAAAAGAGAACAAGAAGGAAAGGACTGAGATTATATTTCATCTCTGACAATGGTAACTGCCTTATCTTCTCATTAACTGCTCACACACATGGCCTGCAAAAAATCTAATCTTTCTGACTGAGAAAAAAATTATGAGATCTCGAGGTAACTGCCCAAAAAATACTTGTCATGGGTTACACTTGACTATAGAAATGGATTCCTAAAATCAAAAGCTTTCTAACAATATATAACACTTATATATCGGGCAAACAATAATCCCTCAGCCAACAATCCCTCTGTAGGTCGGTCATTTAATTTTTTGCCTTTCTACCTATAGTTTGAAACTATACATTTGAACATGACTTTGATTTTTCCCTCCTCTATGCTCTGCCATGTGTCACCTCTAGATCGGCTTTGGATTCCCTTTATGTGCCACTCATCCTGCCACCCAAGCACGGTCAGACCTACCCTCTAACCTAGGCCCGCTCTTTTATCTCACCTGGGCTGCTCATCCTTTCTGTCGAATCCCACCACCTAGTTGCCAAGTTGCAGTGGATAAACACCGCACAACTCTACATTGCGGTATAGCAACAATCATTGGATCTCAAGAAACCTACTCAATCTTTATTTCACTTTTGGGCTACTCTCCTGTTGGGTCCCACCACTTGGTCACCAAGTTGTACCGATAGCCATTGAGCTACTCACATTGTGATGGCGACGACCATTGATCTTCCTCAGATCACCATTGATTTTCCTTGACTTGTTCGGCCTTTATCTCTTCTGAGCGGCTCCCTCTATCACTTTTTCCATCTGCACCATGTGTCAACATTTCATTCGCCCACGGATCCACTTAACTCACCACTTTGACCTGCCACCGGACTTGGGCCTACCTTGGTTCTTCTTCAACACTCTACCACTTGGTGCATCCTCATTCACCCTGAGCTTGCTTGGCCTGTCACCTCAACTACCACCTTGCCAGTCGCCATGTCGCATGGGATAACAATCAAGCTTCTTCACATGGCGGTATAGCGATGGTCGTTGATCTGCATTCAACTTTCTCGGTCCTTAACACCTAAACCACTCACCCTTTTCGGCACATGCTTTATCACCAAGTCACGATGATAACTCGGTGGGCATCTTTCTATCACGTTATAGTGACCGCCATCAGATCTTTTGCCTCACCGTTTGATCTTCTCTAATTTGCCTGACCGTTAACCTTGGATGATCTGCTCCTCTCTACCGCGTGTCACCATATGGCATCCCTTGGTTTGCTCATGAGATCTGCCTGGGCACTACCACCTTTGGTTCTATCAGATGTCATTCTTTCAACCAAACTTCCTCTTTGGCTAACCGTTTTCTTGTCTCATCGAAACCTTAGTTTCATCAACACCTTTTATGTCGATGAAACTGATGCCTTCGGTGAGTCCTTATAGTGATCCATCGAGACCACGATCTGTTTGATATTCATTTTGATGAAATGTCACCTGTTCTGCCTCGTGTCACCACTAGACCTTCCACCTCATTAGCTGCATGTCACCAAGTGGCACCGCATGATTTTCTCAAGGTTTACCTCAGTGCCACCTAGACCCACCATTTCATTAGCTTCAGTCTTTCGACCCAACTTCCTCTTCGGCAAGGCATTCATATGTCTCATCGAACCTACAATTTCATTGATGCCCTTATTTTATCAACGAGACCAGTTGATATTTCTTTGATGTGCCTTTTTCGATGGAGCTGGGCCTTCGATGAAACCATTTGGAGATTCATTGTAGCCAAGGTCTACTCGACATTCATTCTAATGACATGCCACCTATTCTATTACGTGTCATGAAGTGTCTGCCACTTGTCTACCACCTCATCAGTCGCCAAGGTGTGGTGATTAATAGTTGAGCACTTTCGCATAGTGATATAGCGAAGGCTATATGATCTTCTACAACCTACTCACCTGTTAATTTGCCCTTTTACTGCAAAATTTGGTTGCTTTGACACACGCGCGCACGCGGGGGCCCACCAACTCCTTAATGGCCCACTTGCCAAAAGCCTGTAAACTTTGACACTAAGGATGTATGCGGCCATGTATTTAAACACAAAAATGCTCCTCCTCGCGGCCAATGTGGGATAAATAGTTCTTCATGTTTGTCGACTGAAACTACCTAGAAGTTCTCTGGCCTTTTTAAAACCCCTCTTTGGTGCCTAAGTAAAATTCTTCATATAGGTCGATTGCATTTTCTCTGAGTTTCTCTTACCTTCCATGTTTCACAGGCATGTGAGGGGAGGATTCTTGGTTCCGTTTCTCACGCCCTCAAACCAAGCAATTCAGGTTGATTCATCAAGTGCCATTAGAAAGTGCAGAGCAGAATTTTTTAAATGGGCCACTCAAAATCTCAAAAATTTTATAGGTCCCATAATGTGATACTAGGCAGCTCCGGTACTATCAAACTGGAATATCAAATCATTAAGGATATAGGGTTAACTGGAATCCTCTACATTCCAGAATTCAAGGATGAAGTAATCAGATATGTTCTAAGTAGGGTCCATAATGAATTTATCTTGTTGGGTCGGCCCCACATGATCACTAAAGAAGCTATCCAAGCAGTCACTAGCTTACCTAAAGTTGGATAGGAACTAGGAAAGAAGATTTCCACCACTGGGGTTGAGAAGCTCATGGATGCAACCCATGATGGAAGATCTATGAGAGTCAGCACCATCAAAGACACTGATGTGAAATTTGCTAGCATGATAATCTTCTACAAGGTAACTCAATCAAGTCAATTGAACTCTGTTGCTAGTTCCTGTATCCATGTTGCTTATCAGATGATAAAGAATAATGAAAAGTATGATTTATGTGAATGGTTGAGGAGTGGGTTAATGATTAATCTTGGCAAAATTAAAGGGGTTAAGAAAGGAACTTTTAGGTTTGGCAATCTTATTGTCTTCTTGATGTTATACATCATGAATGAGCTACCGGGTTTAGGAAAGAAGCGTTGGGCACATGACATACCCGTAGGTATGCAGATCAAAGAAGAAATCATTGGTCTTGGTAGTAATAGGGATGAGAAGCTATGGGACTATTTCAAAACTTTTTAGGAGAACATGAGACTAAGGGAAAGAATTTCCAAGCACATTGTGGAGAAATACTCCATTGATATCTGCTTTATGGTCAAAATAGATGAGACACTGATGGAAGCAGTGGAACCCAAAACTATATGGGTCACCTAATTGGGTTATGAGGTAGATGACAATATTTTGGAGTTATATGCTAAAATGTTGATTGATGCTCCTTTGGATGATAAGGCTGAACACTTTGGCACTGCACGGGAAATTTTTTTTGAAGTTAAAACTAGTTCTAACTAGAAAAGAAGAGAAAAGAATATAGACAAAATGTCTACATTTGTTCAAGATGTAATGCATAGGATAGATACAGAACTAGATTCTGGATCTAAACCAGTAGATCAACCAACATCAGCTAGTGCTCCCAAGGTGAAGAAGCCTAAGACTTTCATTTCTTCTATCACTTCTGATTTTGATCGAGAGGATAATCAACCTCTTGCATTCAGAAGGGTGCAGAGGAAGAAAACTAACAAGCCTCTGGTAGAGGAGAAGAAGGTGGAACCTAGGAGGAAGTTAGTTAGAAATATAACAATTGCACCCCCACCTCCGACAAAGAATAAGCAACCTGCTCCATCCACTCCTGCAACTCCTAGCAAGAAGAAAAAGAGTGATGAAGTACTTGAATCTGGTAAAATAACTTGTGTTGAGTTAATTCATGAGATAACTAAAGATGGAATGTTGAAAAATGTTTCAAAATTCTATGAAGATTTAGAAGATAATGAGAAAAATTAAATAGAAGAATAAATTTTGTTATATCTAAACATATATAAGAAGGCTTTGGTAGAGATTTTGAAGGAAATTCCCTTATCATTGTACAATAAGTTAGATGCAAGGAGATTAGATGCAATTAGGAGAGACAGAGAAATCAAAGAAGTTGAACTTTTGAATATGTGTGACTCTATAAATAATGAGGAAATGAAAAGATGTATAGATGTTGCTAATAGAACAGTCTTTAGTAGCAAAACTCGACAAATAGGTCTAATGATGGGTAGAGTCAATGAGATAGTAAATGAGACCAGAGATGGTTGGACCAAATTCTTTCAAAAGAATCCTGATTTTCTCACCTCTCAAGAAGAATTTGCTAAGGAAACAACTTCCACCATTCCGGACAAATTTAAAAGGAAAGGAATTTTGGGAAGTTTAGTTCAAATTTTGAGTGAACTAATAGTTAAACCCAAAACTGATGAGAGTGTACAGACTAAACTGACAAAGACTACATTTGTACAATCTGGGCAAGATAATGTACAGATTACAGATAATATTGTGGACAATACTCCACTAACAGTAACTGATACTGCACCAAGTGGCGAAATCACCAGTGCATTAGAGGAGGAGAAAAGAGATTCACCAACAAGGGATAAGGAAGATAAGGAAAAGGAGACTGAAATGATAGTTGTTTCCCCTACAAAACCTTTGGAAATTGACACTTCTCAAGTTGAGAAGAAATCAATTACAGAGATGAGTCCCATAGAGCTAATGATGATGGCTACTCAGAAGAGCTAATGATGATGGCTACTCAGAAGCTAATGAAGGAGGGATTTGCAGACAACGGAATAATAGATCAATCAATAACAATTTTGCATAGATTGATTCCTGATTTTATGACTGAAAATGAAGCAAGCCCTTCCAGAAAGATTAAGGTTTTAACATAACAGATATCTAAAAACTTTCAGTTATTGCAATAGATTTCAGATAAGAAAGCACTTGAAAGATTGACTCTAGCCAAGAAAGCAGCTTTTGACTATATTATTGAGACATAGAAGAAGAGGGTTGAAGAGAAACTCATACTCATTGAAAATTCTTTGAAATAGTGTACTAACATCTACAGGGTCTGTTGTAATATACAAATTATTACAACTAATGTAGATCAAAGGTTAAAGGAATTACATAAAAAGATAGCTAATATTGTTAATTATTTTGATGGACTAACTTCACTTACAACTTCCATTGATGGACAAATTTTAACCTTGGAGAACCAAGTTTTTTCTTTTGAAAAGGAAAGAGACAAGATCATTCAGAGAGAAAGGAGTCTTAGAGGTTTGGTGAGTCCAAGATTGCATTCACTCGGTGTACATAAGAGAGAATGTATGGATATGCTTGCAAAACCAACACCGGCAGAAGTTACTGAGAAATAATCACTAGCACATTTACTGAGTGGACTTGTGTCCATATCTAAGACATTCAATACCTGTTGGGATACCTATGTATAGTTGCTAGAGAAAGCTTACCCAAAAATTTTGAATTGGTCAAGCTCCGGTAAAGTATCTGTAATTATTATTTATGTATGTGAAAAAGGGGGAGTATATGTATGTGAAAAAAAATATGTATGTAATCCTAAGGGGAGGATAGGTAGAGTATATTGCTAACAAGGTCAATCAGCTCAGGGGGAGCATGATTCATTTTTCAGTTGAACTGGCAGGGAATCCATTTTTCACATGAGTGTTTCCAGCAATGCCAAAGGGGGAGATTGCTGGCAATTGACACTCATTGGAATCATATTTTGTCATTAATGGCAACAATATTCTATTGAAGGCATATACCGACACTTGGAGGCATTTACCATTGGATACTGGCATTGAGTATTCAGGGTCATCACCGACACTGGTACTGACACCAGCACTGACATCCAACGTTTCAGTGAAGCTGGCATCAGTTTGGATATGAAAGGTTCTATTGTAAAATCATTTTATAAATATTGTATTGGGCCAACATTGTATATCTTTTGTATTGTAAGCCGACATAAGGCATATTGTTTGTAAGGTTATATAAGTCAGTCTGTTAGGTCATTTTAAGGAAGAGTGATATAGGAGAATAATAGCATAACTATATGATGCGAAGGATATGTATGTAGATCATTTGTATGTGAATTTAATATCATGCTATGATTAGTAGATAGTTTGAAAAGCATTCTTGGAGGAAGAGGATATATCGGTAGAAGGTTCAAGGTTTATGAACCAGTACATAACAGAGCTTTAACCAAAACTCTTTTTGGCATTGTGGATGCATTTTGTGAGTTCACCAATACTATTTTATTTCAGCAGAAGATTGTAGTTAGTGAGATTCTTTTGTGTTGAGTAGTGTGCTCTAGGTAGTGTACCTTCTTGCATGTGCATGCCCCCATGCTATGTAATGTCTTTCATATGGCCAGTGAATTGATATTGTGGGTCACAAATCTCACTATGGCTTTTCCTCTTTGAATTTTTCCATGTATAAATTCTATGTGTTATGGTGTTCATTCATGTGGATGGTTTATTTGGTTCATGTTATATGTTTCTTCATTTACTAATTTATATGTGTATATTATAAAAGGTTAAAATCTTGTGTTACCAGCAGAACACTGATTCACCCCCCCCTCTCAGTGTTCTTTGGTTCATTGTATTCCAACACGTTGATCTCTGCCACCTAAGCTTATGCACTCAAAATCTATAAAAAGAGGTCTCCTAAGATATTTTGAAACTAATAGACTAATAGCTAATCATATATTCATTCTAGGAGTCTTTATCTTGCATCTGTGAGTTTAAGTTTGAAGCAATTAGCATTTTTAGAATTCTTATCATACCTTAATATCATGTTAGCTTAAATAATTTGCATATGCCTATCATAGTATCAGTTAACTATCAGTCCATTCTTCATATGCCATCTTGGAAGCTACTAGTGCTTGTCTGAGAGAAAATTATCTGCAACTAGGAACAATGGAGTTAGGATACAATGAGGTGTAAATTGTGAAAGGTATAATCTTATTTATTTCATTTACTTCTTGTTACTTCATTGGTTGAAGTTAAGTGTCCTTTTTATATTTTATGATGGACTAGTAGGTTTTAGGAGATTTCTTTGGAGTTCAACTTTAACCTCAACAACAATAAACACCCATTCATTATCACTTGAATTTCCTTTGTCAAATTCATCATTAGTGTCACCTTCATCAACAACATAATAACATCTTTTTTAGAATTTAGGCTTGTAGGATTTCCTAGGAACTCTTTCTGAACACCTTGAAGAAAAATGTCCTATCTTATTGCATGAAAAACATTTAAGACACAACTTTCTTTCATACTTATTGACTCCCTTAGGCAATATCCTGGAAATAAGGGCTTCAAGCTCCTCAAGCTCTTTCTCTTCTTCTTCCATTTCCTTCATCTCTTTCTCATATCTAGATATCCTTCTTGAAGAACTTTCACCCGAATCATACCTTTTCTTGTCCTTTCTGAAAATAGTGGCTTTGAATGCAGATTCAACCTTAGGAAGAGAATCACCAAACTCACTCAATTAAAAAGATAATAACTTACCAATCAATGTCTCTAGTCACTTTAGTCATAGTCCATATCACCTCAATAGCAACAAATTTATGTTTGTAGGATGCAGGTATGAATCTGAGCACTTTAGCAACAATCTCTGATTCTTCCAATTTTCCACCAGCACATCTGATATTGCACACTAGTTCATTCACCTTTTGCAAAAAAGAAGTAATGTTCTCATCTTCACCCATCTTCAATGACTCATACTTCCCTTTCAAGCTCTACAAATTAACAATCTTCACATAGTTGTCTCCTTCATATAGGGTTTCCAAATTCTTCTAGATCTTATGAGCAGTCTATGATTCCATAACATTTGTCATTTCTGAATCAGTCAGAGCACTCAACAATGCTTCCTTAGCCTTGATATTGTATTCAACTTTGTTAACCTCATCCAGAGTTGAAGGACCATTTGTAGGAACATAATATATGTCTTTAGTAACTTTCCAATAATCTTCTCCAATGCATCTCAAGTGACACTCCATCCAGTTCTTCCAAAGAGAATAATTCATTCCATAAAATCTCAGACTCTCCTTCTTGTAAGTCACCATCCCGGATCACCTCAAGATGTTAAACTTCTCTGGAGGAACCTTCTCTAATACCAATTAATGAAAATAGGGCATACAACTAAGAGGGGGGGTGAATCAGTTGTCACAAAATCTTACAACAACTTACTTTAATCTTAGATCTGATAATTAACAGTGAAAGCATAAATCAACAACACAACATGAACACATATAACACCAAGATTTTTGATGTGGAAAACCCGTTCAAGGGAAAAACCATGGTGGGAACCTACCCACAATATGATGATACCCTATTAGAAGTATATGAAATATTACAATAGGGAATGTGCATGCATTCGGGCACACTGCCTAGAGCCCACTTCTCAAAAAAACAAAGGGAAATAACCTTGGGAAGACTCATTGTCTTACAAACACATAATGATTACATCTGAAAGATCATGAACTAAGAAAATAATATCTTCTAATGCCTAGTTATAGTTCTGGTTAAGCACATACAACTTATTCTGACACTTCTACTCAGCCTTTGAAAGATCAATACATTATTCACACATACACTCATCCATGACACACTCAATTACAAAGATATTATATTTATGTATGCCTGACATCAACCTTGGATCAATATATTACAAGAATGTAGCCATACACACTACAATATCACATGTGGACCAAAACAATGTCAGCTAAGACATAGAATGGACCTAAATCATGACCTCTAGTATGAAACACCTCCAAGAAATATACCTTGAACTTCCACAACATGATACAATCATCATGTCGGCCAAGAACATGAAGATCACCACCAAACTAAATATTATCATCAATAACACTCTCACTGATCAATGTGGACCACCAAAATGAATAACACATGATCTAGAAACATCCACAAGCATCATGAATTACAACCACAACATCCACACCAACTCAAATTACTAGAATAATCATTATCATCATACCAAACCTCAAGATCAATAACTGAACTGACTATCAACCTAGAAAAATCACTTGTGAAGCTCCAAACCATAAACCACTTGAATTGAGAACACACACCAATATTCCAAACACAATTCCAAATCTGGAAACCAAGATATCACAATGCAGAGAAATGTAGATCAAAATATTGAACAACAGAAAAATTGGCCACTACACAAATACTCACAACTCACTCAAATCTTCATGCGGACCTCTAACACTTGGATTGTGTTAGCACATATTTTTACAAAATACTTTGTGCTATAATAGATGCCCTTTTTCTTATCATTTGAGCATTTACTATGTGTGTTGTATATGCAGGAGCATACTGAAGAAAATGGAGTTGTCCAAAGATTAACTGGCATTGCCAAGACTCCCAAACTTGCGCATATAGAATGGTGGAAAAGGCTTTGGAAACTTTCAAGTGTGTTGCGCTAGCAAAGGGAAATCCTTTATCCCACATTGTTTGTGGGATAATCTTGTTTAATGTTTAAGTCCAAACCAGCCTATATGATAACTTTCAAAAGACAAAAGGCTTTTGGCATGAAGAAGGTTGAAGCCGGTGGAACCCACGCACGTGCGTATCTCGAGGAAACTAAAGTTTTCAATAGAATGGTGAGGATGGAGGCTAAAGATCAAGCAAGTTTGACTGATCAGATGATGATCACAGAGGATCTGACGACAATCTCTATGTCATAAGATAGAGATGCATGATGGTTTAAATCCGTGACTTGGCGACTAAGCATGTGTGGAAAAAGGGAGGTTAACAAGCACGCAAGTTCAAAGTAGATCAACGGTCGTTGATATACCACAAGATGGATTTGAATGAACTATATCCCCCACAACCTAGTGACTACCAAGTTGGTAGATGAGGTGTCACCCCAGTAGATCTGTAAGTGAATCAGGATGTACCATGTAGTGGAGCACAGAAGAAGAACCCAGTTGTAGTGGTGGATGAAATGGAAAGATAGATCAGATCTAATGGATCTGTAGGTGAACCAAAAAGTGACACGCGACATGGATAGACAAAGAAAAGAGAGAGTTTCTTAGGCAAGGTTAAAGGCCAAGAAGATAAGGATGATCGGACAGTCGGATGAATCGATCCAATGGTGGTCTCTATACTACAATCGAAAGGTGCTCGATGTGTATTCATCATGACTTGGTGACTAACTGCTAGTGGTGGGTAGTAGACTAGGGCGATTAAGGAAAATGGTTGAAGTGAAACAATCCGGCGGTGCTGAGCATATCGAACAAACTTAGGTTGTGATGGATTTGAAAAACAAACTCACTGAAAGTGACAGTTTCATCAACATGAGGTTCATCGAAGAAATCAGACATGGTCTCATCAAAAACAAAAGGTATCAATGAAACTGAAGAATCGATAGGACCTGTGAATAGCTTGTCGATGAGGAAGTTTGGCCGAAAAGATAAAGGGTGATCCTCGAACGAGCCAAAAGAAGATACGTGGCACGAATGGATGCGCAACAAAGGGGAAAATTCCTAAAAAATAATAAAAGGAAATAATGAGAGGATGATGAATATTTACCAAAGATTTTTATCGAGATGAAGAATAGAAGACATTATTAAAGCATCATTTAGTATTTTTAAAGGTTCTCATTTGTAATTTTTTATTAAACCAAAGGATGTATCCTTTGGAGGGAAATTGTTTGTGTATGAAAGGGTGTATCCTTTCATATATGCCTTTTGATTCAGATACTTAGGGGGAGTCATTTTTTATGTAAAAAAGGTGGGGTCACAAGAATGACATAATGCTGTAGGGATTGAATATCATTTTGTATCAGAAAAGTTCATAGGAAGAAGAAGTATCATTTTGTGCAAGAGATCTATAATGAAGTATTTACAAGTGCAGCTTATGTATGCAATTATTTCCTGAAGATTAATATACAAGGTTCACTGTCTCTTTTTCCAAATATTGTGTACACTTTTGTGTTGATGAGTTATCTTGTCCTCTTGATAAATCTGTTTATAGACTTGCTATGATGTGAATCACATGGCATTGAATTAAGTGAAAGATTGAGTTCTTATTGTTTGTGTAATGCATACTGAACCTTTATAGTTTATGTGAAATCATCTCTTGAGTTGATAAGATATTTTGTCTATAAAGTGTCATATATATCCCCGGATAGAGGCACTTTTCTATTATTGATCTTGTAAGGTTTTGATATGCATGCAATCAAGGTCCTTGATAGAGAAACGTTCTTCCCAAATTCTATATGAACTGATCTATACAAATTTTATTTAAGTCCTGAAAGCAATCTCATTTTCAATATACACAATCATTTCTTTTCAAAGCATTCAGTTAAAGCACATAATAAAGCATAGTTGCAGAACAATAATTTTCTAGTTGTGTAAACTTGCTAAAAGGTTTAAATCTACTAAAAATAACCTCTTTTGTGCTTGAGAGTAAGAGGCACACCCACCTAGGTCCCATGGAGCCTAAAGTGCAGAGGGATTTGGTCTTCAACCATCCCTATTCATTGGCCAAGGCTGATTGGACTACTTGAGGATTTGGCAGGTCTTTTGGTTTTCCAATCTGTCATTTTGGGCACCAACAAATTGGCGACTCTGCTGGGGAGTTGTCACACAAAGTTTTCAGAATCTTTGGTAGTTTGTTTCAGACTCTATTGGAGGAGAGATCCCAGAAGATCAGTTAAGCTGGTAATATTTCCTCTTAGGAGGTGGCGACTCTACATTTTAATACATGAATAATAGTTGGTATGTTGAGAAAATAAGAGAAACCACTAGGAATTTGTCCATAAGATTTATGCAGGGGAAGAGGTCTCTACACAAGGGACAAGAAGATTTTGTTCAGTTGAGTCCCAAGAAAAGGAACAAAGAGAAGAAATCAAACATGGCGTTTGAAGGATATAAGATATTTCCTAGGAGGGAGGAAGATTCTTCATCTGCTGGCAAATCTGAAAAATAGGGAGGAAAATCCTTTCTATAAAATAAGTACAAAAGATAATAGACATAGTCATGATGAGATCTTGATCGAGGAGGACAAGCAACTGGATAAAATCATACTTAAAATGGTCGATTTAAATGGAGATGAATCCAAGATGGCGAAAGCTCTTAAGAGACAACTGAATTGGGTGTTGCAAAAACTAGGAATAAATAGAGATACAATTCAAAGCCCTAGGCCAGAAGAAATTGAAGACAAAAGTAAAGGTGAACAAAATAGGCCAGCAATTCCTAAATATAGTCCCCCTCATATGAGAAGAATAGAACAACCTATTGTAACTTCTGATAACTCGTTATTAAATGGACCTGGAAGATGGAGGGATGTACATAGGGATCAAAGTGAAGAAAGGCATGAGGATGGAAGAAGGAACAAAAATGGGGGAAATGATGGGAACTAGAATAACACAAATAGGGGTAAACATACAGGAGGTAATGGGTATGGCAGCAGTCAAAATAATGGACACAATAGAGGTAACAATGGAAACTATGGAAATGACAGTGGTGGAGATAGAAACAACAATAATGGCAATGGAGGTAATAATGGAAACAATGGCAATAATAATGGTGGTGGAAACAGTGGGAACAATGGTAATTATGGCAACAATGGTGGATTCAATAGAGGAAGTATGAACAATCAAGGCAACCATCATATCGGCAAATGACCTATGATCATTGAAAGATACAGACAGTTGGATTTCACTGGAATTGTTGGTTATCCAAATCAGATAACTAGTGATTTAAGATCAGCAATCCCCAAATTCTTAGAGAATGGAACTGATTCAGTAGAACAACATGTAGTTAATGTAAAAAATATAATTGAAGAATTTTAGTTTCCTCATGAGGATATATTCATGAAGTTGTTTGTTTAATCTTTGATAGAAGATGCAGGGGAATAGTATAGGAATCTTCCTGATGGATGTATCAATAGTTGGGATGAGTTTGTAACATTGTTCTTGGAAGAATTTGGAGATCACAATGATCTTTCATTTGCATCCCATGAATTAAAAAGTATAAAGAAAAATCAGAATGAATCAGTTGTTGAGTTTAATAAAAGATTTAATAAAGTATTAAATAGAATACCCAGAGATGTCAGACCTGTTGATTCTTTTTTGATTAACTTTTATTTGAGTGCTTTTGAAAGCAAAACCCATTATGATATTTTGTCTCATAGACCTGATACTCTACAACAAGCATTCAAGATTTCTGCTACTATTGAGAACAATAGGAAGGTTGCTAGGAAAATTGCTAAAAGAGATGATCCAAAGTTATACAATACTAGGATTCCCAAGAAAGATGACCTTACTCAGATTATGGACATGCTTGAGGACATAAAAGGTAAACAAAATCTTAATGAAAAGACACCATACAAAAATAATAAGCAAATGAATTTCAATAGGCCCAGACTCCATGCTATGCCTTATAGCACCAACTGGAAAGATGGGAAGCCAATAAAACCAAATCTTAGTAAAGAAACTCCAGATCCACTGAAGAGAGAAAATAACTTTGTGGGAGATTTTCCATGGTGTGAGGTTTGCAATATTCCCCATGATGAAAATCAATGCATGATTGCATAGGGTTTGATGGAGGATTAGCATCAAGAAGAGGAATGTGAGCCTACAATTAATGTTTTGTCATCAGATCCTATGTGAAGTAGAGATGAGGATTCATCTGAGGAAGAGAGACATTCAGATATGCAAAGGATGAGAAACCATTAGTAGTATAGAATACAACAGGTTTGTTCTGATGATGATGAAGATACCCCTACCTTGAGAAAATTGTTTCAAGAGGAAGCAGTACCTTCTTTGAGAAACTTGACTGAGGAGGGGAAAAGAGAATTCATAGTGGTTATTGTTAGCTAGGCAAAGAGTAATTACCAGCTGAGAAACAAAACAGTGAATCGAGCAGGGGAGGCCTACAAGAATATTTGCAAAAGTCTCAAAATAAAGTGTGAACAAGGAGGAAAATGACAAGAAAAGAAAAGAGGATCCAAATAAACCAGCAAAGCAGATTGATGCTCCAAAGTTGATGAAACCTATGGAGAAAAAACAAATCAGTAAGCCTCTTTCAAACTGTGAACTTTTATGTCTCAAGCATTTTCTTAGGTAAAAATTTCTATGCCTTTGCTTGAAGTCATGAAATTTCCAGATTACAAGAATGAGTCTTTGAAAATCATATCAAATGTGGGTGATGCCAATAAAGAAAATCCAAAATAAAAAGAAGATCCTCCTGTGGTATATTTAGGCACATCCATTACCAAAAACTTTGCACAAGTGGATCCTTTTTAATTAACACTGCTTATAAACAATAAGATGGTAAAAAACTGCATGATAGACTCAGGAGCAACAATGAATATTATGCTAGAGGATGTCATGAAAGAGCTAGGAATGAAGGTACATACCCCTTATGGAAAATTTTATGCAATGGATAATAGGTCAGTCCTAGTGGTTAGGATCATGAAGGATATTGAGTTCAGGTTTCCAGCTTGTCCAGACACTACTTATAAAATGGATGTAATAGTTGTACAAGTGTCTGTGAACTATGGAATGCTGCTATCCAGACAGTGGTCGAACTTGGTAGGTGGATATGTGTAATTAGATCTATCATATGCTACCATCCTAGTCAAAGGAGCAGAGGTAAGGATCAATAGAGAACCAAGATCTCCCTACCTCATAGAAGAAGTTGATCCAGATCAAGTAATGTTCTTTTGCCATTCTGACATGGACAACTTTCAGGTAAGTATTTCTAAACCTTTAGAAGTTGAAAAAATTGTAGAGGTTGTTAAACACAATGAAAGTTTAATTTGGAAATTGTATTTTGATGGTGCCTGCAGTAAAGATGGAAATGGAGCAGGAGTTGTGTTTATTTCACCTAATGGAAAATCTTTTAAATACTCTTTCTCATTGGCTTTTAAATGTACTAATAATATTGCTGAATATGAAGCTCTCTTATTAGGACTTAAATTAGCAAACAAGAATAGCATTAAGTTAATAATAGTTTATGGTGATTCATAATTAGTTGTTTCACAAGTTAGAGGAAAATTTGCTGCAGTTAATAATAGTTTATGGTGATTCATAATTAGTTGTTGCGCAAGTTAGAGGCAAATTTGCTACAAAAAATACAAAATTAAAAAGTTATAGGAATGAGGTTTGGGATTATATTGAACTTTTTGATGCTTTTTCCATTAATTAGACTGAAAGGTCCAGTAATATTTTGGTGGACTTTATGGCTAACCTTGCAGTTAAACATAATCATATCCCTCTTGATGATATTACACAAGTTGAAATTAAAACAAGACCACCTATTCCAGATAATGTTAATAGTTGGCAAGTGTTTGATGATGACAGGGATCTACTAAGATTTCTCTTTTGTGAATATTAGTATGCAGACTAGCAAATTGATTGGAATGGACTTGTAGAAGATAAGGATTGCACATAAACAGTACTTGGGCAGGAGGAATTGCAACTGAAGACAAATAAAATCCCAAAGGGATTGGTAGAGCTCGAAAGAATGTTTGATGATAAAGACATGACCAATTTTAGACCTAGTTTAGGAGGGTGTGAAGATGTTGAAAAATTAAACTTGGGAAGTGAGAGCAATACAAGAGAAGTGTATATTGGAAAAATATCACACCAAAGATTAGAACAACATTGATAAATTTATTGAGGAAGTATAGGCCTGTCTTTTCCTGGTCATATGATGACCTTAAAGCATACATAGAAGACCTTTTTCAGCATGAGGTACCATTAAAACCAGATGCTAAATCTTTCAGGCAAAAGAAAAGGCCTATAAACCTGACCTTGGCTCCTAAGATGAAGGAGGAGTTAATGAAAATGAGAAATGCAGGGATTATTGAGCCTATAAGACACTAAACATGGGTGTCAAACTTAGTACCAGTACGAAAGAAAAATGGTGATATTAGGTTATGTGTAGATTTCAGAAATCTAAATGTTTCATCTTTGAAGGATAACTATGCTTTGCCTAACATGGAAGCTCTAATGCATAAGGTTAAAAGAAATGAATTGTTGTCTATGATGGATGGGTTTTCAGGTTATAACCAAGTTAAGGTCAAGGAGTCAGAGAAATACAAGGCAACCTCTACTATACCATGGGGGACTAATGTATATGCAAGGATTCCTTTTGGGTTAAGAAATGCAGGAGCTACATTCCAGAGGGCCATGGATGTAGTATTTGAAGGGTTAATTGATCATAATTTATCAATGTACTAAGATGATATGACTGCTTATTCTAAAAATGCAGAAAACCATTGTAATGACTTAGAAAAAAATTTATTAGAGCATTAGAATATGGCATATCTTTGAATCCTAAAAAATGTCACTTTGGGGTTACTGCAGGAAAGTTGTTAGGCCATATTGTTTCAAAATATGGTGTAAGAATTAATCCAAAAAGGATTGTTGCTATTGATAAAATTCAAATCCCAAAAATAGTTAAAGCAATTCAATCTTTTTTCGGTCAGATTAACTTTGTAAGAAGATTTATTTCAAACTTCTCTGAAATCATAAAGCCTATTGCTAAAATGTTGAAAAGGGTGCTGAAATAAATTGGACTAATGAGGCTCTTGAAGCTTGTGTAAATATCAAAAGAGTCATCAAAGAAGCCCCCGTATTAAAATCACTTGATTTCTCTAAACCCTTCCAAGTGTTTTCATTTTCTTCATTCCATATTATTGTTGTTGCCATGTTACAAAAGAATGATGAAGGTCACGAATAGCCAATGGCATTTTCTAGCAAAACATTGCAAGCATCCAAGCTGAATTATGATTTAAATGAAAAACAAGCTTATGCTCTTGTTTAAAGCTGTGAAATATTTTAGACCTAATCTAGTTGGTGCCACTGTCATTGCCTATGTACCAAATGTTGTTGTTAAAGACATCTTCAGACAGTCAGAAACTACTGGGAGGAGATGTAGATGGATAAATTAGATCCAAGAATTCAATATTAATATACAAATCACAAAGTTGGTAAGGGGTTAGGGTTTGGCAAAGTTAATGGCAAAATCCAATTTTGAAGCAGCACAGGTAAATTAGGTAGAGTTGGAAAATGTACAAATTAGCATTCAGAGATGTCTTTGGTATACAAATATTGTATATTACTTAGGATACATGAAATGTCCAGATAGTTTAAATGATATTCAGAAGAGGACTTTAAAGCTTCAAACATCTAAGTATGTGTTACTTAATGGAGATCTATACTGGAAAAATAGAGATGGTATTATTTTATTGTGTCTAGATGAGTGTCAAGCATCTATTATTTTGAGAGACTTACATGAAGGCGTATGTGGAGGCCATTTCTCAACTAAAACCACTAGTCATAAAATTCTAAATGCTGGTTATTATTGGCCCCAAATTTTCAGAGATAGTCATGCTTATATCAGAAAATGTGAAGCATGTCAAAAGTTCTCAAGAAAACTTAAGTATAATGGAGCCATTCCTCTCAGACCCATGCTTATAGAGGAACCATTCTAGATGTGGGGTATTGACTTCATAGGGGAAATAGAAAACAAATCTAGTGGTCGGCACAAATGGATTTTGGTGGCTACTGACTATTTTGCTAAGTGGGTTGAAGCCATTCCTACAAGACAGGCTACCAGCAAAGTTGTGATAAAGTTTCTTTTGGAAAAAATTCTTACTAGATTTGGGGTACCTCATAAAATTGTGGTAGATAATGGGATGTGTTTTAGATCCAATGAGCTCTTTGATTTCTGTGAAAACTATGGCATCACTTTGGCCTATTCGTCACCTTACCATCCCCAAGGAAATGGGCAAGCAGAATCCAACAATTAAAACTTGTTGAAGATTATCAAAAGTATGTTGGGTGATAATAAAAGAGCTTGGGATTCAAAATTGATATCAATAGTATGGGCTGATAGAGTGACAGTCAAGAAGTCCATAGGATTTTCTCCCTATGAGCTTGTGTATGGCAAAGAAGTGAGATTACCTTTGAGTAATTTTCTCCTAGTTTATAAATTTGTTATAGAGGCATTTTCAGAAGAAGTAAACTTTATGGGGGACAGATTGATGGCTTTGGCTGAGTTGGATGACTGTAGAAAAGAGGCTCAGGAAAGAAATATTCAAAAGCAACAGATGGTTAAGGCTTTACATGATAAAAGGGCTTTTGATAGAACTTTTGAGGAGGGAGAATGGGTACTAAAATGGAATGCCAAAGACCAAGACAAAGGAAAACATGGAAAATTTGATGCACTCTAGCTAGGACCTTATATAGTCTTTGCAAAAGGTGGATAAAGATCATATTACTTGCAGGGTACTGACGGAGAAGTGCTGGAATTTCTAGTTCATGCTCAATATCTCAAACACTTCTTCTCTTGATGATCAGGGAGTATTTCTTATATTATAGTAATATAGTTTTTTCTCTTGTTTTCTGTTATATGTTTTTAATTTTCATTTTGGCCTTCTTTCCAGAGATAACTAGGATCTTGCTATGTCCTTAAAGAGAACATACATCCCCAGAAAGACCTACTGTTAGCACATATTTTTACAAAATACTTTGTGCTATAATAGATGCCCTTTTTCTTATCATTTGAGCATTTACTGTGGGTGTTGTATATGTAGGAGCATACTAAACAAAATAGAGTTGTCCAAAGAATAAATAGCATGGCCAAGACTCCCAAACCTATGCATATAGAATGGTGGAGGCTTTGGAAACTTTCAAGTGTGTTGCGCTAGCAGAGGGAAAGCCTTTATCCCACATTGTTTATGGGATAAGCTCGTTTAACGTTTAAGTCCAAAGCGGCCCATATGATAACTATCGAAAGACAAAAGGCTTTTGGCATGAAGAAGGATGAAGCCGGTGGACCCCACGTGCACACGTATCCCGAGGAAACTAAATTTTTACAACAGACTGGTGAGGATGGAGGCTAAAGATAGAGAAAGTTTGACTGATCAATTGGTGATCATGGAGGATCTGACGGTCGTCTCTATGTCGCAAGATAGAGATACACAATGGTTTAAACCTGTGACTTGGTGACTAAGCACGTGCGGAAAAAGGGAGGTTAATGACCACACAAGTTCGAAGTGGATCAACGGTCATCGCTATACTGCAAGATGGAGTTGCATGACCTATATCCCCCGCGACATAGCAAATTCCAAGGTGGCAGATGAGGTGTCATCCTTCTAGATCTGCAAGCGAATCAGGATGTGCCATGTAGTGGAGCGCAGAAGAAGAACCTAGGTCCAGTGGTAGATGAAATGGAAAGATAGATCGGGTCTAGTGGCAGTCAAGGTGGATCTACAGGAAAACCAAAAAGTGAAATGCGACATGAAAAGACAAAGAAAAGAGAGAACTGCTCAAGTAGGGTTAAAGGTTGAGTAGATAAGGATGATCAGATAGTCGGATGAATCGATCCAATGGTGGTCACTATACCGCGATCAGAAGGTGCTCAATGTGTATTCATCATGACTTGGTGACTAACCACTAGTAGCAGGTAGTAGACTGAGGTGGTTAAGGAAAAAAGTTTAAGCGAAATAGTCTGACGATGTTGAGCTTATCAAACAAACTTAGCTTGCAATGGATTTCAAAATAGACTCACTGAAAGTGGCAGTTTCATCAACGTGAGGTTCATCGAAGAAATCAGACATGGTCCCTGTTGGGTCTCAAATCAACAGATTGGATGGGTTCTAAGGCAATGCCAACTCCTATGATCAAACCCTCCAATTGACTTGGCCAACTTATAGAGTGAACCTATTAGTTACTAACTCTCTCTCTTTAGGCTCTGCAGGACCTAGGCGGGTATACCTATTCACTGAATGTCTCCAATAAACAGTGCTTTTTATAGCAGATATGTTATCCTATTCTGATATCTCCTGATCTTGAAATGGCATGAGTTCCTTGAATGGAGATATTGCAGACGAGTTCAAGATTGTTATTTCGTTTTGTGTTTCTTAATTACTCCTGTAGCTGTCAAAATAACTAATTGTGAAAATAAACGATGAGTATAACTTGAGATTTAAGCCAGTGCCTTCTTTATTGCATGGGTTACAGAGTCATTACAATTTTCTTCAGGACTTATATTGCGAATCTGTGAGACAGTTTTTTAACTCATCCCTTATGAACCTGTCAGTTACTATTTCTTTCAAAACCAAATGAATGCTTATATTATGTGCTGATTGAGTGAATTTAACCCTACCCTTAAGGGACCAGTCAATTAAGCTTTGCAGGGAACAATTACAATCCGCAAGCAAAACTTTTGTTACAACATTATAACATAAAGCATAGATTTGATCTTAAGAATATGAATAACCCTATCTTTATCAGATAATATCACAGACGATTGCCAAAAGAAAATGAAATAATCTACAACACATATGCAGGGAAACAATTGATCAAGATTTGTATTCCATTGAAGTTCGTACACAAAGACTTACAGGCTGTCGTTCTTTCGCTCATAATCCTAATCTAATCATATCTCTCTTACATTACAAAAAACATTCTCATATATATATGAGGACGCAAGCTTTTCATGAAGAGACACGACTTTTCAAAATATTAGTCGTCAACTCGAGTGTTTCTAAACTTAAGCAAAAAGAGATTCAAAAGTCCCAAATGATGAATGTAATCATCGTCTTTGAATGTTCTGATTCGAGGCGTTTGCTTTTTTAATTCATCCCCTAGCGTCAGGTACTTGAATATCATCTGGTTGACGGTAGGGGCCATATCCTTACTCCGATCAATTTCTGACAAGGCCCAATCCTTGATGCTGACAAGCTCCTTTCGCAAATCCTCCAAGGTTATTACCTCTCCTTCCTTGTAGACGGAAGGCATTCCAACGGGTCTTTCATCATCTAATTCTTTTAGATCTCTTCTCAGCATATCTTCGAGTTTGACATGATTATCCATATACGCGTTACCCTCAGCCTTTTCTTCTGGCGTCATGGAATCGTCATTGCTTAGCACCCCCTGCAATCGTGCTCTTAACCGCTCATGCTCTGTTAGCGCTGTTATGGTTCCATTGTAAACTATCCAATATGGTTCGACCTGTAAGAGCATGGTGTTAAACCGATGTCCTATGATGTCATTGACCAATTTGTCCATTTTTTGCTGGATATTGTCTGCGCGTTTATTGGCCTTCTCTGCCTGATATTTCCAGTACAGGGCATCAGAGACGTCATCCAAGCTGCGTCCTGCAGGGTATGAGGTGTATTCGCTGATAGGAGTCCCCGTTTCTAATTGCAATACCTTTGCTTGCAGCTTCTGGTTTTCCTCCTTGGATTTTTCATATAATCCCTTGTATGTAATGTTTTCTCTGACCAGAAACTCTGTCTGGTCCAAGTTCAATCTTGCAACATCCAGGTTGAGCTTCGCAGTGACCCTAGGATCGGTCTTTCCAACCTGATGAACCATGAGGTGCCCAAAGGTTTCTTCTATATCCACAATGATTGGCCTCTTCCTTTTTGGATATAGTGCCCACTGTAGGAGAGCCTTTTTGTCTGGATCATATCCAGAGCCTAGGAACAGTTTATCTACCTCCTGGGGCAATACCTGCTGATTCAAATCTTGCTTCTTCAAAAAGCCATCAAATAAGAGTGTTGAGTTGATATCCCAACCAGAGAAGATGATCACACCGGCCTCTTTTAATAATTTCCTCCCTTTTTCAGGAGTCATATCTTTCATGAGGACATCAATTTCATCCTGTAATCTCTTCATCTGTTCTTCCTCTGGTTTTCCAGCCATGCTTCGTTTGACATGAGCCCCTTTGTATTGATATAGAAATGAGAGGAATTCCCTAGAGGAGGCGAATCCATCATCACCAATGAAGTCCTCATGCTCAGTCATTCTTATGTCAACAACATCTTTGATGTTGATTTCTCCTGTGTCCATGTTCATTTCTGTTTCGAAACCAGGAGGATAATCCTCTCGAGGAGAATCAGGTGGGATACTACTGGCGGTTGATTTAGGTGACATGTGAGCTAGGGGCTGACTGTCTCTTTCAGTATTAATGAAGCGAAGGAATTGTGAAGGAATTCTGTGCATAATTTCAGCTTCATGTTGAAGCAGCCTTTTAGCTACCTCCAGAGGATCTTGGAGATTTCCAATTAGGTCTCCATCTATCATTCCCCTTGCCCTTTTCCATTTGTAGGCCTCCCAAACTAACTCACTCTTTCCTTTCAAGACTTTGGCCTCTCGCTCAAGGTTCTTAATTAGGTCGTCTGGCATTTTGGCCATATGTATCCCAGCTTTGAGTTTCTGTGAGGCTCTGGCAGCTTTTATATATCCTTCAGGATCAAAATTCTCCCTAGGCTCACCCAGAGTCATGCCATAGTAATTTAATTTATTCTGTAATAAATGATAACTCTTTGAACTTTTGACAATGAAATCAGAGAAAACTAATAGACCTGGAACAATAGATTGTTTACCAAAATCAGTTAAATGTTTAGCACTGGCAATAGACAATTGCCTTATAATCTCCAAGCTAGCCACTCTGTCTGGCACCGTAATTGGAAGCATGTGTGGTTGCCCTTCATATCCAAATACCCTTATCTCCGTGTGATTATCATGGCAATACCAATCACCCCAATTGTGTTCAATCTGTGATTCTGGAGAGAAATCCTTTGGCCTGAGGAACCTCTTAATTTCAGGGGACAAAGTATAATCCCTGCGTTGTCCAAAAGCTGCACTGAGAGGTTTCACAAAGTATTCTTGAAAATGCCAATATTGGTTGTTCATAAACCTCTGGTCCCATGCTGATACCCACAATTGAACCGGCTTCTTCAGACCATTCTTATCATAAGACCTGATGCTGAACTCATCTGGCCAGAAGTTAATTTCTTGTCCACAATAAAGAAGAATATGCATTAACATGGAGTATAATGAAAAGTGAACATTCACAAGGTCTCCTTTCATTTTTTCCAGCCCATGATTCAAGGTATCCGCAACATAAGTAGCAAAATCAAATGACCTAGGGTCTTTTGATTGAATATCAGCACACAAAACCATAATCCCAACATCCATGAGTGGATGAGCCTCTATGCCTAGTACCTGGGCTGCAGTATAATACGTATATTTGAAATATGGATGGAAGTGGTTGACATCAAATGGCACCTTGTCACTTTTGCCAAACTGAACAAATGACCCACCCACTTTTGGCCTGTGAACAGGTAGCCTCCAAGTCCTGTAGATATTTTCCAGACTAAAGAATTCCTGTGAGAGTTTCTTCATATCGATGCTTTCCTCGACTTCCCAGTCTAGATCAAAAACCATATCAATAGTCTGCTTGTTGATTACTACTAATGTATTCCCTCTGTAATCACATATGGTTTTAGTTCTCGGGTTGTAGCAATTTACCAGTGCTTTCATTAATTCTACGTCTACAAATACATTTGGAACTACTAACTTGCCTAAGTTCCTCTTCCACAGATTACTAATGGGTTCGGGTGCATCCCTTCTTTTGTAACCAAACAAAAATAACTCATGCCCTCTTATCTCAGTCCAAATGTCTCCTAGATTTTCAAATTTGTCCTCTAATCCTTCTTCTTCACTTTTAATCTTTTTGGACCTTACACTAGACGATGGACACTGGTCTAATAAGTCCTGAGTCAAAGCTCTCCCTTCTTTCTTCTGCCTCTTGGGCTTCTCTTCAGGGTTTAACTCTTTTCCTTTCCTACTCTTTTTAGAAGAAGAAGACGAAGGTTCCATAGTTACAGTAAATAAGAGAGACAATACTTACTTGGTAAAATGCTCAACTCTTCTGGTTATCGTTTGCAAATCTCTGCAAGTTCTTCACAGCTTTCAATCTCTTAGCATCGATCTGATTCTTACGAAAATTCACTCGGCTTAACTATAATTGAATGGGCAACTTGTGTATAGTTAATGTTCTGCATCTGTAACGGCTACTCAAGTGTTTTAAATTTAATTGCAGATGTGACACTTTTCAACTGGGCCTTTAATTCCTTCGCGGGAAGTACAGTCCGCTCAAAGTGCGCGCGTTTCAAATTATCGATGAAACCCTTGCCTTCGGTCGAGTGTTCGAATCTTCCATCGAAAGCTCACTTTCTTCGATAATACTGTTTCGGTGAAAAACTTACGTCGAGAAGCCGCTTTTAAGACTCATCGAAATTACTTTTTCATCGATAGTCTCCCTTTTCGACAAGTTGCTCGCGAGTTTCATCGATGCCATACTTTCGATGAGTTTCTTTCTTCGATGAAGGCTTATGAGTGTTCATCGATATCCCCTTTTTCATCGATATCCTTTTTATCGATGAAACAACTTTTCCTTTGTTCGACACCACGTTCATCGATGAAACTTGCATTTCGATGAATGTCTCTTGAGTTTCCTCGGTAACGATATTTCTTCGAAATCACCTTTTGCCTTTTCGCCTTTTGCTTTTACCTTTTCGATGAAACATGGGGTATCGATGAGCGGTTTCTTGCGTTCATCGAAGGTAACTTCTTGCCGAAACACCTTGGCTTAGCGCTTTATATGCCCTGTGTCGATGAAAACGCTCTTTTGATGAAACTTCTCCTGCAGTGCTCGACACAGCTTACTGGCCGAAATATCCATTAGTCTTCATGCTTATGGAAACATACATTATTATTTTTTATTTTTATTATATTTTTTTTTCTTTTAAAAAATAGTGCTCAACAGTCCCATCAAAAACAAAAGGTATCGATGAAACTGAAGAATCGATAGGACATGTGAATAGCTCATCAATGAGGAATTTTGGCCAAAAAGATAAAGGGTTATCCTTAACCGAACTAGAAGAAGATACGTGGCATGAATGGATGCACAACAAAGGGGAAAAAATCTGAAAATAATAAAAGGAAATAATGAGAGGATGATGAATATTTTCTGAAGATTTTTATCAAGATGGAGAATAGAAGACACATTATTAAAGCATCATTTCATATTTTTAAAGGTTCTCATTTATAATTTTTTATTAAACCAAAGGGTGTGTCCTTTGGAGGGAAATTGTCTGTGTATGAAAGGGTGTGTCCTTTAATATATGCCTTTTGATTCAGATACTTAGGGGGAGTCATTTTTTATGTAAAACAAGTGGGGTCACAAGAATGACATAATGTTGTAGGGATTGAATATCATTTTGTATCAAACAAGTCTGTAGGAAGAAGAAGTATCATTTTGTGCAAGCAATCTGTAATGAAGTATTTACAAGTGCAGCTTATGTATGCAATTATTTCCTAAAGATTAATATACAAGGTTCACTGTCTCTTTTTCCAAATATTGTGTACACGTTTGTGTTGATGAGTTATCTTGTTCTCTTGATAAATCTATTTATAGAATTTATATGATGTGAATCACATGGCATTGCATTAAGTGAAAGATTTAGTTCTTATTGTTTGTGAAATGCATACTGAACCTTCATAGTTGATGAGAAATTGTCTATATTTTATCCATAAAGTGTCACATATATCCCTGGATAGAGGCACTGGTCTATTATTGATGTTTTAAGGTTTTGATCTATATGCATTCAAGGTCCTTGATAGAGAAACTTTCTTCCCAAATCCTATATGAATTGATCTATGTAGATTTTATTTAAGTCTTGAAAGCAATCTCATTTTCAATATACATTCACAATCATTTCTTTTTAAAGCATTCAGTTAAAGCACATAATAAAGCATAGTTGCAGAACAATAATTTGCCAGTTGTGTAAACTTGCTAAAAGGTTTAAATCCTCTATAAATAACCTCTTTAGTTCTTGAGAGGAAGAGGCACACCCACCTAGGTTTAGTGGAGCCTAAAGTGCAAAGGGATTTGGTCTTCGATCATCCCTATTCGTTGGCCAAGGCTAATTGGACTACTTGAGGATTTGGTAGGTCTTTTGGTTTTCCAATCTGTGATTTTGGGCACCAGCACACTGAATGAACTAGAGATATCACTCTACAAACCCTTTTATATGCAAACACTAATCACCAATATACAACATAAACCAACTAACTAAACTCCACTGCATCATTGCAATAAACAAAAAATATGTTGACATCAATGACAACACACTTGCTAGATATCATTAGAGCACATATTTGTAGCTTACCAACAACAATATCCAACAAAAATAACCAACATAGGTTTTCCTATAGATACAAGGTAAGCAAGTGCATAGACAGGGTGACCCATAGAAGGCTTAGAGAGGGGAGGGAATGAGAGTAGGGGATGAGGGAGGGGAGCTAGCTATTGTCTAAGAGAATGTGCAAACACAGGTCAAGGACATGGGGGCCTTGGAGGTATAGTTGGCTATGTTGATACGGGAGTTGCAGGAGGCTCGAGATAAGAGGGATAGGTATATAGGAAAATACACCATTGTAAATGAGACCATCTAGACTATAGGGGTTGTGCAACAGGGAGACACCACTATAAGTTATGCATTTTTTCTAAGAGTAGGTGGTGAGATTAGCTATTGGTAGAGTCTATATGAGGTAGTGGTGCTATCAAATCTGAGGGTAGGGATCTAAAGATAGACATCCTAGACCACATCCAAAAGATAGGGCTAGAAGGCATCAAGTGGTGGGGTCATGGGACCATCACCACTAGTAGGATCAATAGGTGGAGGACAATGAGGGGATCCAGGGGTTGGACCATCAGGGGCTCAGATTCCACTGAGGCCTAATAATGGAGGACTAACAGGAAAGGGAGATGGAAATAATAATGGAGGACACATGGGAAAGAGGGATGGGAGGTAGAAGATATGGATTTGAAATGAGCTTCTTGTGAAATTATCAGCATTGAGCCTATTATGGCAAATGTATAGTGGCCATCTAGATATAGGTTCAACTTAGATAGTCATTGTATCATTTGCATAGATATTAGATAGTTACAAACAAAGGATGAACCAATTCACATTAGATCCACAATATCCTCATATCCTTGGATGAGCCATAGTATTACTAAGAGACAATCCACAAACAACAAATAGGTGATCATGCCCCATATTAGCCACTCTAGTCATAGACATCCTTGAGAAGCATAGGGAACATGACACCATAAAATAATAAATTAAAAGAAATCAAAGACTTGATACCAATAGAAACTAAAATCCTCAAGTTATAAGTGTATCTTGTTGTAATGCCAGCCAAAATACCCTAGAGAAAATAATTAATCTAACTAACAAATAGATATATTTTTTTTAAAATATTCACTAATGCCACATATAATGCTACAAGTACTAATATGCAATAGTCATAACTTTACATGAATGCATAATCATCTTAAACATAATCATATTCTGAACAACATAATACACAAGCAGATATGACAATACAATAACTATCCACCCTTAGGGTACTTCAACGCCATTACTTAACTAACAATAACATATAAGCACATCCATAATCATGATAATATTATCATCTATTATATTTAGTTCCTAATCAATTACTTTCTTCCCAATATGAGTATTATGAACTATCAATGCAATCCTCCATATTCCCATTAACTCTTGAATTCTTTTTAAAGCACCAAACCAAATGTTCCTATTTCCCTTTTCAAAAATGATGTAGGAGCATCCCTGATTCTTCGCAATCTTGCATCAACCAAAACATTTCTTTCAGTTTGTTTTCTGTTTTGCAGTTTCACCATTTATTTCTGCATTTTCTTTCTTTTGCTCACCAGATCTTGCAGAGCTGGATTTTGTTGGTAAACATGATTATCTTCCTTATTCCTGAACCATAGGATGTTTAGATCATTATTTGGCAAGTTATCGCTTCTAGATTCCAAGACATATTTCTGGGTTAGAACATTGGAACTGCTTGGACCTATTTTCTATTGGTGAATCTTGTGGATCCTTTCCATAGCTTGTAGAGGTCCATTTCATTGTTTCTAGCATTCCTTGGCATGTGGTCGACCTTCCCTCTGATCCACACTTCTTTCTTTAGATTTTATGTAGGATTTTCATTGGTGGAGGCTGACTTGGTGGTTTTACATGTTTCATCATGTTCATCATTGTTTGATTCTTCTTGGGCTGACTAGATCCCTTTAGACCACATAAATCAATGAAATTTAGCTTGTAGAAGTAAGTTATTAGAACTAGAAAGATCTATCTTGAGGTTAAGAGGTCTGACATTGACTGAGATTGTAATTGAACATGTTTGTATCAGGCCAGTGATTCGAATCTTGTAACCTGCATGTTGACGATAGATTGTAAATATTTTTTTATGATATAATAAATCAATTATGCACTACCTCCATCATCTTATCTTTCTTTCATTGTGTTTACTCTTGCTGCACGGTCCAGATAGATCTCATTAAGGTCCCTCCTAACCGTGATTGTACCAAGTGGTATCAGAGTGAAATTTTGCTCTAGCTATTACATTGTCTTGAAGATTTTGTTGTGGGGTGGCAGATTGTGGATTTGACCTATAGCTGCAGAGGAATGGCATGAAGATGGCACAAAGAGGAAATAGGAATGGTGTAGCGCATGGGAATACAGACCTTGCTGTGATGGAAATGTTGAGAGGAATTGCAGCCCAGTTGAAAACTATTGAAACAACCCAGAGAAGAGGTTGACATATTGAAGATGTGAATGAAGAAGAAGAAGAAGCACTGGAAAAACAAGTAGCAAACCCACCAGCGATCAATCAGAATGAAAAGAGGTTCTTGAGGGTTTTGAGTAGGGTGAAAAAAAAACCACATTTTACCCCACTAGAGTATGATGGTAAGTTATATTAGGATGAATTAATGGATTGGATCTTGGAGATGGAGAAATTTTTTGATTTTGAGAACACCGCAAAAGAAAGAAAGGTGAAATATGCTTACACCAGGTTGAAAGGTCATGCATCTCTTTGGTGAGAACATTTACAAGTTGATAGACAAAGAAGAGGCAAAGAGAAGATCAAATCATGGGAGTGGATGTTTGCCAAGTTAAAATTGAAGTTTATTCCAATTGATTACCAAGTAAATCTATTCCGAAACTTGCATAACCTGAAGCAAAAAGAATCAAGTGTGAAGGAGTATATCAAAGTATTCTACAAGTTGAGTATCAGATCTGAACATGTCAATGATGAGATTGAACAAGTTGTGAGATATTTGAATGGATTGCGGATGTCTATACAAGATGACCTTAGTTTGATCAAGTTGCAGAGTGTTGAGGAAGCTTACCAATATCCCTTGAAAACAAAAGAGAAGTTAAACAAAGACATGAGCAAAGACAGAGAGGTAAAGGTGGAAGGTTTTTCGAAGGATGATTTCAAGGAGGAAGAGGATATTTTAGAGGAATAGGAACCTATACAGATCTGAAAAAAAAGTTAGCAAATATGGTAGTTCATACCAGAATGATAATAGAAATTTCTATTGGGGAAGAGAGCTTGATAGTTACCAGAATGAGGGTTACGGAAAAGATGACAGAAGACAAGATAAGAGAGTGTTCAGAGGAACTTGCTTTAAGTATGGAGGAGAAGGACATCGTGCTTTTGAGTGTAAGAAGACAAAGAATACTAGGAGAACATCATTGGTAGAAGAAGACCCTGCTGGATTAGCTAAAAAACTAGAAGATTGAGAACTATTGATGATGAGAAGATCTTTGTGTCATACTAGAGAGGAAGAAGAACCCTTGCAAAGGATAAATTTGTTCAAGACCAGATGTAAGGTATCCGGTAAGAGTTGTAAAGTAGTTATTGATAGTGATAGTTTAGATAATCTTATTTTAGAAGAGATGGTGAATAAATTAAAGTTGAAAAGGTTGAGACACCCTAAGCCTTATCAAATAGCATGGATTCAGGATGATAATAAGTTGTTAGTAAGTGAGCAATGTTTGGTGAAATTGAAAATTGGAAATTATCATGATGAAGTTTTGTGTGATATCATGCCTATGGATATTTGTCACATTTTATTAGGAAGACCTTGGTCGTTTGACAGATAGGCAATGTGAGGCCCTACCCCGACCCATTCTAGCATTTCAGTAATTTTCATGCTAGAACTATTATGGATGCTTTATTTTTATGCATTATGGATATAGAAGTTTATAAGATCCTAGGAATTGGATAACATTGATATATTGATACTTCATTTCTATACGTTATGGATATAGAATTTTATATGGTTCTAGAATAGGATAACATTGAGATGGTGTATGTCATTATTTGATTTGTAGGACTTTATTATGATGCTAGAAATATGATGCATATCTTATGAATGGATCAAATTTATGAGGATTATGATAATTGCTTATGTGAATTTGCTTTGATATATGGTAAATTGATTTGTATGATGTCAATTATATGCAGAGTGATTGATGTGTATTCTTATTTATGTGTTTAATAATATATGAGGCTATTGGGAAATACTAATGTATAATTGAGATGTGCAGGAAAATTATCCATGTGACCATGGAAACATTATGGAAAAACAAGCCTAGACCTATGTACGTTTGTAAAATAAGGGGTTGTCTATTTGGAGAGACAACACCTTGTATGTATCGTATTTTATTCATAAACGTAAATGTTTGCATGTGTGTTAAATTGTATTTATTAATTTGTTTAAATCATACATGAGACAATTGCCATGTGTGTATTTGTGATGTGGAATTTCTTTTCTAGTGTCACTTGACACATAGGTTGTATGTTGAGTTGGCATTGTCATGTCATCTTTTGTGAAATTTATTTTTACCAGTGATATATTTCCAAATTATCCTTGAAGGTCCCAAGTAAGTCCAGAATAGTGAGCCATTAGGAGGGTCAAATCAACGTTGCCTCGTAGGTAAACTTTAGGTGGACTTTCAAAGGGTTAAACCAACTCCTAGAGTCAGTTTTGGAGCATTTTTAATGGGCCTCATGGGGTACCTATGGGTGAAGGCCAAATTTGGCCATGTGTCCACCCCTAAGACTTGTTTAACCTCCCCAAAAAGTGCATTTCCCAAGATAGCCGAATTTCATCTGTAGGAGAGCCATTCTTGGTTAGATAACCTTCCTGGTATGTGTCATTCATTTTCCCCATTTCATTCCTCTTCTTGAGGTGCCTTGGTTAGGGACTGTGTAAGACCTAGGGAAGACCAACCAATGGGAGCCTCTCACTCTATCTGAGAGGTTGGAAAGAGTGAGAGAATCCTTCTTAGGAAAGAGATTGAGACTTAGGAAATTAATCACCCACTCTCCATCTTTGGAGATGAGATATTGCAATTTTGAAAGAAAAAAAAATAGTTTTAGAATAGAATTTTTGGCTAAGTGTTGCAGAAAAAGATTTGTGGAATTGGGCTGCTCTTCTTCAAGCTATCCCTAGAAAACCCTTGGTAGATTCAAGGTTGGTGCATTTTCTTACTTGTATGTTGGAAATATGTTTGTAGAAATACTTGAATGTAAATGTTGTTTTTCCTTGGTTTTCCTTTGTGAAAATGTTATGTGATCTTTCTCTTATTTCTATTTATGCATTTTCTTGTGTTTTAGGAGTATCCAAGACCTTCTTACCCTTGGGAGGGTAGAATGGTCTTTGGGGTTGAAGGAGTTTGACAACCTTAGAGTGAGAGGCTCTCATTATGAGAGTGATCTCAAGGGTTTGTTTATGTGACCCTTGCTGCATAGTTCTGTTTATGCATTCGGGGGTCATAAGGGGAGAAAGTATGGCATGTATGCCTTGGGGGTCATAAGGATGTTGGGTTAAGATGGTTTTTGTTGTGTTCTTGGTTGCCATGAGTTGGCTATGATCTACTATCTTGCATTTCTCCTCAAAGGTATTTGGTACACTTCCACCCTTGTAAACATCACATTATGTGATGAAGGTTCAGCCTTGGGATGGGAATGTGTTTGTTGAGTTCTTCTCATGCTTGTTTATGTTTTCTTGAGTGTAACCCATCTAGGACTTGGTTCTCCAAGTTCAGGGGTGGTTTCTAGTAAGCCTAGGCTGGGAGGTGAGCACCCCATGGTCATAGCCTTAAGATTTTTATGCAGGTTGCTTGGAAAAAAGAAAAAATGAAAGCCAGGAGTTGCTGATTTTACTTTAGTTGTAGAAAAAAAAAAAAAATAGAAAATGTAATATTATATTTTAGTTGCAGAAATGTGTTTATTTATTTAAGTCCTCATTTATTAGGAACGAGAGACTAGTTGGGTATTTCACCCATTTGTAGAGGATGACAAATTGTATTCAAAATATTCTTATGAGAAAAGTATTTTTGAATGAAAGTCTGTAATGTTAATGTTGTTGTCTATTATCTTAAATCTATCCATTATATGAAATCTGTCATTTATCTGAAAATTGTATTTTATTTAAATCCGTCTTTTAACTGAATTTTGTCATCTATTTATTAATGTAATTTATATAAAGAAAAAAAAAAGAAATGTAGAAAGAGAAATGAGAACGTTTTAAGTGATTTTTCTGTAATATTTTAATGTTGTTGTTATTGTATTTATTACTGTCATTTTTCTACTTCAAAAAAAATGCAGAAAGCTAAAGTAGACCAATGTAAATTTACTTTTCCCTATAGTTAAATATTAGAAGTTAAAAAGAAAAGAAATGATGTAGATAAACCTTTTAGTTTAAAAAGTCTATTGTTATGTGTTTTTAAAAAAAAATAAAAATGTATGCATACATAGACTTAGAAAACTAGAAATCTGCAAATAGATTTATGACTATTTTAAAAGAGGAAATGAACTGGTTGATATGTTTATCAAACTACTAAAACTGACAGACATAAGAGCTGCATAATAAAAAAAAAGGGTCTATTTAATCTAACTAAATCAATATTGTATACATGTTTAACTAGATCACTTTTTGCATGTAAAAAAAAAGAGATAAATGTGTATCTATTTTATGTTGTCATTAACTTGCTTTTTCCTGCATGTTTCTTTAAACAAAAAAAGGAGATTCTAACCCTAGAGAATGATATATATATATATATATATATATTATAAAAAATAAAAATTAAAATTTTTTTTTAAAAAGAGACTTGTTTGGGAGGGCCGAAACCCTTACCCCTCCCTGGAAGGCATCGCAGGCCACATCCGCCATTGTGGGTATCCACAGTGGGTAGCCACAGTGGGCGGAGCCGCGTCCACCACTGTGGGAAACCATAGTGGGTGGCGTGGGCGCCACCACTGCGGATGACCACAGTGGGCGGCATCGGGGCCGCCATTGTGGGTAACCACAGTGAGCGGCCATGACTGTATCCATAGTGGATCCCTCTGGTCGCGCCCCCGCCTTGGCCCTTTAACCTTCGTCGCCCTGCCTCCATTCAGCTGCCTCCTCCATGGCCGCCGCCTCATGGGCGTCGTACCCTGCAACATACACAAAACACACACACACACAAAAAAAAGAAAATATTAAACCCTAACCCAATTTCGGGTTAGGGTTAGCATCTCAATAATAAAAGTATATTAGAAATGCAACCCTAACCCATATTCGGGTTAGGGTTAGCCTATAAGAATAAAGAGAGATTACAACTATAGTTTTTATTTATAACTCTTAAATTTAGGGTTTATTTGTAAGTGGTAATATAATATTTAGTTGGTATAGTTGGTTTATGTTATTAAAAAAAAAAAAACATATGTATATATAAGTATAAATTTTAGATTTGTTTTTCCAATTGTTTATATATATATATATATATATATATCTATATATATATATATATATATGCTATATTTATACATATAAGTGGTTAAGTTGAAACCAATTTGATTTGATTTTATTAATAAATATTAATGAACGCTTAAGTAATATTTAGACCCCTTTCACTTTTAGCTGAAATTAAATTGGGGGATTAATTTTATATAGTTCTAATATCGCAATTATTGATGTAATTTTATCAAGGATTATTAATAAGATATTTCATAGATAATTTTTTTGTATTTAATTAAATGTGGACGTCAAGTTAAATTTAATTTGGGGGAGATTTGTAAATGAAGATTATTAATTATTTTATACGAATTTTTAGCCTATGAGGTCAATTTTGGCCAAATTATTTAATACTCAAAATTTGAAGGTTTAGGGGAAAATTAAAATTGGCTATAGTATAAATTAGATTTATTTGGCAAATAACATTATTGAATTTGTAACCGTATTAGTTAAATTTAACTAATGAATTTGCATGCGCCCAATTAATTCATTTTAAATTTAAGATTGCATTATCATTATTTTTGGTCTAGAATGTTTTAAATGTAATTGAGATATTTAAATATTCCTCGACTTTAATTAGCGGCAAATTAATTAGGTTGATTAAATTAACTAATTAAAATGCGATGACCCTCTTAGGGAATAATTAGTCTTCATTAAATATTATCACTTCATTGATGGAGTTTAATCATCCCAACTTTAGTAAACACTTCTATTTACACCTTAATTAAGACAAAACTTAATTGATTTCAAATTACATGTAGATATTTTAATGAGTTTATGTTATTCAAAAAAAAATTGTCATTCCATTTTTTGCCCAAAAGTTTGGGCACCACATTTTGGTATCAGAGCAAGGTTTCCAACACTAGGAGCCTTTCTCCATTACATTTCACTTTAATTATTTAATTAATTAATTTTTTCTCCAAAAATCATTTATTTATTTTATTTTATCATAAGGATGCCTCCAACTACGCGACAAGCTTGCAAGCGCGGAAGGGGTCCTAGGCATACACGTATGGCACGTGAAGATGTTGATAGGGAGGAACCAGTTCCAAAAGGGAACCTAGAGGCCCCTCCCAAACCACCAGTTGACCCAAACCAAGACATCTTATGAGTACTTTAGAACCTGATTGGGTTAGTTCAGGATAGGCTTCCTGCAGTCGACTGTCATGCAGAAAACCAGAACTCAGGGAGCCATAGATCAACATTTAGGGAACGGAGTAGGAGTCCACCTCCTAATCCCTTAGAGGGCCAGGCTGAGCATGAGCCTAAGTCCGTACATCTACCTGGACCACCTCTAGTAGCCGCACCTATTTATATTGAGAGGGCACATTGAGATCCAGGGGATCTGATTAGAGAGGTTTTGTGCCTCTAGCCACCATCTTTTGGGGGATCTACCGACGGGGTAGAAGCTGAGGCTTGGCTTTTGAGCCTAGATCTATTCTTTGCATTGCGTTCTTATGAAAGCAATTTGAAGGCACGAGTCATAGTCCACCTTTTGAGAGGGATGACCTCCACATGGTGGAGACAAGAGGAATACAAGTGTGGCCTAGCTGCAGACACCCTCACATGGGAGATCTTCACAGAGAGGTTTAGGGAGAGGTACCTGTCAGAGCACTTTAGGTAGCATAGGATAGATGAGTTTCACGACCTCCAGCAGAAGGGTCTCTTAGTGACCCAGTATGAGAGTAAGTTCATTGAGCTCCTACCGTATGTGGATTACCTGAAGGAGGAGAAGCTTCTCATCAATTGTTTTATCAGGGGACTGAATATCGGGATAGCAGGACTAGTGAGGATGGTCACTCTAGGAAGCCTTCGGGTTGTCATGGAGAAGGCCTTGATAGCTGAGGAGATTCAAGTCAGGCCACAGGACACGAGGGATCAAATTCAGAACCGAAACCTGACACCCCAATCTTTTGGGTTTCAGAAACCCCACTGTAAAGGCAACCACATAAATGCATCAGGGTCCTTTAAACCCCCTCCTCCATAGCAGTCATAGCAAAATCAGATTCAGAGGCCCCCTCAGAGACAGTAGGGCTCCAAGCCCAAGAAGTGGCATTCACAAGGTCCTAGGCACAACCAAAGAGCACAAGGTACTTACACACCTCCGGCATGGACTCAACAGTCCTCCAGGGGTGGGTACAGTGGTTCGAGTAGGACAAGTGGGTAGCCTTTCTCTAGGCCTCAGGGTGCACAGTTTCAAGCATGTGGTGCTTGTTTCACATGTGGAGCCATGGGGCACATGGCGAGAGAGTGTCTGTAGGGTCAGATGGCAGGTGGTAAGAGGATGGCAACATCAGAGCCTACAGTTAGGGATATGGGCAAGTCTCATAGAGTCTTTGTAGCGATTAACAACCACCAGACAAAGCACCAGGCCACAGTTATTGAGGCTGCAGGTATGATCACAGGTATCAGTATTTTTATATTGTTTGAATCAGGAGCTACTAACTCCTTTATATCTCCATTGGTTGTGGAATTTTGCAAGCTAGTGGAAATTAGGCAAGGTGTCAGTTGGGAAGTGGAGTTAGCTTCAGAGGTTAGAATGTCAGTGGATTCAGAGGTTAAGGGATGTCAGCTCTAGATTGGTAATACCACCACCTTAGTAGACCTTAGAGTTACACCACTTGGATCTTATGGCATCGTACTTGGCATGGATTGGCTTTACATCCACAGAGCCAAGATGGATTGTCGCCAAAAAAAGATCGAGTGTGAGGATGATCATGGCTCTCCCATAGTAATCACTAGGATTTAGGGCCCCATGTCTCTTCTTATGATTTATGCTATGTAGCTTAAGTGGAGCATGCAAAAGGGATGCCAATTGTTTTCTATCACCATCAGTGATAGAGAGGAAGAAAATGAGAAGGAGCCTCCCCTAGATGATCATCCATCCTTAAGGAGTTTGCAGATGTGTTTCCAGCTGAGCTACCTAGTATGGCATCTAGGAGAGAGATTGACTTTCACATAGGTGTTGTACCAGGAGCCGAGCCGATTTTGAGAGCACCTTATAAGATGACCACGAATGAGCTTAATGAGCTCAAGATGTAGCTTGAGGAACTCTTAGAGAAGGGTCACATTTGTCCTAGCATCTCCCCTTGGGGCGCACCAGTCATCTTCATGAAGAAGAAGGACGGATCCCCTTGGTTATGCATGGATTATAGGCAACTGAATAAAGAGATCATCAAGAACCATTATCCCTTGCCCAGGATCGATGATTTGTTTGATCAGCTTCAGGGTGCTAAAGTGTTTTCCAAAATATATCTGAAGTCAGGGTACCATCAGTTGAGGATTGTGGAGAGTGATATCCACAAGACCGTGTTTCGTACCAGATATGGCCACTATGAGTTCACCATGGTCCCTTTCGGTCTTACGAATGCTCTAGCTATATTCATGAATCTCATGAATGGGGTATTCCACACTTTCCTTGATGACATATTGATATATTCTCAGAATGAGAAGGAGCATGAGGAGCATTTGAGGTAGGTTTTGCAGTGTTTGAGGGACAACTAGCTGTATGGTAGTTTGTCGAAGTGTGCTTTCTTTAGGTTAGAGGTTAAGTACCTTGGGCATGTTATATCTGACAATGGGATCTCAGTTGACCCATCAAAGATCAGAGCTATTATGGATTGTCTAGTGCCAACCAGTGTGACAGAGGTCAGGAGCTTCATGGGTCTAGCAGGGTACTATAGACGCTTCATTGAGGGATTTTCCAGAGTTGCACATCCCATTACATCCCTTTAGCGAAAGGGAAAGAAATTCGAGTGGACATAAAGGTGTGAGAGGGATTTTAAGGATCTGAAAAGGGCACTCACTAGTGCACCTATTCTTATTGTGCCAGACCCCATAGATGATTTCATGGTATGCACAGATGCTTCTTTGGATGGATTAGGAGAAGTCCTTATGTAGGAGGGTCAAGTTATAGCTTATGAGTCTAGGAAGCTTAAGACTCATGAGCTTAACTACCCTACACACGACCTAGAGCTTGCAGTAGTAGTACATGCACTTGTGAGGTGGAGACACTTCCTTTTGGGTCATCATTTTGAGCTTCATTCAGACCATCAGAGTTTCTAGTACATCTTCACCCTGCCTAATCTTAATGCTTGTCAGAGGAGATGGATGGAGTTTCTATGCGAGTATGATTTTGATGTCCACTACATCAAGGGGAAAGAGAACATGGTTGCAGATGCCTTGAGTAGGAGACGTCATGAGGTATACTCCACATCCATGAGCATGGATTTGAGAGATATATATTGCAGCAGTTACCAGAGGATGGATGGTATCTAGAGGTTTGTCAGATGATTTGTTCATAGGAGACCCTGGAGGGGAAGTATGTTGATTATTCCTTAGAGTCCAATGGACTATTACACCATAGAAGGTGCATCTATGTACCTTCTCCTGGGGGATTGCAAGACTTCATTTTTATGGAGGATCACAAAGCTCCTTATGCAGTGCATCTTGGGGTTAAGAAGATGCATGCAGACTTGAGGCAGTTATATCATTGGCTAGGTATGTGGCAACTTATTGCTAAGTTAGTAGCTCAATTCCTTGAGTGTTAGAGAGTCAAGGTGGAGCACTGCCATCTTGGTGGGTTGCTCCAATCTCATGCTATACCACAGTGGAAGTGGGATACTATATCCTTGGATTTCATCATTGGTCTTCCCATGTCATCCTATCGCCATGATGCTATATTGGTGACAGTTGACAAGTTGACCAAAGTGGCCCACTTCTCACTAGTCTGAACTACCTTCACAGCACAAGAAGTGGCATAGGTGTTCTTGAGAGACATTGTCAAGCTTCATGGTGTTCTATGCAAGATTATTTCTAACAAGGATTCCCTCTTCACTTCTTCCTTTTGGAAGGCATTACAGGTGGCAATGGGCACCAAGCTCAACTTTAGTAGAGCCTATCATCCAAAAATGGATGGACAGATAGAACAGGTTAACCAGGTGTTAGAAGATATGCTCCACATGTACGTTATGGATCATCAGACCAGATGGGAGGAGTACCTTCATTTAGTAGAGTTTGCCTATAATAATGCGTATCACACTTCTTTCGGGATGCCACCGTATCAGGCTTTGTATGGCAAACCTTGCAAGACACCTTTGAGTTGGAACCATATTGAGGATAGAGTGGCCATAGGTCTTGAGATAGTTCGTGATATGGAGCAAAAGGTAATTTTGATTAGACAACGCCCTAAAGAGGCACATGATAGGAAGAAGAAGTATGCAGATGCAAGATGATAGACCGAAGTTACATAGTTGGGGATAGAGTTTTCTTGAGAGTGTGGCCACATAAGAGTCCAATCCGTTATGGAAAGGGTTGAGAGGATAGGACCAGTTTCTTATCGCCTAGCTTTGCCACCTAGCCTGTCACGCATCCACAATGTGTTTCATGTATCAGTTTTGAGGAAGTATATCTATGATGAGTCTCATATTTTAGATTGGGATGCCTTGCAGGTGGAGTCAGACGGGCAGCTAGCTTTGGAGCCCATTCACATTTTGGCTTGCTAGACGTTGGCCCTTTGAGGTCGAGAGATGGACCAGGTTAGGGTCTAGTGGGATTGCTATGATGAGGTTACAGCTTCATGGGAGGATGCAACACGTATGAGATCACAGTACCCTCATCTTTTTTATGAACTCCAGGAAGAAGTTCATGCCTAGAGGGGGAGGGTGTGAGGCCCAACCTTGACCCATCCTAGCATTTTAGTGATTTTCATGTTGTAACTATTATAGATGCTTTATTTTTATGCATTATGGATATAGAGCTTTATCTGATCCCAGGAATTTGATAACATTGATATATTGATGCTCCATTTCTATGCATTATGGATATAGAATTTTATATGGTTCTAGAATAGGATAACATTGAGATGGTGTATGTCATTATTTGATTTGTAGAACTTTATTATGATGCTAGAAATATGATGCATATCTTATGAATGGATCAAATTTATGAGGATTATGATAATTGCTTATGTGGATTTGCTTTGATATATGGTAAATTGATTTGTATGATGTCAATTATATGCAGAGTGATTGATGTGTATTCTTATTTATGTGTTTAATATTATATGAGGCTATTGGGAAATACTGATGTGTAATTGAGATGTGTAGGTTAATTATCCATGTGAACATGGAAACATTATGGAGAATCAAGCCTAGACCTCTGTACGTTTGTAAAACTAAGGGTTGTCTATTTGGAGAGACAACACCCCGTATGTATCGTATTTTATTCATAAACGTAAATGTTTGCATGTGTGTTAAATTGTATTTATTAATTTGTTTAAATCATACATGAGACAACTGTCATGTGTGTATTTGTGATGTGGAATTCCTTTTGTAGTGTCACTTGACACATATGTTGTATGTTGAGTTGGCATTGTCATGTCACCTTTTGTGAAATTTATTTTTACCAGTGATATATTTCCAAATTATCCTTGAAGGTCCCAAGTAAATCCAGTATAGTGAGCCATTAGGAGGGTCAACTCAGAGATGACCCGTAGGTAAACTTTAGGTGGACTTTCAAAGGGTTAAACCAACTCCTAGAGTCAGTTTTGGAGCATTTTTAATGGGCCTCATGGGGTACCTATGGGTGAAGGCCAAATTTGGCCATGTGTCCACCCCATAGGACTTGTTTAACCTCCCCAAAAAGTGAATTTCTCAAGATGGCCGAATTTCATCTATAAGAGAGCCATTCTTGGTTAGATAACCTTCCTGGTATGTGTCATTCCTTTTCCCCATTCCATTCCTCTTCTTGAGGTGCCTTGGTTAGGGAGTGTGTAAGACCTAGGGAAGACCAACCAATGGGAGTCTCTCACTCTATCCAAGAGGTTGGAAAGAGTGAGAGAAGCCTTCTGAGGTAAGAGATTGACACTTAAGAAGTTAATCACCCACTCTCCATCTTTGGAGATGAGATCTTGCAATTTTGAAAGAAAAAAAAAAACCAGTTTTAGAATAGAATTTTTGGCTAAGTGTTGCAGAAAAAGATTTTTGGAATTGGGCTGCTCTTCTCCAAGATATCCCTAGAAAACCCTTGGCAGATTCAAGGTTGGTGCATTTTCTTACTTGTATGTTGGAAATCTGTTCGTAGAAATGCTTGAATGTAAATGTTGTTTTTCCTTATTTTTTCTTTGTGAAAATGTTATGTGATCTTTCTCTGATTTCTGTTTATGCATTTTCTTGTGTTTTGGGAGTATCCAAGGCCTTCTTACCCTTGGGAGGGTAGAATGGTCTTGGGGGTGGAAGGAGTTTGAAAGCCTTAGAGTGAGAAGCTCTCATTATGAGAGTGATCTCAAGGGTTTGTTTATGTGACCCTTGCTGCATAGTTTTGTTTATGTATTCGGGGGTCATAAGGGGAGAAAGTATGGCATGTATGCCTTGGGGGTCATAAGGGTGTTGGGTTAAGATGGTTTTTGTTGTGTTTTTGGTTGCCATGAGTTGTTTGTGATCTACTATCTTGTAATTCTCCTCAAAGGTATTTGGTCCACTTCCACCCTTGTAAACATCACATTATGTGATGAAGTTTTAGCCTTGGGATGGGAATGTGTTTGTTGAGTTTTTCCCATGCTTGTTTGTGTTTTCTTGAGTGTAAACCATCTAGGACTTGGTTCTCCAAGCTCGGGGGTGGCTTCTAGTAAGCCTAGGCTGGGAGGTGAGCACCCCATGGTCACAACCTTAAGATTTGTATGCAGGTTGCTTGGAAAAGAAGAAAAAAATAAAGCTAGGAGTTGCTGATTTTACTTTAGTTGCAGAAAAAAAAATGAATAGAAAATGTATTATTATATTTTAGTTGCAGAAATGTGTTTATTTATTTAAGTCCTCATTTATTAGGAATGAGAGACTAGTTGGGTATTTCACCCATTTGTAGAGGATGACAGATTGTATTCAAAATATTCTTATGAGAAAAGTGTTTTTGAATGAAAGTCTGTAATGTTAATGTTGTTGTCTATTATCTGAAATCTATCCATTATATGAAATCTGTCGTTTATCTGAAAACTGTATTTTATTTAAATCTATCTTTTAACTAAAATCTGTCATCTATTTATCTCTGTAATTTATATAAAGAAAAAAAAAAGAAATGCAGAAAGAGAAATGAGAATGTTTTAAGTGATTTTTCTATAATATTTAAATTTTGTTGTTATTGTATTTATTACTGTCATTTTTCTACTTCAAAAAAAAAGCAGAAAGCTAAAGTAGACTAATGTAAATTTACTTTTCCCTATAGTTAGCTATTAGAAGTTAAAAAGAAAAGAAATGTTGTAGATAAACCTGTTAGTTTAAAAAGTCTATTGTTATGTGTTTTTTTTTTTTAAAGAAAATGTATGCATACACAGACTTAGAAAACCAGAAATCTGCAAATAGATTTATGACTATTTTAAAAGAGGAAATGAACTGGTTGATATGTTTATCAAACTGTTGAAACTGACAGACATAATATTGTTAGAGCTTCATAATAAAAAATAAGGGTCTATTTAATCTAACTAAATGAATATTGTATACATGTTTAACTAGATCAATTTTTGCATGTAAAAAAAAGAGATAAATGTGTATCTATTTATGTTATCATTATCTTGCTATTTCCTGCATGTTTCTTTTAAAAAAAAAAGGAGATTCTAACCCTAGAGAATGAAAGATATATATATATATATAAATCCGTATATATATATATATATATAAATATATATATTTATATATTATAAAAAAAATATATAAACAAAAAAAAAGAGACTTGTTTGGGACGGCCGAAACCCTTACCCCTCCTAAGAAGGCGTCGCAGGCTGCGTCCGCCACTGTGGGCATCCGTAGTGGGTAGCGTCAGCACCACCACTATGGGTACCCACAGTGGGCGGAGTCGCACCCACCACTGTGGGCAACCACAGTGGGTGGCGTTGGCGCCACCACTGTGGGTGACCATAGTGGGCGACGTCGGGGCCGCCACTGTGGGTAACCACAGTGAGTGGCATGGGGCCACCATTATGGGTATCCACAATGGATCCCCGTGGTCACCTTCACCCCCACCTTGGCCCTTTAACCTTTGCCGCCCTGCCTCCATTCAACCGCCGCCTCCATGGCCGCCGCCTAATGGTCGTCGTACCCTGCAAAATACACAAAACACACACACACTCACAAAAAAAAAAAAAATTAAACCCTAACCCAATTTTAGGTTAGGGTAAAAGCAAAGAGAAAAGGAAAAGAACTTTAGTTGATATAAATGCAACCCTAACCCATATTCAGGTTAGTGTTAGCATTTAAATAATAAAAATATATTAGAAATGCAACCCTAGCCCATATTCGAGTTAGGGTTAGCCTATAAGAATAAAGAGAGATTAGAACTATAGTTTTTATTTATCTCTTAAATTTAGGGTTTATTTGTAAGTGGTAATATAATATTTAGTGGGTATAGTTGGTTTATGTTATTAAAAAAAAACAAAAACATATGTATATATAGGTATAAATTTTCGATTTGTTTTTCCAATTGTTTATATATATAATTAAATGTGGACGTCAAGTTAAATTTAATTTGGGGGAGATTTGTAAATGAAGATTATTAATTATTTTATACGAATTTTTAGCCTATGAGGCCAATTTTGGCCAAATTATTTAATACTCAAAATTTGAAGGTTTAGGGGAAAATTAAAATTGGCTATAGTATAAATTAGATTTATTTGGCAAATAACATTATTGAATTTGTAACCGTATTGGTTAAATTTAAAATATGAATTTGCATGCGCCCAATTAATTAATTTTAAATTTAAGATAGCATTATCATTATTTTTGGTCTGGAATGTTTTAAATGCAATTGAGATATTTAAATATCTCGTGACTTTAATTAGTGGCAAATTAATTAGGTTGATTAAATTAACTAATTAAAATGCGATGACCCTCTTAGGGAATAATTAGTCTTCATTAATTTTTATCACTTCAATGATGGAGTTTAATCATCCCAACTTTAGTAGACACTTCTATTTACACCTTAGTTAAGACAAAACTTATTTGATTTCAAATTAAACATAGATATTTTAATGAGTTTATGTTGTTAAAAAAAAATTGTTGTTCCATTTTTTGCCCAAAAGTTTGGTCACGACAAGCAATACATGATGGGAGAAAGAACATATACACTATTGTTGCGAATTGGATGAAACAAACCTTGTTACCATTGGAGGAGCCCCTGAAGAGTGAAGTATGTACAAATGCTAGAATATGTTTGGTGGATGGAAGGAAATTCCTGGATGGAATGAGACATGAGAACATGTGATTTTCCTTAGTTCTTAAAAAGACTAAGAACCCGAAGCATGAAGAACAATTGGAGGAGATAAAAGAATTGCTAACAAAGTATGAAGACATAATTTCAGATAATGTGCCTTATGGATTACCATCTGTGAGGAGAATCAAGAATTTCATGGACCTAATTCCTGAAGCTAGTTTGCCTAACAAAGTTGCACACTGGATGACACTGAAAAAAAATGAAGAGTTGAACAGGCAAGTGCAGGAGTTGTTGAGGAAAGGTTTGATCAGAGAAAGTTTGAGTCCTTGTGCAGTACCAACCATGTTAGCACCTAAGAAGAATGGAGAATGTAGGATGTGTACTGATTGTAGAGAAATAAACAAGATCATAGTGAAGTATTAGTTTTCTTTGCCTAGGATGGATGACATAATGGATTGATTGAGTGGAGCCAAATACTACACAAAGATAGACTTGAAGAGTGGATATCATCATATTAGAATCAAAGAAGGAGATTAGTGGAAGACAATATTCAAGACAAATGAAGGATTGTATGAATGGTTGGTGATGCCTTTTGGGTTGACTAATGCACCAAGTACTTTCATGAGATTGATGAATGAGGTATTGAAGAAATTATTGGGTAAGTTTGTTATTGTGTATTTGGATGACATTCTGATTTTCAGTAAGACAAAAGAAGAACATTTGTTGCATTTGAGACAAGTTTTGTAGAGGTTGAGAGAAGAGAAGTTGTTGATAAATCTAAACAAGTGTAGTTTCATGAAGGAAGAGTTAGTCTATTTGGGATTTGTGATAGCTGTGGTAAAATAAATTATTGAATGGCCTACATCAGAAATCATTGGAGAGGTTAGATCATTTCATGGATTGGCTATTTTCTACCAGAAGTTTATCAAAAATTTCAGTTCAGTTTGTAGCCCTATGACTCAGACCATGAGAGGAGATAGGAAAGAATTTAAGTGGACAACCAAAGAAAATAAGAGTTTTGAATTGTTGAAGCAGAAGGTGACTAAGAAACATGTGTTAGCTTTACCGGATTTCAAAAAAGTATTTTAAGTAGACTGTGATGCAAGTGGGAATGAAATTGGAGTAATGTTGAGTCAGGAAGGAAGAGCAGTAGCTTATTTCAATGAGAAGTTGATTGATGCAAGAAAGAGATATTTGGTGTATGATCAGAAATTTTATGCCATAATTCAAGCCTTGAAGAAGTGGAGACATTATCTATTGCCTAAGGAGTTTGTGTTGTATACCCATCATAAATCCTTGCAATATTTGAACAATCAGAGTAAGTTGAACTAGAGACATATGAGATGGGTAGAGTTTTTGTAGAGTTACACCTTTGTGTTGAAGAATAGGAGTGGAAAGTCAAACAAAGTTGCTGATGCATTTAGTAGAAGGAGAAATTTTTTGACGAAGATGAGAGTGACAATATTAGGATTTGAAGAGTTGAAGACCTTGTATGATGAGATTTTGCAAAACCTTGGAAAGCATGCAGAACACTGGTTATGGTAGATAGAAGTAAGTGGTTGGATTATCTCATTCAGGATGGGAGTTATTCAGAGGAGTCTAGTTGTGTATACCTAAGAATTCTATGAGGGAGAATATGATAAAGGAGAAACATAGTAGAGGATTATTCAGACACTTTGGTATTGACAAAACAATAGCATTGGTGCGTAAACATTACTTTTGGCCTCAGATTCATAAGGATGTTAGGAAATTTTTGCAGAGATGTAGAATTTGTCAGGTTGCAAAAGGTAGTAGTTAGAATGTGGGATTGTATAAGCCTTTTACAATACTAGAGAGACCTTGGGAGGACATAAGCATGGGTGTCATACTTGGATTACCTAAAACATAGAGAGGGAATGATTCTATATTTGTTGTGGTGGATAGATTCTCAAAGATAGCTCATTTCATACCTTGTAAGAAGACATTGGATGCAATGCATACAGTTAACTTATTTTTCAAGGAAGTGGTGAGATTACATGGATTACCTAAGAGCATAGTTTCAGATAGGGACACTAAGTTTATTGGTTATTTTTTAAGGACACTTTGGAAGAAGATGAAGAAAAATGTGAAATTTAGTTCTACTTTTTACCCACAGACTGATGGACAGACAAAGGTAGTAAGCATAAGCTTGGGAAATTTTTTTAGATGCTTAGTTGGGGAGAAAACCGGAAGTTGGTATTTAATTCTTACACAAGAAGAGTTTGCCTACAACAATTTAGTGAACAAGAGTACCGGAAGAAAACCTTTTTAGATTGTTACCAGAGCACACCCTAGAGGTATATTAGAATTGAAAGATATTAGTAATGAAGATAAGCAGAGTGCAGAAGCAGAAGAATTTATAGATCACATGAAGGCCTTACATATTCAAGTTAAACAACAATTGGAGGATATGAATAACAAATATAAGGAAAAATAAAATGAGAAGAGGAGACATAAGGAATTTGAAGTTGGCGATGAAGTGTTGGTGTACCTGAGGAAGGGAAGATTTCCAATCAAAACCTATAACAAGTTGCAGATGAGAAATTTTGGACCTTGCAAGATATTGAGGAAATTCCATTCTAGAAATGCATATAAAGTGGAGCTACTAGATAGTTTGAGTATTTCACCTATATTCAACATTGTAGATCTACATCACTATCATGAATCAAAATTCAGTGAAGATAGTATTGTAAACTTTGAGAATCAGTTGCCCTAGAAGGAACTAGATCAGATTGAAGACATTTTAGAAAGTAGGATTGGGTGTAGTACCTAGAGTAGTCAGTACAAGGAGTACCTTGTGAAATGGAAGAACAAACTAGTTGAAGATTCATCTTGGATTTCTCAGGAAGAGGTGGACTGCCTTGGTTTTCCTCTGACCCTAGCAAATTGAGGGACTCACTTTTTCAACAACCTCGGATATCTGATGCAAGAGCATCCCTGATTCTTAGCATTCTTGCATCAACCAAAACATTTCTTTCAGTTTGTTTTCTATTTTGCAGTTTCAACATTTCTTTCTACATTTTATTGCTTTTTCTTTTTGGATCTTGTGGAGTTTGATTTTGTTTGTAAACATGATTATCTTCCTTATTCCTAAACCATGGGACAATTGGATCATTTTTCAGCAAGTTATCACTTTCGGATTTCGAGACAGATTTATGGCTTAGAAAACCAGAACTGCTTGGACCTATTTTCTATTGGCTAATCTTGTGGATCCTTTCCATGGCTTGTAGAGCTCTAGTTCATTGTTTCCAACATTCCTTGGCATGTGGCCAATCTTCCCTCTGATCCACACTTTTCCTTTGGATTTTCCAGAGGATTTTCATTTGCGGAGGCTGACTTGGTGGTTTTACACGTTTCATCATGTTCATCATTGTTTAATTCTTCTTGGGCCAACTAGATCCCTTTAGACCATATAAATCAATGTAATTTAGCTTGTAGTAGTAAGTTGTTAGAACAAGAAAGATCTATCTTGAGGTTAAGAGGTCCGGTATTGACCGAGACTATAATTGAGCATGTTTATATCATGCCAGTGAGTTGAATCTTGTAACTTGCATCTTGCTAGTAGATTGTAAATAGTTTTTCATGATATAATCAATCGGTTCTGCATTGCCTCCATCATCTTGTCTTGTTTTCTTTGTGTTTACTCTTGCATCACAGTCCAGATAGATCTCATTGACATCCCTCCTAACCGTGATAGCACCAAAAACCATCTAACATGATATTATATTTTTTATGAAAACATCATATAAAGTTAACCTAATTCGTTTCCTTTAATTTAACCATACATGCCTACAAACCACTCATTCATATCCATACCCAATAATAGGGAATAACATTATTTCCATTAAGAACATCTACCATAATGATAATATGGGCATTTAACATTCTCTTTACATCTATAGATAAACACAAGATAATCTAATAATGTTATTCATTCATTCAATCGTTTCCTTCCAATCCCAAATTACATACATAATAAATATCTAATTATATCATAAATGTTACAATGATTACAACAATCATAAACTACTATGTTACGTCATGATCACAACCTACTACAAGTCCTATCACATATGATTACAAGATACATAGTTTCTTTACAATTACATCCTTCTTCATGATATAAGATACATAATTACAATCTCAATTACATAGAATAAGCTCCAAGAATCCATCCATGTAAAGAGAAGATAAGAATCCACATCCATTCATGCTAGCTTCCAAGGAAGAACATCCAAATGGAAGAAGGAATCAAACCATCTGACCATGTGGAACCAATAAGGAACCACCCCCCATGCTAGGAGATGACACAAGGTTCCAACTAACACTCTAGACCTAGGCTAACACCTATCAACCAAGTGACTCAACATGACATCCACAAAAAATCATTAACCAAATCACATGATGAGGCTAATCAAAAGCAATAAACTCTAGAGGTGTACCAAACAATCATGACATAAGGATCTAGGACACATGTAGGGAAGAGAATCATCACATGCTATCCTCACAAAGAAGGGCATAATATATAAATATCAATATCTCCACCCAGAACTATAGGATCTCCACCCGCACCCCTAATAGACATGTGGAGCCATTTCAACCTATGAGAAATAAAGGGAGTTTGTCTTACCATCTCCATGGTCTTCCCAAGCTCATCCTGAGTCTCCACTCAAGGGCTATGAGGTGGGGCACCAAAACCAATTTTCATTATCTTCATTAAGTGAATCCTAATTAACCAACCCACTAATTAATTATTATGGTTATCACTTGCAAAATTAAAGATAAACTCTTCATGTGGTTTCATGATAGGTCTAGACCCTAAGCATCCTTACAAGGAACCTCTTAGAAGCCTAATGCTCGTGACCCCAGTCCTACACATATAAGAGCTCACTCTCTCTATCTATAGACCACTACCTTAGGGTAAAACATAAACATAATGACATCAAATAACATCATGAATGCTCAACATGAAATGAATCCATCAACACAACATCACTGATACAATTGAAACACATATGAACCATAAAGCCAACACATAAAAAAAGAACCTTCACCAATCAAAGCATAACAATAAACATGAGTAAGGATTTCATCCCTCTTAATCAAACATATAAAAATACATCCTCAAAAGTGAGGCATAATCCTCTCACTCAAGATCACATAAATCATCCATCAACAACAAGACATTTTCCCTCTTGCCAGAGATAATCAAACGTATATGCACAATCCTCAATAATAAGGCACAAACCATCTTACCAGAGATCAAAAAAGATAAAATGATCAAGATAACATCATAAACACTTTTGAGATACTCAAAAAAAGTCTCTAGTAAATGCCCAAAATCTGGGAAAGTGACCTTACTAGACCAAACTGAGAAAGCTAACAAAACTAGGTAGTTTAGCGCATATGACCTATCTTTTGGCACATATGATACAAAAAATTAGTGCATAGGATTCATAATTTAGTGCATATGATGCCTAAAATGGTGAATATGACAAAATAGCACATATGATGTCCAGATTAGTGCATATGATGTCTAAAATAGCACAAATGATAAAGAGAGCTAAAACTAAGAAAACGGAAAGGATAAACTCATGACTAACACATGGAAAATACCAAGGTATAAAATTGGACTCCAAATTCATCCAGAAAGACACAATATCATCCACTACACAAAGATGAAGTAGAAAACTAAATCAATTAACCAAATTATAGACTCAAATCCCTTCCAATTTGCCCCAGAGACTCTCAGCAACACTCATAGAATAAACACTTAAAACCATCAAATAAAATAATGAAAAGGGAATGCAATTCACTCCAAAAACACATAAGGGAGTGTGGGAGTCCCAAATCACTCTATAAATTGACCAACATAATGAATCCAATCAACCAAAGTTATTCACAAAATACATAAAGAGTCGTTCATGGCATATCACAAGTAAACTGCTCAAATAAATGGAATCAATGAAAACACACATGAATTTATTTTCCCAAACTATATATTATATCTATATAATATTACATTATCAAATTTATTTTCTCAATACCTGACAGACAATCTTTTGTAACACACAGAGAACAAACTTTCCTCTTGTTGAGCATTAATTTTAGAATCAATAGAATTCCATGGTTTCAATCGAAGCTATAGAAGTTTGCTTAAAAAAAATATGAAAATCAACCATGCCCTTAAGAATTTCGATAGAACCCTTAGCATTTTCATTGACATCAGAATTAAAAAACTATCACTCAAACTAAAGCCATCAAATATGCATATTAATCCTTTACCAAAATATCTAATCTAACCAAAATGATACATCTATTGTATCGAAGAAACCCATCAGTATTTCATCAACAAATGATTATTGAAAAGACTATAGCTTCGACGAGTTCCAAAAGTGGCTCATCGAAAATATTATTTTCATCGACAGATGGTATGTCGAGCAAACTACAAGAAGACTTCATCGATAGGACCTTTTTGAGGAAAAGAGCATATCGAAGAATCACGAAAGATGCTAACCGAAGATGTCTTTCCTACCAAAGAGTAAGACATTGATGAAACACGAGAGACTTCCATCGAAGAACTATTATCGGCCAAACACAAAGAGTCGAAGGAGACTATTTGTCTTTCACCGAAAGAGGACATTTCATTGACGTCAGTGCAAATGTAACATGTGAGATAAAGTCTTTCGATGAAAGTGAAGAGGTTGATGAAATCACAAATCTTCTTGATGATGATGGTAGTTTCATCGAAACTAAGGCCACATCGATGAAACATGATATTTCAAGGGAAGGAAAGGTTAAGATACTGAAGTGCATAATTCCATCAAAAAAGGGTACGGCCATAAAACTGATGAGCATTGACGGCCAGTATGAAGTGTTGCTAAATGAATAATTACTTCCTGCCATGAGAATCAATACGAGTCCAAATAAAGTCACTCCATCATGAATTCAAATAAATGCCTCTGTGACCATTGTGCAACTGGTAATGGTAACCGATAGAATTTCCATGAATGCTTGATAAATTAGCAAGAGAAGGAACACTTCTAGGCAAGGCTTGAAGAATTTGTAGTGAGTTTCAGAAAGCCAAGATGATTTGAGAGCAAATTCATGAGTAATCTACCTTGAATTCAAGTAAGTCACTCACTCTCAGAGCTCTGTAGTGATAATGGAGGGGTCATCTTCTAAAAAGAGTAGGGCTAGGAAAGCTAAAGAGACCCAGCAGACAAACCTAAAAGGCAGAAAAAGGAAGGGTGCTCTTTAGCCCAAGACTTAATTGACCAATGTCCTACGTCTAGCCTTAGGTCTAAGAAAATTAAAAGGGGAGAGAAAGAAGAGGAAATAGAAGAGAAATATAAGATAAACTCTGGATAATATTGTATTATTTTTGAACCATAAATTCAATCAGTTGTTTTCCTTTGCATATGTGTTGTGAATTATCTAATTTTCTGTAGGCAGTTGTTTGTGATATTATCTAAAGGAGATAAGGTTATTCGTATTCTTACCGTGAAGTCTATGTTCCTATGTTATAAATTTGGATTAAAAAGATCTACTCATGGATTGTAATTGTTCCTTGTAGTTCTTCCTTGAATAGTCCCCTAAGGTTAGGGTTAAATTCATTCAGGTGGTTTATGATATAAACATTTAGTAGATCTCATAAGAAACAATAACTAGTAGATTTACCAAAGTGGGTAAGTTTAAAAACTGTCTCAAAAATCATACATTAAGTCCTAGAGAAATATAAGACTTTGTAGCCCAAATAACAGGAAAGGCATTGTTCATTCACAAATCATAACTTTTTACCATATCAATTGCCTTTACTTTAAAGCAATAGGAATAGTTGAGTAGGAAATATAGAATAAACTAGCAATAGTGTAAATATATAAATTTCAAGTACAAAAATTGAATAGCTTTCACAAATAACCATCTTGAACTTATCTAAAAGCTACCTATCCTAGGAACCTATGCCATTCTGAGACAGTGAAGAACTTAGATCAAGACACTCAATCTACTATAAAAAGCACTAGTCATCGAAAGCCACTAGTGAATAGGTATACCCGCCTAGGTCTTGTAGAGCCTAAAGTGAGAGAGTTAGTAACCTAATAGGTTCACTCTGTAAGTTGGACAAGTCAATTGGAGGGTTGAGCATAGGAGCTAGCATTTACTTAGAACCTATCCAATCTGTTGATTTGAGATCCAATAGATTGGCGACTCTATTGGGGACACATTCATTTAAGAAAGACTCTGCTCTAGGAAAGAACTCATATACAAAATAAAATTTCCTTTCAAGAACAAAGGTGGTGACTCTGAAATAAGAAATTTTATGTATGGAAGGAGGTCAATAACACAAGGCCACCCAATAGTACAATTAAACTTTAATCATAAAAGAAATAAGAAGAATCCAAATAAAGGATCAATAGACGATCCAATGGAACACAAGAATGACTCCATGAATGAAAGGTATAACCAGTATTGTTCTGAAAATCATTCATGTCCAGCTCTGAATAAACAAAACTACACAGTTCCTACATACCCAAGAAATGAGGACTTGGCAGGTGCAAATAAAGCATGAAAAGGAAAATTCCCTCCTAGTTTTGAAAATCGCCGCCCTAATTCAAGGATAGGTACTTCAAGTTACTCAGGTTCAAGCAAGATGGATGCACCAGACCATATGGAAGATTTGATGAAACAAATGTTAGGAGTAGCTACTAAAATGAAAGACACTAGGCGAACACGAGAGTGTGTAGAATTATGAGCTAGGTTGGGCATGAATGTCAATGAAGATGACATTGATCATGACTTGAATAAGTACAAGGTGAGGTGTGAACATGCGACCCAAGGATCAAACAAGGGGGGAGCAATAAAGATGAAATCAATGTGAAGAACAATACCTATAAGATATCTAAAAAACCCCTTATATTATCATAGATGCAATAATTTTCCATACACCAATACACTTCCTGAGCACCAGCACAATCATTTCAACAATTTTCCATACACCAATACAACTCCTGAATATCAGAATAATCATTTTAATAACTTTACATATCAAAACCATTTCCAACATCAAAACCAATTCCCTCCTTGTAATAATAATGTAGGTCATAACCCTGGAAATCTCTTCTAGGGGGGATATGGATTGATGAATATAGAATGCATTAGGCAGTTTGATTTTTCAGGGATGATGGTATATCCTCATCCCATTCCAAATGAAATTAGAACTACAATACCAAAATTCACTAGGATTAATGCTATCTTAGGAGAAGTACATTGCAAATATTTTGATACAATCATGGAAGATTTGTGCCTCCCATATCAAGATGTTAAAATGAAATTATTCATGCAGTCTTTGATAGAAGATGCATGAGATTGGTTCAAAGAATTACTAATTTTTTAATAAGTAGCCTTGCAGAGTTTGAAAGACTTTTTCTTGAGCAATATGGAGATCAAAATAGCCTTGAGTTTGCACTGCATGAAATCATAAGTATCAAGAAGGAACCTAATGAGATAGTGGTTGATTTCAATAAGAGATTCAACAAAGTTATAAATAAAATTCCTTACAGGATAAAACCAGTCCCAGAAGTAAGCATCTTGTACTATATAAATGAATTTGATAGCAAAACAAATCATGAGCTCAGAACAAAGAATTGTACGACTCTTCAAGGAGTTATGAAAGCTTCCATAACTATAGAAAACAATAGAAAAGTTGTTGGGAGAGTTGGGAAGAGAGAAGATACTAGGTTGTTTAACCCAAGAGCTCCCAAACAAACTAAAGATGAAGATAAATTGGACAAGGTATTAAATTCTCTAAAGGATTTGTCTGTGAGGGTAAATAAAACAGAGAAACAACAGTTTTTCCATCAAGATAGACCTAGACTACATGATATGCCTACAACACTACTTGGAAGGATGGGAAACTAGTGGACAAAAATCAAAAGGATAATGTGCAAATACCAAATCCTCTAAAAAGAACTGTGAATCAGGTGTCAAATGATAACTTGTGGTGTTTTTCTTGTGACATGCCACATTCTCCTTACCAATGTATAATAGAAAATAAACTACAGGAAGAAGAGGAAGAATGTGAAGGATATACGGATGACCATGCCATAAATTTTCTATCATTTGAAGAATACAACTCATCTAAGGAGGAGGGAGATAGTGATGTGAACTCCATACACATCAATCGGTAGTATTGTGTACAATAGATATTCTCAAATGAGGAAGAAGAAATCAAACTCAGGATCCCCACTGAAGAAGAAAGAGAAAGAATCACAGCGGTTGTAGTGGAACAAGCCAAAAGAACCTATGCTCTTAGGAATAGAACTATAAACCCTGAGCAAGGAAAACCTTTCGGTATGTTCATGAAAGAAACCAATAAGATATCTAAATCAATGAATAAAATAGATAATGTTCAGGGCAAGGATTTAGGAAAAATCAAAGAGAAGGATGCTTAGATAACAAAACCACAAAAGGGATTGAAAGAAAGTATAACAAATGCTTCTTTAACACTGCCCACCATGTCATTCAAAATTGTGAATGCTTTAATGCAAATGAAGGTCTCTATCCTATTGCTTGAGATAATGAAGTTCCCTGAATATAGAGAGAAGACTTTGAGAATGATCGCATATGTCTCAGGAGAAGAGGTGAAGGAGAACAAGCAAAGCGGTCAAGATGGTAGTGATGAGAGTGACCCAATTCCAGTCATATACATGGGATCAACAATAACAAAGAACCCTTCCCAAGTGGATCCTTTCTACTTAACCTTTATGATCAATAACAAGATGATTAAAAACTGTATTATTGATTCAGGAGCAGAGATAAACGTTATGCCTATAGGAGTTGTAGACACCTAAAAATGGTCAACGCTTGTGGAGTCATACTTTAACATTTGCGCATTGCCTCATTTTAGGTTTTTGCATCACATTAACATTTCTCCTATGTCACGCACTTGGTTTTTATCATTTGCGAGCATCGAGTCATTCTTCTGCATTCTTCATTTGTCTCGCTCTCAAATTTGGTCTTGTAGACAACACTATCCAGTCATGATTTTGATCGATTTTATCCTACCACATCAATGTGCATACTCATTTGTCATTATTTTGGACATCGTCAATCCTAATTAGGGTTTTGTCCTCTGATCAATCTTATCATCTGGTGATCAATTTGTCATCGATCGTTGTTATGTTCGATCTTGTCATTTTGTGATCAATTTGTCATTGATCGTTGTCATTTTCAATCTTGTCGTTTTGCAATCTATTTTGTCATCGATTCTTGTCCTCTTGTCAATTTTGTCATTTTGTGATCGATTTGTCATCGATTGTTGTCTATCTCAATTATGTCAATTTGGATCAATTAGTCATTGTTCCTCGTCAATTGGCGCATTTATCAATCAAATCATTTATCACATTGGTCCTTTGATAATCAGAATCAAATCGATATCAATTATCTTTCATCAAGACCTATTTGTCGTTCTTGCATTGCTAATTCATCTTTTAGGGTTTCATGATTTAATCATTTAACCTTGTTTGTCATTTCTCTCTCTAGGATTAATAAATTATTTATTTATCCTAAGTCTTCTCATCACAATTAAATGTTCATTTAATTGGCTAATTATTCCTCTTTTTTGTGAATTAATTAATAAATGACAAATTATTAATTAATTTACCTAATTTTCTAATTTTCCATCATTTCTAATTTTCCTATTTTCTAATTTCCTAATTTTCATCATTTCTAATTCCTAATTTCCACCTATTTTTCTAATTTGTCAAATTTGATTTCCACCTAATTAAATTGTCTCTAGTTCTCCCTATTTTTGTGCTTCAGTGGAAGAATGAATTTCTCATGCGTCATACTCTTGGCATAGCAAGATGTCATAAGGTTCTAGTTTTCTAACCTTTGTATTGGCAATATGTCATAATTCATGACATAGAAGGTGTCATAACCTTCTTCTTTTCACTCAATCTTGCCATTTTGAAATCAATTGCTTCTAATATCCATTTCATGCTAATTTGATCTTTTCTCCAATTTTTCCTATAAATTGGATGATTTTTCTTCAATCAAGGGTAATTACTTTGTCAAAATAATCACTTTGTCAAAACAATCACATTTCGAGTACTCTTGCGCCATAATCTTGTCTATTTGCTTTCATCTCATGTGTATGCACTTGAAGGTGAGATCCACAAACAAAGGCTATTTGGAGAGGAAAGAAGAACAATGGAGCCGCATGAAGCAAGCATTCATATCTATGTTTGGTTTGCATAGTATTTAGTTTTGAATGTTTTGTCTTTATGTCTTTATTGAGTGTGTTTAGGATAGATCATTACATTTAAGCTTTCGTGATTGGGTTAGATTAGTTTTTATATTTCTTGTGATGATTTCCGATTTCCTAGCTACATTAATTGGTGAACCCGATGTGAACACTAACCATCTAACCGCTTAACTATGTTTTTGAGTGCTTTTGAGTTGATTTGCAGGTCAAAAAAACCAAAAACAGGGCAGTGCAGGGTTTTCTGGGGACTTTTGCGCCTGTGTAAGACAGCTTGCACCTGTGTTAAGAATTTTGTGCTTGTGTTAAAGACATTTTGTGCTTGTGTCATGAGTTCTGTGCCTGTGTCATGAGTTCTGTGCCTGTGTAAAGTCCAGAAACAGAGGTAAAAATGCAGTGTTTTACTTGAAAATTATTTGTTTTTGCATTCTATTTTCTGCTTTTTGGTTTTTGGTACTAATTCTCTATGTATAACCTTGGCATATGCATGAAAAAGGCAATAAATGAAACTACTAACATGTTTTTGTGCAGGTTCGATAGTCAAAGACTAAACATTTCAAACTTCTGACTTGGGTTTTGCAGGTTGCCTTGGACTACAACTAAACCTTGTGTTTGCAATTATTTTTTAGGCACCTAGTATGATTTCTAAATAGGACGGAATGAATGTATGTTTGCTTTGATTGTTGAGTTTGACATTGGAGTAGGAGAGTATGCTCTCATCCTTCTTAGGGTGATCAGAAATCCAGATCTTCGATACCATGCTCATGTTTTTGATTGTGTGTCACCTTTAGAGGGCCTGCCTTCCCGACCATTTGCTTTTGCAAGCAAGTGACAATCATGAGAAGGGAATGACCCAAAGTGAGTACGGCTAGAATACCTTGGCATTCTAACTCACTATAAAAAAATACCTGATGAGCGAAAGCTTTGAAGGAAGGGTTAGGTGGGAATTGTGGTTACTTGGGAAGTGATGACCCTTGAACTCTTTCTCATATCAACATCTAAGTAGGACCTCACGGTCTAAATCATGCTTGCACAACTACATTTGTTTGGTATCTTGATGGGCTTAATGTATCAATCACGCTTGTGTGACATCAAGGAGTAACGCTTAACAGAAATCCTTACTAAACACCTTGTTTTTAGAGGCCAAAAACCCTTCTAGTTGCTTGAGAAGGACAAGTTCGGATACTTGGAAAGGATACTAATTTCACCATGGGGAGATTTCCATGGGGACTGATGCTTGGCTGCCCTAAGAAGTGAGTGCCATGGAGGGGAGCCCGTGGGGTCAAGCATCTATGTATTCTCCTTGAATCCCATAACAAGTCTACCTCTCAAGTACCTAATGTCCTTGCCTACCATAAGAAATGTGGGAATGAGCATGATTGTCTTGAGTCTATGTTAAAATATCTTGTCTTCTTTACTTGTCAAAAGTTGAATTGCATCTCATTTCAAAAGAAAGACAAATTGATTCAAAACAAGGTTAAACCCAAGAGCATTTCATCCAACAAAGTTCAAAAAAGCTTCAAACATGGTTGTCAAACATTTTTCAAAGTCTTGTCTCAACATTCATGTCACTTAGATCTAGGTGCATCTTAGGTTTGCATTTTGCCAAGTTCATTGTCAAGTACCAAGGTTAGGTTTCACCTAAGTCATACTCCTTTGCATATCAATAAGGGTCATCCATTTGCATATGTCCTCTTGCATTAAAGTCATACCATTGTCATACATTGTATACCCTAGGTCTCTTCATTAAGCTTGGGTCATTATCATATCATATTAGGGTCACTTGCATATTAATTGTCCCTTTGCATATAGTCTCAAAAACTAGGTTTTGTCATACTTGAGTAATCCAAATCTTTGATAAACCCTAAGTCATTGTTAAGAAGTCTAGACCTTGTCAAACCTTTTCTTTTTATGTCATTATTGTCATTTGATCAAACCTAGCTTAGTATCCAAGCATATAGGGGAGACTTTGTCATTTGTCCTTTTGTCACTTGGTCCTTTTGTCCTTTGAGGTCTAGACATCATTTCAATTTCCTAAGGGTCTCTTTTAGATTTGCATTCCAAAAAGTTTGTCAAAATCTTGAAAAACAACCAAAAACATAGGTTGCATTCTTGCCATAGATTGCATTCTCATTCATTTAGTTTGCATTTAGTTGCATATCATATATGATCTTTGAAAAATTCCAAAAAACATTGCATTTTCATAAGTGACATGCCTGTTGAGACAAGATCAAAATCTAAAAAGATGGGCGAACCAACGTATCAACCCATTGACAACATAGCAAATTCGCAATTTCAAACTAGTCAAACAGTGCAAATCGAAGGTTCATCAAATACATCTCTACCACCATATGGAATGGTTCAACTTGGACCACCTCCATTATATGAACCAGTGTTTGTACCTATGAAACTAGGACATGGGAGTGTTCCACCAACTCCAAGAGGAAGTGCACCTTTCAATTGGAATCAACCAAACTTGCAACATGAAATACAAACATTGTATGAAGAACAAACTCTCTCACAAGGATTTGGTTCAGATCAAGGCATTCACCAAGAAACGAATCCAAATATCCAACTAGATTCTTCATCAGATTCTGATGCTTCTGATGATGTTGACATGTTCCTTCAAGATCCAAAGATAACAAAAAAGATGGATAAGTTCTTGAACAAGGTCTTTAAGATATTTCCACAAAAGTATCTTAACATGATGAGTAATGTGACCTCTTCAAGTGAGCAAATCAATGTGCAAGAACAACAAGGCAGTGAGTTGTTAAGTTTCTCTCCACATCCAAATGAAGAAAATGCGCAACAAGCAACTCAACCTACCTTGATGAGTAAACATGATTCAAAGGCATTGACAATGACTATTCCTCAAAAGTCACCATTTGAGACAATAAATAATCGATTATTCAACACAACACCTATAACACAAGATCAAATAAAGACCACACAAATATTGACAACTATCCCTCAACAAGAAGTAGTTCCTTATATGCATAAAATGGGATCAAAATCTAAAATGCAAGAGAGCTTCACAACTGGAATGCCTAATATCACCAATGTCCAAAACAATTCCATGATGCAACAAAGTTCTTATGTCCCATTAAGTTCAATATATTTGCCAAACACTATTGCGACAAATCCTTCGATAATGGCGACACAAAGAGCTACAGATAGTGGTTTGCACCAACAACAACTGTTGCAACAATTGAGTAATACACAAAAGGTACAATCGAATGTGCAAACAAGCAATGTGCAACAACAACAATTTCGCATTCGACAACAAATTGCAGCGCCTTCGGTACCATTACAAGTTAATGCAAACTTGCAACCATCACAATGGATTGGACAAACAACACAGCAAGTTAATGCAAGTGCTATACCCCATCTTAAGGAGAAGCAACGAAAACCACCTAAACAAAGTTTTTTAAAAATGATGGGATACACACCGCGACAAAAATTGGCACAAAGTCAACAAATTCCGATTCGTCGGCATCAACAACATGTGCCTCAATATGTGCCAAGGCAAACAAGCTATCCTACTTCACAGCCGCAATTGGTGCCTGTGCAATATCAACAACATACTCAATTGCAATATCAACCTAGGCTACAAGAAGCATAACAACAAGGTCGATATCAAGGCATAGCACAACCACAACAACAAGAGATGTACCAAGAACATTATATGCCGGAGACACCAAAAACAGCCATTTCAGAGCATCAACAACCAATCGAAAATATGATGTATCGACAAAGAGTACCCACTGGGATTAATGATGGACCTCCAAAATTTGATACAATTGTGCAACAACTTGAAAAGTTGCAACGAAAAGTTGACGCATTAGAAACTAAAGGAACAAAGAAGTTGTATACAGATCAAGATTTATGTCCTAATCCATTCGACAAGAGTGTATACATGCCTCCATTCCCTAAGCATTTTGAGGCACCTAATTTTGAGAAATATAAAGGGAATGGCAATCCAAAAGATCACATTCGAGCATTTTTCATGGCATGTACTGAAGTGAGTTATGAGGAGACATATTTAATGCGCTTATTTGCATGAAGTCTCATGGGACAAGCCATGGATTGGTATTCACATCTGCCAGGAAATATAAAGACTTGGTCGGAATTGGCTCAAAAGTTTTTATCTCATTTCGTGTTCAACATCGATAGTGATGTGACCATGTCAGATTTATGCAACACCAAGCAAAAGAAAGGTGAACCATTAGTGACTTTCTTGCAACGATGGCGAAGCTTGTATAGTCATTCTTCCCTAGATATACTTGAAGAACAACAAGCGAATCTGTTTATCCAAAATTTGGTCCTAGAAATGATGTATGAACTAAAACTGAAAAGTCCTAGTACTATTGAGAAACTCATTAAGAAAGGAATGAGCATTGAAACGGCTCTTGTAGCTAAAGGAATTATCAAGCTCAATAAAGACAGTGACAACATAAATTATTCAGGGGACAGAAATAGATTTTGGTATAAGAACAAGAATGTCACTAGTGATGGAGTTGTTGATGCAAGAGCGGTGAATGCAAATCAACCCCCATTCATGATCAAGAAGTTGAGTGTTCCTAATATTTCAACTATGGAACAAAATCAAGCACCAATGAGCAATGTTACTCAACAACAGCATACTCAACAATATAATCAACAACAAGGCCAACTCCAAAGCCAGCAGCGCAAACCTTTCCGATCAAGGGATGGGCCTCCTTGACAATTTACACCATTGGGAGAGCCTATTGAGTTGGTAATGAAGCAATTAATACAAGCAAAATTTATTAAGCTACCCGATATCAAGGCAGAACCAGTGGTAAAACCACATTGGTGGAATGATAATGCATACTCTGAGTATCATCGGTCCAAAGGACATAAAACCGCATCATGTTTTCAATTGAAACATATGATTCAAGATTTATTAGAGCAAGGAGTAATTGAGGTAGATCCACCCCATGCGACCTCTAACACTGATCATACTATTTTCAAAACTCCTTTGCTTGATCATGACAAGGGTAAAGTGTCTTCTTCCAACTCTGCCCAAATAGAAAATTATGTGAATACTGGTTATAACAATGTCATCAATTGTTTCAGTGTCAAATAAGTGTGTTTCTACCCTAAGAATAAAAGAACAAGATCCCTCTTGCGCGGTCACCACTTGTCAATCTAAAATAGCCCTGAAAGGAGCTCCTGCAGCTCCTTCCAAACCAACTCCTGCAAGCCAATATAATCTCATGGATCATCTAGGAAAGACACCTACACAAATATCAATCCTTGAGTTGTTGAAAATGTATCCCATGCATCGTGCAGTCCTGGATAAAGCTTTAATTGAGTCCACTGTCCCAACAGATATTGATGTTGACCAGTTTCAAGCCCGGATTGGACATCTAGCTGTTTCCCAAAATGTCGCATTTTCTGATAATGATATCTCACTTGATAAGCTCCCTCATAATGATCCTTTACACCTTGAAGTCTTTGTCCATAATTGCAAAATCCAACGAGTCTTGATAGATGGCGGAGCGGGTCTTAATATTTGTACCTTGAGAGTGGTCATTGGCCTTGGATATACAGAAAATGATATTGATGCTTCCAGAAGAATAATAATAAAAGCATATGATGATGTTGAGCGCCCATCCAAAGGGATAATTACATTGCCTATCAGAGTCAGTCTAGTGACAAAAAACACTTTCTTGCAGGTATTGGACCTTGATCTCCCTTACAATATGATTCTTGGTCGTCCATGGATCCATGCAATGAAAGCAGTTCCATCCACTTATCATCAATGTTTAAAATATCCTTACAATGGAACTACGATAACAATTCCCGGAGATCCTAATCCATTTCAATTTTGTGCTACTCTAAAGGATACCCCTCAACAGCAAGTCCCAGTCAATAGAGAGGCCAATTCACATAGTTATGTGGATCCTAATAAATTGTTAGATGTTGTCAAAGGAAAATTGAAGATACAAGACCAAGGATGCGGAGAATATTCAATGGATCAAACATTCCTCATCGGGAATTTACCAATATCTCCAAAATCATATTGCAAACTGCATTTATTGCAAAAGGAACCCAAAGTCATTATTCAATATCAGCCTCCCACTACATTTACAAGATGGGGTGAACTTGACAAAGAAACTTTAGATGATGATGTCATAGATTGGCTTTACAAAGATCCAACTGAGACCCCACCTGTCAGGTTGCCAGTGGAACGGTACGACAAAGGATTTACTATGCTGCAAAAGAAAGGATATGATGGTTGCAGTGGCTTAGGCTTGAACAATAATGGAAGGCTAGAACCTGTTATACCCAAGATGCGACCTCCGACTTTAGGGTTAGGTTTTGTCCTATTGCAAATTGGACCCTCATCTTCCAAAATGCCCACATGTAGAAAAGGGTGTGACTCTGATGATGAAATAACACCTGAGGATACCCAACCCGAAACTAATTCCAATGAATGGGAGTGGAGTTCTTTTTCTTCTAGCTCCTATGCCCTCAACAATATTTTCATTGACCCTGATAATTTGCCTATGGAAGACAGACATGAAATAACTCCTCTTCCTAAAACATGTCCTCATGCTTGGATAGAGTCATTCTGGGATCCAAGCTCTGAATCAGATACAAGAAGTTCAGATAGTGACACCACAGATGTTAACATCTTTACCATATCAGCCCTTTCTCTCCTTACAACCGATGATGACATGCCCCTCATCTATCCCCAGCTTATCCAACATGACCAACAAGAACCACTCACATTGGACTATTTTCAAAATGATGAAGCAATTGCAGAATCCCTTGGACTACGGGAAGGCATGCCACAATGTGATCATAAGGCAGGATTTGCTATCGATTTGGATTCCACAGCATATTTTGGGGAGTCAACTCCCACTTCTAGTCATCAAAATGAAAAAAGAAAAGAAACAATAAAAAATCAAAAGAATAGATCTTTGAGTGAAAACTGTAAGGCACTCTCTGATCATACAAAAGTAAAAACAAAAGACGTACCTGCAAGTGAAAACCTCTCTGAGGCGCCCAAAGGTGGAAGAGTGGACATACCCCTATCTAGTCAGGACAAATCAACATTGCTGGTGGAAATGACCGAGGAAATCAATTTGGGTACACCTGACAACCCTAAGGTCATTCATTTTTCTGCTTCTCTATCAAAATAGGAAAAGATAGATTTTGTCAATTTCTTTCTTGAGAAGAAGATCAACTTTGCATGGTCCTATGCAGATATGTCGGGCCTCGATCCAGAATTAGTCCTTCATCATTTTCCATTGAAAGCTGATGCCAAGCCTGTCAAACAGAAACTTTGAAAGATGCATCCCCAGGTGGCTCTTTTGGTCAAGGTGGAACTGAAAAAATTACTGGATGTGGGCTTCATTAGACCCATTGATTATGCAGACTGGATTTCAAATTTAGTACCAGTTAGCAAAGTAACTGGGGGCATCAGAATCTGCACAGATCTTAGGGATCTCAATAAAGCATGCCCTAAAGATGATTTTCCATTGCCAAATATCGACATCATAGTGGACATGACAACTGGATATGAGATGCTTTCATTGATGGATGGTTTCTCCGGCTATAACCAAATTCGCATTGCTCCTGAAGATCAACATAAGACAGCATTCACCTGTGCTTGGGGTACTTATTACTGGAATGTGATGCCCTTTGGTCTTAAAAATGCAGGTGCAACATATCAAAGAGCGATGACGACAATTTTTCATGATTTCATGCATACTTTGATGGAGGACTATGTTGATGACTTGTTATGTAAATCTGTCACCAGAGATAGTCATTTAGCCATCCTGGGCTCAATCTTTGACCAAATGGAGACCTACAAGCTTAGACTCAATCCAAAGAAGTGTGTCTTTGGTGTCATAGCTAGCAAGTTACTAGGGTACATTGTTTCTCACAGAGGCATTGAGGTCGACCCTGCCAAGGTTAAAGCAATAATGGATATGCCTCCTCCTTCTAATCTCCATCAATTACGTAGTCTGCAAGGAAAGCTCCAGTCAATCCGCCACTTCATAGCTCAGTTGGCCGACAAATGTCACCCATTCCAGCATCTATTGCATAAAGGTGTTGCTTTTAAATGGACTGAGCAATGTCAATCAGCCTTTCAAGCTCTCAAAGAATATTTGTTGTCACCGCCTATCCTAATGCCTCCTATAGAAGGAAAGCCATTTTTATTGTATATTTCTGCAAGTAAAATGGCATTAGGAGTTCTCTTGGCCCAACAAGATGAGAACGGCAAAGAGTGAGCTATTTATTATATCAGCCAGACACTGGTAGGTTATGAGCTAAATTATTCAACTATTGAAAGGGCATGCTTAGCAGTGGTATTTGCAACACAAAAGCTTCGACATTATATGTTAAGCCACCAAACATTGTTGGTTGCAAAAATTGATCCCTTAAAATACTTGCTTAGCCGAGCAGCTTTGACGGGTCACCTAGCAAAATGGGTCATGATTCTTAGTGAATTTGATATTGAGTATATGGAGCGAAAGGCGATAAAAGGACAAGTCATAGCAGATCAGCTTGCAGAGGCTCCTATTTATGATGATCATCCCATGTTGATAGATTTTCCAGATGAATCAGTATTTGCTCTTACATCTTCTAATGAATGGAAGTTATACTTTGATGGATCCCATACCAAGTTCAGGTCCGGAGCCGGCATCTTGTTTGTCACCCCTCAAGGTGATGCTATTCCCAAGTCCTACACGATAACTTTTCATTGTACCAATAACATTACAGAGTATGAAGCACTGGTTACAGGACTCCGAGTAGCAGTCCATTGGAACATCACACATTTGCAAGTCTATGGAGATTCTCAATTAGTCATCTGACAAGTGAATGATGACTACGAAACAAAAGATGAAAAGCTTATTCCCTATAAGCATATGGTAGATTTCTTCAAGACCAAATTCACGGCTATCCATTTCAATCAAGTTCCGAGAATGCAAAACAAGTCAGCAGATGCGATGGCTACGATTGCTTCCATGTTGAATATGCCCCACAATATGGACAAATGTGAATTTTTAGTCGAACAATTGCTGGTTCCTTCTTTTGACATTCCGATGGTGAATGTGATGTGCGTTCTTGTTGGTCCTAGCTCCTTGTGGTACAATGACATATATCAATATTTGAAATCTCAAACCTTACCACCCAACCTTTCCGCTAACCAACGCCGAGCCTTATTGGCCTACTCTGGAAAAAAGATGTTCATGATTTTGTTAAGAAGTGCTACAAGTGTTAGTTCCATGGAAATTACATTCATGCACCAGCCCAAGAGCTTCATTCTATCATATCTCCATGGCCCTTTTCTCAATGGGGATTGGATCTTATTGGCAAAATTCACCCGACATCTACAAATGGACACAAGTTTATCATTACAGCCATAGAGTATTTTACCAAATGGATCGAGGCTATCCCCATGACCTATATCACTAGTGTGCAAATTTCAAAATTCCTATTGAATTATATCATATGCCGGTATGGGGTTCCTCTTTCCATAGTCACTGATAATGGTCGCCCCTTCAAGAATAAAGATGTCAAGGAACTCTATGAAAAGTTTCATATCCAACACCGTTTCTCCAGTCCATACTATCCACAAGGGAATGGTCAAGCTGAAGCATCAAATAAAACCATTATCAAGATCCTAAAAAAGGTTGTCAATGACGCTGGTCGAGATTGGCATGTTTAGTTGAATCCAGCACTATGGGCCTATCGCACTTCTATCTGCACACCTACTGCCGCAACACCTTATTCCTTGGTGTATGGTGCGGAAGCCATTTTACCTTTGGAAGTGGAGATTCCTTCCTTGTGTGTTTCCTTGCAACACCTGATTGATGATGAGACACACAGAGTCTCTCAGTTGCACCAGCTTGAGATGTTAGATGAGAAACGTCAGACAACCCTGACACATTTGCAAGCATATCAAAACCATCTCTGTCACTCTTATAATAAGAAAGTCAAAGGGTGACACTTTGAAGTGGGAGATTTGGTTTTAAAGGCAAACCCTAAGAATGCACATAGGTTGGGGCTTTCATAGTAACTACAACATATGGCTCGGGGGCATATCAGCTTGCTACCCCAGAAGGTGAACCTCTGTCTGATCCTATAAACAGCATGCATCTTCGCAAATACTGGGCATAATTTTCTATCAGCACTTCTTCAAATCTGATCCTGAAAAAAAAAAAAAAAAAAAAAGAAAAGAGCAAAAGAGTAAAGAAAAATGATTCGCCCTCTAGTGAAAACCTGGTAAACAGGCGCTTTGGGCAAGTACCATGGTGAAAACCTGGCAATCAGGCGCCATGAGTAATGAGATTATTGCTCCGTCATCTATCATGACCTCTAGCTATGCTTTCTCTTGGCCGGTTTATCATGTCTATCTTCGTCTTGACCCAATGTCCTATTCCAGGCCTGTTATTGGTCAACATCATTGTCTTGCATACTCCGGTTTCTTGTACATATGTTTTGGTCCCGGTCTATGTATATCTTTCAGATGCGCATTGGGTGCATTCCCCTTGTCATGATCAATTACTGGAACTTTTGCATTTAAAATGTCTTGAAAAAATCTCTTAAAACTTGAAAAATGTCCTGAAAAAATCTCTTAAAAATTGAAAAATGTCCTGAGAAAATCCCTAAAAAAAATCAAATAAAGTCCTGAAAAAATGAACCAAATTTTTTTTTTCAAAACATTACAATCCAAAAACAAGCATTTTGCAATAAATGATCCCTTTTGTGCATAAGACAGATCACCGAGTATACATCCAATGACATGCAATCCAACACTGTGCTTTAATGAAATCATGCCTAAACAAATGAACTTTTCACTCAAACCAGACATTCAAACTGATCGCACTTGTCTTCTCAATCGAACGTCAGCATCAATATGATTTGTCCTTGGCACACTATCATGGGTCTTAGACAGGGTGTGGTATACTCAAAACTAGACTATGTCCTATCTTAGATGGGGTACCGCATATCCTGAAACCAGACAGCATGATGGTCCTATCAGCACTTTCAACTTTTGACAATGAAGATCAAAATGTTTGTTTGATTTGTTGGAATTTGTGCATCTGTTTGATTTGTTGGAATTTGTGCATCTTATCTTTTTATTGATTTATCTTCGATCATGTTCCTATGTTGCTCGATGATGTCACTGAGTGATTTAGAGTGACCAGGATGGTTCATGGTTCCTTTCTTTTTTGTTGTGATTGTTGTTTGTCTGCAATGTGTCTATCTTTTGCAAAAAGGGTTGCATTTCAGCTCTAGCCTTCAATGCCATGTTGCTATGCATCCATTTTGCTACATTAAAATAAAGGTTCTCACCTACAAAGTGCATTACTGAAAGCAAGTTTTTCTTCATCTCTAACTGTCCTCTGTTTCATTTCTTCTTACTAAAAAATTTTTCGTCCGTTCGGATAGTCAGTTCGGTCTAGTGCTCCGATTTCCCCAAACACATATGCTACATCCTGCATTCATTGGTTAGTAAATTTTCATTATATCAAATATCATGCATTACATCATGCATTTTATCCATTTCATATTATCAATGCATCAAAAACACATAAAAATATATCCATACATGTTCATAAAATAGTGCATAAGTCATCCATACATGGAAATTAACATATGTCATAACACATTGCATCCCATCATATTGATGCATATCATATCATATGTCAACATAATATCAGAGTACAAAATTGGACTGTTTGTCCTAAGTATGGCCCGCAGGCTGACTACAAAATGTCAAACTACATAATGTCCATCTGTCTCTGTCATCAGGAGCACGTGCCTCTATCACTGGGTGCTCCCTCTGTCCTCCTCATCCCTGCCATGGCTCACGGATGATGTCCCTCCTAGTCCTAGCTGTGGTGGTCTCATAGGTCCACTCACCCCCATGCTACTCAATGACCTCAGAGAGCGTGCCCTGCTCTCTATCCTCGATCATGCCCGATATGAAGCTGTTCTCTGCTCAGGTGGAACTACACTCTCATATAGTGTCCTCCAATGGCATATCTCCTCTCCGGTCTCTACCAACATCTGTGCCATCTCCCGTGCACTGGCATCCCGAATCGACCCAATATACTCAATGACTCTCTGTTCCTCTCGCTGTGCCTGAGCAATTGCTGCATCTCAAGCCACTATGAGTCTGGCTATCTCTGCTCTGAACTGATCCTGCTGTCTCTCTAATGTCGCAATGTGATCCTTCTGACTCGCTATGATAGCCCTGCACATCTCCATCTCCTCTATCCTAGTTGTCTCCGGCTCTATGGGTATATCTTGCAATGCCTCCTGCTCCCCATCCTCATCTTTGTCCTCATCATCCTCATCTCCATCCTCATCATCCCCCTCATCCTCATCCCCACCCTCATCCTCCTCATCCTCATCATCTCCATCCTCCTCTCCTGTGAGTGGGAAGTCCTCCTATCACCTCGGTACTGGAATATCTGGATCTGTCAATGGCACTGGCCGTAGTTGTGCAAACCATCTCTCATACTCTTCTGTCATCTTGGCGTCGACCACATCTAATCTCCAATCCCACTATCTCTGCTGTAGCTGTGAGAAGTCTACATATGCTATGTGTGGCTGAATCATACTCCCCCACTGACTCGTCTCTCTGTGAGATCGGGCAAAATGTGTAGTCCTCCTAGGTACATCCTGCCTCTCTCCAAACTATCATCTGACTCTCTCTGGTAGGTACAACTCAATCACTCTCTGGTGATTCATTGGTCACCCAATCAGGTACCTCTCCTATCTACAATACAGTAGCTCATCACTATCATCTGACCATCCTGGACAATCATGATATGGCCTCCATATGAACTCTCTCAATCTATCTAGCTCATGTCGCCAATATAATATGTATCCAAAAGGACCCTGTCTTAGTGCTCCCCCATAGCAGTACACATATGGTCGATGTGGTACTACCTATTTATCTGTAATCGGTTGACATATGGCTATGTGCTCAAATGCCCATACCTGTAGCAATGTGACTCCATAGCTCAAAGTCTGAACTCCTTAATACGCTATCTGATGCAGCTAAAAATAGAGCATAGCCAGTACACATGGTCCCCATGCATACACTATCCCCTCTGTCACCATCTGCTCTAGCACTCTTCCCCATCCAATAGGGAATCCATGTCCTCATCTATCTCCTGCTAGTAGACATGCTATCACCACTGCTATCACCACATACCATCGATCATACTCTGATGCCATGGTCTCCCAACCGATCTCCCTCTCTACGATATCTAGATCATCTGCATCACACTCAAATAATCTGCACAATGCATCTCTCCCCATCACTGGGTCATACTTTATCATCTCTCTATGAATCGGAATGCGGAGGATACGCCATACGTCCTCTAGTGTCATAGTCGCCTCTCCAGTCGCCAGATGGAAGGAGGAGGTTTCTGAATGCCATCGCTCTGCCAATGCGGTAAGCAGTCCTGTGTTTGCCCTAATCTCAGGCATGAACGTGATATAGTATATCCCTAATCCTGCTAATGTATCTCTATCCATGCTCCTGAGTCTATGTCATAGCATGAAGCAGTCAGGTCGGTTCTCCCGTGTGATCAACAGATACTGTCGACTCTGCATCACAATAGGGGCATATTTTGTCAGTTTTAGGGTTTGCTCCTATGGGTTGCATTTCCTCATTTCATCAAAAAATTAGGGTGTTTTTCATCTAATCTAACCTATCCTACCCTTATCCCCCCTTTCTGGATCATTTGCATGTCATTTTGGATCAAAATTGAGTTCCCACTGCACAACTGCACCTGTGTCAAGGAACCTGCGCCTGTGTCATGTAACCTGTGCCTGTGTACCCTACACAAGCACAGAAGACCTCACACAAGTGCAGGATTCACCCTACACAAGCGCAGAAGTTAGTTTCTGCACTCCCTGTGGGCCCCGCAATGTCCCGCAAGCAATCAAAATTCATGAAATTGAAAATATGGGTTTTTGAGATCCATACCACTGCTCCTGCATCATTTGATCATCTGAATGTGCATACATGTTCTCTGAGGTGATCTGCCATTGGAATGTTCGCCATCTATCTGCAAGTGTCCTTGTCCAGAGCAACAAATCCTCCTCTTTGGCTAGTGCAAATGAGCTCTTTTCACTTTCTTGGTCCCATTTATAGATCTTTGTCAGTGCATAGATGGATGTGCATCCTCTCCATCTTATGTTGGTCGCGGTCTTGTGCACCTTAAATTGCTTGTCCTTCATGCATCCGATCTCTGATTGTTAGTCTGTTCGATCCTATCATTTTTATCGATCAATTGGCCTCTTTTCTACATGTTTTCCAGCCAATTCCTCGATGGGGCATGCATATGTCATTATTATTGTCTGGAGCATTTTCATTAAGTTCTTTGAAACAACGCTTAGAATCGCATTGTCTCAAACAGGGGCAAAATGTAGACACCTAAAAATGGTCAACGCTTGCGGAGTCATACTTTAACATTTGCGCATTGCCTCATTTTAGGTTTTTGCGTCGCATTAATATTTCTCCTATGTCACACACTTGGTTTTTATCATTTGCGAGCATCGAGTCATTCTTCTGCATTCTTCATTTATCTCGCTCTCAAATTTGGTCTTGTCGACAACACTATCCAGTCATGATTTTGATCGATTTTATCCTACCACATCAATGTGCGTACTCATTTGTCATTATTTTGGACATCGTCAATCCTAATTAGGGTTTTGTCCTCTGATCAATCTTATCATCTGGTGATCGATTTGTCATCAATCGTTGTTATGTTCGATCTTGTCATTTCGTGATCAATTTGTCATTGATCGTTGTCATTTTCAATCTTGTCGTTTTGCAATCTATTTTGTCATCGATTCTTGTCCTCTTGTCAATTTTGTCATTTTGAGATCGATTTGTCATCGATCGTTGTCTGTCTCAATTATGTCAATTTGGATCAATTAGTCATTGTTCCTCGTCAATTGGCGCATTTATCAATCAAATCATTTATCACATTGGTCCTTTGTTAATCAGAATCAAATCGATATCAATTATCTTTCATCAAGACCTAATTGTCATTCTTGCATTGCTAATTCATCTCTTTAGGGTTTCATGATTTAATCATTTAACCTTGTTTGTCATTTCTCTCTCTAGGATTAATAAATTATTTATTTATCCTAAGTCTTCTCATCACAATTAAATGTTCATTTAATTGGCTAATTATTCCTCTTTTTTGTGAATTAATTAGTAAATGACAAATTATTAATTAATTTACCTAATTTTCTAATTTTCCATCATTTCTAATTTTCCTATTTTCTAATTTCCTAATTTTCATCATTTCTAATTCCTAATTTCCACGTATTTTTCTAATTTGTCAAATTTAATTTCCACCTAATTAAATTGTCTCTAGTTCTCCCTATTTTTGTGCTTTGGTGGAAGAATGAATTTCTCATGCGTCATACTCTTGGCATAGCAAGATGTCATAAGGTTCTAGTTTTCTAACCTTTGTGTTGGCAATATGTCATAATTCATGACATAGAAGGTGTCATAACCTTCTTCTTTTCACTCAATCTTGCCATTTTGAAATCAATTGCTTCTAATATCCATTTCATGCTAATTTGATCTTTTCTCCAATTTTTCTATAAATTGGATGATTTTTCTTCAATCAAGGGTAATTACTTTGTCGAAATAATCACTTTGTCAAAACAATCACATTTCGAGTACTCTTGCACCATAATCTTGTCTATTTGCTTTCATCTCATGTGTATGCACTTGAAGGTGAGATCCACAAACAAAGGCTATTTGGAGAGGAAAGAAGAACAATGGAGCCGCATGAAGGAAGCATTCATATCTACGTTTGGTTTGCATAGTATTTAGTTTTGAATGTTTTGTCTTTATGTCTTTATTGAGTGTGTTTAGGATAGATCATTACATTTAAGCTTTCATGATTGGGTTAGATTAGTTTTTATATTGCTTGTGATGATTTCTGATTTCCTAGCTAGAGTTACGAAAGAGCTCAGAATGGGGGTGGATAGAACATTTGGCAAATGTTATGCTATGGATAACAAATCTGTCCTAGTTGTTGGTTTATGAAATATGTAGAATTCAAGCTAGCAGCATGCTTTGAAGCATCCTACAAAATAGATATTACAATGGTAGATGTCCCTCCTAATTATGGGATGTTCTTATCTAGACAGTGGTCAAACTTGATAGGTGGACATGTCCAGTTAGACATGTCATATGCAACCATACCAGTAAATGATCATGAAGTGAGAATTGAAAGAGAGCCTTGTTCCTCATATATCATTGAAGATGTGGAAATGTCTGAGCTAATATGTTTTATTTAGCCAGACATGGATAATTTTAAAGTACAATTGACAAAACCAAAAACTGAGGATTTGTCTCCAATTCAGTCTTGCATCAAAGAAACTAATGATCAAGTGTGGCGCATGTACTTTGATGGCTCATGTAGTAAAGAGGGAAGTGGGGCTGGGATTTTATTCATTTTACCAAGTGGAGAAACATTTAAGTATTCTTTTAAGTTACTATTTGAATGTACCAATAATATTGCTGAGTATGAGGCTCTAATTATAGTACTGAACCTAGCAGTTAAGCATGGAATTAAAATCCTTAGTGTATTTGGGGACTTAGAACTGATAGTGTCCCAAGTTAAAGAAAAATATGCCTCTAAACATATCAGACTGAAGCAATATAGGAATGTAGTATGGGATACCATGAAATTATTTGACGCCTTCTAGATAAATTGGGTTGATAGGTCAAAAAACATAATGGCTGACTTTCTGGCAAATATTGCACTTAAGGAAAATGACATGACGTTGAATGGGATATCAGAAGTAGAGATAAAAGCTAGACCTTCTATCCCTGATAATCTGTACAACTAGCAAATTTTTCAAGATGATGCTGACTTGCTAAACTTCTTGCAGTGTGTGGATCACTATCAAGCACAAGCTATTAACTTTAATGACTTTGTGGAAAAGGCCGAGGGGAAAGAAACCTTGTTTGGATAGGAAATCATACAGTTGAAATCAAACAAACTACCATGAGGTTTGGTTGCATTGTAGAGTACTTTCAATGCACAAGACATGATAGAAACTAAAGTAACTACAGCTAAAGAAAGTGATGTTGAACAGGTCAACTTGGGAAGCGAGGAGTCACCAAGGCATGTGTTTGTTGGAAAGAAATTAACTCCTAAAATGAAGCAACAACTGACAATATTGGTCAGAAAATATAGGCATGTGTTTGCATGGTCATATGATGACCTCAAAGCTTACAGAGAAGATCTTTTTCAGTATGAAATACCCCTCAAACTTGATGTCAAACCATTTAGACAAAAACAAAGACCTATAAATCCAACTTTGCTACCCAAGATGAAAGAAGAAATAATAAAAATGAAAGATGCAGGGATAATCAAACCTTGTAGGTATTCCTCTTGGGTTTCAAACCTAGTGCCTATCAGGAAGAAGAATGGAGACATAAGACTCTGTGTAGACTTCAAGAACCTGAATATATCATCCTTGAAAGATAATTACCCATTACCAAATATGGATATCATGTTGCAAAAAGTAACTGGATGTGAACTATTATCTATGATGGATGGATTCTTAGGTTATAACCAGGTGAAAGTCAGGGAAGCTGAGCAATACAAGACAACCTTTACAACACCATGGGGTACCTATGTGTATGCAAGGATGCAATTTGGCCTAGCTAATGTTTGGGAAACTTTTGGAAGAGCAATGGATGTGGCATTTGCAGAGCTAATAGATGTGATAATGGTGGTATACCAAGATGATCTAACCACCTACTCAAAAAAGGCTGAAGACCACTGCAATCACCTTGAAAGGATATTCAGCAAAGCTTTAGAATATGGAATTTCTCTAAACCCAAAGAAATGTCATTTTGGAGTCAAGGAAGGAAAACTTCTAGGACACATAGTATCTAAGGAGGGAGTAAACATTGATCCTGAAAGACTGGCTGCAATCAATGAAGTCTCCATTCCAAAAACTGTTAAAGCCATTCAGTCATTTTTGGGACAAATCAACTTTGTCAGGAGATTCATCTTAAACTTTGCAAATATTGTAAAACTTATAGTGAAGATGTTGAAGAAAGGAGCCAAGATAGATTGGGATGCAGAAGCATTGGAGTCCTTTATAGCAATCAAGAGGGCAATATCTGAGGCACCAATACTGATATCACCAGATTTTATTAAACTATTTCTTATATTTTCTTTTGCCTCTTGTCACATGGTGGTAGCAGTATTACTACAAAAGAACCAAAATGGTTGTGAGCAACCCATCGCATATTTCAGCAAATCATTGAGCCCATCCGAGATCAAGTATGATATAAATGAGAAATAGGCCTATGCCTTGGTTAAAGCGGTAAGACATTTTAGACCATACTTGGTAGGGGCAGAGATCATAGCTTATGTTCCTAATGCAGCAGTGAAAGATATTTTTAGGCAAACAAAAGTAACAAGAAAAAGGTGCAAATGGATCAATCAGATCCAAGAGTTTAACATTGAGCTCAAAATCTCACAAGTCATTAAGGGCCAGGGATTAGCTAGACTTATGGTAGGAGTAGATTCTGAAGAATTTCAAATAAATGAAGTTGGGTTTGAAGAAGCCAATTTCAGCATTGAGCACACTGCCTAGTACACAGACGTTGTGTATTACCTTAAACATATGAAGTGTCCAGACAATATGACTGATAATCAAAGGAGGACCTTGAAGTTGAAATCATTGAAATATGTGATCATTAATGGTGACTTGTATTGGAAAAACAAAGATGAGATCTTGTTGCTTTGTCTAGATGAACATCAAGCAAAATAAATCATGTAGGAGATGCATGGTGGGGTGTGTGGTGGTCATTTTTCTGCTAAAACCACATCTCATAAGATACTAAGGGTTGGATATTATTGGCCAAATGTATTCAATGATGCCTATGCATATATTAGGAAGTGTGAGGTGTGCCAAAAATTCTAAGGAAAACTGAAGTATCAGGGGGCCCTCCCATTAATACCTATACAAGTTGAAGAATATTTTCAGCAATGGGGGTTGGATTTCATTGGGGAAATGTCAGAAAAATCTAGTGGAGGGCATAGGTGGATATTGGTAGCCATCGACTATCTAACCGAATGGGTAGAGGCAATTCCTACCAAGCAGGCTACTAGTAAAGTGGTAATCAAATTTTTGATGGAAAATATCATTGTCAGGTTTGGTGTTCCTACAAGAATTATCATCGACAATGGCATGTGTTTTAGATCTAAAGAATTCAACACCTTCTATGAGGAGTATGGCATGATAATATCCCATTCATCCTCGTATCATCCCCAAGGTAATGGGTAGGCTAAATCCAGTAATAAAAATATCCTCAAGATTATCAAGAAGATGTTAGGATAGAATAAGAGAGCATGGGATTCAAAATTGAGTCTGGCACTTTGGTCTAATAGAATAACAATCAAGAAGTCCACAGGAAGGTCTTTGTTTAAATTGGTTTGTGGCAAGAAAACTAGACTTCCATTGGATAATCTTCTGCCTGTCCACAAATTTATGATACAAGAAGAAATTGATGTGGAAGATCCTTTGCAAGAGAGGCTTGTTTAGTTAGTAGAGCTTGATGAGGTCAGAACAAAGGCCTAGAGGCATAATGTTAAGGTACAAAATCAAATGAAAAGGTTATATGACAAAAAGATAACAAATAGGAAGTTTGAGATAGGAGATTGGGTCCTAATGTGGGATGCTAGAAACCAGGACAAAGGTAGGCATGAAAAGTTTGAAGCCCTTTGGCTTGGGCCATATATGATTATAGAGAAAGTAGGGGAGGATTCTTATTACCTATAGAGTGCGACAGGAGACAATCAGGAATTGCCAGTACATGGACAACTCCTGAAGAGATTTTTCTCTTAAAAATTCTATTCCATGTACAGTAGATTAGGGTTCATTTTTCATTGTATGTATCTCCAACCACCATTAGTAGGTCCCTGTTCACTAGAGATTCTAGATTCTTGAAGGCATTCACAATATACCTCCATCCCAAGTCAGAGCCACTAATGAGCTTTAATTTTAGAATGAATAGAATTCCATGGTTTCAATTGAAGCTACAAAAGTTTTCTTAAAAAAAAAATGAAAATCAACCATGCCCTTAAGAATTTTTATAGAACCCTTAGCATTTTCATCGACATCAGAACAAAAAAAACTATCGCTCAAACCAAAGCCATCAAATATGCATATTAATCCTTTACCAAAATATCTAATCTGATTGAAATGATACATCTACTGTATCGAGGAAACCCATCACTATTTCATCGACAAATAACTTATCAAACAGACTGGAGCTTCGATGAGTTCCAAAAGTGGCTCATCAAAAATATTATTTTCATCGACAGATGGTATGTCAAGCAAACTACAAGAAGACTTCATCGATAGGACCTTTTTGAGGAAAAGAGCATATCAAAGAATCATGAAAGATGTTGACCAAAGATGTCTTTCCTACTGAAGAGTATGACATCGATGAAATATGAGAGATTGCCATCGAAGACCTATTATCAGCCAAACATGAAGAGTCGAAGGAGACTATTTGTCTTTCACTAAAAGAGTAGATTTCATCGACACCAGTGCAAATGTAACACGTGAGATAAAGTATTTCGATGAAAGTGAAGAGGTCAATGAAATCACAAATCTCCTTAACGATGATGGTAGTTTCATTGAAACTAAGGCGACATCGATGAAACATGATATTTCAAGGGAAGGAAAGGTTAAGATACCAAAGTTCATAATTCCATCGAAAAAGGGTACGACCATAAAACTAATGAGCATTGATGGCCAGTATGAAGTGTTGCTAAATGAATAATTACTTCCTGCCGCAAGAATCAATACGAGTCTTAATAAAGTCACTCCATCATGAATTCAAATAAATGCCTCTGTGACCATTATGCAATTGGTAATGGTAACCGATAGAATCGCCATGAATGATCAATAAATTAGCAAGAGAAGGAACACTTATGGGCAACGCTTGAAGAATTCATAGCAAGTTTAAGAAAGTCGAGACGATTTGAGAGGAAATTCATGAGTAATCTACCTTGAATTCAAGTAAGTCACTCACTCTCAGAGCTCTGTAGTGATAATGGAGGGTTAATCTTCTAAAAAGAGTAGGGCTAGGAAAGCTAAAGAGACCCAGCCCCCGAAAGACAAACCTAAGAGGCAGAAAATGGAATGGCGCTCTTTAGCCTAGGACTTAATTGACCAATATCCTGCGTCTAGCCTTAGGTCTAAGAAAATTAAAAGGGGAGAGAAAGAAGAGGAAATCAAAGAGAAATATAATATAAACTCTTGATAATACTATATTATTTTTGAACTATCAATTCAATCAATTATTTTCCTTCGCATATGTACTGTGGATTATCTCATTTTCTGTAGGCTATTGTTTGTGATATTATTTAAAGGAGATAAGGTTATTCGTATTCTTACAGTGAAGTCTATGTTCCTATGTTATAAATTTGTATTAAAAAGATCTACTCATGGATTGTATTTATTCCTTGTTTTTCTTCCTTGAATGGTCCCTTAAGATTAGGGTTAAATTCATTCAAGCGGTTTATGATATAAACATTTAGCAGATCTCATAAGAAATAGTAACTGACAGATTTACCAAAGGGAATAAGTTTAAAAACTATCTCACAAATCATACATTAAGTCCTAGAGAAATATAAAACTCTGTAGCCCAAATAACAAGAAAGACACTGGTCATTCACAAATCATAACTTTTTACCATATCAATTACCTTTACTTTAAAGCAATAGGAATAGTTGAGTAGGAAATATAAAATAAACTAGCAATAGTGTAAATATATAAATTTCAAGTGCAAAAATTGAATAGCTTTCACAAATAACCATCTTGAACTTATCTAAAAGCTACCTATCCTAGGAACCTATGCCATTCTAAGACAGAGAAGAACTTAGATTAAGACACTTAATCTGCTATAAAAAGTACTAGTCATTGAAAGCCACTAGTGAATAGGTATACCCGCCTAGGTCTTGCAGAGCCTAAAGTGAGAGAGTTAGTAACCTAATAGGTTCACTCTGTAAGTTGGCCATGTCAATTGGAGGGTTTGATCATAGGAGTTGGCATTTCCTTAGAACCTATCCAATCTATTGATTTGAGATCCAACACCTCTGGAAATAAAAAATTACGAAAGGAGAAGATCCTCTAGCCTGGATCTAGAAGTGATGGTAAGGAAAAATTATAAGAAGAGAAATCAATCCAATCCAACTCCAGCAATCCAATTCCAAGTTCAAACAATCCAAAATCAAAAATATTCAAGCAACATTCGTAGAGATGCCAACCACGGAAATGTAATACCCCGCCATGAAACCCCGAAGGGATAAAGCTAAAACACAAGAATAGAGTGCAAATATTTTTTTTTAAATTAAACACAACACAATGATACAATGAGTTATCATAAGCTTAGATTACACAATGAAAGACTTAAATAACACCAAAAGAGTTTCCCAACATGATTACTTGATTCAACACTGAATTCAACTCATGATAATAAATCCAATTAAGTTGATTAACTTAATGACATGATAATACTTTAAACAAGGATAAATTCGTTCTGTAAGTTAAAATTATAGATAACATGATTAAGTTCATCCATTAAGGTTAAAAATAGAGATAACATGATTAAGTTCATCCATTACAATTTAACCATACATTACATCCAATCTTACATTAAAACATATGCCATGCATCTACTTTCCATGCATGCTTTAATTGCATTATCAGCTAATGAATACATTCCATTATTCAAATCTACATTCTTCATGATCCAAATTACTGCATTTAATACGATGACTACATACATGCATTTAAGATTAACATCATCTAATCCACAATATACATTTTAACTATAATGCCATCCATACATGTTAAATTAAAAAGGAAACAAAAGAATCATAAACACTACATAACACCGAAATGATATCGGAGTTCACCCCTAGTGGGCTACATCTCTGGGTCTGCTCAACTACAAGACCCCTCTGATAAAATAATAGGCTGAAGAATACATAACGTTCACATCATTTACATCCTGCCATCAAGGCATACATAAACCAATAATACATATGACCACATCGGTCCAATACATACATGAATGATCCCTAAATAGGAAAAGGATCCAACTGAACATGATAAGAAGCAAATATAAAGATCAACTGGAGCACCCACGAAACTAAGTCTTCACAACCCATCATAAGCAACCCATGGTCAACATGAATATCAGGTTCTCACAAGGGCATAAACAACATGATACAAATCCATAATAGTGCTCCTATCAAAGACAACACAAACAACACACTAGTGAACATAAGGGACAAGTGTCATCACATAACTTGGTATGGTTACCATGGCAGGCCTCCATAGGTTTCGGCCCCATGTACAGGGTTACCTTGGAAACCTTTCCCAAACCTCTGGCCCATCCAAGTCTCATGTGGACCCAACACATCCTTTCGTGAAGACAAGGTTGTTGGTTTGCCATTTTAGGCCTTCTCACTGCATGTCGAGTCTATACTAGCACTCATCCCATGAGTGAGGCACAATTATCTTACTTAGTGTTTTAATTAACTAAACTCTCTAATATGCTATTAGGTTATCACTTATTTAGACACACTTTCGATGGGTTACCCTACAACCACTTTGGGTGTGTCCCCCACTCAAAAGCCATTTCCCATATGACACTAGACCATAATCAAACGAACTCCTAAACCAAGGAATACACCTACGAAGTTCAATACGGTAGGAATACCCACTTGGTCGAACAAGTCTTCATACAAGGGGCACTGAGTGACGGTACTTTGACTAGAGACATGACCAGCTATGGTCAACCACATACCAACATTTCAACACTCGCATAAAGGACATGACCAGATACAAAACCATCACATGAAAATAGTCCAAAACTCGAGATCAAGGACATAAGAAGGTACCCAAATCAACATACAATATCCAACAATCACGATCCAGAACTTACCATTTCTTAATCAAATGTGAATACATAAATTTAAACATGCATAGACAGAAATCAAAAAAGACAATCTTCTTCCATATTGTTTAAACACTGTAATCGATCCATTTTTCTATTTGTTCTAATTTGATTGCGAATCGTCTACCTTGTCTAGGTACATGTCACTCATGGTTTACTAACTCACTATAGTTCATTTTGTATCATAAAATAATTTAAATACTTCATCATGAGTTTCCAAACCAAAATCACATGAATATAATTATAATATATGCAGTACACACAATGATATAAAATCAAATATTCATTAATCAACTAAAATATGATATTTATTTTCCCAAATAAAACATCATTACATACTATTTCGAAGACAATTTCTATAAACGTATCTTTTCCAGAACCAAGTTACACTTTTTCAGAATATGGAAATATACATTTAAAGAAACTAAAATAGATAAACATTTCCCAAACTAAATAAATATTTCCTTGCATATATTTAAACAAATATACAAACCTAAGATGTTAATTAGTATATATATCTCTCTATATATATACCTTCATTAATAAATTCATAACTAAACAACAATTAATATATATTATGTAGCATCGTAAATTGTACGCACTTGCTAAAGCAGTACAATTTCACACCTAGTTTAGCACCCGCCTTGGCGCATTTTGCATTTTGCATTGCATTTCCCCTTTAGCACTTAATTAATCAAATTAATTAGGTCTAAGGTCCTATTTCATCATCTTCCACATTATAAAGTTGGGCCCTTTCATTAAAGTTTGCCCCTTTCATTTTATTCTTCCAATACATCATTTAATCAAAAACCCTAATTAGGTCCTATTTTGAACTTGGGGGCTTGATATCGGGGGTCAAAACATCTCAATCACCTGTAACTTCAGGATTCTCTCTAAAATCATCATATCCGACGGCCCTAAAAATTTGGTGAAAAGTTGTCAGGACCATGGCGCCCGGCGTGCACATGGTCCCGGACATTTTTCTCAAAATTTTAGGAGCGCGATCCAATCATAAAATAAAGCTTAACCCCAAGAAATTGGCGGGAGATTCAATCTCTAGGTCGGCCAAAAGTTGAAATTAAGACCTAGGGTTTCATATATAAGAGCTCTCTTTCTTCATTTGAAAGGACCAGATTTTTGGTTTCAGGGGCCTTCTATGCAGTGAAAGAGTAGATCTTTGAAGACTTCAACAACATTCAACATCCATCCATCAAGCATTCATCAATTTCATTCATCCATTTAGGGCTTTGAAGACATTGAAGAGCAATAGGGGATCACCGACTGAAGATTGGCTTGTACCCCTCCCTTGGGGTTGGGTATGATTTCATGTTGTTTTCATGTCTTTGCATAAGCCTCATTATATCACTTGTATTCATGCTTTAGATCTCTTTACATCTTGATTTGGAGCATTTACATTATCATTTGCAAGCAATTAGGGTTTACTTTCTAGGTTGCTCTAGTTTGCTTGCATTTTAGGATCTTGCACACACACAAGGTCTACACACACACTACTTTTACAATACAACTTGGCTATTCATGGAGGTGGAAATCACCAAAGCAGGGGTTTGACTAAGGCAAAACCCTATATAGCCGCCCACCATACCTTTTCAGATATAAGTGTAGATTTCGGGATTCAGACGACGCTGCAAGTTGCAGACCCGAAAGAAGGAGATGGAGACCAAACCATACACCAAATTGCAGAGCAAAAGACCAGGATAGGGGCGTGGGGCACCCTGGTCCTGCCAGGACAGGGACGCTGGGCACCCTGGTCCCTGGGATAGGGGCGCTGGGCACCCTGGTCCTTCTGTCAGACAATAGTTTTTAGCATTTTTGACAACTTTCCAGGTTGCAAAACAACAGTTTCAGGAGTAGTTTCAGGGGCAGAATCAGGATAGTGGCACCCGTGCCCCTATCCCAAACATTTCCACTCAGATTTTAACACCAGGTATGCATTTACATTCTTGTCTTATTCTTGTGTTTATAGCTTTCCATAGTTTAAGTTCAATTCTACAATCTTGTTATTAGTTCATACTTGCACTTTGGGGTTAGGAATTGAACTTGCATCATCTATCTATCATTTGCAACAAAGGAATAGAAATCCTAATAGGTAGCCCATGGCTCTCTCTTCCACAAAAAGAAGTAGCCAATTGTGTGATAACTCTAGGCTCTTTCGTATTCCACAAATGTGTGATTGAAAGTGAGATTAGGGCATGTTTGCTTAGTGTCACTTTTTCCCCCACACATTTTGGTGAACCCGACGTGAATTCCAATCTTCTCTAATTCTGATTTATGTTTTCAAATTTGAGTGTTTATGCTATTTCAAAATCAAATTTGTATTTACAAGTTTTAATTTCTTACAAGATTCAAAAATTTAGAGGAAATTTTTGCTAAAACCCTAAATTTTTCAATTCAAAGTTGAACTTGTGGATAGCTTAATTGGGATCAATAATTTCATTTAGAAACTCATTTGAATCATAAATTTCATTTTCTAAATCTACATTCTAAGTGCTTGCATTGGTTGAAAATTAAATATTTCCTTCTATTTTGCATGTGTTATCATTTGAAAAAGGAAAATTGTTGTCATGATGCATTCATTTCATAGATGTGATAATGGGTTAGCTTCCCTTGTTTCAATTTTTCCTTCTCCTAAAGAACCTCCCCCCATCTATAACAACATTTTAGTGCCTAAAATAATTGCTACCAATCCCTTTGAGACTCTCCTATTCTCTAAGGATGAAGACTTTAAGAGTGATCTTGACAATTCTCCTAAAATGTTCCCTTCCTATTTAGCTATCCTAGAGGAAGAGAATGATATCATTAACACCTTTCTTAATGTTACTTCACCTTCCCTACATGATGCCTCTCTAAGTGAAAAGGTATTGATGGAAATTGACTTATTTTCTCCTAAAGTTTGTCCTTCCAATGGGGGCATGTTAGTACAACAAGAGGTTATGAACACTTCTTTCAAAGATCTCCTTCCTAAGCATGAATCTTTGGAGAAATATGTCCATGTTCCTCCTAAAAAACACTCCCCTCATGAGGATCCTTTTGTGCAAGAAGATGACATTATCCCTACATTTCCTAGTGATGGCATTTCCTTTTCCATCAAAATTCCCACTAGAGATGATGAATTAATGATAAATGTTTACCCTTCTCCTAAAGTTTGTCTTACCCATAAGCATCCCTTAGAGAAAGAAGATGAAATAATAAGCAATTTTCTTAATTCTCTCTCCCCTAAAGATCATATTGAACATATTTTGAGGAAAGAGGATTAGTTTAACACATCTATTTATGCTCTCCCTCCTAAGGATGAGGAATTAATAAACAATGTTATCTCCTCTCCCGAAATTGACAATACTTCAAACATTCCTTTCAACAACTTCACTATTTGGGATGAACCATTAGAAGAAGGTGTAGATTATTCTCTATCCCATGAGAGAACCCTAGCCAAAGGGGATGAAATCAAGATTGAAAACTCCCTTGATAGTTTCTCACCTTCCTTGAATCTCAATTATTCTCCCTCTAAAAATAAAGCATCTCCCTCTCCTCAACTTGGTTCTACTCATAAGGAAACCCTAGTTCAAAGCAAGATGGTTAACATCTTTTTCAAATATCTTCCTCTCAAAAGTGAGACTTTAGAGAGTAATGTTGATCCTTCTCCTAGAGAGTTTATTCCCCATGTAGATCCCTTGATGATAGAGGATGATATGACCCTTCCTAGTATTACTCTGCCTTCTAGAACATCAATGCCTACCCCTTGTCTCTCTCCTAAAATTGATTTAATCCGTGATGAGATTTTAGTGCAAGAGAAGACTATCAACAATTCTTCCAACAATTTTGTTCATTCCTCTAAACCATCCTCAATCAATTTGATACATGTGAATGAGACACCTAACAAACCTCTCTTCACTGTCCAAGGTGCTTGTCCTTCTCAAAATTCTCAACCTTTAAATAAGCCTATCTTAGTGGTTCAAGGTGGTTATGCTAATGATTCCTTTTGCACTCCTAAGAAACCTATTATTACTGTGCAAGGAGGTTATTCTACTAAGAGCCCTTATGAGTATGCTAAGCAACTGACTAGAGAGAGTTATAATGTGGTTGCTCATACCTATAACACAAGAAACAATAGGCAACCTAATCCTCCTCCAGTTATCCAAACTTCACTTCCTCCTTCTCAACCAATTCTTCCACAAGCTCCACGTATTTCACAAGTTCTCAGTAAAGAATATGATCTCATAGAACAACTTAAAGCTACCCTTGCTAAGATATCCCTTTGGGATTTGATCCAAACTTCTTCCGTTCATCATGGAATGTTACAAGATGCCTCGAAAGATTTGAATGTTCCTCCACCTAATATATCTAGTAATATAGTATCTTTGGTTAACTTTGTGATGAATCCTAAAGCTCAAATTGTGTTTACTCAAGATGAATTGCCTACTAGTGAAATTCAACATCAATATGATCCCTTGATGATTGTGGTTATCATAAATGACACTGCTATAAGACGAACACTGGTAGATAATGGCTCTGGCCTTAATGTATGTAGCATTAATCTATTGCATAAGATGAATGTGGATACATCCCTTATTGAGCCTGACTCTCATCCCATTCGAGGCTTTGATAATGTGGCTAAGTCTTCATTAGGTATTATCACCTTACCCATCACAGTGGGACCTGTTACTTTGCCTACTCCTATCCATGTTATGTCGGGAAATCTAACATACAACTTGTTATTAGGGAGACATTGGATTCACAGTATGCAAGCTGTCCCCTCTACATTGCATAGACAAGTTAAATTTATTTATAATAATAAGACATATACCTTGATAGGTGATACTAATTTTCAATCTTGTTTGCAAACATCTACTTCCAAAGGGAGTTCTTCTAAGCCTTCCTCTTCTAGTGATGACTTGTTAAAAAAGATACCTATGGATGAATCATCACCCTCTGATAATCAAAATTCTTTGAATGAGTCTGAAGTTCTTGAAGAAGATTCTTCTCAACTTGAATCTACACATGAAAAGGCTTTTGATCCTGAGAAGGTTCTCGCAGAAGATGATTGGGGGTCTCTTGATTTCAATCCCACCTTTGTAGGTGAGTATAGGGTTCTTCCTAGAGAGCTTAAAGTTAAAAAGAAGGAAGAAACTAGAGATCAATCAGTCTTACCAGAACCTATGAGCAATAATTTTGTGGCCGCTTCTCAAACTTCTTCTCCTCACACCTCTAATTCTGAAGAATTTGATTCTTTGTCTTATGAAAAACCACCTTCTCTTTTTGGAATGGCTAATCTTTATGGTCGTGGTTTTCACATTTTGGCTAAGAGTGGCTATAGTGGAAATGGTTGTGGCACAAATGAACAAGGAATTAAAGTTCCTTTAGAACATAACATGCATGAATATTCATTTGGACTTGGATATAATCTTTCTAAGCCCACCAAAGCATCTAAAAGACCATCTCTCAATGTGAATGCTATATTTAGTAGTGATGATGATCTCACTTCAACTAAATCATCTTCTACTTCTATCAACTCTCATTCCCCTTATAAGGAAATTTGGGCGATGAACAAATCTCTTTATGACTCCCCTCAAATTTCTAAATCCACTTATGAATCTTTATCTCCTATTCATCATAAAGTCCTTTCCTCTAGGGATAAGGCTCTAATAAATTACACTCATCCCTCTTCTAAGATTTCTTGTGACTTTTCTTCTTCAATTTTTATCATTTTATACATGTTATTGATCTCACTTATAGTTGAGCATTTAGCATGTCATATTCAAATACCTCATTCAATCTATCATGTCTTTAAATAACATTAATGGCTATTATGTTGCTCATCATTATGTGACATTGGTAGCTCATTTACTGGGGGCTCATTGTCATTCATGATGGTACAATTTCGAGTGCAATCATATTTTTGAAGCAACATAATAGCCTAATTTTTCTATGTTATCTCTTGTTCCTATGGGGTAATAGTGTGGAAATATTGATCATCTTTTCTTTAGAATCCTCTTTTCCTAGATATGGGAGAATATGTGTATTCTCTTTCTTATCCTACCCACTTCTTGTGAGGAGCATTTTACATACACTAATGTCTTGCTTGCATGAACTCATGTGAGTATGTAGTACATTTTGATTATGTCTAAATCTCTCCCTAGAAGATTGTGTAAGTCCTTCTCATTGTCCTTATCCTTGGGAGGCAATGATCTTTCCTTATTTTTATCTAAGGATCCACTTTTTCCTATTTCGTGGATGGTGTGAACTTTATTACTTGATGTTATTCCTTGTATGCATTTGTTGTTGCTTGTTCAAGGATTCTCTCTTACAAGAGGTGTAAGTCCTTGACTACAACCTCTTTTGCACTTGGTAAAATACATCCATAATGAATTCACTCTCCCAATTGGGTTAAAAAGAGCGTCATCCTTCATTAAGAATCACTTTCACCTCGCAAAAGAAGGAAGTATTGCATTCTTATTCTCTTCTTTGTCTTATTCTAGAAGATGTTATATTTGTCTAAGACAATTCCTCTCGGGGATAGGTGTCTTTTGTACAAAGATCTCTTCTCCTCTAAGGATCTCCTTTACACATACTACAAGATATCCCTTTTCAACTATCTTATCCTTGCTTAAAGAGTGCAAAACTCTCTTTCTTGGATCTATGACATTGTTGCATTTTTGGGGTATCTTCTTTTGTGATGAAGGTAAGTATCCTTGTTCTACTTTGCTTATGACATAAACATTACACTTTTTGAGCAATGGGTCATTCTCGGAACCAGAGCATAGACTCTTAGAGTGAGATGTCTCCATTTTTCTTTTATGCAAGGTGATTATTCTCGGAACCAGAGCACAGACTCTTAGAGTGAGATGTCACACTTTTGTACTATACATATACAGGTTGTAGCTGTAGCGTAGAAATTAGGAATCATCACAAACATATCAAAACATTAATCATTAGCTCAAATGCATTCATTGCAATGAATCTATCCTAAGACACACTCAATAGAGACATGAAAACAAAGCATACAAAACTAAATATTATGCAAACTAGATGATGATTTGAATGCTTCTTCCATGCGGCTCCATTGTTCTTCTTTCCTCTTCAAATGGATTTGTGGATCTCACCTACAAGTGCACATACAATTGAAAGCAAGATTGACTTTGATGAAAAGCTCAAGAGTACTAGAAGCATAAGTTCATTAGTCTGATAGGAATTCGGATTCAAGGGATTCAAGGAATTGATTGAAGAAAATTATCCAATTTATAGAAGAATTGGATAAATGAGCAAATTAGTATGAAAGAGATTTGAATAGAAATTCAAATCAATAATAGCAAAATTATGACATATCTATGACAAATTGCTATGCAAAGAGGCTTATGACAGATTTTATGACAAATTGCTATGTCAAGACAAATTCTATGACAAATTTCTATGTCAAGACAAAACTCTATGACAAATTGCTATGTCAAGAGTATGACGCATGAAGCACACAAATAGGGAGAACTAGAGACAAGATAATTAGGTGGAATTTGAATTAGAAAATTAGAAAATAGGTGGAAATTAGGAATTTGGAAAATAATGAAATTAGGTAAATTAATTAATTCACAAAGAGGAATAATTAGCCAATTAAATGAATATTTAATTGTAATGAGAAAACTTAGGATTAATAAATAATTTAGTAATCCTAAAGGAAGAAATGGCAAATTAGGTTAAATGATTAAATCATAAAACCCTAGAAGGTGAATTAGAAATGCGAGGATGACAATTAGGTCTATAATTGAATATAATTAACTTGATCATGATTTTGAATTTGATAAATGACCAATGCGACAAAATGATTTGATTAAGAAAATGCGCCAATTGCCGAGGAACAATGACAAATTGATCCAAATTGACATAATTGAGACAAACAACGATTGATAGCGAAATGATTGCAAAAATGACAAGATTGAAGGATTGATGATAAAATTGATAAGATTGATAAAAGAGCCACGATTGATGACAAATCGATCGCAAGATTGACAGGAGGACAAAACCCTAATTAGGATTGACGATGTCCAAAATGATGAAAAATGAATACGCACATTGATGCGACAGGGTAAAATTAATCAAAATCATGATTGGATAATGTTGTCGACAAGACCAAATTTAAAGACAAGATAATCAAAGAATGTAGAAGAATGACTCGATGTTCGCAAATGATAAAGACCAAGTGCGTGACATAGGAGAAATGTTAATGCTACGCAAAACACCTAAAATGAGGCAATGCGCAATTGTTAAAGTATGACTTCGCAAGCATTGACCATTTTTGGGTGTCTACAGTTTGCCCCTCTTTGAGACAATGCGATTCTGAGCGTTGTTTCAAAGAACAATAACTAAATGCCCCAGACAATAATAATGACATATGCATGCCCCCTCGAGGAATTGGTCGGAAACATGAGGAAAAGAGGGCAATTGATCGATAAAAATGATAGGATCGAACAGACTGACAATCGGAGATCGGATGCATGACAGACAAGCAATTTAATGTGCACAAGACCGCGACCAACATAAGATGGAGAAGACGCACGTCCATCTATGCAATGACAAAGAGCTATAAATGGGGCCAAGAGGGTGAAAATGACTCATTTGCACTAGCTAAAGAGGAGGATTTGGTGCTCTGGACAAGGACACTTGCAGATAGATGGTGAGCATTCCAACGGCGGATCACCTTGGAGAACATGTATGCACATTCAAACGACCGAAGGACGCAGGAGCAGCGGTATGTATCGCAAAAACCCATGTTTTGGATTTCATGAATTTGACGCGTTTGCGGGACATTGCGGGGATGAGGAGGACAGAGGAAGCACCCAGTGACAGAGGCACGTACTCCTTATGACAGACAGTGGACATTATGTAGTTTGGCATTTTGTAGTCAGCCTGCGGGCCATACTTAGGACAGACAGTCCGATTTTGTACTCCGATATTATTATGATATGTGATATGATATGCATCGACATGATGGATGCAATATGTTATGACTTATGTTTTTTTTTCTATGTATGGATGACTTATGCCCTTTTTATGAACATGTATGGATGTATTTTTATGTATTTTTTATGGATTTATGAAATGAAATGGATAAAATGCTTGATGTAATATGTGTGATGGAATTGTACTAACCAAATGGATGCAGGATGCAGCATATGTGCTTGGATATCGGAACACTAGACCGAACTGACTATCCGACCGGATGGAAGAAATGTTAGTAAGAAGAAATGAGATAGAAGACAGTTAGAGATGATGAAAATTTGCTTTCAGTAATGCACTTTGTAGGTGAGAACCTTTATTTTTATTTAGCAAAATGGATGCGTAGCATCATGGCATTGAAGGCCAGAGCTGAAATGTAACCCGATTTGCATACAACAGACACATCACAGACAAACAAAAATCACAATCAAAGAAAAAGACCATGAGCCATCCCAGTCACTCTAAATCACTCAGTGACATCATCGAGCAACATAGGGACATGATCAAAGCCAAAGATAAGTCAATAAAAAGATAAGACTCACAAATTCAAGCAAATCAAACAAACATCTTGATCTTTATTGTCAAAAGTTGAACGTGCTGATAGGACGATCATGCTGTCTGGTTTCAGGAAATGCGGTACCCCGTCTAAGACAGGACACAGTCTGGTTTCGAGTATACCACACCCTGTATAAGACCCATGATAATGTGACAAGGACAAATGATTTTGGGATGCTGATATTCGATTGAGATGACAATTTGGATCAATGTGAGTGTTTGGTTTTGATTGAAAAAGCTCATCTGGTTAAAGCATGATTTCATTAAAGTACAGCGTTTGATTGCGAGTCATTGGATGGATGCTCAAGGATCTGTCTATGCACAAAAAGAGATCCTTTATTGACAAAATGCTTTTTTTTTTTTTTTTTTGGAGTTTAATGTTTTTGTGTTCATTTTTTCCAGGACTTTATGTGATTTTTTTTTTTGTTTTTTTCAGGACATTATTGGATTTTTAGGGATTTTCATTTTTTCAATTTTTTTTAGATATTTTTTCAGGACTTTATTTGATTTTTTTGAAGATTTTATTTTTTCAGGACATTATTGGATTTTTATGAATTTTTTCAGGACATTTTTCAATTTTTATGATCTTTTTATGATTTTTGCCCCCAGTGTCTAGCAAGGCAAGGAATATGACAAGTGAATAAATAGGCTTTCTGAAATGATGGTGGATAGAGGGAAGACAAAGGCCTTTTAGTATGGAGACAATACAGATGCAATTTTCAAGGGCTATGGCGTGATGGGACAAGAGATTGGATATGACATTGTAAAGCAGTGACATGGCATATGGGACATGTCAAGAGGTTTTTGAAACCATGTTTTGCATTTCGCGTCCTTATGTCAGATCAAGATCAAGGAATGAAAAAGGGTGTATGGATAGTGATAAGAGATGGATAGGATAAGCAAGACCAAGAATGGATAAGGGACATGGACTGAAGGTCGGGATAGGCTAAGGGATAGTGGCAGAAAGTTGCAATAAGCTAGGGAATATGGATGAAAGGTTGTAATAAGTAAATGGATAAATGACCAAAAGCTATGATAGACTGAAAGTTGCAAACAAGATGCATGATGCTCATGATGATCCTCAGCCTTGTCAAGATCAAAGGTGGAAAAGGGAAACTAGACATGAGGGACAATAGGATATGAAGGGTAATGACATGGTATGATAGGATAATGAAGGGCAATAGGATATGAAGGAGGAAACCTGCCCCCAAGTGTGGTGTGCAAGAAGTTCATAAATTACGCATGATGCCTGTTTGCCAGGTTTTCATCACGGTACTTGCCCAAGGCGCCTGTTTGCCAGGTTTTCACTAGTGGACGAATTATTTTTCTTTATTTTTTTTTCTTTTTTTTTTGTCTTTTTTTTTCACTTTTTTTTTTTTGTATTTTTTTTATTTTTTTTGAATTTTTTTTTTGAATTTTTCACTTTTTCACTTTTTTTGATTTTTTTGGATTTTGACTTTTTCAGAAGAAGACTTACACATGATAGGGAATGGAAGAAGGACTCAAGTGTCTTTTTATTTGGATAGTAGCCTTGAAAAGAATGGACCATGACCTTTAAAAGTATGCTCAAAGACGTTGGTAGGATAAGGACATGGACAATGAGATGAAACTAAGGCAAGGATTTATGCAAAGGATGGATCAAAGGGATGGAAGGATGGAAAATATGCATTGGATAATAGATAGGGTATTGGAAGAACTGTGCTTGAGTGGATGGAAATGTTGGCAAGATCGACATTGGCACACACCTTGAGGGGTGATGGACTGATGGAGGAAAGACGTATTTTGGATATTGAGATTTGGATGGAGGAATAACTATAGATTTTGGTACATAAGGGCCCAAAACGGATGAAGAAGGTGATGGAGAAATAGACTTGGAAGGTTTGGATGGAGGAATAGCTTGGGATTTTGGGACATAAGGGCCCAAAATGGATGAAGAAGGTGATGGAGGAACAAATTTGAGAGGTTGGGATGGAGGAATAGCAATTTTGGATGCCGAGTTGGATTTTGCTTTTTGTGCTTCAAGGAGCTTCTTAGGGATCCACATGGTTTTTGATTTTTCATGCTTTTGTGGTTCCTTGGAGTGCATTGCTTGCACAAGGGATTTAGGAACCCATATATATTTTGACTTTTGTTTTTGATTTTGCTCAGTGGGCCTTTGTGGCCTCTTGGATTTTTCTTTTTCTTTATAGATCATATTGTTCTTTGTGTTGACATGTCGATTAGATTGGACATGTTGATCTTTGAATACATGTGGATTTCTAGACTTATGATGTTTATGCTTGGCATCCAAATTTCTTGGAAGAGGGAATGAATGTTGGTGTGGATGGGAATGATATGGAGGCATGTGGGATGGATGGAAAGTTCTCCAAGATGTGTGCCTTTGCTGACGTTGCATAGGAGATGGAGGGATATAGGGACCTAGAATGGATGGAAGCGATGATGGGGAAGGTGGACATTTGGATTTTGACTTTGAAGGGATACCAACGCCTTGAGTGTGAGCTCTGTAGCCATGACCATTAGTATACTCTTTGATATGAAGGGGTTCTTGCTTGTGAAGGTCTACTCCTTTGCCTTTATCAATATTTTGACTAATAGGATACTCTTTGCTTTGGGAAGAAGACGCGAGTCCATTATGAGGTGGATGTGATATGAGAGAAATAATGAGATCTTGAAGTGGATCGGATTGCACCAAAGTGGAAGAACCCATTATGCTTGTCGAGGGTTCTTGAACATCTTGCACTGACACATTAGAATCATGAGGAGGATTAGGATCATGAGGGGGACTAGGATTGTGTAGTGGACATGGTTCAATGATAGGCTCTTCAAGAGATGGAATGGGAGAAATAATGGGATCATCAAAAGAAATGTGATCTTGAAGTGGATATGGAGGATTAGGACAAGGAGATGGAGGAACAAAAGGATCTTGTGGAGGATATGAAGGAATGATAGGGTCTTGTGTTGGAAATGAATTTGGAAGGATACTTTGATCTTGACAAGGAGGAAGATCATTGGATTCCTCTCTAAAGGTGCTTTGCTCTTGACTTTTAATAGGATCATCGGAAAGGATGGAAGGGATATCTTGATCTTGTTTAGGAAGTGGAATGCCAATGGGATTTGAAAGGACATTTTTTTCATGAAATGGAAGGAGATTGTTTGGGATTGGATGAACTGGGATATCTTGATCTTGCTCAGGGAATGGAGTGGCAATAGGACTTTGGATAGGATGGACAAGAATAGGGGAATCATCGTGAGTGTCTAGGAACATGGGGTCCTGGTCAACAATTGGATGGGATGATAAGGTTTCAAGATCTTGATCTTGATCTGTTTTAAGACACATTTCTTCATGCTCTAAATTATCCTCTTGACATGAGGTTGGACTTTGGATATGCATGGAGGATTCTGACAAGGAATCAATGTTTTGGCATGAAGGAAATGCACTTTGAAAATTTGTGATGGATTCTGGCAAGGAATCAATGCTTGAACATGAGGAAGAGGGACTTGGAATGGGGTCCTCTAAAATAGGTAATGGCAATAAAGTGCATGGTGGCATTGGGTCTTGTATTTCTGAAACATGACAAGGATGTGCATCATGAATTGGATTATCATGGCAATCAATTATGGATAGCCCTTGGGTAATTGCATCCTTGGGTGTATTGTTTGATGAGGACAATATAGAAGGTTCTTGTGAAACTTCTAAAGGTGTAAGGATAGATGCCACTGGAGAATCAATTTGTTTACAAGGAGATGAGGCATTGCTAGACAAAATTGTATTATCTTTATCTTCCTTAAAGAACTCACTTGGTTGTTTCCTTAAGATCATTGCAAGAAAGCCACCTTTCTTTTGAGGTTTTGACATGATTGGACCTGGAATTTGAACTTGTTTTTGATTTGATGTCATTTTTTTATATTGGACTAGATGTTGATTAGATTCGTTTGACATGTTCAAAATTTGGCTTGGTGTATGCTGCAACCTTTGTTTTTGACTTTGTGATTGCGGTTGTTGACATTGATATGTTGATTGAACTTGTTGATATTCCACCATTGGTTGAACTATTTGTTGACATTGTATAGTTGGTTGGACGTATTGTTGAAATTGGACCATTGGTTGTGTTGGTTGCATATGTTGGACCATTGGTTGCGATGGTTGCAAATCTGATTGATAGTAAACACCTTGTTCTTGTTGTGGAGGCACATAATGTTGTTGTTGATGTTGTCTCCTTTCTTGTAATTGTTTCATCATCTCTATTTGGGAGAGGAGAGCTGGTATGTCTGATCGTTCAAGAAGAGTTCTTACATCAATTGGCTCAAGATTTGGATTTTGACCTGGAAATTTTTGAAACACTTTAGACATTTGTGATCTAATTTTCTGAATGTTTTTCACTCTTTGTTCCAATATCTCATTTTCTTGAGCTAGTTTCTCCTCTAGTTTTTGTATTTGGACATTTGTTTCATCATAAAGAGTTTGATCAATATAGCCTTGTTGTTGGGTTGGATAGAAGTGTGATTGCCTTGGATTAAAATCCGATTGCAGTGTCGGTTGATATGTCAAACTTTGTTGCATCATTGGCACTTGGAACCTTGTTTCAATAGACATGTCACTTATGCAAATGCAATATTTTTGGAATTTTTCAAGGATAATATATGATATGCAACTAAATGCAAACTAAATAGATGAAAATGCAATCTATGTTTTTGGTTGTTTTTGAAGATTTTGACAAACTTTTGAAATGCAAATCTAAAAGAGACCTTTAGGAAATTGAAATGATGTCTAGACCTCAAAGGACAAAAGGACTTAATTAACAAAGGACAAGATGACAATGTCTCCCCTATATGCTTGGATACTAAGCGAGGTTTGACGAAATGATATTGATGACAAAAGGACAAAAGGTTTGATAAGGTCTAGACTTCCTAACAATGACTTAGGGTTTATCAAAGATTTGGATCACTCAAGGATGACAAAGCCTAGCTTTTACACTATATGCAAAAGGACAATTGCTATGCAAATGATCTTAATATGATATGATAATGACTTAAGATTAATGAAGAGACTTAGGGTATGACTTTAATGCAAGAGGAAACATGCAAATGGATGACCCTTATGGATATGCAAAAGAATATGACTTAGGTGAAACCTAACCTTGATACTGATCTTACAAAATGCACACCTAGGATGAACCTAAATGTAAGTGACATGAATGTTGAGACAAGATTTTGACAAATGTTTGACAACCATGTTTTAGGAAGATGATCTTTGAATCTTGTTGAACTTTTGTTGGATGAATATCTTTGGTGTTTAATCTTGTTTTGATCAATGTATTTGGTTTTGAAATGGGATAACATTCAACTTTTGACAATCAAAGAATACAAGATATTGCAACTTAGACTCAAGACAATCATGCTCATTTCCACATTCCTTAGGGTAGGCAAAGACATTAGGTACTTGAGAGGTAGACTCATTATGAGATTCAAGGAGAATACATAGATGCTTGACCCCACGGGCTCCCCTCCATGGCACTCACTTCTCAGGGCAGCCAAGCATTAGTTCCCATGGAATCTCCCCATGGCGAACTTAGTATCTCTTCCAAGTATGCGAATTTGTCCTTCTCAAGCAACTAGAAGGGTTTTTGGCCTCTAAAAACAAGGTGTTTAGTAAGGATTTCTGTTAAGCATTACTCCTTGATGTCATGCAAGCATGATTGAGACATTAAGCCCATCAAGATACCAAACAAATGTAGTCGTGCAAGCGTGATTTAGACCAAGAGGCCCTACTTAGATGTTGATATGAGAAAGAGTTTCAAGGGGCATCACTTCCCAAGTAACTGCAATTCCCACGTAACACTTCCTTCAAAGCTTTCGCTCATCAGGTATTTGTTTATAGTGAGTTAGAATGCCAAGGAATTCTAGCCGTACTCACTTTGGGTCGTTCCCTTCTCACGATTATCACTCGCTTGCTAAAGAAAAGTGGTCGGGAAGGCAGGCCCTCTAAGGGAGACACTCAATCGACAACACAAGCATGGTATCGAAGATCTGGATTTCTGATCACCCTAAGAAGGATGAGAGCATACTCTCCTACTCCAATGTCATACTTAATAATCAAAGCAAACAAAGGTTCATTTCCACCTATTTATAAATCACTAAGTGCCTAATTAGAAAACTCAAACACACAATTTGATTGTTTCTCCAAGGCAACCTGCAAAACACATGTCAGAAGTTTGATTTGTTGTCTTTGACCATCAAATCTGCATAACACATGTTAGTAGTTTGATTTGTAGTCTTTGTCATGCGTATGCCAAGATCCTGCACAAATAATTAGTACCAAAATCCAAAGCACAGATGATCTGATTTATGAAAACTATCAAAATTTCAGTCCACTTCGAGAAGGCATAACTTTCTCATCCTAGCTCCGAATTACAAACCGTTTGATGCGTTCGAAAGGTATTCAAATAATCTAGAACCAAATTTCAGAAACATCAATGATGTCTCGTCATGTTTACGGGCACCATATTTATCCAGAAATGCACCGAAGACCCTCAAAATTTCAATTTACTAAAACATATAAAATTTTCAAGTAAAAACTACATTTTTCACCTCTGATCTGGACTTTACACAGGCGCAGAAGTCTCCAGAATACCCTGCACGGCCCTGTTTTTGAGTTTTTTGACCTACAAATCAACTTAGAAGCACTCAAAAACACAGTAGAGGGGTTAGAAGGTTAGTATTTCGTGTCGGGTTCACCAATTAATGTAGCGTAGAAATTAGGAATCATCACAAACATATCAAAACATTAATCATTAGCTCAAATGCATTCATTGCAATGAATCTATCCTAAGACACACTCAATAGAGACATGAAAACAAAGCATACAAAACTAAATATTATGCAAACTAGATGATGATTTGAATGCTTCTTCCATGCAGCTCCATTGTTCTTCTTTCCTCTTCAAATGGATTTGTGGATCTCACCTACAAGTGCACATACAATTGAAAGCAAGATTGACTTTGATGAAAAGCTCAAGAGTACTAGAAGCATAAGTTCATTAGTCTGATAGGAATTCGGATTCAAGGGATTCAAGGAATTGATTGAAGAAAATTATCCAATTTATAGAAGAATTGGATAAATGAGCAAATTAGTATGAAAGAGATTTGAATAGAAATTCAAATCAATAATAGCAAAATTATGACATATCTATGACAAATTGCTATGCAAAGAGGCTTATGACAGATTTTATGACAAATTGCTATGTCAAGACAAATTCTATGACAAATTTCTATGTCAAGACAAAACTCTATGACAAATTGCTATGTCAAGAGTATGACGCATGAAGCACACAAATAGGGAGAACTAGAGACAAGATAATTAGGTGGAATTTGAATTAGAAAATTAGAAAATAGGTGGAAATTAGGAATTTGGAAAATAATGAAATTAGGTAAATTAATTAATTCACAAAGAGGAATAATTAGCCAATTAAATGAATATTTAATTGTAATGAGAAAACTTAGGATTAATAAATAATTTAGTAATCCTAAAGGAAGAAATGGCAAATTAGGTTAAATGATTAAATCATAAAACCCTAGAAGGTGAATTAGAAATGCGAGGATGACAATTAGGTCTATAATTGAAGATAATTAACTTGATCATGATTTTGAATTTGATAAATGACCAATGCGACAAAATGATTTGATTAAGAAAATGTGCCAATTGCCGAGGAACAATGACAAATTGATCCAAATTGACATAATTGAGACAAACAACGATTGATAGCGAAATGATTGCAAAAATGACAAGATTGAAGGATTGATGATAAAATTGATAAGATTGATAAAAGAGCCACGATTGATGACAAATCGATCGCAAGATTGATAGGAGGACAAAACCCTAATTAGGATTGACGATGTCCAAAATGATGAAAAATGAATACGCACATTGATGCGACAGGGTAAAATTAATCAAAATCATGATTGGATAATGTTGTCGACAAGACCAAATTTAAAGACAAGATAATCGAAGAATGTAGAAGAATGACTCGATGTTCGCAAATGATAAAGACCAAGTGCGTGACATAGGAGAAATGTTAATGCTACGCAAAAAACCTAAAATGAGGCAATGCGCAATTGTTAAAGTATGACTTCGCAAGCGTTGACCATTTTTGGGTGTCTACAGTAGCATACTCGGGCATAGACTCCTATGAGGTGCTTCTAACCTCCCGTACACACACATGCACAAGGTTGAGTGGAACTAGCGGCATAAGGCTAGACTTTCTCACTCTCCTCCCTTACATGGATCACCTAGACAGACTCTAGGGGCTAGTTTTCCATGTCCTTTTTCCCATGGATCACCTAGACAAGATCTAGGGGCGAGAAGTCCATGTTTTCTCTTGCACTATTCTTCTCATGGATCACCCATGTGTGTATTCATGCTTTTTTCCTTTCTTTTCTTCTCTTTGCATTTCATTTCCATTTACATCCTTCATCTTGTGTTAGAGAACTCTTAAATCCTCACACTCTTTGTTGTGTTGGAATTGAGATTTAGTCCTCTTTCTTACCAAATGATTCTCCATTAGTTTTTGATCTCATATCAAATCTTCTTGTGAGCATTTGTCATCAATATTCTTTAACAATTCGAAGTGGTAAACATGATACCCTATTTCAACTCACTAAAATTAGTAAGCCGAAACAGGGGGGGGCATATAGCTACCCTAGAATTTTCATCACCTTCCTTAGTAAGCATTAGGTAATTTTGTGATCTAACGTGTGTTTTGTAGGGTGCGGTTCCTAACTGTGTACTGCAGATACCGCTGGGGGCTTCGTTCGACAGACTTATGGATATATCCTTTTTCAAATAATGTTTACTTTTCTATACTTTAGCTTGCATATGCACGTAGTGTTCATATGACCGCTAAAGTGGGGGCTAAATGTAGCGTCATAAATTGTATGCACTTGCTAAAGCAGTACAATTTCACACCTAGTTTAGCACCCGCCTTGGCGCATTTTGCATTTTGCATTGCATTTCCCCTTTAGCACTTAATTAATCAAATTAATTAGGTGTAAGGTCCTATTTCATCATCTTCCACATTATAAAGATGGGCCCTTTCATTAAAGTGTGCCCCTTTCATTTTATTCTTCCAATACATCATTTAATCAAAAACCCTAATTAGGTCCTATTTTGAACTTGGGGGCTTGATTTTGGGGGTCAAAACATCTTGAAATCACCTGTAACTTCGGGATTCTCTCTAAAATCATCATATCCGATGGCCCTGAAAATTTGGTGAAAAGTTATCGCGTCCATAGCGCCCGGCGTGCACATGGTCCCGGACATTTTTCCCAAAATTTTAGGAGCGTGATCCAATCATAAAATAAAGCTTAACCCCAAGAAATTGGTGGGAGATTCAATCTCTAGGTCAGCCAAAAGTTGAAATTAAGACCTAGGGTTTCATATATAAGAGCTCTCTTTCTTCATTTGAAAGGACCAGATTTTTGGTTTCAGTGGCCTTCTATGCAGCGAAAGAGTAGATCTTTGAAGACTTCAACAACATTCAACATCCATCCATCAAGCATTCATCAATTTCATTCATCCATTTAGGGATTTGAAGACATTGAAGAGTAATAGGGGATCACCGTCTGAAGATTGGCTTGTACCCCTCCCTTGGGGTTGGGTATGATTTCATGTTGTTTTCATGTCTTTGCATAAGCCTCATTATATCACTTGTATTCATGCTTTATATCTCTTTACATCTTGATTTGGAGCATTTACATTATCATTTGCAAGCAATTAGGGTTTACTTTCTAGGTTGCTCTAGTTTGCTTACTTACATTTTAGGATCTTGCACACACACAGGGTCTGCACACACACTACTTTTACAATACAACTTGGCTATTCGTGGAGGTGGAAATCACCAAAGCGGGGGTTTGACTAAGGCAAAACCCTATATAGCCGCCCACCATACCTTTTCAGATATAAGTGCAGATTTTGAGATTCAGACGACGCCGCAAGTTGCAGATCCGAAAGAAGCAGACGGAGACCGAACCATACACCAAATTGCAGAGCAAAAGACCAGGACAGGGGTGTGGGGTGCCCTGGTCCTACCAGGATAGGGGCACTAGGCACCCTGGTCCCTGGGACAGGGGCGCTGGGTGCCCTGGTCCTTCTGTCAGACAGCAGTTTTCAGCATTTTTGACAGCTTTCCAGGTTGCAAAACAACAGTTTCAGGAGCAGTTTCAGGGGTAGAATCAGGATAGTGGCGCCCGCGCCCCCATCCCAAACATTTCCACTCAGATTTTAACACTAGGTACGCATTTACATTCTTGTCTTATTCTTGTGTTTATAGCTTTCCATAGTTTAAGTTCAATTCTGCAATCTTGTTATTAGTTCATACTTGCACTTTGGGGTTAGGAATTGAACTTGCATCATCTATCTATCATTTGCAACAAAGGAATAGAAATCCTAATAGGTAGCCCGTGGCTCTCTCTTCCACAAAAAGAAGTAGCCAATTGTGTGATACCTCTAGGCTCTTTCGTATTCCACAAATGTGTGATTGAAAGTGAGATTAGGGCATGTTTGCTTAGTGTCACTTTTTCCCCCACACATATTAATAAATATACATTATATAATAATGACAATTAATATATAACTAATAATACACATTAATTTATAAATTACAACAATTAATATATATTTAATAATATACATTAATTAGTAATTAGAAATTAATATATTATTAATAATATACATTAATTAATAATTAAAAAAAAGAATAATAATAACAACATTTAAAAAAATCTTTTTAATAATAAAAAGAAACTTTTTTTTTTTGTTTTATGTCACAATGGTGGCCCCCACACTTGTGGTTACCATGCACTGTGGTTACCACAACCGTGGTTTCCATGGGTTGTGGTCTCCACAGCTGTGGAAAACCATGGTTTGTGGTCTCCACAACGTGGAACCATAGGCAATGGTCTCCATGGTGTGGAGCCACAGGTCATAGTCTCCACGGTCTGTGGTTTCCATAGTCACGGAACCACAGATTGTGGAATTCCACGGGGCTGTGGGTAGAGCCATTGCTCCCCATGCCCAAACATGACACGAATATTTTTATTTTTTTTAACTTTTAAAAAAGAAAAAACCTAGTTCAATACATAATCTTAGACTGAGACTAAAACCATTTTCCAGAATACCCATGGTATTGAAAATATTAAAATTTTCAGAATAACCAAACCCAGAATAGGTAAATTTGGGCAAATCTCTCCATCCAAATACCATATTTGGGTAAATAGCATTGGCTTACACACATTTATTCAACCAATCTACCAAACCCCAAACTAATTTCAAATTAAAAGCTTGAATTAGAAAAAATTCAAATGGAGTTTTAAACAAAATTTCATCATGAACAACCAACCCCAATATTTTGTTTTAAAAGTAATTTGAGAAACCAAAATCTAATCTGGAGGTTGAGAAAGAAGGCAAGGAGGGTTTGAATGTGAGATTAAACCACCACTCTTCCATTTTTCCCCAAATAAATGAGATTATCAACAAACACAACCAGAAACCTTCAAAATCAATACAATCTCTATTTAGCAAAGAAACCAAAGAGATAAACAAGAATCCTACCTCATTTAGCAATCCTGGGAAAGATTTGATGAAGAGCCCAACCTGCAAGCTCAAGAAAATCCTTCTTCCCCAAATGCCCAAAATTTGCATCCCAAAATAATTCTCTCCAAAAATAATCCTCTCCAAAATATTTTCCAAACATAGGTTAAATGGAAAATATTTGACCAAAAATTATTATTTTTGAATTTAAAATACTTTCTTTTAAATAAAATGAAAAATCATTCTTTTCAAACAATTCAAATATGCAACAACTTGCTTTTCTTTTAAAAATTGATTTTATTCATTAATTGAAAATAACATTTCTATTTCCAAAATGCCAAGGAGGATAAAATATTTCTATTTTTGAATAAAATTTAATCTTTCCTTTCAAAATGCATAAACTGAATAAATTCATCATTTAAAATTAACCATTTAAATCGAACTTGCTACAAACAGGAATTGAGCAATTCTAATTAATGATTAATCACACAAGAAGGGTTCCTATTTAATTTAGTCCCTTAATTACTAATGCGTAAAAGCACATTTAATCAAATTAAATACTTAGGATTAAATACTCAATTAACCACACACAAAACATGCAACCTAAGAAAGCCAACCAGATACACGACCTGCATACCCAAGCAAAGGTGAAACTGACGGATGATTGACAACGCTCACTTGAGAATGACTAGGGTAAAGAGAGGGTCTTACGACCACCTAATCCAATCTCTAAGGACCAAAGAGGTACACTCAAACCTGCGAATCCAGGTGGAGATGAACTTCAACCGCATAACACACAAATGAAACATGTTACCCAAGTCAGCTCAATCCGATCTAAAAACAACTGAGTGGACCAAAACAAGATGTCCACTTGCTTCTCATATGTTGTCTCAACAACCTCAAACATACAAACAACCACCAAAATTAGTCGACATGATCTGCACGATGAATCTTCACATGTTACTGCCACAAAACTCTGTTCTACTAGAAAATCATCTACCAAATCTTCCAACTTACTCAATTCACAACACCTGAGACCATAAACCTGAAATAATGCATATTACACATTCACAATGAATCTTTGAGATCCGCGACACTAAATCCTTAATACAACTGATCTACCAATCAAAACAATGTACACTTTGTCTGATAACCTTTTCTTCTCGCTAGACCTCATTGAACCTCAATCAATCTTCCAAAATGAATGAAACATGAACTACAGACTGGATATCTGACTTAATTTGCCATCAATGACAACATTGAATCATCAATGTAGTGTCTCTTGCCAACAATTAACCTATGTTTTGATGATATCATTTGATTATTGATAATGTGAGATTCTATGCATTGTTTGCTTGGGTTTTAGGGTGATAGGAATGATTTTTTATTACTCATTCATGAGCTCCATATGACGTCACAATTTCCTATCACTAGTTGGGATTAGAGATTTATATGTATATATGTATGTTTGTATACATGTTTTTGGTGTAAGATTATGGCTACTAGACATCAACTCCACCTCGTACCACAGGTCGGAGCGTGTCTTTAAAATTCCCAATGGTGGTAAAAGGAGATAGTGCAAGGCCCAAATTATAGGTCTAACCCTAGCCATTGTCCTAATTTAGGGAAAATTATCCAATTTTTATTTTATCTCATCAAATTTGTCATGTGGACAATATTTGTTTACCCAATTGTCTCTGGTGAATCTTGTTTAGATGTTGGCACTATTTTATAATTTATTTGAGTGTGATGTATTTTATGTAATTATCAATATTGATCATAGTCTATGTGATTATTGTGGCTTTAAATGTAACTTTGATTTAATAAATATATTTTAATATTGGATAATATTAATAAATGATGTACTGATTATTGTTTATTGTTTATTGATTTATGAATAAATCGTGCTCAAAGGAAGAATGCGACTACTATCCAATTAGTGAAGACTTGCATGGAAATAGTTAACTGAGGTCGACATGTAGTGACTTGCAAGTCAATTTGTGACCTCTTCCATTTTGTAACTAGGTCAAGTAGGGTAAATTTGTTCCAGGTCTATAGGGTGAAAAACCTATAAATGTAATTTGATAAGTCATTTTGAGGGGTCGACAAATCGATGATTTGAAGGCCATTAGTTAGAGTTCCATTTACTTTTATGCAACTTTTCAAGTTTCAAAGTTCTTTGTACCAATTGAACATTTGAAGTATCAGTAGGTGTTGATGCTCCTCTTTCAAGTTAGTACAAGAAATTCATGGATTGCATGTTTCATATGCTGCATCATCTGAAATTAGTATTCTCTTGTTGATTTAGTATCTTCTCTCATTCCAAATAGCATAATTGTCTTAAGCAACATTGTTTCATGAATCATATTGCACATGTCAATGGCATATGAAGATTAAATAGTATTGTGAAATTGGTTTCTCTGAAAAAAATAGCTTTGTCTACATGTGGATCGTAGATTACTTGCACGTTGACTAAAAATCCCATTGAATATTATCTGGTATGTTATTAATAATACTAAATCATGTGAGTTTCTTGTTTCATGGTATACATAACTTATTTGTTTAATTGTGTTTCTTTCCCTCTCGCAACCCTATCTTTTGAATTTTATTTCTAATAGTAAGACTTACATTGATAACTCTACGTTGCAACCAACATTCCTCTTGATGAAATAGGTTACTTCAACACTGAGTCATTTAGCAACATTGTGACCCAACTATAAAGACCTTGGGAGGTAATAAGTCTCATTCTTCCAACCTTTTTTTGGAGAAGTTGAGTTATGCTTGGATTGTATTTGGTGTGTTGAAAGACACATCAACAGGCATGATATTGCAATAAGGATGATTAAATTTGTTTAGGTAGTGGATTAGTTTAAGTAGGTAAGTTTTCTAGTTGTCTATTGTTTGTGATTTTGTTTAAAGCTCAATGTTTTTAGACTAATGTTTAGTCTGTTTTTGCTCGAGAGTCAATGTCTAGGAAAAAGAAAGTTTATTATGGATGGTGTAATGGTTATGATGTAATTATATTGGTTGTAGGTGAATAATTAAGTGATGTATGATGGTGTTATCATGAAATTCAAATGTGAAATATTTTCCTCTGTAATGATTTCAAGTATCCAATCCAAAATACTAGGTTGAGGAAATGCACCAATTAGGTATAGGACCTATTTATTATGGGATAAGTGAGATAGAATAAACTTATTATGGTATAAAATGGAGTAGATGATGTAAAATGTTAATAACTATCTTGCCATGATAGGTGTGTATAGATTTTATTATGAAATGGAGGTGAAATTTTATGAATAGATATGAATGACCAAATAGAATTCTGATAAATGGAAGAGTATGACTTAATACAAATGACACTTGTAAATAGATTTTCAACCTGGTACTTATCTAAGGTGCCACCGAGGTAGTTATTGTGTCGACTTGAATTTCATCATCAGAATACTACCTACAACATATTAGTTTCACAAATTACAAAATAAATGCTACAGGAAATCCAAACTCAACCAATGAAACTATTTGAAATGTGTATTTCCACACATGTATATAGAGAAGCCAACAAGTGTGCTGATTGGGCTACCAACCTGGCTTGCCGCTCTAACAAAATCATTGCCCTTTATGGTGAGAGTAATCTCAAGTGTGAGGCAAAATCTTTGATTGAATTAGACCGTATCCAGATGAAGCAACATGTCTTTTCTAATCACAATTTCTAATGCCTTTTCCTCATTTTTCTATGATTGTTCACTATGAAGGCGAGGCTTGTTTTATTATTAGTCATATCATATTTACTTTATATGGATTTGGGGTGGTTCTTTATAACAACAGCAAAAATTTTAGGTTTCTTCATAGAGATCACAGAGAAAATAACAGAGTTGAGATAAGGAAGAATTGTGAAATTAAGGGTAATATGGGAGGTAATAAAAAGAGGTTTGAACCAGCTTCTTGCTCAGACTGGAAGAAAAATAATGAAGTTTAGAATATTCTTCAAGACGGAGGCTTGAGTGTTTTTATGGAAAGGGTCTGTGACAAAGACCCTACTGTCACTAAGCATTTCATAAAAAACTGGAAGAATGGTAAGGTTCCTGTTGGTACCCAGATGAAGAAGGTGGATGAAGATGTTATTGTTGAAGCTACGGGTATGGTTAAAGAAGGTATTAAATTTTATAGAGATCGAAGTGTGTCTGACAAGGCTGCGGATAGGTTTCCTATCACTGATGGAGAAAAAAGGAAATTGGTGAAGGTGGATAATCCCTACCATTCCCCTAAGTGTATTTGTAGGCCGTGGAGGTTTGTGTTGTTTGCCACCATTAGCTACATTACTATGGATGGGAGATTCAAAAGGTCTTATGGGCATCATTTTGTGTTGCTTAATCACTTTTGTCATGGTGACAAGGTCAGTCCACCTTACTATCTTGCTTTCTCTATGGATCATACTATTAGAGAAGTGTAGAAAGACTCTCAAAGAGACCATGCCCTCCACTAGGGTTTAATGGTTTTAGTTTATAAGTTGTTGAAGGGGAAAACTATTGAGAAACCCATTAGTAAAGGCAAAAAAATTAGGGATGATGATACTAAAAGTGAGAATAGTGGGTTCAATCTCTTCTCTAAAACTGAAGGTGAGTTTGAGGATTTCAACAAGGGGAAGACCAAGGGAAAGAGAAAGGGGACTACTGTGGATTCTGACCTTTCAAACTTTGAGGATGATTCTTTTGATGATAAATTCATAAAAAGCAAGAAGAGAAAGGGCATGGGTAAGCAAACCCAAAGGACCAAGAAGACCTGTAAGGGAATAAACAAGGTGAAAAGGAAGATTATTATTTCTTCTGATGAGGATACTGAGGTTGAAAAAACTGATAATAAGAAGGGTAAGGAGGAAGATGAAATGTTGGATGGTGATCATGGGGAGAACTTGAGTGCACAGAGAATGCAGAATGAGGGTCAGGAGAACAACATGGGAAATAAAAATGACTCTCATGGTGACATTGGTAATGACAACATCAAGGGTTTTTGTGAGTTCATTAGCAAAATGGAGAAAGAGATTAGTGACTTGAAGACTGACCTCAATGTGATAAAAAAGGCTACTATGGGTGAGAAGCATCTCTCTGAAAATGTAAAAGAATTAATGGTTGCTATTAACAAGGCTAAAGCACTTGAGGCTATGGTTAATAAAATTCTGGAAATGAAAAGAAGGTGAAGGAGCTGGAAGGGAACATAGATGCTAAGGGTCTGGATATTAACCTGAACAATTTGGTCAACAGAGTGGATAGGATGGAGCTTACTGTGAAGAGGATTACTGCGAAAAACTTCTAGATCCTTAAGGCCACTATTGACCATGTTAACATCCTAATTAACAAATTTGAACAGATTAAAGGCAAGGAGGATGATAAGGATCAGATGGAGAAGAAGGGTCATGAGAAAAGAACAAGGGCCAACACTCGGAAACAGGTTGATATCAAGGAAAAAGAGCTAGAAGAAATGAAAAATTCTGCAATCAATATAAGCAGATGGTGGTTCATGCTGAAGAACTTATGAGAAACATTTAGTTGTCCTTGCATTGTCTTTTTGCTTTCCTTTGGTTGTCTAGTGTTGCTTCCTTTGTCTTGTGTTCCCTTTTTGTTTTGACTCGGAACTGTTCTATGTGTGGGTGATCAGGCACTATTGTTCTATGCCTCTTTTATGCTTTATCTTTCTCCTTCTTTGTAACAAGGTTTTGGGTTCCTTTCAAAAACCTGCTTTTAATTAATCAAAACCAATGAAACTACATGAAATTGATATAAAATAAAAACACTATTATTACCTTCATGATTTAAGTCTCATTGTGTCCTAACTCCACTGTTCTTGGTTGCAGATGATTTACTATTAGACAAGCATTGATAGCTTCCAAGATGGCATATGAAGAATGGATTGATAACTGATACTATGATATGCAATGCAAATGATTTAAAGCTAAATGATTATGCTAAATGAGAAATGCTAAATTGCTAATTGCTTCAAGGTAAAAACTCACGGATGCATAAGTTTACTCAAATTGTTAACTTGAAGACTAACTCTTTCTCAACTCAAACTCCTACTTTTAAAGACTTTTGAGAGGATAAGATGATGTGTCCTAGATCAACAGTCATGATCAGATCTCCAAATTTGGATGGTTGTGAGAAAAGGTGAAAGTTGAGAGAAAGGGGGAAGGAGAAGACAAGTGTCACTCATCTCACCTTGACTGGGTTGCTGGCTAAGGGAATCTAGGGATGGTTGGAGAAGATTTAGGCATGAGAGGACAAGTGAACTCAAGTCCTTCCTAAGATGTAGGGATGTTGGAGATAATATAGAAGAAGGTTACGAAATGTGTACGTACACAATATTTCATTTATTTTGGAAGTTGGAGATAAGTGGCTAATAAATATTTTATTTATTTAATTTTATTGAATTAATTTAGCCACATGATGGATGAGTTGGCAAAGAAAAGATGAAGTGGAGATGGAAGATGAGTTGGAAAAGGGATTAAATAGTGAAGAAATTATTTAATATTTGAGACTATAGGATAGAAGAATAATCATTAAATATTAGATATTTAATTAATTGATTAGAGAAAAGGATAAATGAATTAATTAATAAAATATTTTAATTAAATTAATTAATCTTTTCAAATTAACTATTTAATAGAAGAATATTTAAAATATTTATTTAATCACTCATAGCCATTTTTATGTGTATACATTTTTCCCCTCTTTGAAATGATGTCGAGACAACATTGTTTCAAAGATTAAATCAAGTCTTGATAGTGTGCCTGCTGGAGATAAAAATCCTGATTGTGTGCCCCCTCAGGAGATTGATCATGAAATTGTTTGAGAAATTTGAATGATTAATCTCACAATAATTGAAAAGGTCCTTCAATTAAATTCATTTGTGAAAAATAAATAAAATTTCCCCATTCAAAAGAATTAATTACCCTTCCAAATGGTAATTATAAAATTAACCTAGGTTAATTTTATTCTCATTTGCATCCTTGTCAGCTTGTGGAGTGAAAAAAATTGTCTAGGTGAGCTGGCAAAATGGTGATTCTGTTCGAGAACCATCGATTTGAGCGCATTTGACGATATCAACGATCTCTTGAGTATGGTTATCCAGTATGTACCTTATTCCAATCTTTCTTTCAAATTGTCGTACTAATTTCCTTACTTTTCGGCATGTTTTAGGTTGTGTTTTGAATTTTTTGATTTTTGATTTTGTGTGTTAGCACTTTTGTTTTCTTGGTTTGTGCTTTTACTTTGTAGATTTCCACTTTTGTTAAGTTAGCACTCGTTTTTGATTGGGATGTTAGCACATTTATAAAATTCACGTTTTTGTTTTATGTGTTCACGCAAATGTGAAAAAGGTTTGCACTTTTGAATGATTTAATGCTTTTGACTTATTGGTTAGTGCATATGTTGAAAAGATTAGCACTTTTGAATGATTTAGCGCCCGTGTTTAATAGAATAGCGCTTTTGTTAAAAAGGTTAGCACTTTTTCTTTAGATGAATTTGTTTGATTTTGTTCAAGTTAAAATTCTTTGAGATGATTTGATTTAGGCATTTTGATGCGCAAATGTGATTGATAGGTATTCAATTAAAGTCTTGATTGATAGAAATTTTTTATAATGTTGATTGATAGGGTATATGATTGATTGATTTGATTGGTAGATTGATAGATTAGCTTTAAGAGACCAATTCAGTTTCTGATGAAGAGCGTAGTAGAGTTTGATTGAACTCATTGATTAATAGAAAACCATGATTGATAGTTTTTGGTTGATTTCATAGCCTGATTTGCTTCATTGAAAAGAATTATCAATTATTGATGTGATAGATTGGCGATCGCTTTGGTTTGATAGATAGATGATTGATAGAGATTAAATTCTCTTGTTAAACATGAGAAACTCGATATTCTCCAGTGTCGGAAGAAATTCCCAGCCATGCCCCATTTAGTGTCAGAGCTCACCCAGGCTGAGATTAGACATATAGATGCCCGCAGATTATGCCACTTGTTATACATGCGTGATATTACCCATAATAGGGGATTGTTGACTACCTTAGGAGAGAGATGGAATAGAGAGCATAACACTTTCCACCTACCCACTAGTGAGATTAGTGTGACACTCAAGGATGTCTATGATATTATTTACATCCCCATGACTGGTGAGTTAGTCCAGTATGATTTTCAGGATCATGGAGGGACAGAGGCTTGCAGAGCTATATTTGGTGATGAGAGCATTTCCAGAGGAGAGATTCGATGGGAGGATATGGTCATGTAATACGACTCTCCTAGTGATTCTTGCAAGTTTGATTGGTGGATTCATCTGTCCAAACAAGAGATCTCGAGGTTTTGTGTCATGCCCAAACTTTTGGGCAAAAACACAACAATAATTTTTTTTTAAAATAACATAAAAATACTAGATCCTCTATGATAAAGATGAGATAAATAAGTTTGGCTATACTAAGAATTATCTCATGTGTTAAAAGAATGGGTTCCTAAAGTTAATTTAATTAACTCCACAGATATAACGTTTACAATTTTTATCTTGAATAATTCTACCCCAAGGGGTCATCACAACAATATTTATTATTCTAATTAATTTTACCCAAACATTCTTCAATTTTCTAATCAAGAGATAATATTCATTCCTAATATTATTTAATTGCCTTTGAAATAATTTAAATAATGCTAACACATATTTTTTGAATTCAAATTAACTAATTGAGCAATAGTAATAACATGTTTAAATCCATCTATTAAAATTAACTAAATCGATATAATAATAACCTATTTAATAACCTCATTTAATTATCAAAATAAATTTTCCAAACATTAAATATTAATTATTTAATATTCGACATTAAACTACCTCCTTAAATTTATTCATTATTCTATTTAAAATTCCCATTAAAAAACATCTTTAATAAATTTTCCCAAACATGTGAATAATATTGTTATAAAAATACTTATTTACATCCCAACTAAAATCTTAAATAGTCAACCAAATTAAATAATAACTTAAACAAATGGGCCAACTCCCATTTCAAATTTTAAAGAAATCTTTCCCTCTCCTTTATTATTTTATTTCTCTTATCTTTATCTCTTATTCTAACCCTAACTAGGGTTTTATTTAAAAATCTATTAAATCTCTTCTTTTTCTTTTCTTTTTCATCTTATTTTAACCTAACCCGAAATGGGGTTAGGGTTTTAATTTGCTACACAAATATTTTTCTTTCTTTGTATGTGTGTGCAGGTTGATCATGGCAGTGGCATGGCCGAAGTGTGAGAGATGGGTGGCGGCAGCGGTTTAAGTGTCGAGAGGGGATAGATGTGTGTGAGAGGGGCCGAGGTGGTGCTTAGTGCAGTGGTCGAGGGGTTTGGGGGCTGCACACGGGCACCACTGTGGATACCCATAGTGGCGACGGTGTCGCTCACTGTGGTTACCCACAGTGGTGGTTGCGGTGTCGTCCACTATGGTTACCCATAGTGGCGCACACAGTGCCACCCATTATGGTTACCCATAGTGGCGGCAACAGTGTCGCCCACTGTGGATACTCACAGTGGCAATGACTGAGCCTCCACCATGGTTTTCCATTGTGGCGGCTAGGGTTCCATGGCAAGGTTAAATTAATTTTTTTTCTGAAATACAAATTTTTTAATTATATATTTTTTTATCAGCATTTAATATATATATATATGATGTATATCTATATAAATATTTATATATGTACATAGTCAATAGGGATATGAGTATTTCTAGGTAAATTCAAATGTATATATATATATATACTCATTGACAAATATATTTATTCAGATTTAAATAATCTGATCTGTTTAACTAGAATATAAAATGTTATAAATATATTGGCACAGACTAAAATAATATCTTTTTAATGAGAATATTAAATGTATGTAAGATTTTGATTTAAATGTATATGAAATCTTTTTTTTTGACTTAGATGCAACACATACCTTATTTAATTTTTCTTACAACAACATATTAGATTGATGTAGAATAATAGATATTTAGAATATTTAACATACATGTATATACATATATATATGTATATACATGTATATATATACACACACACGTGTGTGTGTATATATATATATATATATATACATGTGTGTGTGTGTATATATATATACAATCCTAAATCTGCACTTTTATTTTTTGTTACACTAGCTTAGAACAAGTATGACAAATAACAGAATGACTCTTTATTGTCTTTTCTACTTAAATAAAAATGCATAGTCTAAATAATCCCTCTAAAATGTGCATTTCCAGATTTAATAAATGTAAAGTTTGATAGGAAAGCAAAGATGAACTTTCATTTCCAGAATCTAAAATTTAACAAAATAATTTATTTAACAGCTGCAACTATATTCTTTCACATTTCTATTTGAACAATAAAGTAGCAAGATGAAAATTTAAAAGAAGATTTAAAATAACACTAAAAAAGTATTTTTCCTACATTTCTTTTTAAAACTATAGGCAGCAATATCCTTTTTTTTTTCTTTTTTCTTTTTTTAACTACATTCCTTAACACTTATTTTGCAGAATGATAAAATTAACAGAATGAAACAACTTAAATATTTATCTATTTTCTTTGTCATTTCCAACATGCATACATTTTATTTACTAATAAAACAGAACAGATTTACTTCCATCTTTTTCAAGCAATAAACAAATACATAAAAGTAACTCAAATGCCTTTCTTTTCTCTTTATTTATTTTAATGAACTAATCAAAATAAAAATACATTTGTTTCTTCATTATTTCCTTTACACTAAATAGGAAGATTACATACTCAAGCCTCTTCATTTTTACCAAATGAGGGCTTGTCAAAATACATTTCTTTTCTTGAAACTAAATATATATAAAAAAAATAGGAACTTGCAAGTAGGACTCCACTCCATTATTTATTCTAAAGCAAACCTGCAATAACATACGTAGGTTGTGACCATGGAGGCTCACCTCCCAACCTAGGCTTACATGATGCCACCCCCGAGATAGGAGAACTAGGGCTAAATGGAATACAAGCATGCAAACACAACACAAGAAAGACTCACAACATTTGAACTCCCAACCCAAGGTTAAACAAAGTCACCAAGTGACTATTTCTTTGTGGGGTGAAGGTGGACCAAGCACCTAGAGGAGAATATGCAATATGGAGAACACAATGTCTTTGCAAGGCTACTAAAGTAGAATAACCACAAGTCACATACTTGTCCCAAAATACCCTTATGTCCCCCATGGCATACAAGCTCAAAATCTCCCCTTATGACCCCCATTGCATACACATATAAACAGCAATGCACCAAGGGCCTCATAACCCTTGTGTATCACTCTCTTCCAAGAAGAGAGTCTCTACACTCTTAGGCTATCAAACAACCTTTCACCCCAAGGCTACTCTACCCTCCCAAGGGTGAGTATGGCCTTGAAACACCTAAAAACATATATCATGCAACATGCAAGAAAATACACAAGGAAGGACTCAAAACAATCCTCCCAAGCCTACAAAGAAAACAACCATAGAAAAGAACAAACAATCTTTTCACATAAACAATACAAGAATATGTAAGGAAGTATTTCAACCAACCTTAAAATCTGCAAATGGAAATGAAGAGAAGTTGTAGGAGATCTTCCCAATCCACTATTCTTTTTCCTTCTCAAGACTTAGAAAAATCCAACTCCAAAAACTAAAAAAAAAAAGAACAAAAATTCTATGTCTCCAGAAATGGAGAGTGGGTGATCAAAATTCTCCCTCTCAAACCATTCCCTAAGAAGACTTTTTTCACTCTTTCCAATCCTCTTGGAAAGAGTGAGAGATTTTCATAGGTTGGTCTTCCCAACATCTTACAAGCTCTCCAAACAACGCAACCCAAAAAGGTAAAAGAGAAATGGAGAAGAGAAAATATCACTCAATTGGAAGGTTGTCTAACCTAGGTAAGATCCTCAAAAGTTGAAATTTGGTCATCTTGAAAAACTTAACTTTTGAGGTGACTAGACAGTCACCAGGGAGTGGACACATGGCTAAAATTGGCCTTTACCCATAGGTATAGCATATAGACCTTTAAAAATGCCCCTAACCTAACCTTAAGAGTTAGTTTAACCCTCTAGAAACTCACCCAAAGTTTACTTACAGGTCAACCTTGAGTTGACCTTTCTAATGGCTCCCTATTTAAGACTTTCTTGGGACCATACTAGGATATTTTGAAAAATGCATTGGTAAAACAAATTCCCTCCAAGGGACATGTCATTGCCAACTCACTTCACAACACATGTGTCAAGTGACACCATACAATTACACAATACTTAAATACACATGGCAATGTCCCTTTTTGGAATTAATAAATTTAACAAATTCAATTTAAACACACATTCAAGCATAAAAATTTACAAATAAAATGTCGTGCCCAACTTTTGGGCACAAAAACGGAACAACAAAATTTTTTTTGACAACATGAACTCGCAACATATCCTACAATTATAATAACTTGATTAGAGATTTGTCTTATCTAGGGTGAAAATAAAATTGTTTACTAAGGTTGGGTTAATTAACCAACTCGAACAAGCGATTTTATTTGGTGGGGATTAATCAGTGTCACAGATTAGTTAGCTAGCTCAAATACCTTAACTAAGTTGTCGTAAAATGAAACGAGGGATAAATGGATATCTTGACGTATTAAATCATTCCCAATTATATAATGATAATGTTATTAATTAATTGATGCACACGCAAATTTATTATTTAAATCCCACCGATATGGTTTAAATTTTTATAACACCATTTGCCCACTAAAACCGATATTAGGCTAAAGCCAATTCTAATTTCCCTAACCTCTTAATTTTGATGATTTAATTATTTCGGCCAAATCGGTCACAAGGCTTATGGTTCATAAAATTAATTTACAATTTCTCCTTTTTAAATTTTTCCCATATACAATATAACCTAACACCCAAATGAGTTGAGGAAAATCTATTGATTAATTAAATAAATTAATCGATTTAATGTATGGTGTGTCCAACTATAATAACTCTTCGTTTTTAAACCCCTTTAATTTTACTATATTAAAATTTTAATTCCCTAAAGAATAAAAAGACATTTAATAATTCAATTATTAAATTAACCCCAAATATATATTAAAATCAAGTTTAAAATTCCAATTTAAATTTCCCATCCCTAATTTAAAATTCTTTTTAAATAAAGAATTCCCCCTTTCCTAAAATGCTAACCCTAATTATAAAATTAAAAATCAAATTTTAAAACTCCAATCTAAATCTCCCATATATATATATATATATATATATATATATTCTTAAAATGCTAACCCTAACCCGAAATTGGGTTAGGGTTGCATTTCTATATATTACACTTTGTTTTATTTTCTTATCATTTTATACCCTAACCCATAATGGGTTAGGGTTTATTATACCATTTTTTTTATTGTTTAGTGTGATCGCAGGTACGGCGGATAGGGCACGGTGGAGGGTTTGAAGAGGGGAGAACGGAGGGTTTGGCACGGGGTTCCCCCGGGCGCCGCTGTGCGTACACACAGTGGCGGCAACGCCGCCCACTGTGTGCACACACAGTGGCAGACGGTGTAACCCACCGCCCACTATGTATACACACAGTGGCGGGCGCCACCCGCTCCACTGTGTTTGCACACAGTGCGGTGCCCTTCGGCGCCGCCCACTGTGTGTAAACACAGTGGCTCAGCCATGAGCCGTCCACTGTGTTAACACACAGTGGCTCGGCTCGGTACCTGCGATTTTCCAATGAGTTTTTTTTTTTTTTAAATATTTTAATATTTCGCTCTTTTTTTTTAAAAGAACTTTTAAGTATGTAGATATAAATATATGTATATATATATTTATATATATATATATATATTTATATATATATATATTTATATATATATATCCATTATCATGTTCAGATTCTATACGAATATCTCCTTTTTTTTTTGTATCTCTGGAGTATGTTTTCGGATGCAGGGATGGATATGTTTATATATATATATATATATATACAGGATTAGGAAGTTTATTTGAAATTAATTTTAACACAGCAGCATGCAATGATCTATATATTTTGTAACAGGGATACACAAGTTCAGAATATATCTCTTTTTGTTATTGCAGGGGTATGCACATATAGCAGTTTATATATATATATTTATATATATATATAGGTATATATTTTTCAATATATATACTTATATATTTATAGATATATATAATTAAATGTTAAAATAATAGGGCTGAAAACCCTTATATTGTTTTGAGATTTTAACAATTAAACATTCTGTTCTTAGTCTTCTAACAGCATTAAGAATAGGTCTTATTTTTCTTCTTTTTAACAGTCATACATCATACTTTCTACAGCAATGTAAAAATACTAGTTCTCTTTTTTTTTTTAACAGTCATAAAATAACAGTAATTTAAACTATGCAAGTAAATAATGAAACCTAATGCATTTTTTTTTCCTTTTCTTTAATATTGCAGTAAATAAACAAGTTAATAGACCAGATTTAGATTTAGTCTACAACAACATAATAGACATCAAAATTTAAATAAAAATTACATTACTTCCAGAATAATAAGTTACAATAGCCTATATAAAAATGGGTGAATTATCTAATCAGTCTTCTCTTTCTTAATCTTTATACAGAAAATAAAAGAAATCAACCTAAAACTCCTTATTCACATATATTTATTTTGCTACAATTCATAAAAATTACATTTTCTTTTTGCTTTTCTGCATTTAAATAGAAAATTTGTATCTGAATAAAAATCTGCAACCAAGCAAATCTGCAACTCCTAGTCTTTTTCCCAAGCAACCTGCATGTAAAATTTTAGGGTTGTGACCATGGGATGCTCACCTCCCAGCCTAGGCTTACCAGAAGCCACCCTCGAGCTTGGAGAATCAAGACCTAGACGGGGTTACAACCAAGCAATCTAGCAAGCAAAAGGGGAGAAAATAACACAACAAAGACACCCTTTCCCAAGCTGAAAACTCCATCACAAAATGTGATGGCTTACTAGGGTGGAAGTGGACCAAGTACCCTAGGGGAGAAATCTGCTAAACAAAACTTACAGCCAACTCATGGCACCCATGAATGCATAACCAGAATTCATCCTTATTCCCTACACCCTTATGACCCCCAACAAGGCAAGCATGCCATATTTGCTCCCCCTTATGACCCCCAAGTGTAATAACACAAAGAAAGCAGCAAGGGTCTCATGGACAGATCCTTGAGATCACTCTCAAATGAGAGCCTCTCACCCTAAGGGCTGTCAAGCTCCTTCCACCCCCAAGACCAATCTTTCTGTTGGGTCTCAAATCAACAGATTGGATAGGTTCTAAGGAAATGCCAACTCCTATGATCAAACCCTCCAATTGACTTGGCCAACACGTAGAGTGAACCTGTTTGGTTGCTAACTCTCTCACTTTAGGCTCTGCAGGACCTAGGCGGGTATACCTATTCACTGAATGTCTCCGATAACCAGTGCTTTTTATAGCAGATGTATTATCCTAATCTGATATTTCCTGATCTTTGAAATGGCATGAGTTCCTTGGATGGAGATATAGCAGATGAGTTCAAGATTGCTTTTGTAGAAGCTATTCGATCTATGTTTCCTAACTACTTCTGTTTTCTTTTTAAAATAACAAATGGTGAAATATAATGATGAGTGTAATCTGTTTTGACCAGTGCCTTCTTTGCTATTTGGGCTACAGAGTCATTGCACTTTCTTTAGGACTTATTATGCGAGCCTGTGAGACAGTTTTTTAATCCACCCTTTTGTAGACCTGTCGGTTATTATTTCTTTTGAGATCAATTTGAATGCTTATATCATGTGTTGATTGAATGAATTTTAACCCTACCTTTAAGGGACCAATCAATGAAGTACTGCAAGGAACAATTACAATTCGCAAGCAAAACTTTTGTTTCAACGTTATAACATGAAGCACAGATTTGATTTCAAGAATATGAATAACCTTATCACTTTAGATAATATCACAGACGATTGCCAAGACAAAGTGAAATAATCCACAACACATACGCAAAGAAAAGCAATAGTTCATAGCATGTATTCCATCGAAATTTGTAAAACTTACAGGCTGTCATACATCGCCATTTTCTTCTTATCTAATCTATCTATCCTTACATTACAAAAATCATTCTCATATATATATGAGGATGAAGGCTTTTCACGAAGAGACACGACTTTTCAAAATATTAGTCGTTAACTTGAGTGTTTCTAAACTTAAGCAAAAAGAGATTTAGAAGTCCTAGATGATGAATATAGTCGTCGTCTCTGAAGGTTTTGATTCGAGGAGTTTGTTTTTTCAATTCATCTCCCAGCGACAAATATTTGAATATTATCTGGTTGACAGTAGGGGCCATATCTTTACTCTGATCTATCTCTGATAAGGCCCAATCCTTGACGCTGGCAAGCTCTTTTCGCAAATCCTCCAAAGATATCACTTCTCCTTCTTTGTAGACGGAGGGCATTCCAACAGGTTTCTCATCATCTAATTCTTTTAAGTCTCTTCTCAGCGTATCTTCAAGTTTGACATGATTTTCCATATATGCATTCCCCTCAGCCTTTTCCTCTGGTGTCATGGTATCGACATTGTTTAGTACTTCCTGCAATCGTGCTCTTAACCTTTCATGCTCTGTTAGCGCTTTTATCATTCCGTTGTATACTATCCAATATGGTTCGACCTGTAAGAGCATGGTGTTAAACCGATGTCCTATGATGTCATTGACCAATTTGTCCATCTTTTGTTGGATATTGTCTGCGCTTTTATTGGCCTTTTCTGCTTGATACTTCCAGTACAGAGCATCGGAGACATCGTCCAAGCTGCGTCCCATGGGGTATGAGGTGTATTCGCTGATAGGAGTCCCCGTCTCTAGTTGCAATACTTTTGCCTGCAGCTTCTGATTTTCCTCCTTAGATTTTTCATACAGTCCCTTATATGTGACGTTCTCTCTGATCAAAAACTCTGTCTGGTCCAAGTTCAATCTTGCAACATCCAAGTTGAGCTTTGTAGTGACCCTAGGATCAGTTTTCCCAACCTGATGAACCATGAGGTGTCCAAAGGTTTCTTCAATTTCTACAATGATAGGCCTCTTCCCCTTTGGATATAGTGCCCACTGTAGGAGAGCTTTCTTGTCTGGATCATATCCAGAGCCTAGGAACAATTTATCTACCTCCTGGGGCAACACCTGTTGATTCAAATCTTGTCTCTTCAGGAAACCATCAAATAAGAGTGCTGAGTTAATATCCCAACTGGAGAAGATGATTACACTGGCCTCTTTTAATAGTTTCCTCCCTTTCTCAGGAGTCATGTCTTTCATGAGGACATCAATTTCATCCTGTAATCTCTTCATTTGTTCCTCCTCTAGTCTTCTAGCCATGCTTCATTTTACATGAGCTCCTTTGTATTGGTACAAAAATGAGAGGAACTCCCTAGAAGAGGCAAATCCATCATCAGCAACGAAGTCTTCATGCTCAGTCATTCTGATATCAACAACATCCTTGATGTTAATCTCACCAGTGTCCATATTCATTTCTGCTTCAAAACCAGGGGGATAATCTTCCCTAGGAGAATCAGGTGGGATACTACTGGCAGTCGACTTTGGTGACATGTGAGCTAGGGGCTGACTGTCCTTCTCAGTATTAATAAAATGAAGGAATTGCGAAGGCACTCTGTGCATAATTTCTACTTCATGTTGAAGCAGCCTTTTAGCTACTTCCAGAGGATCTTGGAGATTTCCAATTAGGTCTCCATCTATCATTCCCCTTGCCCTTTTCCATTTGTAGGCCTCCCAGACTAACTCACTCTTTCCTTTTAAAGCTTTGGCCTCCTCTCGTTCAAGGTTCTTGATTAGGTCATCTGGCATTTTGGCCACATGTATTCCAGCTTTGAGTTTCTGTGAGGCTTTGGCGGCTCTTATATATCCTTCAAGATCAAAATTCTCCCTAGGCTCACCCAAAGTCATACCATAATAGTCTAATTTATTCTGAAGTAAATGATAACTTTTTGAACTTTTGACAATGAAATCAGAAAAAACTAATAAACCTGGAACAATAGATTGTTTACCAAAATCAGTTAAGTGTTTAGCACTGGCAATAGACAATTGCCTTATAATCTCCAAGCTAGCCACTCTGTTTGGTACCGTAATTGGAAGCATATGGGGTTGCCCTTCATATCCAAATACCCTTATTTCTGTGTGATTATCATGGCAATACCAATCACCCCAATTATGTTCAATCTGTGACTCTGGAGAGAAGTCCTTTGGTCTGAGAAATCTCTTGATTTCAAGAGACAAAGTGTAATCCCTGTGTTGCCCAAAAGCTGCACTGAGAGGTTTCACAAAGTATTCTTGAAAATGCCAATATTGGTTATTCATGAACCTCTGGTCCCATGCTGATACCCATAACTGAACCGGCTTCTTCAGACCATTCTTATCATAAGATCTAATGTTGAACTCATCTGGCCAGAAGTTAATTTCTTGTCCACAATAAAGAAGGATATGCATTAACATGGAGTATAATGAAAAATGAACATTCACAAGGTCTCCTTTCAATTTCTCCAGCCCATGATTCAAGGCATCTGCAACATAAGTGGCAAAATTAAATGACCTAGGGTCTTTTGATTGCAAGTCGGCACACAGAACCATAACCCCAATATCCATGAGTGGATGAGCCTCTAGGCCTAGTACTTGGGCTGCAGCATAATATGTATACTTGAAATATGGATGGAAGTGGTTGACATCAAACGACACCTTGTCATCTTTGCCGAACTGAACAAATGACCCACCCACTTTTGGCCTGTGAACAGGTAGTCTCCAAGTCCTGTAGATATTTTCCAAACTAAAGAATTCTTGTGAAAGTTTCTTCATATCGATACTCTCCTCTACTTCCTAGTCCAAATCAAAAACCATATCAATAGTCTGTTTGTTAATTACTACTAATGTATTCCCTCTGTAATCACATATGGTTTTGGTTCTTGGGTTGTAGCAATCTACCAGAGCTTTCATTAATTCTACATCTACAAATAGATTTGGGACTACTAATTTGCCTAAGTTCTTCTTCCATAGATTGCTTATGGGTTCAGGTGCATCCCTTCTTTTGTAACCAAACAAAAATAACTCATGCCCTCTTATTTCAGTCCAAATGTCTCCTAGATTTTCAAATCTGTCCTCTAATCCTTCTTCTTCACTTTTAATCTTCTTGGACCTTACACTAGATGATGGACACTGGTCTAACAAATCCTGAGTCAGAGCTCTCCCTTCTTTCTTCTGTCTCTTGGGCTTCTCTTCAGGGTTCAGCTCTTTTCCTTTCCTACTCTTTTTAGAAGAAGAAGACGAAGGTTCCATAATCACAGTAAATAAGAGAGACAACACTTACTTGGTGGAATGCTCAATTCTTCTGGTTATCGTTCGCAAGTCTCCGCAAGTTCTTCGTAGTTTTCAATCTTTTAGCATTGATCTGGTTCTTACGAAAATTCATTTAGTTCAACTGTAATCCTATGGGCAACTTGTGCACAGTTAATGTTCTGCATCTACAACGGCTACTCAAGTGTTTAAACTTAATTGCAGATGTGACACTCTTCAATTGGGCCTTCAACTCTTTCGCGGGAAGTACAATTCGCTCAAAAGTGCTCATATTTCAAGTTATCGATGAAACCCTTGACTTCGGCTGAGTGTTTAAATCTTCCATCGAAAGCTCATTTTCTTCGATACAATTGTTTCGGTGAAAAGCTTATGTCGAGAAGCCACTTTTAAGACTCATCGAAATCACTCTTTCATCGATAGCCCCCCTTTTTTGATAAGTCACATGTAATTTCCATCGAAATCATTCTTTTTGGTGAGTTTCTTTCTTCGGTGAAGGCCTATGTATGTTCATCGATATCCCTTTTTCATCGATATCTCTTTATCGATGAAACAATTTTGCCTTTGCTCGACGTCATGTTCATCGATGAAAACTTGTATTTCGATGAATGCCTTTTGAGTTTCTTTGGTAATGATATTCCTTCGAAATCACCTTTTTGCCTTTTCGCCTTTTGTTTTCACTTTTTCGATGAAACTTAGAGTATCGATGAGTGGTTTTCTACGTTCATCGAAGGTAACCTTTTGCCGAAATACCTTTGCTTAGTGCTTGTGTCGATGAAAACACTCTTTCGATGAAACTTCCTTTGCAGTGCTCGATACAGTTTGCTGGTCGAAATATCCATTAGTCTTCATGCTTATGGAAACATACATTTTTTTTAATATATTTTTATTTTCAAATATAGTGCTCAACACTTTCCTCCCAAGGAAAGGAGGGTCTTGAACATTCCCCAAACACAACATTACATAAAACAACAATAAAAAAGCAACACATAAATTTTACAAATACAACACAATAAAGAGTTATAGCAATTTCCATTCACACATTCTTTTACATTTTTACATTTACATAAGAGGGGAAAAGATAACACCAACCTTGACCTGCCAAGGGAAATCTAAGGGAAAGCTTGATGAAGAGCTGCCCAATCCACTAATTCTTTTCTGCAATTCCTTAGCCCCCAAATCTGCTATCCTAAAACTGATCTTCCTCCAAAATTTTCCAAAAATCTCCAAGGATGGAGAGTGGGTGATTAGCTCACTAAGCTTCCATTCTTAGCCTAAGAAGGCCTCTCTCACTCCTTCCAACCTCTTGGATAGAGTGAGGGATCCCCCATTGGATTGGTCTTCCCTAGGTCTTACACACTCCCTAACCTAGGTACCTAGAGAAGGAAAATGGAATGGGGAAGAGGGATTACTCCCTTCAAGAAGGTTATCCTACCAAGGAGGGCACTCCTATAGATGGAATTCGTCCATCTTGGGAAAACCACTTTTTTGGGTGGTTAAACAAGTCCTAAGGGAAAGACACACGGCCAATTTTGGCCTTCACCCATAGGTACCCCATGAGGCCTAATAAAAAAGCTCTAAAATTGACTCTAGGAGTTGATTTGACCCTCAGAAAGTCCACCTGAAGTTAACCTACGGGTCAACTCTGAGTTGACCCTCCTTGTGGCTCACTAACCTAGGTTTCTTCGTTCCTTCAAGGATAAGTAGGAGATATAACAATTAACAAAAAATAAAACTCTCCAAAAAGGTGACATGACAAATTGCCAACACAACATACTACATAGGTGTCAAGTGACAATGCAAAATAATTCCACATCACAATACACACGTGGCAATTGTCCCTTAAACAATTTAAACAATTCAATAAATACAATTTACACTCATGCAACATTTTACATTCACGAATAAAATACAAATACATACGAAGTGTTGTCTCTCCAAGTAGACAACCCCTGGTTTTACTAACGCACATTGGCCTAGGTTTGATTCTCCATAATATTTCCATGGTCACATGGATAATCTCCTGCATAACTCAATTTAAACATTAGTACTTCCCAATAGCCTCATATAATATAAAATACATAATCAGAATACAATACATTCATTCTGCAAGGACTTGTCATTATAAAATACGATTGTCACAAATCAAAGCAATTCATCATAATCCCTCAAAATTTGATCCATCTACAAGATATGCAAACGTATTTCTAACATTATAACAAATCCTGAAATTTAGATAATAACATACACCATCACAATATTACCCTAATCTGGAATCATATAATATTCTATAATCCACAAGGCATAGAAATGGAGCATCAGATATATATCAATATTACCAAAAATCGTGGGATCATAAAAAGTTCTATATCCATAGTGCGTCAAAACTAGCATCCAAAATAGTTCTAACATGAAAATAACTGAAGAGATAGGATAGGTCGGGGTAGGGCCTCACATAAAACACATTACACACAATGTGTTGTCTCTCCAAATAGACAACCCTTGGCTTCACAAACACACATAGGTTTAACTTGATTCTCCAAATAGCTTCCATAGTCACATTGATTGGTTTTCCTGCATATCTCACTTTGCATATTAGTAATTCCAATAATTACATATAATATTATCATATGAAAAGAATACAATTTAGACATTTGCATATAAATTCAATTATAAAAATCAAGTTTCCAATTATCCAATAAAATCCACATAAAATAATCTACTCATTGGCATCATCATAATCATCATGAAATTTAATCATTTATAAAGAATGCATCCATGATTTCTAGCATCAAAATAAATTACTGCAAATCAGAGATAAATGACATACATCATATCAATGTTATCCAATCACTGGATCATATAGAATCTATGTCCATAATGCATCAAAATAAAGTATCAATAATAGGTCCAAAACATGAGAAATAACTTCAATGCTATGACAGCTTGGGGTAAGGGCTCACACCCTCCCCCTCTAGGCATGAACTTCCTCCTAGAGTTCATCAAAAAGATGTACATACAGAGATCTCATCCATGTCGCGTCCTCTTGTAAATGTTGTAACCTCATCATAACAATCCCACTGGACCCTAACCTAGTCCAGCTCTCGGCCTCAAAGAGCCAATGTCTGGCAAGCCAAAATGCGAATGGGCTCCAAAACTAGTTGTCCATCCGACTCCACCTGCAAGGCATCCCAATCTAGAATATAAGACTCATCATAAATATATTTCCTTAGAACCGATACATGAAACACATCGTGGATGTGTGACAGGCTAGGTGGAAAAGCTAGATGATATGCAACTGGTCCTATCCTCTCAAGGATCTCAAATGGTCCAACAAAGTGAGGTGCGAGCTTAGAACCCTTTCCATAATGGATTGGACTCTTATACGATCCCACTCTCAAAAAAACTCTATCCCCAATCATGAAGCTACGATCTATCCTCTTCGTGTCTGCATACTTCTTCTGTCTATCTTGTGCCTCTCTAAGGTGATGTCTAATCAAATCCACATGCTGCTCCTTATCACAAACTATCTTAGGACCAATAGCTACTATATCCTCAATGCGGTCCTAACTCAATGGTATCCTGCAAGGTCTACCGTACAAAGCCTGAAATGGTGGCATCCCCAAGGAAGTGTGATGCCCATTATTAAAGACAAACTCTACCAAAGGAAGGTACTCTTCCCATCTAGTCTGATGATCCATGATGTACATACGAAGCATGTCTTCTAGCACCCTATTTACCCTCTCTATCTATCCATCCATTTCTAGATGATATGCTGTGCTAAAGTTGAGTCTGGTACCAATTGCTACTTGTAATGCCTTCCAAAAGGAAGAAGTGAAGAGGGAATCTCTGTCTGAAATAATCTTGCATGGAACACCATGAAGTCTAACAATATCCCACAAGAATACATGTGCCACTGCTGGTGTTGTGAAGGTAGTCCAAACTAGTTAGAAGTGGGCCACTTTGGTCAACTTATCAACTGTCACCATGATGGCATCATGACGATGCGATGACATAGGAAGACCAATGACAAAATCTATCGATATAGTATCCCACTTCCACTCTGGTATTGCATGAGACTAGAGCAACCCACCTGGATGGCGATGCTCTGCCTTGACTCTCTGGCACTCAAGGCATCGGGCTACTCGTATAGCAATGAATTGCCACATACTTGGTCAATGATATATCTCAAATCTGAATGCATCTTCTTAAATCCAAGATGTGTTGCATAAGGAGCTCTATGAGCCTCCATCATAATGAAATCACACAATCCTTCAGAAGAAGGTACATAGATGTGCCCTCTATGGTGTAGTAGTCCATCAGACTCTAATGAATAGTCTGCATACTTCCCTTCTATGGTCTCCTAAGATTGCACTACCTAGCATACCTCTAAATACTACTCATCCTCTGGCAGTTGCTGCAATATATGATCTCTCAAATTTGTGTCTATAGACATGGAGCATATCTCATGACATCTCCTACTCAAGGCATCTACAACTATGTTTTCTTTCCCCTTGATGTAATGAACATCAAAAACATAATCACATAAAAAATCCATCCATCTTCTCTTGCGAGCATTAAGATTAGGCTGAGTAAATATGTACTGCAAGCTCTGATGATCTGAATGAAACTCAAAATGATGACCCAAAATAAAATGTCTCGACCTCACAAGTGCGTGCACCATTGTTGTAGGCTCAAGGTCATGAGTAGGGTATTTAAGCTCGTGATTCGTAAGTTTCCTAGACTCATACACTATAGATCAACCCTCCTACATAAGGACTACTCCTAAACCATCCAAGGAAGCACCTGTACATACCATGAAATTGGCCGAGGGATTTGGCACAACAAGAATAGGTGCACTAGTAAGTGCCCTTTTGAGTTCCTGAAAGGCCCTCTCACACTTTTCTGTTCATTCAAATTTCTTTCCATTTTCACTAAAGAGATGTAATAGGATGTGCAACCCTAGAGAACCCCTCAATGAAGCGTTTGTAGTACCCTGCTAGACCCATGAAACTCCTGACTTCTATCACACTAGTTAGTATTGGCCATTCCATAATAGCTCTAATCTTCGATGAGTCAACTGAGATCCCATCATCGGATTTAACATGCTCTAGATATCTAACCTCTAATCTAAAGAATGCACACTTTGATAGACTACCATACAATCGATTGTCTCTCAAGCACTGCAATACCTGCCTCAAGTGCTCCTTGTGCTCCTTCTCATTCTGAGAATATATCAATATGTCATCAAGGAACACACTCATAAATCAGTCAAGGAAAGTTTAGAATACCCCATTCATGAGACTCATGAATACAACTAGAGCATTCATAAGACCAAATGGAACCATGGTGAACTTATAGTGGCCATACCTAGTATGAAAAGCAGTCTTGTGGATATCGCTCTCTACTATCCTCAACTAATGGTACCCTGACTTCAGATCTATCTTAGAAAATACTTTGGCACCCTAAAGCTAATCAAATAAGTCATCAATCCTAGGCAAAGGGTATCGGTTCTTGATGGTCACTTTGTTCAACTGTCTATAATCCAGACATAACCGAAGGGATTTGTACTTCTTCTTTACAAAGATGATTGGTGTGTCCCAAGGGGAGACACTAGGATGAATGTGACCTTTCTCTAAGATTTCCTCAAGCTACATCTTGAGATTATTAAGATCATTAGTGGTCATCCTATGTTCTCTTGAAACTGGCTCAGCTCGTGTTACAAGATCTATGTGAAAATCAATCTCTCTGCTAGGTGGCATACTAGGTAGCTCGAAAGGAAACACATCTGCAAATTTCTTAAGGATAGGATGATCATCTAGGGAAGGCTCCTTCTCATTCTCTTCCTCTCTATCACTAATGGTGATGGAAAATAACTGGCATCCCTTTCACATGCTCCACTTAAGCTACATAGCAGAAATCATACAAAGTGATATGGGCCTCTGAATCCCTAAAATTACTATGGAAGTACCATGATCATCCACACACTCAATCTTTTTCTAGCGACAATCCATCTTGGCTTTGTGGGCATATAGCCAATCCATGCCAAGAACAATGCCATAAGATCCTAGAGGTGTGACTCAAAGGTCTACTAAGGTGGTTGTACTCCCAATCTGAAGCTGATAATGCCTAACCATTGATTCAATGGACACTCTAGCTCCTAAAGCCAACTCCACTTCCCAACTAACACCTTGCCTAGTTGCCAGTAGCCAGTAACGCTCCACAACCAATGGAGATATAAAAGAATTTGTAGCTTTTGAATCAAACAAGATGGAAACACTGCTACCTCTGATCATACCTGTGGCCTCTATGACTGTGGCTTGATGTTTTTCTTGGCGGTTGTCAACTGCTGTGAAGACTCTATGGGACTTACCCATGTCCCCAATTGTAGGCTCTGAACATGCCATCCACTGACTACCTGCCATCTAACCCTATGGATATTCTCTCGCCATGTGTTCCACAAGTGAAACAAGCACCATGTGTCTAAAACTGAACACCTTATGGCCTAAAGTATGTTTGTCCTCTTGTCCTACTCGATCCATTGTAAGCACCCTTGGAGGACTATTGAGTCCATGCCAGAGGTGTGTATGGAACCTGTCGTCGATGATCGCGCCTAGGACCCTGTGTCTGCCACTACTTGGGCTTAAAGCTCTATTGACCCTATGGAGGCCTTTTCCTCTGATTCTATTGTGGCTACTCCGGAGGAGGGAGTTTGAAGGACCCCGATGAATGTCTGTGATTACCCTGATAGTGGGGTTTCTGAAACCCAAAAGACTGAGATATAGGGTTTTGGTTTTGATGTCGATCCTGCATGTCCTGAGGTCTACCCTAAATATCCTCTGATATCAAGGCCTTCTCCATGGCAACCTGAACACTTCCTGTAGCTAGCATCCTAACTGGTCTTGCTATAGCGACATTCAATTCTCTGATAATTCAGTTAATGAGTAGCTTCTCATCCTTTAGGTAGTCAACATAGGGTAAGAGCTTGAAGAGCTTGCTCTCATACTAGGATACTGAGAGACCCTTCTATTGAAGGTCATGAAACTCATCAATCTTGTGTTGCCTCAAGTGCTTTGATAGGTATATGTCTCTAAATCTCTCTGTAAAGATGTCCCAAGTGACGATGTCCGCAACTATGTCATTCTTATACTCTTCCTACCTCCACCATCTAGAAGTTGTCCCTCTTAAAAGGTGAATATCAATATGTGCCTTCAAATTGCTCTCATAGGGATGCAATCCAAATCACCTCTCTAGACTCAATACCCAAGCCTCACCCTCTACCCTATCGGTAGATCCTGCAAATGATGGCACCTTAAGACATAAAATCTCTCTAATCTGATCCCCAGGATCACGGGGTGTCGTCTCTAAAATTACTAGTGCCACAAATGGAGGTGCCTTCGATAGATGGACTGACTCAGGCTCATGCTCAACCTGGGCCTCTATATGGTTAGGAGTTCAACTACTACTCCGCTCCCTAGCTGCAGATCTATGATTCTCAGAAATGTGGTGCTCTGCCTGATGATCTACTGTTGGGAGTCTATCCTAAACTATTCCTGTGAGGTTCTGAAGTGCAACCAAAATGTCTCAGTTAGGTTCAATCGGTTGTTTGGGAGGAACTTCCTGATCCCCTTCTGGAACTGAGTCATGGTGCACAATGTCTTTGTGAGCCATATGAACATGTCTAGGATCCCGACCATGCCTACGAGCTTGTCACCAAATCGACGGCATCCTTAATGATCAATAAAATAAAATAAAGTAAATAAATAATATTTTTTTAAAGAAAATAATATTTAAAGCGAAACGTAATGGAGAAAGGTTCCTAGTGTTGGAAACCTTGCTCTGATACCAAAATGTCATGCCCAAACTTTTGGGCAAAAACACAACAACAATTTTTTTTAAAACAACATAAAAATACTATATACTCTACGATAAAGATGAGATAAATAAGTTTGGCTATACTAAGGATTATCTCATGTGTTAAAAGAATGGGTTCCTAAAGTTAATTTAATCAACTTCACAAATATAATGTTTACAATTTTTATCTTGAATAATTCTACCCCAAGGGGTCATCACAACAATATTTATTAATCTAGTTAATTTTCCTCAAATATTCTTCAATTTTATAATCAAGAGATAATATTCATTCCTAATAGTATTTAATTGCCTTTGAAATAATTTAAAATAATGCTAACACATATTTTTTAAATTCAAATTTGTTGGCATTATACACTCAAATGAGAATAGTTGATGTTGTCATTGATGACAACCAACTGGTAACATGGTTCATAGGTTACACCGGCAATAGACATCATCTACTAGCACCGATAGGCACTAGAAATATTATTCTCACCGACATCCATTCTACACTGACAGAAGATCTTACCGACACTCCCAGCCGACGTGGAAATTATATTGTAAAGACTCATATATGTATGAGATCTTATAGGTCATTTTGTAAGTGTGAAAAAGTAAGTATGGTATGTAAGCAAAGTAAGGATATGTAATTAGGTAATGAATATGAGTGGAATATGAGAGTGAATATCTGTATATGCATTTGTATGTAAAAATTTTATGAGTGAATAAGAGCGAATAAAGGCTTATGGCAGAGGTATTTGATAGAACTTAAACCGGTCCTGAATCCAACATTGCAGATGCTATTTTGAGCAGTACATTGTCATTGGATTTAATTATCCAATTTTGTAGTCAGTGTGACTCCTTTTTGTGATTGAGCAGTGAGCTCTAGGCTGTTGGCCTTCCTGCATGTGCAGGCCCCTATTGTATAAGTAATATTTATTCATATTGGCCAGTGAATAAATATTGTGGGTCACAAATCCCACCTAGGTTTTTCCCCTACTGGGTTTCCTCGCCAAAAATATTTGTGTTATGGTGTGTATTGATGGTTATACTATTATTTCTCTTAATTGCATTATTGCTTATTTATCAGTATATTAATTTGGGTTGTAAAGTTGCAAACAAGTTTAAATCTTCTGATTACCAGTTAGACACTGATTCACCCCCCCTCTCAGTGTCTTTGGGACTGATCAGGTATCTAACAATTGGTATCAGAGCCTAGTCCTCTATTTGCAGAAGCCTAATAGCTTGAGGAAGATTCTAAAACTGGTAGCGATGGAAATCTTGAGACAATAGTTGGAAGGAGCTCTTGAAGATTTTGATGCAGAAAAATTGAAGAATATCAAACTGGAAGATGAACTCAGAACTACTCGGGAATTTATCAAAGCACTTCAAGCTAATCTAGTTATAGAAAAGAATAAGAGAAAAGAACTACATGTGCAATTGTAAAATCAAGATGATAAAGAAAAAGAAACTCTCAGAGATATTGTAGACAAATTGAGACAAGAGAATAGTAACATGAAGAATGAGATGCAAGATTTAACCATGAGACTATGCAAGGATATTGAAGCTAGAAAGAGGAATGAGGAAGATTTGACCAGAAGACTTAATGAAAGATCAGATTAATCTCAAAGGCTTAGCTATGAAAATGATATGCTTAAAACTGATTTGACTCACATGCAACATGACAAAGAGTAACTTTTGAGACAAGTTATCACTTTGGAAAGTGAGTTGATCACTACAAATGAATAGAAAGACAAATTCAAGAAGAGTTTAGACAATCTTGATGATATGTTGAAAAGTTAGAAACCTGATGGACAAACAATTGGACTTGGATTTGAACATGGAGAAAGTTCCAGGATTGCAAACAATCATGATCACAGCAAACTGGTAAGGCAACCTAATGCTTATATCTTTAATGGGAAATGTTTTAATTGCAACAAATTTGGTCATAGAGAAAATTAGTGCAGATTTAGGAATAATAAGAATACAAACTTACCCATCGGTCAATGTTCCAAATGCAATAAAAATGGTCATAGCTTAGACAATTGCAGAATGAATGTGAAATTCTATGTTTGTGGTAGATTTGGACATTTATCTAATCAATGCAGAACTCAAACCGGTCAAGGTTATGGAAAGGCTATTCACAGAAACAATGTAACTTGTTATGCATGTAACAAAATTAGGCATATTGCAAAATTTTGTAGAAGCAAGAATGTACAAGCGAACAATAAAGGATCCAATAACAAAGACAAAGAGAAGGTGACTAAAATCAAGCAAGAATTTTCAAAACAATGGATTAGGAAGATAGATCGGAGAGGAGATGAATCTATCACTACACCGATAGAACAGGGTAATCCTACAACGACAGGAGATTCTTCATCTAACTAAGGAATAATCCTTAGGGGTAAAACAAAAAAAATTAAAATCATGCATTTACCTTCAGTTGGTGGTAACAAGTTATATTTCTTCTTTACTGGCAGAAGTGTGGAGTTTTTCACTTCACCAGTGAAGCATTTATTGTGGTTGTAAGTCAATTTTTGGTTATGAAGGGATTGTAACCTCTCATTTCAATTCACCAAGAATCCAAGCATTTGAAGAGAGTGAAATTGAGCAAGGGAATTCTAAAGGTGAAGAAGAAAAGGTCTTTTCAGAGCATTCAAGGATTTCATAGTTAAAAGATATTTATCTTTCACAATGGCATCTTCATCTTCTATTCCTGAATTCGTAGCAAACCCTACCATTATGGAAAACATTAAATGACCTAGACCCATTTTCAAGATCATTCCGAAGATAGAAAAACCAGATGATTCTTTTGGTGCATTTTCTAGAATCTCAAAGGGATTTGCATTTACCAAAGGCCCTAGGGCATACACACATTGCAACATAGAAAGTTTAGGGTTTGAAGATTTGATGAACATGTACATGAATGTAATCACTGACAAGAATGAGGTAGTGAAACTGGAACATAAGGTAGTTGAGGATTTAGGTTTCATAGACATCCTCCATATGCCATAATTCTCAGATGAAGACGTCCACTATGCCCTTAGCAGGGTTCATAGAGAATTTATGTGGTTGGACTCATCATTTAAGATTACCAAGGAAGCTATCAGGACTGCTAGTGGTTTAACTTCCACCAGTTCTAGACCTGACAAGAAGAAGAAAATCTCTAACAAGGAAGTTATGAGCTTAACTAGAGCTACATATGACAACTGGTCACTTAGGGTCAATGACATAAAGGATAAAAATGTTAAATTTGCTAGCATGGTCATTGGATATAAAGTTGGTCACACAAATAGGTTGAATTATGCATCAAGTTCATGCATTCATAGTGCACATGACATGATTGTAAAACATATGTGAATGGTTAAAGGATTAATTGATAGAGAATTTGGATAAGATAAAAGGTGATAAAAAAGGAACCTTCAAATTTGGAAATTTGTTAGTGTGTCTAATGCTTTACTTTTTAAATGAGATCCCCGGTATGGGACATAAGGATTTTGCCTATGATATTTTTGTTGGAAAACATATAAAGGAGGCAATTACTGGTATGGGAGCTAACAGTGATGAGTTGGTTAAAGATTACTTTAAGAATTTCCAAAATAAAATGAAACACGGAGAAAGGATTTCCAAAAGCATTGTAGATAAATATGATAAATAGATATGCTTTGTAGTAAAAAGAGATGAAATTTGGATGGAAGCAGTTAGACCCAAAACTGTATGGATTACTGAAATGGGATATGAGGTGGACTCTCACATCTTAGACTCTTATGCTAAAATACTCCTAGATGCTCCACCAGAACCAACAGAGAAAATATTTGGTAATGTTGAAACCATTGAAAGTGATGTTGCTATGATGAAGCATAGAAAGAAAAGAGACAAATTCATGAAAGATGCTTCTAATATGGTAAAAGATGTTACCAAAGGTTTAATGAATCTTAGTGGTATTGCTGCTAGTGTGATAGAAAGTCAATCAGAGCAGAAACTGGTAGCTCACATTTCCCCTGTGGCTACTTCTTCTAATTCTAATGATGACAGGGCAACTGAATTTAAGAGAGTGGATAGGAAGAAAATAAAATCCTCATCGGCACCTGCTCCATCTCCCAAGAAGTCAAGGACACAAAGAAAGAAGCAACAAGCTGTAAGAGAGCCCAGTGGTCCAAAGAAGAATGTAACTCCAAAGAATAAACAATAACCTAAGGCACCAGATACTCTTACACCAAAAGAGTTGATCAATGAAATCACACAAGAAGGTAACCTTAGTAATGTGAATAAACTTTATCATTCTTTCAAAGATTCAGATAAGGATACTATAGAGGAAAGCATTATTTTGCACTTTGATATCTACAAGAAAGTTCTTATTGAGGTTGTAGATGATGTGCCTAATGATTTGTATTTGAGGTTAGAAGCTAAAAGAATATCGGTAATGGAATTAGATAAGAAATTAAAGGTAGAGGCTCTACTTGTTGTGCATCCTGTTAACTCCAAATAGGAAATTGATGACATAACTTCAAAGGAAAACATAACAGTTTTTGTGAGTGGTCATCGGTAGGTTAGCCTTATGGTAGGCAGAGTAAAGGAAATTGCAAATGAAATGGCAGACAAGTGGGATATATTTTTTGTGGAAAAAGAGAAGAAAGAAGAAAAGGATAGACAGAAAATGGATAAGTCTTTTACAAAGGTATATCAGAAAGATAAAGTTAAAGGTAAAATTGGTAGTGTACTTGATATCACGGTCAAGGATAACCTTCCTCCACCAGCATAGGACACCTCACCAATAACTATAGAGGCATCGGTACAAACTAATAGTCAACCAAAAGAGAAGGCAGAAGAAATGACATAAGATGACACTAATCTGGAGTCAAACATTCTTTTTACCATGAATGTGGACACTCAAGACTTCAACATTGTCATGGATAAGGAAACCCCAGAGGTTAAGAAAACTGAAGCCACAAACATTGAGATCTCTGAGTCACTAGTCAACACTGTTGACTCTCGAAACATTGAGATACCAGTTCAAGTTAACAAAACAGATACCATCCCAGACGCTACTCAACTTAACATTGAGAAACTGGTAAAAGAAAAAATAGAAGGACAAACTTAAACTGGAAAAGGACAAGAATAGAGTATAGCTGAACCAACAGTCAACAAGGAAGAAAGTAAGGAAGATAGTAAGGAAAAAAAAGTTGAAAACAGAGTGAGAAAAAGGAAGAAACAATGGATAAAGAAAAGGTCAATGATGGAAGCAAGATAGCTGAAGTGGTTATTGTGCAGACATCCGGAGATGAGAATAAATCAACTGCACAACCTCACACTCCACTTAGCACTTCCACTATGGATTATAGACTTACAAATGTGGCAGATGTACTTTTGGATTCCATAAAGAGGATCACAGATTGCAATGCCTTAGCATTTAAGGCCATTGATGACACTTTACCTATTTTGAAAATGATTGCACCGACATGTAAAGTTGATCATATTGATGGATCTTTAGGTAAATTGGACACATTGTCCAAATTAATTTCTTCAAATATTCTAACTATGGATAAAGTAAATGAAGAGACTATTTTGATTAAGTAAAATCAAGTATTTGAAAGGTACTCGAACCTTGTACAAGCCAAGAGATCAAAAGGACAAGAAAGAAATGTGCTTGATCACTTCAAAAAATAGAAAGATCCCATCCAAACAAAAGGGATCAAATTACATAACATAAAAAACTAGAAACAGACAGCGAAAGGACAACACAATGACAATAAAAAGACAGAACCTAGAAACCCTGCAAATACAAATACAGAGACCTAAATAATTTTCATGATATCCTCGGCATGGACAACCATTTGTTTCATGTTGTTCGTCGAGGTCTTTAATTCCTCTAGCTCATCACCTTTGATGTCACCCTTGGTCCTTGTATTAGCTCTAGTCCTCTTTTCATGACCCTTCTTGTCTGGCTGATCTTTATCACCATCTTTCTCTGCATTGTTCTCAAATCTATTGATTAGGATGTTCATGTTATCCACTGAAGCTTTGAGGATCTGAAAGTTTTGATCTACTATCTTCTTAACATTGAGTTCCTGTCTATCAACTCTACTACCCAGATTGTTCATTTTATTTTCCATTCCTTTAATCTCCTTATTTTCTTCCATCTCATTGACCCTTTTTTCCGTTGCTATGATTTTACCCACCATACATTCAATAGCTTCAACATTGTGAAGAACAACAACCAGTTCCTTAACATGTTCCGCCAGGGGTTTATCACCAACCGTAACTCTTGTAATAGCCTTTATATCAGTCTTCAAACTGTTAATATCCTTCACCATGGTTCTGATGGTATCACAGAAAGTTTTTATAGTATCATTATCACTGATGCCACTTTTATCCCCTTTATCCTCCTTTTGCAGACCTGTAGTATTCAAACCCTCAATGTTGGCCATCATCGGGTTTTCCACCCCACTTTGTCCTAACCCTCATCCTTCTTGTTCTGCTCAACTTCCTCCTCAGAATCAATCAGAACATGGCTGATGTCTTTATTGTTTCCCTTTTTAGCGTTCTTCCTCTGAATCTACTTTCCAATTGCTTTCCCTTTCTTTTTTTTAATAATTTTTTTCTCAAAGGATTTAGTTTCAGACTCTGAAATGTCTGAATCCACCACAATGCTTTTCCTCTTAGCTTTATTCCTCCCTTTTTTACTAGTCTCTTCTGAATCTCCCTCAGTCTCTGAATCAAAGTTGAATCTGCTAGCTTCACTCTCCGTAGTCTCATCTCTTGCATTTTTTCTCTTAATAGGCTTATCAATGCATTTCCCCTTAAGCACTTTATAAACCAGAACCATAAGCCCCTGGTGGAGGGCATGGTCACCTTTGGGATCTCTCTGAACCTCCTTGATAGTGTGGTCCATAGAATAGGCTAGGTAATAAGGCAAGCTCACCTTTTCCCCATGTCGAAAATGGTTGAGCAGGACAAAGTGATGACCATAGGCTCTAGTAAACCTACCATCCAAAGTAATGTAGGTGATAGAAGAAAATAAAACAAGCCTCCATGGCCTGCAAATCCTCTTTGGGGCATGGTAGGAATTGTCGATTTTCACCATCTTTCTCCTCTCATCATCCGTGATTGGGAACTTTTCCGCTACTTTATCTGATATATTGTGGTCCCTATAAAATTTTATGCCCTCAATAATCATCCCTATAGCCTCAACAATGACGTCCTCATCAACATTCATCATCTGGGACCCGACCAGGATTTTGCCATTTTTCCACTTCTTGATGAAATACTTGGTAATTGTGGGATCTTTCCCACTTAGCCTTTCCATGAACACATTTAGACCTCCCTACTGAAGGATATCCCACACTTCGATGTTCTTTCCCCAGTCTAAGCAAGAGGTGGGTTCAAATCTTTTCTTATTACCTCCCATTTTTTCAGTCCTTTCCTTAAAACTCCTTCTCTCAGCTTGAAAACCTCTTCTCTGGTTTCTGTGGAAGCCTTGTAAAAATGCCCATAATCCATACCAGACAATTATGATAAGACACCTATATAAATGCTCATTACCTCTGAAATAACCCTGCATCAAAAAAAGTGGAAGAGGCATTAGAAACTATGATTAAAAGTACCATGTTCCCTAGCCTGGCTATGGTCTAGATTTAGCAGGGATTTCATTTCACTTGCAATCTCACTTTTGCCATAACTAGTAATGATGTCTTTTGATTGGCAAGCCAGGTTTGTAGCCCAATCAGCATAGGAATTGGCCTCCCTATACACATGTGTAAAAACACACATTTCAAATTCCTCACTAATTTTCTTAGTCACTTTAATAGCATTACTTATTAACCAAGAAGGCGAGAATTTCATATTTAAACAATTGATTATGTTCAATGAATCTCCTTCACACCAGAATGTAGTGCATTTGACTTCCTTAGCAAGGATCATCCCATGGTAAGCCACCATAGCTTCAGCTACATGGTTTGTCTGGTTTCCTATGGGTATGATTTTTATGATTTTGCATGTTCCCCATTCATCCCTAAGAACCACTCCACATCCTACAACACCCGAATTACCCTTTGAAGCACCGTCAAAATTAATTTTCATCCACCCATTGGGTGGGCTGAACCATATCACACCCTCTCTAGGATTGATTTGAATGTGCTCCTGACCCTTTAATATCCACTTATTGTAGATAAATTGATCATCCTTGTCTTGAGGATTATCAATGCCTCCTATGATATTCATATTTTCCACTATATTTCTTTTTATTTTCTCAAACCCAATTTTACCCTTAGAAACCGTCTCTCTAAAAACTCTGTCATTTCTCTCTTTTCATATACCCCAACACATATGAGGTATGGCAAGTTTCCACAATAAAGTAGTAGACTTATTCCTTGAAGGATGATGCCAAGAGTTGAAAACCTCCTGAATCGATTCTGGGAAGCCCCAATTGATTTTGAAGTGGTCTAGACATCTTCCCCAAACTTTAGCAGAGAAAGGGCAATGAAAGAACATATATTTAATGGTCTCCTCATTCTTCTTGCATAGAATACAAACACTAGGCATTCTCATACCTCTTTTTCTGATATTCTCAATTGTTAGAATTTTATCTTGAAGGGTTGTCCAGAAAAAAATGTTAATCTTAGGGTTGAAGCCTTTCACCCATGTCTTAGCCCAACATGGGCTTTCCATGTTAGAGTACTATTGGTGATAAAGAGAAGCCACAATGAATGTACCACTTGCTGTGAATCTCCAAATTAATTGGTCTTCCTCCTCAACTCTTACCATAGAGTTCATAACTTTGTTTAGACTTCCCAAGGACTGTCCATCTTCCCAATAATCACCCACCATAGATCCAAATCTTTCCTTGCATTGGTTCTAAAATCTACTCCACTCAGGATTTTCAGTCAAAGGGGACTCTAGCAACCAAGAATCATCCCAGAATTGGATAAGATTCCCTTTCCCCATTTTCCATTTTGCACCTTTGGCTATTAAGTCTCTTGTTCTAGAAACATTTTTCCAAATGTTGGAGCCAATTGGAATATTTTCCGCTTTAAGAAAGCTTTGAATATTTGGACATTGTCTTTTATACTTGTTGTCCCATATCAGTTTCCACTCTCCCTGATTTTTATACCCTCTCCAAATCTGCTTGGCCATAAGGAACTCATTTATGTCTCTTATTCTTCTAAGACCCTATCCCCCCTTTCTTATTGGCTTGCATACCTTATCCTAGGCAATCAAATTCATTCTCTTCTTCTCCTTAACCCCTATTCATAAAAAGTTTTCTAATTCTTTTCAATAGCCTCCGCATACTTGGCTAGAATTCTAAAGAGACTAATGGCATAAAGAGGGATACTTTGGAGAGTAGATTTCAGCAGCTGGACCTTACCAGCTTGGCTTAGAAGAGCACCCTTCTAGCCAAATAGCTTCTTGTATAATTTATCCACCAAAGCTCCCCAAAAAGTGTCAGGTGGATCATGGCATAAGGGGAGCCCAAGTAGGAAGTAGGAAGACTCCCTACTTGACAACCCAAGATATTACTTATTTTAATCCTCCTTCTCTCTGGGGTGTTGATAAAATAAACAAAACTTTTAGACCAATTAATAAGTTGTCCAGTAGCTGAACCATAACTATCCAGAGCATTTTTAAACTTCTAGAATCCTGCACCATAGCTTTCCCCATTATTATAGAATCATCAACAAACTACTGATGGGAACAGATTTGATCCACAGAAGATGGATCCAATCCACAAAACTCCCCTTTCTCAACTAGCTTCCCAATACATCTCCCCAGACACTCTGCCATTATAATAAAGATAACCGGGGATAGGGGATCTCCCTACCTGAGTCCTCTAGATGCTTTAAAGAAAGGGGAAGGATATCCATTCATTAATATAGAGAAATAAGCCAAGGAAACTAATTGTCTGATAAGATTAATACTTCTAGAGCCGAAGCCAAAAGCAATGAGCACATCCATCATAAAATCCCAATCCACTATGTCATAGGCTTTAGATAGGTCAAGCTTCATAAAAAGCCTTCTTTTTTAGAGTTAGACAAAGAATGGATATTTTCATGGACTGAGATGATCAAATCCAAGATTTGTCTACCCAGGACAAAACCACTTTATTAAGGAGTTATGATAGATGGAAGCAACTTCAGGATTCTAGAAGTTAGAACCCTGGAAATTATCTTATAAAGAGAGTTGCATAGACTTATAGGTTTGAAGAGATCCATAGAATCAACCCCCATCTTTTTGGGGATAAGAGAAATAAAAGTGCCATTAACCTCTTTCAAAAAATTTCTAGCACCAAAAAACTCTTTCATAGCTCTGGACACATCATCTCCTATAATATGCCAGTACATTTGAAAAAAGAACATGGGAAAACCATCCAGGCCAGAGGTCTTGTTGCCTTCAAAGGAGTTGATAGCTTTCAAAATCTCATCATGGGATGGGATAGAAGTCAAGTGAGAATTCTGATCATCCCCTAAGATAGTAGGAATGCATTCCAGAAGACTCCTTTGGGCTTGCCTATCCAAATTTTGATCCTTAGCAAGTAGATTGGAGAAAAAATCCATATCAGCCCTACTCATGGGTTCTTCTTCTTCAACACTTCTGCCATTCACTTTAATCTAAGATATTCTATTAATGGCCTTATGTCTTAGGGTGGACATGTGAAATTATTTAGTATTCCTATCCCCTTCCATCAACCAAACATTTCTTGATATTTGTTTCTAGTAGGTTTCTTCTTTAGCTATAATGTCATGATATCTCATAAGGATAACATCTTCAACATCTCTTGAAGTATTAGTATAACCAATTATTCTATATCTCATCCTGAATATCCTTTAGCTATAAGAGGATTGTGGCTTTTTAGGAAAAGATATTCCCAAAGCACTCCTTATTCCACTTCTTAACATTTTCTCTTACAATCTTTAGCTTTTTAACCACTTTATACATGGCATTTCCTTCAATACTGACCTGCCACCAATCCTTAATCTTGCTTTCCATATCTGGGTGTTTAGTCCACATTCCTTCAAATCTATAAGGGAAATTCCTCCTTCTATTATTTTCCTCCATCGTAAAGGTAATTGGGTAATGGTCTGATACTGCCCTTATGTGAGAAGATAAAGAACAGGCATGAAAGTTAAACCAATCTAGGGACAGAAGAGCTCTATCAAGTCTAACCTAAATTAAATCCTTGCCATTCCTTCTATTGGTCCTTGCAGCTCTAGGTCATGGATATCATTATTGTTAATAAAGTTCATCAAGTCCAATCTACTGTCCAGATTAGCTTGACTCCCTCCCTTTTTCTCATTTTCCTTCAAAGGGGTGTTGAAATCTGCCATAATAACCTAGCTATCCTTAGCAAAACTGCTTCTTAACAAAGTAAGATTTCTCCACAAATCACTTATGCTGGTCATAGTTTTAGGAGCATACAAATTAGTTAAGACCCAAGTAGTGCAATTTTTAAAATTCTTAAATCTGATACAAGCCAAGTTGTTGTCCTGAATCAGCACCTCTCCTTCTACATTATTTTTGTTCCAGAAAGTAACAATACCTCCCGAGTCACCTTCTGAACTCCCTCCACTAACTCCTCCATTTTTTAACATCTTCAAGCTTTCTACTTTATCTTTTGTCATCTTGGTTTCTTGAATCAAAAAATTATCAGGGTTTTTATCTCTAATCATACTTTTAACTAAATCATGTTTGTGAGGACTGTTCAGTCCTCGAATATTCCAAGAGATGATCTTCATGGTTTTTTAGAAATACCTGCCTCAAAGATGGTTCTTTGAGTCCCATCTGCAATATTCCTACTTGTTTCCATTGGCCTCTTTTTAGCATTTGAATGTCTTCCTGGAGAAGTATGTTGCACCCCCACATCCCCAAGCCTGCTTCTGGTGTTTCTAGTCAGGGTATTGTTATTAATGTTATTGTTTCTAGTCAGGGTAAATGAAGAGACTATTAAGGAAAGGATGAACAAGGAGAAAAGTGAATTCTTTGATAAGACTATCAAGGACTGTACTGAGCATATTGATTCTTTATTACCGACACTTAATTCCACTATTTTGGAATATAAAGAATTATATAAGGAAGCATGCAATCCTCACAACCTAATAGAAGACATTGAAAAGGAGATAAAGAAAACCCAAAAATAGATTGATGATATAGTAGATAACATGATAGGTTCTTCAGAACTTACCTCAGTTTTTTATCAAGAAATGGCAGTTTTTGAGGAAAAGATTGAAAAATTAGAAAAATAAAAAGCAAGGATTAGAATGAAGGCATGGGAGCTGAAAAATAAACTTGATCCTAGACTAGACAACCTTATAACACAATGGATTGAGTTGTCTAAGGCAAAAATTCAAGGAGAAATATCACTAGAGCAATAGATGAATTATCTAACCAGGATGATCCAACAGACGGAAACCATTATTTCTGATAGCACTAAATTCATGCAGAGTCTTAATCTAATTTTGGTAGATATCTTTCAAATTTTACATAACCGGTTACAAGATATAAGGTATAATTTTGAATTCTTTGATTCTTTTTGACATCCTTTGTCATTGATGTCAAAGGGGGAGTAGTAGTGTGGGAGAAAAATGTACAGAAGAGATCATTTGCTCAAGGGGAGCACTCTTATTTCTTGGATCAGTTTTTAGACTTCATTTTTGGATATCAGTTTTTGGATTTTTCTCATGAGTGTTGCCATCAATGCCAAAGGGGAAGATTGTTGACATTATACACTCAGATGAGAATAGTTGGTATTGTCATTGATGGCAACCAACTGGTAACATGGTTCACAGGTTACACTGGCAATAGACATCATCTACCGGCACCGGCAGGCACTACAAAGATTATTCTCACTGACATCCATTCTACACCGATAGAAGATCTTACCGACACTCCCAGCCGACATGGAAATTATATTGTATAGCCAACATGATGTATGTTAGATACAATGACAGTCTCGAAGACACTGAGAGGGGGGGGGGGTGAATTAGTGTCTAACTGGTTTATGGAATATTTGAACTTATTTATAACTTTGCAACCTAAATTAATGTACCGGTAAACAAGTAATAATGCAACAAATAGAAATAATAGAGATAGCATAAATGCACACCATAACACAAGATATTTTGGAGAGGAAACTCAGTAAGGGAAAAGCCTCGATGGGATTTTTGACCCACAATATTTACTCACTGGCCAATATGAATAAACATTACTTAAAATAGGGGCCTACACATGCAAGAAGGCCAATAGCCTAGATCTCACTGCTCAATGAAAGAGTCTCACTGACTACAAAATGGATAATTAAATCTAAGACAATGTACTGCTCAAATTAGCATGTGCAATGCTTGATTCAGTACCAGTTTAAGCTTTGTCAGGAACCTTAACCAAAAACCTGTCGACAAATGATATTCACTCACATAACCTTTCTGCCTTATTACAAAATCTTTTCACTATCTTCTATATAATACCATTACATAATTTCCTCTCCATGCTATATCAAAAATGACCTATAAGATCTCATACATATATGAGTCTTTACAACACATCATGTTGGCTTACAAATAATTAATTATAGTACAATACAATTCATATAAACAAAAATTATCTCTTGTCAGCCTGGATGTCGGTATGCTTCGTTCCCGGTGTAAACTAGATGTCAATGAATGACCTTTGTTGTGCCTGCTGGTGCTGGTGAATGATGTATGTGTTGCCATTGAACCTGTAGAATCCTATTACCGGTTGGTTGCCATCAATGATAACATCAACCATTCTCATGTGAGTGTAGAATGCCAACAATCTCCTCCTTTGGCATTGATGGTAACACTCATGAGAAAAATCCAAAAACTATTGTCCAAAAACCAATCCCCAAAAAGAGTGTGCTCCCCCTGAGCAAGTGATTTCTTCTGTGCATTTTCTTTCATACATTTTTCTCCATACTACTCCCCCTTTGACATCAATCACAAAGGATGTCAAAAATAATCAAAGAATATGGAAATTATACCTCATAGCCTGTAACCGGTTGTTTACAATTTGAAAGATATTTGCCAATATTAGATTAGGCTCTGCATGGAATTATTATGGTCAGATATAATTGTTTCTGTCTGCTGGATCATGTCGGTCAGATAATGCATTTTTTGCTCCGGTGATCATTCTCCTTGAATTAATGCTTTAGATAGCTCAACCCGCTAAGTTATAAGACTGTCCAATTGTATCTCCATCAGGTTTAGGTCTTTTCAGCATGGCATCAAGCCCTTCTGAACTTTTCTTGAATTTGTCTTTGTGTTCATTGGCAGTGATTAACTCATTTTCTAGAATGCCAATTTGTCTCCTAAGCTCCTCTTTATCATGTTGCATTTGAATTAGATCTATTTTTAGCATATCATTATCATGAAAAAGTCTTAGATTTTCATTTGCTCCATCATTAAGTCTCCTAGTCAAGTCTTCTTCATTCTTCTTCTTGTCTAGAATATCCTTACATAGACTCATGGTTAAATCTTGTATTTCATTCCTCATGTTAGTGTTCTCTTGCCTCAACTTCTCTACAATATCTCTAAGAGTTTCCTTTTCATCATCATGTTTCTGCATTTGCTCATGAATTTCCTTCCTCTTGTTTTGTTCTATAACCAGGTTCTCCTGAAGTCCTTTAATGAATTCTTGGGCAGTCCTCAAATCATCTTCAAGTTTGATATTCTTCAATTTTTTTGCATCAAAATCTTCAAGAGCTCCTTCCAACTGTTTTCTCAAACTCTCCATCAATACCCATTTTAAAATCTTCCTCAAGATGTTAGGATTTTGCAAATAGAGGACCAAGCTTTGATACCAATTGTTAGATGCAATTACAGTCCCAAAGACACTAAGAGGGGGGGTGAATCAGTGTCTAACCGGTTTATGGAATATTTGAACTTATTTATAACTTTTCAACCTAAATTAATATACCGATAAACAAGTAATAATGTTGCAAATAGAAATAATAGAGACAACATAAATGCACACCATAACACAAGATATTTTGGTGAGAAAACCCGGTAAGGGAAAAACCTCGATGGGATTTGTAATGCCCGCCAAAATACCCCAAAGAAATATAGCTAAAAACACGCTAATTTAAATTTATTTTTTTAAACAATACAACACATAAAATCACTTAATAAATGCAGCAAGCACACAACAACATTTAAGTGTTATGACACATAGAATAATTCACTCAAGCTATTCAAACAACTACACAAGCAGAATACAATAAATCATTACTACTGCCTCCCTAGGATATCTCAACAACATTACTTAATCTACCTACATAAGAAATAAGCATTTACTTTCTTCCAGTTCAATACCTCATAATCTTAATCATTATACACACATAGGTGCAACATAGAAATACCTAACACTCATGATATGCAACATTCTTAATCTTTCATTTAATATGAGATTCTATCTTTCAATGCACCACTATTTCCTTTTTCACTTAGATTCATTTTCCACACCAATTCCAAATGTTCCTATTACCCTTAACCAACCTCTGACTATAAACATCGTCATACACATACCAAGATTAATCCCTTACATTGCATTAACATGATTTCCATTTACAATTAACTTCTACATAGTCATTTATAATTCTATGCTCCTAGCATACTTATTACTTCATCATGATTCTAAAAGAACATAATGCAATACTCACAAAGTCTCCTTAAACATTTAACCCATAGCTCATTTGATACTCATAAAATCTCTTACACTATATCAATTAACCAACAATCATCTTATTACAAATCAGGTAACTACACAAATTCATCTCAACACAAACTATGATACAATATCCTAATTCCATAACCACTAATAGCATCCACCAAATGGAGATATAACCTTAAACAATAACACATGATACATTATAATCCTTTCCTAAAGACAAGCATTCATTTTACCATCTACCCATACATTTACTAGTAATTTCTATTAATAAGATTAGCAATTCATTCACTAAGAAGATCCATACAATATTTCATAAGGAACCTTCAATTACAGCCCAATCATTATAAGACTTCAATTCAATCATTAGATCACTGTCTACGAAGTATGATACTATAATTTCATATTCTTTAATCACAACTCATAAACATGTCCTAAGACATCTTCCAACATTACTCAAACTCACATATCCTATCAAGACCTAACATATCTTATACTTAAATAATTAGTTAAAGGCATCATTTCAAATCTAATACCATTATCATAATATTTACCTAATTTACTTTTAACATGGTTCATCAAGAATACAAAATACATCATTTAGTTTTGAACAACAATAGTTATCCACATCTCATGCATCTATTTCATTTAATATAAATGCGTTACAATACCACTCAAGTTTCATCATTACAATCATCTACCATAATCAAAAGATATCGCTATAACTAGAACAATATAGTCATTTCTCATATACATGACTTCTTTTACAACCGTTACATAAGAATTCCATTACATAAATCACATCATCATTTACATTCTTGCTACAATTATTATCCATGAACAATCTGAAGAAGCATCCTCATCCATGCAAGAAGAATCCAAAGATAGGAACATCCCAATGGTTTAAAAGCACCAACCACCCGACCATGTGGAACCAAAGGAACCACCCCTCGTGCTAGGAGATGACACAAGGTCCCAACACACACTCTACATCTAGGCTGACACTCAAAACCAAAGACACTAACTAAAAAGGACTCTCAAGCAAGCACTCACACAGAGCCACAAGAATAAACTCCTAGAGGCCTAAAACTCATCAGGACATAAATGCATCCAATAAGCATAATCATAAATCATAAAGGGGGAACACATGTAGGAGTGGAGTGTCATCACATGCCATCATCATAACATAATAACACAAGGCACTAGCCTGATGGACATGTGGAGCCATCTCAACCTATGAGAGACCAAGGGAGATTAGCTTACCATCTTCACGGTGATCTCATGCTTATGCTAAAACATCCTCCCTAGGACATAAGTCATGAGGCTCAAAACTATTCATTATCTTGTTTAAGTGAGTTATAATTTTCCCATCCCAATTAATTCATTATCAATGTTATCACTTGCTTACAAATCATGGAAAACTCCAATGTGCCCTGGTGGTCTAGACTTCATGCATCCTTACAAGGAGCCTCATGCCAGTCTATCTCTCATGACCCTGGTCATCACAAGGAAGCCCACTCCTCCTAACATGGCCCAACAATAAATCACAAGAGGCTCTACCAACATAAATACATTAAAATAATACTCAATGCAGCCAATAAATTTCGCACATACTCTCACAACATATGCAAGGCTACAACAACATCAATATAACAAAATGAGCCTCTTGGCTAGCAATAAACAAAGGCATATCAAGCCATCAAATGCTGCCATCAAATAGAAGATAACATCACAACAAGGCCTACTCACTTGCTAGTCCAAAATAGCATATATATTCACCTCAATCATCCATGGCCTATTCACATGGAAGAGAGTCTATAATGTCCACAATGGTGCAGAGGAGCAAATATACATAAGACCATCCAAATACATCGAAACTGATAGAAGCCAAATCTGGAAAATATAACAGCCCTCAAATAAAGCCTCTAGTACAAAAATTAATCTTGAAATTACCACACAAGCAAGCAACTAGAAAATTGACCTATAGGAAAAGCTACAGGAAACATTACAGGAAAGACTACAGGAAACCATTTCTCACATTCTAACTTGATTTCTCAAAAACAAGAAGAATAAAATAATCACTTCCAAATCTGATTTCTGAAAATAAGAATCAATTTAAAATTCTTTTCTAAATTCCCAAACAATCTTTCAGACAATCTTTTAAAAAAAACAATGTGAAGTGCCGGTAAAACCACTAACATGGAAAATGGAAGAATCCAAAAAAAACACTAGTCCAAGTCTTTAAACCAATTTAAATCCAACCACCAAAAATCTCCAAATTAATCTCAGAAATTCATTCACCAAATATGCCAACAAAACATCAAAACTTCATTCACGACACAGACTCATAAAGGCACAGAAGACTCTCAGCAGACCCAGAAATATAAATATTTCCCACAAACTCTAAAATAAAGCCTTATAATCAAACTAAATATTTCCTTCCAATTGATGCAACTATAAATTTATTTTCCAAATCTCATACATTAAATCGCAGACACGGAGCATTCAACAAAATTGAAAAATTAAATATAAAAGGGTAGAATACATCTCCAACCGGCAACCTGTGTGAGAAGTCGAAGAAGAGAGCCCACAACCCAAACCAAATCAAATCCAAGCTCTAGCCAAAATCCAAGAGAGAAGAAAACCAAAACCAGGAAGAAAACTTGCTGGAGAAAATTTTCCAAGAAGAATCAACCCCCGAAAACTTCACGGGAAAGAAAATAAAAAGAAAAACATTAACCACAAACCCTAGCCTCAATCTCAGCCAATCAAAATATTCCAATCTATAATATATTTCATACCTGCCTTCCCAAAGTTCAAGAAAATAAAATATATTTTCTACCTACCATAAACTTCCAGCCAATCAAATCCAAGGGTAGGTAAAATAAATTAAACCATTGACCTGGGGTGAAAATGACTTTTAAATAAAAGAATACAAAATACCCCCCTTTTAATTACTTAATGGGTAAAATAATATTACTCAATAAATAAAATTCACTTCAACATTAAATAAATAATTTCCCACCATAGACATTTATAATTAAATATTAATAATAATAGGAAATCAATAAATAAAATTAAATAAATAAAACTCGAATAAATAATAACTCAATTGAACCCAATAAATAAAAGCTAATAAATTAAATATCAAATACTCAACATTAAATTAAATAGATCAAATAATAAATAAATCTTTATTAAATAAATAAATAAAACATCAAGCCAATTAGATTAAATACATTATTCACTTAAATAAATTCCTTATAAGGGGAAATCCAAACACACAATGAGAAATCCATACCTCAAAACTCACACGAAAGAAGCTAGAGGGATTTGATCTCCAAACCTCTAACTCATGATGAAGAGACTTAACCAATACACCACATTACTTACTTGACCAATAAAAAGGAAAATAAAAATAACATAAGATATGAACAAATCAGCTAACATCAAGATAACCTAACAAGGTGAACATCTTAGACCTAGAGTACGTGAGGGGAACTTGTGCCAACTCCAAACCACATGCCATTGGGATTTAAATACACACTCAGACCTATGGATCTAGGTGGAGTCGATGTCTGGTACCTTCAAATCCTGCATCCACAAAGCAACGATACGACATTTGCATATATATTATGTAAAGCGGAAAAATCGAACCCTAGTTGTTCTCCCCTCCCCAACTCCAAGGAGAGAGAAGGGAGAGTCACTAGGGTTGATGGTTTTCACTTAGGAGAGACTTTACATTCAAAAGAGGGGTTGAAACCCACAAGATCCAATCCCACGCAATGCAAGATTGGATTCTAAATGAGTTTCAAGGGTTGTGACATCAAGGATACCCTCTTTTGTAAAGAATGTAGATAGAATGATTGAACTAAGAATGCATGTAAAGTAGGAAAGATTCGCTTATAAATAGAGATAGGGATACATGATGAAGCTGCGGACCTAGAATTAGTAGTAAAATGTCGAGATGGTGCTGTTCTGCAAATTTGAGCGAAAGTTGACGGGACGATGGCGCTCGGCATGCACACGGTCCTCCGAAAAATCCACGAAACGAAGGTGGATCTGTTCGTCTCTGCACAAGGAGTCCAGATCTTCAATTACAGCCGCGTACCTGCAACCTACACACAGAAAAGAGAGGACGATTGGGGGGTTAGGGATGAGGGGTTTGCCTTTAGGTCAAACCCTAGTTTTGGAATTAACCAGGAAATGAGAATGCTGTAAATGTAAATGTTTGTAATGTAAACAAGTACTGATACCTTGTTGTAAGAATGTTTGTATTCTTACATGCGAAGGTGTAATGTATGTAGTATTTTGTATGTTGTAAGTGATCTCCTCTTCAATGGTTGAATCCTTGTCTTGAATGCAACACCTAGCCTTGAATATAGACTTAGAATGCTCAATTGCTTGAAGGAATGCTTGAATGCTTGAATGTTTGAATATCGCTTTCGTGCCTTGCTCACATATGTCCTCCTCCCTTTTTGAGAGAGGAAATGTAGTTTATATAGTTGTCAATTAGGGTTGAGAGACTGATTTTTCTGACCTTGGGCCGACCAGGAAACATTATTTCCCAATTTGCAAACTTAAAGACCCGATGCCCAAAAGAGACCGGGCCCAAAATAGGGGCAAGGACCAGAGCGCTAGGCGCCATGGTCCTGGGGGACCAGGGTGCTGGGCGCCATGGTCCCACCTCCTAGGACAATAGGGTGCAAGGAGGGATCAAGCCAGGGTGCAGAAAAATGCAATTTTTGGTGTCATAAACAGGTTTCAGGGTCTCCATTCAGGTTTAACATTGCATCGCCATCGTGAAGACCCAAATGCAGTCAAAATTGCAAGTGTCACAATTTTAGGACGCTACATATTATAACAGGCAAGGGTGAGAGAATTGTAATGACACATCCTGCTCGCAATGAGTGATGTGGAATTGTCTCTATCCCAAAGATAGTCATACAACAATCAAACACACCATAAGATCAACTCATCATAGATAATCAGTAAATATGGTTAGTACATAAAAATATCATCAAGTGCATGATTAGTATAGTTCATGATTATAGTAAGGCATGTAAAATTCATCAACACTTATGCTCATCAAATCACATGATCAATATAATCTTTCGATAATCAATCACATAATAAGTATATATATTGTCTAATAAATCACGTGATCAATAATGATAGTATCAACATCATATAAATCATTTGAAATAGTCTATGCCCAATAATTCCTATCATGCATGAATTAAAAGTCAACTCTAGTCAAAACAAGTCAAGTCAAGGGTGGACACTACATCCTCCCCTCCTTAGACTCGACTTACTCCTGGAAGTCATAAGATTTAGGGTGACAACTAGCACACATAAATCAAAAACTTTCTTTTAACACAAACATATTATAATATTTTCTAACTCCAAGAAAGATAATGACAACTAAATTTCCTCCTTATGCTCCAATTATTCAAAATAAGCTTGTTACACAAGAGGTAAATGAAGCACCAACTGCTGTTAGTTATGATATGTACACTAATTTCCACCATGCTTACTTTGTGCTATACTCTATACAAACATTAGCTGCAATCCTTATCCAATCAAATCATTCAAAGGGCATTCTTAATCCATTATGTGTACACAAAGATTTTGAAGGCAAGAAATCAACAACTGCTTTTTATTTAACTATTCCATAAATTTCAACTTCACAATTCCAAGGCACTTCTATCTATCGTAAACTTTAGAAAGTTACCAATAAATTTCATCTTATTAACACTTTTCATTTACTCAGATAATAACAACATTATCTAATTGTTTTCTTAGTCTATTGCACTTTTCCGTGATGTCCTCCCTCGCACACACTATCAGTGGTCCATAATGAACATGATAGAGATAACACTGGCTCAAGATTTGGGCCCACAATACATCGACACTTAAAATGACCACCATAGACAACAAAAGAGGATGTCAAAGGAAATATCCTCAAATCAATTCATTAAATTAAAAGAGAAGAAAAGTTGCCGGCGAAATCAATCAAGAAATTTAAGTGACAAGTGCCACCACAAGAGAAAAATAAAAGAAAGAAGAAATCAGTGGTCATCCAAAAGTAAAGAAATCTAAAAAATACACATTAATCCTAATGACACATCACATAGATCATAAATTAACTCAAGGCAAAATAAATGATTCATCCAACTCACATCACGAGGTGACCAACATTAGTCACACTAAAGGGAGTAATCGCTACACAACATCCAAGGGTGAAATGCCTTGAATGTGTTAGAGAGTGCACTCCATATTTAAGACTTCTATTTTATCCATATGTCCATATTACTTTCATTATTTTTTAAAGCAATTCAAATTTTCAAAAATATAGGCAATTATCCTTTATGAAAGTTGACATAGGTAGGAAGAGATAAAGAAACTATGCACTCACACATGCACAAGGAATATACTCATACCATGACTAATGATCAAGATTTCTTATCTCTACCAGGATTATACTCACCAAGTTATAACAGAAACAAAGGTTAGAGATTCAATTACTCACTTAATAGTAAACTACAACACACATTATTTCCATTAATGCACAACTAATAACCTATAGAAGATTAGAAATTCCTTCATAAGGTCTTTAATAAATTTATTCAATCATATATTTAAACAAGAAAAATAGGTCTCATTACAAAATCCAAAGTTTAATATCAATTTCCACTCTTACCAATAATAATCTTCTGACATACTTCTGGTTATCTAAGTTAAGAATATCTTAGTCCCACTTCTAGAACTTAGTTTTCTTTTCATCTAATACCACTTAAATTACAAGAACACACACATCATTCTATTTAAAATCACTTCCTATTATTACTTGATTACTATCATTCATAGACTATGTATTTTCAACATTTCAAGAAAAATTGGCATTTAGAATCCCAACACAATTTCATATAACTAATTATTATTTTATCTCATTAGAATTCTCTAAGGAAGCACTTCTTAAAATTCAAATAAGGCAATAATATAGTAACCTTTCTTAATTTATCCATCTAGTTAAGAGAAATATTTATTCAATGCCACACAATTCCTACACAAAGCTAAAACTTTTATTTTGCCAAACCAAATAAAGACACAATGATATCATTCCGATTTCTACATATGCAATGCACCAATCCTTGTTTCAATACACATATTTATCTCCTTTTAGTTTCGTGATAACTTTCCTAATTTAATGATGGGATATTCTATTTAATCAATTCTTCCCTTAAAGAATAAGGATCATGAATGCAATACCTAAATTTCAGTCTCCAATGCAAATTAACTTCATCTAATCTTCCCTTTAGCGTTTACAAGTCATATTCATCATTTATTATGCAATCCTTCTACTTAATATCAATAACCCCCAATTATTTGAATCTTTTACCACAATGAGAGAAGAGAAAGGAAGGGATATTGCCACACAAATCAATACACGCAAATATATGTAAACTTAGTTTGAATTTCCTAGTCATGCCAAATACAACTACCAATTTTAAAGATATGCAATTTGAAATTCCTTAAAATTTCCTACCAATACACGTGCAACTAGCAATCCCAAATCCTTTGATAGCTATGATTTCCTCAAACAATCTTTTATTACATACAAAATCACACATATACCAAAACAACCAATAGTTCTTTGGGGAAATCATTACATTAGCAACTAACCTCCTTACATTTCACATAAGAGATTAAATAAGGAAAAAGGCATTCCAACTACTTCTATTAAGCACCACATACAATTCCTTTGATTTTCACATCATTATCTATACTAAATTATTTGTAAATGTATAATACAAAAACTTCATCCTTCTATTCATAGGAAGTTCAACATAATAGACTAATTTTATGATCATCGCATTAGTTAAGAGGATACACACATTCTTTTCTCATTCTGCAACATAATTAATCATGTATAAGGAAAGCAATCCTAATCATTCAAGTAAGCACTAGAAATTTATAGAGCAAGTAAGAACATATAGACACTTCTCTTATTCTGGAGACATACATATGGAATAAATACACACTTCACTTAAAGTTATGATTCCTAAAAGGAATTAGAGAGAAACACAAGGCATAGATATCTAAGATTCCAAAAATTCCAATAACAATTCTTCTAACACAAATCTCAAAGACTAACTTAATTCAAGGAACATCAAGGCACATTCACAAGACTAATAGAAATAACCTTAACCAAAGATCCAAGTGTTGCAACTTGGGCTCTGATACCAAATGTAATGCCCGCCAAAATACCCCAGAGAAATATAGCTAAAAACACGCTAATTTAATTTAATTTTTTTAAAACAATACAACACATAAAATCACTTAAGAAATGCAGCAAACACACAACAACATTTAAGTGTTATGAACATAGAATAATTCACTCAAGCTATTCAAACAATTACGCAAGCGAAATACAATAAATCATTACTACTGCCTCCCTAGGGTATCTCAACAACATTACTTAATCTACCTACATAAGAAATAAGCATTTACTTTCCTCTAGTTAAATACCTCATAATCTTAATCATTATACACACATAGGTGCAACATAGAAATACCTAACACTCATGATATGCAACATTCTTAATCTTTCATTTAATATGAGATTCTATCTTTCAATGCACCACTATTTCCTTTTTCACTTAGATTCATTTTATACACCAATTCCAAATGTTCCTATTACCATTAACCAACCTCTGACTATAAACATCGCCATACACATACCAAGATTAATCCCTCACATTGCATTAACATGATTTCCATTTATAATTAACTTCTACATAGTCATTTATAATTCTATGCTCCTAGCATACTTATTACTTCATCATGATTCTAAAAGAACATAATGCAATACTCACAAAGTCTCCTTAAACATTTAACCCATAGCTCATTTAATACTCACAAAATCTCTTACACTATATCAATTAACCCAACAATCATCTTATTACAAATCAAGTAACAACACAAATTCATCTCAACACAAACTATGATACAATATCCTAATTCCATAACCACTAATAGCATCCACCAAATGGAGATATAACCTTAAACAATAACACATGATACATTATAATCCTTTCCTAAAGACAAGCATTCATTTTACCATCTACCCATACATTTACTAGTAATTTCTATTAATAAGATTAGCAATTCATTCATTAAGAAGATCCATACAATATTTCATAAGGAACCTTCAATTACACCCCAATCATTATAAGATTTCAATTCAATCATTAGATCACTATCTACAAAGTATGATATTATAATTTCAAATTCTTTAATCACAACTCATAAACATGTCCTAAGACATCTTCCAACATTACTCAAACTCACACATCCTATCAAGACATAACATTTCTTATACTTAAATCATTAGTTAAAGACATCATTTCAAATCTAATACCATTATCATAATATTTACCTGATTTACTTTTAACATGGTTCATCAAGAATACAAAATACATCATTTAGTTTCGAACAACAATAGTTATCCACATCTCATGCATCCATTTCATTTAATATAAATGCGTTACAATACCACTCAAGGTTCATCATTACAATTATCTACCATAATCAAAAGATATCGCTATAACTAGAACAACACAGTCATTTCTCATATACATGACTTCTTTTACAACCGTTACACAAGAATTCCATTACATAAATCACATCATCATTTACATTCTTGCTACAATTATTATCCATGAACAATCTGAAGAAGCATCCTCATCCACGCAAGAAGAATCCAAAAATAGGAACATCCCAATGGTTTAAAAGCACCAACCACCCAACCATGTGGAACCAAAGGAACCACCCCCTATGCTAGGAGATGACACAAGGTCCCAACACACACTCTACATCTAAGCTGACACTCAAAACCAAAGAAACTAACTAACAAGGACTCTCAAGCAAGAACTCGCACAAAGCCACAAGAATAAACTCCCAGAGGTGAAAAACTCATCAGGACATAAATGCATCCAATAAGCATAATCATAAATCATAAAGGGGGAACACATGTAGGAGTGGAGTGTCATCACATGCCATCCTCATAACATAATAACACAAGGCACTAGCCTGATGGACATGTGGAGCCATCTCAACCTATGAGAGACCAAGGGAGATTAGCTTACTATCTTCATGACCTTCTCATGCTTATCCTAAAACATCCTCCCTAGGACATAAGTCATGAGGCTCAAAACTATTCATTATCTTGTTTAAGTGAGTTATAATTTTTCCATCCCAATTAATTCATTATCAATGTTATCACTTGCTTACAAATCATGGAAAACTCCAATGTGCCCTGGTGGTCTAGACTTCATGCATCCTTACAAGGAACCTCATGCCAGTCTATCTCTCATGACCCCGGTCATCACAAGGAAGCCCACTCCTCCTAACATGGCCCAACAATAAATCACAAGAGGCTCTACCAACATAAATACATTAAAATAATACTCAATGCAGCCAATAACTTTCACACATACTCTCACAACATATGCAAGGCTACAACAACATCAATATAACAAAATGAGCCTCTTGGCTAGCAATAAACAAAGGCATATCAAGCCATCAAATGTTGCCATCAAATAGAAGATAACATCACAACAAGGCCTACTCACTTGCTAGTCCAAAATAGCATATATATTCACCTCAATCACCCATGGCCTATTCACATGGAAGTGAGTCTATAATGTCCACAATGGTGTAGAGGAGCAAATATACATAAGACCATCCAAATACATCGAAACTGATAGAAGCCAAATCTGGAAAATATAACAACACTCAAATAAAGCCTCTAGTACAAAAATTAGTCTGAAAATTACCACACAAGCAAGCAACTAGCAAATTTACCTATAGGAAAAACTACAGGAAACATTACAGGAAAGACTACAGGAAACCATTTCTCACATTCTAACTTGATTTCTCAAAAAAAAGAAGAATTAAATAATCCCTTCCAAATCTGATTTCTGAATATAAGAATCAATTTAAAATGCTTTTCTAAATCCCCAAACAATCTTTTAGACAATCTTTAAAAAAAAACAATGTGAAGTGCTATTAAAACAACCAACCTGGAAAATGGAACAATCCAAAAAAAACACCATTCCAAGCCTTTAAACCAATTTAAATCCAACCACCAGAAATCTCCAAATTAATCTCAAAAATTCATTCACCAAATATTCCAACAAAACATCAAAACTCCAATCATGACATAGACTCAGAAAGGCACAGAAGACTCTCAACACACCTAGAAATATAAATATTTCCCACAAACTCTAAAATAAAGCCTTATAATCAAACTAAATATTTCCCTCCAATTGATACAACTATAAATTTATTTTACAAAGCTCATACATTAAATCGCAGACACGGAGCATACAGGAAAACTGTAAAATAAAATATAAAAGGGTAGAATACATCTCCAACCTGCAACCTGTGTTATGGAAGAAGTCAAAGAAGAGATCCCACAAGCCAAACCAAATCAAATCCAAGCTCTAGCCAAAATCCAAGAGAGAAGAAAACCAAAACCAGGAAGAAAACTTGCTGGAGAAAATTTTCCAAGAAGAATCAACCCCCAAAAACTTCACGGGAAAGAAAATAAAAAGAAAAGCATTAACCAAAAACCCTAGCCTCAATCTCAGCCAATCAAAATATTCCAATCTATAATATATTTCATACCTACCTTCCTAAAGTTCAAGAAAATAAAATATATTTTCTACCTACCATAAACTTCCAGCCAATCAAATCCAAGGGTAGATAAAATAAATTAAACCATTGACCTGGGGTGAAAATGACTTTTAAATAAAAGAATACAAATTACCCCCCTTTTAATTACTTAATGGGTAAAATAATATTACTCAATAAATAAAATTCACTTCAACATTAAATAAATAATTTCCCACCATAGACATTTATAAATAAATATTAATAATAATAAGAAATCAATAAATAAAATTAAATAAATAATTCTCCAATAAATAATAACTTAATTGAACCCAATAAATAAAAGCTAATAAATTAAATATCAAATACTCAACATTAAATTAAATAGATCAAATAATAAACAAATCTTTATTAAATAAATAAATAAAAGATCAAGCCAATTAGATTAAATACATTATTCACTTAAATAAATTCCTTATAAGGGGAAATCCAAATACACAATGAGAAATCCATACCTCAAAACTCACACAAAAGAAGCTAGAGGGATTTGATCTCCAAACCTCCAACTCATGATGAAGAGACTTAACCAATACACCACATTACTTACTTGACCAACAAAAAGGAAAATAAAAATAACATAAGATATCAACAAATCAGCTAACATCAAGATAACCTGACAAGGTGAACACCTTAGACCTAGAGTACGTGAGGGGAACTTGTGCCAACTCCGAACCACATGCCACTGGGATTTAAAGACACGCTCAGACCTATGGAGCTAGGTGGAGTTGATGTCTGGTACCTGCAAATCCTGCATCCACAAAGCAACGATACGACATATGCATATATATATATTATAATAGGCAAGTTAGAGAATCACAATGACACATCCCGCTCGCAATGAGTGATGTGGAATTGTCTCTATCCCAAAGACAGTCATACAACAATCAAACATACCATAAGATCAACTCATCATAGATAATCAGTAAATATTGTCAGTACATAAAAATATCATCAAGTGCATGATTAGTATAGTTCATGATTATAGTAAGGCATGTAAAATTCATCAACACTTATGCTCATCGAATCACATGATCAATATAATCTTTCAATAATCAATCACATAATAAGTATATATATTGTCTAATAATTCACGTGATCAATAATGATAGTATCAACATCATATAAATCATCTAAAATAGTCTATGCCCAATAATTCCTATCATGCATGAATTAAAAGTCAACTCTAGTCAAAACAAGTCAAGTCAAGGGTGGACACTACAATTTGTGTCCCACAATATTTACTCACTAGCCAATATGAATAAATATTACTTACAATAGGGGCCTACACATGCAGGAAGGCCAACAACCTAGAGCTCACTACTCAATGAAAGAGTCTCACTGACTACAAATTGGATAATTAAATGCAAGACAATGTACTATCAGTGAATGATATTCACTCACATAACCTTTCTTCCTTATTACAAAATCTTTTCACTATCTTCTATATAATACCATTACATAATTTCCTCTCCATGTTATATCAAAAATGACCTATACATATATGAGTCTTTACAATACATCATGTCGGCTTACAAATAATTAATTACATTACAATACAATTCATATAAACAAAGCTTGTCTCATGGTGGCCTGGATGTCGGTGTGCTTCGTTGCCAGTGTAAACTAGATGTCGATGAATGACCTTTGTTGTGCCTGTCGGTGCCGGCGAACTTGTAGAATCCTGTTACCGGTTGGTTGCCATCAATGACAATATCAACCATTCTCATGTGAGTGTAGAATGCCAACAATGTACTGTAAAGACTCATATATGTATGAGATCTTATAGGTCATTTTTTAAGTGTGAAAAAGTAAGTATGGTATGTAAGTGAAGTAAGGATATATAGTTAGGTAATGAATATGAGCGGAATATGAGAGCGAATATCTGTATATGCATTTTGATGTAATAATTTATGAGAGAATAAGAGAAGAGAAGAGTGAAGAAAGGTTTATGACAGAGGTATTTGAATGAACTTAAACGGGTACTGAATCCAGCATTGTAGATGCTATTTTGAGCAGTACATTGTCATTGGATTTAATTATCCAATTTTGTAGTCAGTGTGACTCCTTTTTGTTATTGAGCAGTGAGCTCTAGGCTGTTGGACTTCCTGCATGTGCAGGCCCCTATTGTATAAGTAATATTTATTCATATTTGCCAATGAGTAAATATTGTGGGTCACAAATCCCACCGAGGTTTTTCCCCTACTGGGTTTCCTCGCCAAAAATATTTTTGTTATGGTGTGCATTGATGGTTATACTGTTATTTCTCTTTATTGCATTATTGCTTGTTTACCCGTACATTAATTTGGGCTATAAAGTTGCAAACAAGTTTAAATCTTCTGATTACCGGTTAAACGTTGATTCACACCCCCCCCCCTCTCAGTGTCTTTGGGTCTGATCAAGTATCTAACAAAATTAACTAATTGAGAAATAGTAATAACATGTTTAAATATGTCTATTAAAATTAACTAAATCAATATAATAATAACCTATTCAATAACCTCATTTAATTATCGAAATAAATTTCCCAAACATTAAATATTAATTATTTAATATTCGACATTAAACTACCTCCTTAAATTTATTCATTATTCTATTTAAAATTCCCATAAAAAACCATCTTTAATAAATTTTCCCAAACATGTGAATACTAATGTTATAAAATAATTATTTACATCCCAACTAAAATCCTAAATAGTCAACCAAATTAAATAATAACTTAAACAAATGGGCCAATTCCCATTTCAAATTTTAAAGAAATCTTTCCCTCTCCTTTATTATTTTATTTCTTTTATCTTTATCTCTTCTTCTAACCCTAACTAAGGTTTTAATTAAAAATCTATTAACTCTCTTATTTTTCTTTTCTTTTTCATTTTATTTTACCCTAACCTGAAATAGGGTTAGGGTTTTAATTTGCTACAAGAATATTTATCTTTCTTTGTGTGTGTGTGCAGGTTGATCATGGCAGTGGCATGGCCGAAGTGTGAGAGAGGGGTGGCGGCAATAGTTTAAGTGTCAAGAGGGGGAAGATGTGTGTGAGAGGGGCCAAGGCGATGCTCAGTGCAGCGGTTGAGGGGTTTGGGGGCTGCATGACGACACGTGGGCACCACTGTGGATACACACAGTGGAGGTCGCGGTGTCATCCATTGTGATTACCCACAGTGGCAGGCGCGGTGCCATCCACTGTGGATACCCACAATGACGGCGACCAAGCCTCCACCATGGTTTTCCATGGTGGCGGCCAGGGTTTCATGGCAAGGTTAAATTAATATTTTTTTTATCAGCATTTAATATATAATATATATATATATGTATATGTATATATAAATATTTATATATGTACATAGTCAATAGGGATATGAGTATTTCTAGGTATATTCAAATATATTTATATTTTATATATATTTATATATTTATATTTTATATATATTTATATATTTATATTTTATATATATTTATTTATATATATATATATATATATATATATATATATATAAATATATATGTATACTCATGCACAAATATATTTATTCAGCTTTAAATAATTTGATCTGTTTAACCAGAATATAAAATGTTACAAATATATTTGCACAGACAAATATCTATCTTTTTAATCATAATATTAAATGTATGTAAGATTCTGATTTAAATGTATATGAAATCTCTTTTTTTGGCTTAGATGCACCACATATCTTATTTAATTTCTCTTACAACAACATATTAGATTGATGCAGGATAATAGGTATTTAGAATATTTAACATACATACATATATATATATATATATATATATATATATATTCCTAAATCTGCACTTTTATTTTCTATTAAACTAGCTTAGAACAGGTATGACAAATAACATAATGGCTCTCTATTGTCTTTTCTACTTAAATAAAAATGCATAGTCTAAATAATCCCTCTAAAATGTGCATTTCCAAATTTAATAAATGTAAATTTTGATAGGAAAGCAAAGATGAACTTTCATTTCCAGAATCTGAAATTTAACAGAATAGTTTATTTAATAGCTGCAACTATATTCTTTCACAATTCTATTTGAACAATAAAGAAGCAAGATGAAAATTTAAAAGAAGATTTAAACTAACACTTAAAAGTATTTTTCCTACATTTTTTTTTTTACTATAGGGAGCAATATCATTTTTTTATTTTTTTAAATTTATAACTGCATTCCTTAACACTTATTTTTGCAGAATGATAAAAATAACAGAATGAAACAACTTAAATATTTATCTATTTTCTTTCCCATTTCCAACATGCATACATTTTATTAACTAAAAAAATAGAGAATATTTCTTTCCATCTTTTTCAAGCAATAAACAAATACATAAAAGTAACTCAAATGCCTTTCTTTTCTCTTTATTTATTTGAATGAACTAATCAAAATAAAAATACATTTGTTTCTTCATTATTTCCTTTACACAAAATAGGAAGATTACATACTCAAGCCTCTTCATTTCTACCAAATGAGGGCTAGTCAAAATACATTTCTTTTCTTAAAACTCAATATATATAAAAAAATAGGAACTTGCAAGTAGGACTCCACTCCATTCTTTATTCCAAAGCAAACCTGCAATAACATACGTAGGTTGTGACCATGGAGGCTCACCTCCCAACCTAGACTTACATGAATCCACCCTCGAGCTAGGAGAACCAAGGCTAAACAGGATACAAGAATTCAAACACAACACAAGAAAGACTCACAACTTTTGAACTCCCAACCCAAGGTTAAACAAATTCATCAAGTGACTATTTCTTTGTGGGGTGAAGGTGAACCAAGCACCTAGAGGAGAATCTGCAATATGGAGAACACAATGCCTTTGCAAGGATACCAAAGTAGAATAACCATAAGTCACATACTTGTCCGAAAATACCCTTATGTGCCCCATGGCATACAAGCCCAAAATCTCCCCTTATGACCCCCATTGCATAAACATATAAACAACAATGCAGCAAGGGCCCCATAACCCTTGTGTATCACTCTCTTCCAAGAAGAGAGTCTCTACACTCTTAGGCTATCAAACAACCCTTCACCCCCAAGGCTACTCTACCCTCCCAAGGGTGAGTATGGCCTTGAAACACCCAAAAACATATATCATGCAACATGCAAGAAAATAAACACGGAAGGACTCAAAACAATCCTCCCAAGCCTACAAAAAAAACAACCATAGAAAAGAACAAACAATCTTTTCACATAAATGATACAAGCATATGTAAGGAAGTATTTCAACCAACCTTAAAATCTACAAATGGAAATGAGGAGAAGTTGTAGAAGAGATTCCCAATCCACTACTTTTTCCTTCTCGAGACTTAGAAAAATCCAACTCCAAAAACTTAAAAAAACTTGAACAAAAATTCTATGTCTCCAAAAATGGAGTGAGTGATCAAAATTATCCCTCTCAAACCATTCCCTAAGAAAACTCTCCTTACTCTTTCCAATCCTCTTGGAAATAGTGAGAGATTTTGATAGGTTGGTCTTCCCAACATCTTACAAGCTCTCTAAACAAAGCAACCCAAAAAGGTAAAATATAAATGGGGAAGAGCAAATATCACTCAATTGAAAGGTTGTCTAACCTAAGTAAGATCCTCAAAAGTTGAAATTCGGCTATCTTGAAAAACTCAACTTTTGAGATGACTAGATAGTCACCAGGGAGTAGACACATGGATAAAATTGGCCTTTATCCATAGGTATAACATATGGACCTTTAAAAATGTCCTTAACCTAACCTTAGGAGTTATTTTAATCCTCTAGAAACTCACCCAAAGTTTACCTACGGGTCAACTTTGAGTTGACCTTTCTAATGGCTCCCTATCCAAGACTTTCTTGGGACCATACTAGGATATTTTGAAAAATGCATTGGGAAAACAAATTCCCTCCAAGGGATATGTCATTGCCAACTCACTTCACAACACGTGTCAAGTGACACCACACAATTACACAATACTTAAATACACATGGCAATGTCCCTTTTTGGAATTGATAAATTTAACAAATTCAATTTAAACACACATTCAAGCATAAACATTTACAAATAAAACACATTACACATGAGGTGTTGTCTCTCCAAATAGACAACCCTTGGCTTCACAAACGTACATAGGTTTAGCTTGATTCTCTGAATAGTTTCCATGGTCACATGGATTGGTTTTCCTGTACATCTCACTTTGCACATTAGTAATCCCAATAATTACATATAATATTATCATATGAAAAGAATACAATTTAGACATTTGCATACAATTTCAATTATAAAAATCAAGTTTCCAGTTATCCAATAAAATCCACATAAAATAATCTACTCATTGGCATCATCATAATCATCATGAAATTTAACCATTTATAAAATATGTATCCATAATTTCTAGCATCAAAATAAAGTATTGTAAATCAGAGATAAATGACATACACCATATCAATGTTATCCAATCACTGGATCATATAGAATCTATGTCCATAATGCATCAAAATAAAGTATCAATAATAGGTCCAAAACATGAGAAATAACTGCAATGCTATGACGGCTCGGGGTAGGGCCTCACATTTTGCTGTTGGTTGGGGTGAGATTCTTTAGAGCGTAATGTAGCATCAAACTCAATATACCTAGGGTGCTTGCATGCTTTCTCATTTGTATCATGATATTCATTAGGTTGTTTTCAATGATAGTGCTAGTTTGTCTACAGGATGCACACTTTTACAGATCTAGTGTTGGGAGCACATTGCTATTACTTGACCTATCCATCATAGAGTTCATTGTGAGAGGTAGCCATATGTATATTTATATGTAGGTATCCTTACTCAACATAAGATAAGTAAAATGGAGTATTGGTGTTGGTTTCTAGATTCATTGGATAGCATCATTTGGAGACCTTATATCGATTGTGAGCCATGGATGGATGATGCACAAACATTACCATATATTGTGTAGAGAAAATATCTGATTGGTCATACTCCATACATTATTGAGAGGCAGTTGATGAGTCACATTTTGAGATAGTTTGGTATTATTTAGCACATGCCTATTGGTGTCACTATATATGCATGACGGTTCAAGGATAGGCAAGATTGGAGACCTTCTTTGTCTTTTGAGATAGCATGCGTAGAATTTTTGGCTACTCCTAGGGTGGCTTATGATTTGAGATTACACATTCTAGATCCTAGGGTGACTATGGATTATGCTCAGTACATGCTTGTACACTCTTTTCCTTAGATTACTGATTCAGCAGACCCTCCTCCTAGCTCAGGAGATGAGGAGGATGATTCAGATGATCCCATTATTAGGAGATGGAGATGGAGATGAGAGCTTAGAGTTTCTCGAGAGGCTAGAGGTGAGGGAGATGAGGGAGGAGATGGAGGTGGAGGCAGTAGGAGACCTAGACTTAGAGGAGGTCGATTGAGAGTCCGTGTAGGACCTTTTGGACTAGCTGGAAAGATTGGGAGACCACTTCCCATGGGTGGGAGAGATGTAGGGTGGATTGGGAGGGACACTGGCAGGACATGTATGAGATTAGTGAGAGGATTACCCTTTATGGGAGGAGGTAGGAGCATTGGACTAGATGGGGGTTGGGGGAGGCATTGATTTTGGTCAGATTCAGCCAAACCCTAGGGTTATTGCAGCTCATGGTGGAGAGGAGGAGGATTTAGAGGATCATGTTCCTCTCATTAGATGATAGGTTCTAAGAGCTACTCGGGCCGAGATTCCAGTAGGTGGAGATGAGGGGATTCATGATCATGTTCCTCAGCAGGATGTGCCAGAGCAGGATACTTTGGATAGTCTTAGAGCACAGATAGATCAGCTTAGAGAACAAATGCAAACACTCATGACAGAGAGAGATAGGGCTATTAGGAGATAAAAGGATACTCAGGGTCTTCTTGATCACATTCAGTAGGTTGGATCTAGCACCCTCTTAGTTGATACCGTCAAAGCACTATTTTAGGTCGGGAAGGAGACATCACACTGGTGACAATTAAATGAGGAATTAGTCATAGAGAGTTAGAGAGAAGGTAGCTATCATACTACTATGAGGATGGATAATAGCAGCAGCAGAGTCATGGGACCTCCTCAAAGGAGTGGTGATTGTGTGGGACATGCATCTGGAGGATCTTCTCACCCACACCCATAGAGGCAGATAGAGTCAGGTGGTAGTGGCACAAGACAACCTTGACTTGATTTATATTGATCAAGGACTTGTATTATTAATCTAATATCATTGTATACTTGGAATTTTTATTGTTTTATGATGATCTATATGTAGACATGGACTCTATATGTTGATCTTTTATTATGCATGTCACTCTATATGATGATGATCTATATGCATTGATTATATGGATGATGTTATGATGATCTTTTCTTTTCTTTTCTTTTTATGATGATGATGCAATGATGATACTAATCTTATATGATGCAATGATTATGAAATGAAAATGATCGATATGAAATGTTTTTTATTCTTATATGTAATGCTTATAATGATTATGATGAATGAATCTAAATGCAAAAATGCAACTAAATTATCTTAATGGATTAAAAGAACTACAATGATAATGATCCTAATGTTAATAATAATGATGATATACTACATGATTATGAAATGCACTTAATGGAATGCAAACTAATGCAAAGATTGAAATACAACTAAATGAAATGAATGATGATAATTTAAATGATTCTAAAGATGAATGAACCTACAATGATCAAATGAAAAACAAAATATTTGTCCAAGTATACTCAATCTTTATTTATGGCTGTTGATCTCTGAATGAAGTGAAATGCTTATAATGCAACTGACAATGAATCCTTATAATGTAGATGAATTATGAGCTAATCTAAAAATGATCTAACTAAAATGATACTTCCATTCTTCATATGTTGTCTTGTAACAGTGCTTGATTTCATCATTGATATTTTAAATGTTGTAAGAGAATACAAGCAACTTGACATAATGATTCAAGATGACCTGAGTATTTCTTACATGGATTTTGATATACCAAGTTTATACAAGCAACTTGATATAATGAATCAAGTTGACCTGAGTATTTCTTGCAGAACAGACAAGGATTATCCACTTTCATGCATGACTCAGAATGTCCTCCATGATCTTTTGCTGATCATATCCTTAGACAAGTACATACCTTAATAGGAGATAAACCACAAACAACAATCAAAGAAAATAATCATACCCCATCATAGCTTCTCCACTAATGGACATCCTTGAGTCACATAGAGTACATGATTACCAATAAAATCAAGATATAAACACTGCATCTTGTATGTCAGTCACATGTTCTCATGGTCATTAATTGATATAATCATCTTGATGAATGATCATTGATAATATTTTGTTACTTGTTGGTTTATTCCTTATTTTCTGAGTTTCATGATTTAGTTGTCATAAAAGGTCTTGATCTTCGTTTCTTTGTTGCTTGTTATCTGTTTCAAAACCCTAGGTGTTTTTGGTTTTTCTAAGTTTTCTGAATGTTTTGGATTTTTAAAAATTCAAAAGATCACCTTAGCAAAAGGATCTAGGATTTTGCCCCCAGCAGAAACAAAACTTTATTATGGATGTACAAATTGATCAAGATCCAAACCATGGCAGGATACAAATGCAAATTGATCAATTCTGATAAAATCTAAGATAGTGACTATGACAAGTATGTCAAAAATTGATAACTGCTGGTAAGCTGCATATTTCCTACTAATGGTTCAAAGCAATGAATGCGAAAGATAAAATGGATAAGCTAGGATAGATGGAAGCGGTAGATGCAATTAGGATGGAGTGGATAGGTGCGCAAAGCGATCTCATAGATGGAGAGACTCACTTTTAGATAGCGCTTGTTTACTAGGTTTTCACTATCTAAATTTATTGCATTTTTTCCATATTTTGATGTTTTTCTCTATTTTCACTGTTTTATGCTTTTTAGGGATTTCCCACTTTTCTGATTTTTACTGATTTCTTCAGGACTTTATATGCTTTTTATTGATTTTTTCCTAGACTTTATATCTCAAGCATAGAATTTCTTGAGATGGATGGAATTGATAGGTTCATACAACCAATCACCTTCAGGAGTAGATAACGTGTATGCTCCTGAGCCATATGCTGCTACTATGACAAAAAGACCTAACCAATTTGGTTCAAATCTACCCTTCTTTTCTTGGTCTTGTTGATTTCTTGGATTCTCCCTTAGAACTATATCTCCAATTTGAAAAATATGCATCTTGACTCTATGATTATAACTTCTTGCCATTCTTTGTTGATATGTCTTCAAATGACCTATTGCATTTTGGTGATGTTCTTGAATCAGCTCAAGTTCTTGAAGTCTAGAGACTCGTTGTTCTTCTTCAGGTATAAGACCTTTCAAGGAAACTCATAGAGAAGGTATAAATACTTCTACTAGTAATATGGCTTCTAATCCATAGACTAAGAAATATGGATTTGCCCCCATTGGTGTGTGGATGCTGGTTCAGTATGCCCAAAGAGTAGGATTTAACTGAATGTGCTAGTATTTTCCAGCTTCATTGACTATTTTCTTTAGGATTTTCAAGATAGTCTTGTTTGATGCCTCAACTTGACCATTTCCCTATGGATAATATGGTGTAAAAAAGTTATGTTGGATATGAAATCGTTCACATAGTTCCTTCACATCTTGATTCTTAAATGGTCATAGGAACTCCATAGCGACATATTATATAATTCAAGATGAATGATGATATTTGTTTTCCTATCACTTTAATCAAATGTATTGCTTCAATCCATTTAGTGAAATATTCAGTAGCAGTCAAAATGAATTTGTGTCCATTAGAGGATGAAGGATTTATCTTACCTACCAAATCAAGGCCTCATTGAGAAAATGGCCATGATCCTGCCATAGGATGCAATTCTTGTGATGGTGCGTGATTGACATTCCCATGGATCTAGTATTGTTTTCATTAATTGGCATATGTGAATGAATCTTTTTAATTCCCTACCAGGAACCCCGAAGGAAAACCCACAACAAGGGTGAAACCATAATTTTTTTTTAAAAGTATAAACATAATAAGTGCATTTACAAAACATGCACAACACACAAGCAAAAGACTTACACCAAAATTCCTTAAGGGTTACCAATGAAGAATTAACTTCAAGAATAATTTTCACAAAACCATAAATCCACATATGCATCAGTAACTCAATGATCACAAGAAGCCATAAGCAAATAAAGATTCATCATAGACAGATTGAAAGGATACAATATAATTTCCACTTAAATAAGCATTTACTAACATCATCAAGGAAACTGATAAAAACATCCCAACATAGGATTACATTTCTCTTCCAGTACATAGCTTCTCAATATACATACAAGGATAGATCTCATCCAACTACAAGGTTACATAAGATCAATGATACAATGATACAATGACCACAAGGGTCTCCAAAAACAATAATCTTCAAACAAGAGATGAAGCATGAGTCATGAACCATAGGAACACCTGCGAAGCCAATCCTTGCATGAAGGTACAAATCCAAACATCCAATGGGAAGTGGAACTACCACCCAACCATGTAATTCCCAAAGGGAATCACCCCATAGTGCTAGGAGATAGTTGAGGACCCTCAAAAAAGCATAAGCATGACATGGTCGACAAAACAATACGACTCCATGACAGCACAAAAAGACTCCACAAGAATCTAGGTGACTCAACATCACAAACACAAGTGAACTAACATCACAAAATACAAATGAACCGAATAAGAGAGTGTCATTGCATAGCTTAAGATGGATACCATGGTACAGCCTCCATAGGTTCTGGCTCACTGTCCTGGTAACCTCTCCCAAGCCTCCAGTTCCAACTAAGTCTCATGCAGACCCTACCAGCCTTTTGTGCAGACAAGGTGGTTGGTTTTCCATTCCAATCCTTCTCGCAACATTATGAGCCCTGTACTAGCACTCACCTATGCACGAGGTACAATTATCCTTATTAATTTTCTGATACTACCCACCTAATCAATTTATTAGATTACCAGTTATTATCTAACTTTCGTTGGGTCATAATACCTACCACTTTGGGTGCAACCCCCAAGCGAAATCCACTCTCTCAAAGGACAATAAACAAACATGGTCACTTCCCGAGGACCCTATGGTGAATCAGACAACCATAACACCACTATTTGAAACAAGAGGTCAAACAAGGACATATGACTCTTGGCTAACCATAAGGCAAATACACTACATGGTTAAGACAACAAATCCAACATATATCTCTTGGTCAAAGGTACCAATTATACCACCATAGGATGACTGAACCACTGACCAAATATCACAATAAACACTTGCAAGGATAGATAAATACATCAAGTCCACACTCAGACAACCTTTGAGAATATCAACATCATAAGCACTTGCAACCTCATTGATTGAATCATAAATAGAACACTCTTGCAGCAGTCACATTATTCAACTCCCAAATCAATGTTCCCTTAGGAATGAAATCCACATTAAACATTCAACTGGTTATAACATGAATTCCTAACAGGCATTTAATTCATTTCCAGAATATATCCAAATCTACTAATTTGGATCACTAATTCATAACTTGATTTCCATTGATAAATTTATTAACCACATAATAAAAATCATATGAAAAATCACCATTTATTCTTAACATAAAAACAACCACATCAACATGTTCACTTAATAAAATTTAAATTAATTTTATAACACATACCGGTTTGCACCGGTAAGGCACAGGGTCAAGCAGTGGCAAAATACAACCTATAGTAGTGTTGTTGCCAAGGCAACAGACACTACCTGCCGGTAGTGCTATTACCATTGGTAACAGCCACTACCGACCGGTAGCGTTGCTACCACTGGTAATAGCCACTACCGCTCAGTAGTACTGCTACCAACCAATAGCAGTACTATCGACTGGTAGTGCCACTATAGCTAGTAGTAGCTACTACCAACTGGTAGTAGTCCTACTGATCGGTAGTGCTACTACCAACTGGTGGCAGTCCTACCGATGAGTAGCACTGCTACTATGTAGTGGTTTTGCCGACCGGTAGTACTACTACCTGCGGGTAGCAGACACTACTGACTCATGTGATGAGGCAAGCCCATCACGGGAGCAGTAAAGTCTACAAACAAATGAAAACTGCATGCCTCTAAGGCATTCTAAAAACCAAAGATCACTAAATCAATAACCACAATTAACATTCCATTTCCAAAATTATTTCATGGGCACTATAGTGCCAATTTCCAAAATTTCAAGGAAAAGTTTACTAGCAAGGTAGATGGTGGAATAAACACGCTAGAAAGAATAGCTAGCCAATTCATGATAGTATAGAAACAAGGATGCTCACAGCAAACCCGATCTAAAATTCTTTTCTTTCAAAAGAAGAGGTAAATCAAGAAGTTGTTTGAAATGAACAAATAGCACACAACAAAGAAGAAATGAGCAAACTCCTTTCCTGAATGTAACCATATGCTAATAGCATCACAAAATCAACTATATCAGGCAATCTTTCTTCCATTTCTACATTTCAACAAGAATCTACACGCAGATATCATTTTCCAATCGCACAGGAAGAAAACTGAAATATATAGAATCAAATCAAAACATTAAAATAGATTATCCAACTTGAAGCAAAGACAAGCAAGGAAATGAAGAAACACCACTCTTACAACCTAGGTCGAATCTCCAGCTCTTCCAGGATGTTTTTCCAGAATTGTTTTCTTCTCTCCGAAAATTCCTCTTCTTCTCTTTCCGTGAATGCCCAGAATGGATGCCCCAAAAAAATCTTTTAACCTATGCTTCTAGGTTAAAGTTATTTCATCCAATCAGATTTAAATATTTTAAAACTAAGAAGGCAATCAGATTTATTTCTTTCCCAAAAATAATAATTCTTTCCAATGATTAAATTAAAAGGCTAAATAGAAAAATACAAAGGAAAGCTTTTATATGTTTCTTTTTCCATAAATACTTTCTTCAACATAAGCATTTAACCTTTTTAAATGGCTAGGCAATTTATTAATTTCCCAAAAATATCAATGCAACTTTACATAATAAATTAAGCCATTTAACCATTTAATCTAGTAATCATTAATTTAAATAAATCAATAAACGCAGAGCATTATAATCAACTAATTATGCCAACATGAGATAGCATCATCCATTTAAATTAAATAACCATTTAAATGAATGAAAACATGCAAAACCAAGAAGGATCAAATGATGACTCTCAAATGACCAAACCAAGGTACTATGACTTGCATACCATCCAGATGGAAAGGGCACAACTGACTGACAACACTCACATGAGTGTAACTACGGTCAAGCTAGGGTACAACAACTATCTCCTACACTCCCATTGGATATATAAGGCATGCTCAAACTTGCAAAACTAGGTGGAGTCAATACCCCATACCTACCCGGTACTAGTACCTGCAATGTCCTACACCAAAGAATCACATGTGCATATAGACCAATATATATACAGACCCAACATGCACACTGATGAAGGAGAATCATGATGTTCCCTATCTCACCGGAGTGAGTGAAGGAAAATCATCCCCTTGCATCTCAATACACTTGCAATCATGCAACATATAAATAACGCATCACAATATAAGGGAAAAGTGTCAGTCCAAGATAATGATCCATAAAAAATAACATTATTCATAAGCACTGAAATACTGCACAAAATCATACACCATAAATCCAGATAAAGCAAGAAATACATCGCATAATATCCGAATCAAAATACAATAATGTTCCATAGAATAGTCACTGAAGTAACTCAAAACAGGGTGAACTCACAATACTGGTTCCCACTTTTTGACCAACTTTGACACTTAGATGAACATTTTGCAAAAAACCTTCACTTTCCGACACCTATAACTTTTAAATTGTTAAGAATTTGAAGATGATGTAAACTAGTGATTTGTAACATCCTTTTTGTAGATTCTAAATATATTTTTTTCAATTTTTTTTGAATAAAATTTTATTGATTTTTCCATCTCCCTCAAAAGTAGTTTTTTACAACAAACAACATTTTTTAAGAGTGATGTGCATCCCAAAACGTATAATTTTTTTTCTATAACTGATAAAAACTTATCTCTTTTAAATTTTGGTTTGTAACATCAATACCCAAGGCATGTAGTTGGTTTGATAGTGATATGTTGAATATTTTTTATTTTATTAAGTTTTGAAGTCCAACTAATTATAATTTAGATATAGGTGTACGTTTGAACACATAACTTGCTCTATATATATCAAAATTAAGTTTTATTTTTTTTGTTAGAAAGAAGACATCAATACCTAGGGCATAGATATTTTTCAGAATTTTTTTGAATTAGTTTACTATTTTTCCCAATGCATTGAACAAAGAAGTTCATGTTCGGTGAAAAACCTACATTCATAAAAAATAAAATAAAAATATATTAATGAACTTAAATATATTAAAAATTATACTATTTGGAAAGCTTATAATAAGGACTAAATCCTTAAGAAAACAAAACTTCTAAATGAATTCGTTTGACCCCTCAAAAGCTAATGTAAAATTGGTTTTTTATCAGCATTTGATAGATGCAAAGGAGACTCCATTGCAAGTATGATTTAGAAGTAGAGAGGTTCTATCCAAGAAATTTTGATCTAAGAGCCTTTGATCTAACTCTCTTTAATTAATTACTTCAAATGGGACCTCTTCAAGCTTAAATAATTATGTTTTCCAAAAAATGTATGATTTCAGCAAAAATCAGGATGTACCAAAAAGTGGGAACCAGCTTTGTGAGTTCACCCAACATACAAAAGAGGCTAATTGAGGAGGGGTACTACATCCTCCCCCCCAAGTCTAGGCTTACTCCTGGAAGCCTAAAACATAAAAGAATAAAGCTCTCTCATCTTCGCTGCATCCTCCCAAGTCACAGAGGACTCATGACTGGGGTCCCATAGGACCCTTACCTACGCGATGGTACAACCCCTAAGTGTCAAATCCTGATGCTGAAGGATGCGCACAGGCTCCATGGAAAGCTGCCCATCCTCGACCTACAAAGAATTCTAATCAAGAACATGGGTCACATCACAATGATAAGGATGAAGAAGAGAAACATGGAAAACATCATGGATATAGGATAGACTTGGTAGCAAGGCAAGATGGTAAGCAACGGGTCCTATCCTCTTAAGGATCTCAAAAGGGCTTACAAAACAAGGCACCAACTTAGAACCCTTTCCATAACGGATTAGACTCTTACGTGGATGCACTCTCAAGAACACACAATCACCAACAGAAAAATGGTGATCAAATCTATGAGCATCGGCATACTTCTTCTGCCTATCCTGGGTAGCAACCAAATGCCCACGAATCTGCTCAACCTGCTGCTCCATCTCACGAAGAAAATCTGGGCCTAAACACACCCTATCCTCCAACTGATCCCAACTCAAAGGAGTACCGCAAGGATGACCATACAATGCCTAGAAGGGTTACATGCCTATAGAGTTGTGATAGTTGTTATTATAAGCAAACTCCACAAGGCAAAGATATTCCTCGCAACGCGAATGTTGATCCATAACATACATGCGAAGCATGTCCTCCAAGACCTGATTCACACACTTAGTCTAACCATCAGTCTCTGGGTGATAAGATGAATTGATTTTCAACTGTGTCCCCAAAGAATATTGAAGTGAAGTCCACAAGGCCGATGTAAAGATAGGGTCTCTATCAAAAATGATCCGCCTTGGAATCCCATGCAACCTCACCACATCTTCCAAGAAGACTCATGCCACCACTGCTGCAGTATAAGAAGATCGAATAGGAACAAAATGAGAAACTTTGGTCAATCTATCAACAATGACCATGATGGCATCATGATGCCACAAAGAAACAGGAAACCCTACTATGGAATCCATGGAAATGATATCCCGTTTCCAATTCAGTATCAAATTTGGTTCAAATTTGGTTGTAAAAGCCCTACAGGGTGCTGATGCTCCGCCTTCACCCACTGACATTCCAAGCACTTGGACACAAAATCAGCAATGTCATGCTTCATACCAGCCCAATGGTATAACTATCTAAGATCTGCATGCATCTTCTTGACACTAGGGTGTGCCGAATAAATTGCACGATGGGCCTCAGTCATGATCAAAATGCAAAGACTCTCCAAAGGAGCTACATAGATCCATCCAAGATGTCTAAGAAGACCATCTAACTCAAAAGAATATCCAAAATATCTACCCTCTAATGGTCTTCTAGACTCCACCATGGCTCTAAAATCCTGATACCAGGTGTCCTGAGGAAGAACTCCAAGAATTATCTCACTCAAGTCCACACTAAGGGACAATGCTGCAACCTCATGCCACCTACAACTCAAAGCATCTACCACTCTATTGTCTTTCCCCTTAATATAACAAACCTCAAAGTCATACTCACAGAGGAATTCCATCCATCTTTGCTATCGAGCATGCAAGTTTGACTGCGTGAAAATATACTGCAAACTGCGGTGATCACTATGCAGCTCAAATCGATGCCCCAGCAGGAAATGTCTCTGACGAACCAACACATGCACTACAGCTGCCAACTCCAAGTCATGAACTCGATAGTTCAACTCATGATCCTTGAATTTGTGAGACTCATAGGTAGCGACACATCCATCCTGCATAAGCACCACACCTATACCTTCTAAAGAGGCATATGTGCATACCATGAAATCTCTGGACGAGTCAGGAACTGCCAAAATCGGAGCACTAACAAGGATTTCCTTCAAGGTATGAAAATCCAATTCGCACTGTTCTAACCAAACAAACTTCTTCCCTTTCCTCTGAAGAGATGTAATCAGATGGCCTATCCGAGAAAATCTCTGAACAAAGCAATGGTAATATCCGGCCAAACACATGAAACTTCAAACTTCAGAAACATTGGTTGGTGCTGGCCAATCGACAATGGCCTGGATCTTAGAAGGATCCATGGATACACCTTCTCATGAAACTATATGACCAAGATAGCTCACCTCTGACTGGAAGTGTAGACATCTAAAACTGGTCAACGCTTGCAGAGTCGTATTTTAACATTGGTGCATTGCCTTATTTTAGGGTTTTTGCATTGCATTAACATTTCTCCTATGTCGCGCACTTGGTCTTTATCATTTGCAAGCATCGAGTCCTTCTTCTACATTCTTCATTCATCTCGCTTTCAAATTAGGTCTTGTCGATAACAATATTTGTCATGATTTTGGTCGATCTTATCCTGTCGCATCAATATGCGTGCTCATTTGTCATATTTTGGACATCATCAATCCTAATTAGGGTTTTGTCCTCTTATCAATCTTATCATTTTGTGATCGATTTGTCATCAATCGTTGTCATTTTCAATCTTGTCATCTTGCGATCAATTTGTCATCAATCATGGTCATTTTCAATATTGTCGTTTTGCAATCTATTTTGTCATTGATCGTTGTCGTTTTTGTCATTTTGCGATTGATTTGACATTGATCGTCATCCTTCTCAATCATGTCAATTTGGATCAATTAGTCATTGTTCCTCGTCAATTGGTGCATTTATCAATCAAATCATTTATCAACATTGGTCTTTTATCAAGTCAGAATCATGATCAAATCGATTCTTCAATCAAGACCTAATTGTCGTCCTTGCATTTCTAATTTATCTTCTAGGGTATTATGATTTATTCATTTAACCTTGTTTGTCATTTTCTCTCCATTTTCTCTTTAGGATAAATGATTTATTTATTTATCCTAAGTCTTCTTGTCACAATTAAATGTTTATTTAATTGGCTAATTAATTCCTCCTTTTTTTTGTAAATTAATTAATGAATGAAAAATTATTAATTAATTTATCTAATTTGCATCAATTTCCTAATTTCCAAGTCATTATTTCTAACTTAATTTTCTAATTTCTCCTAAATTCCTAAATGTCTATTTCTATTTCAAAATCTTGTCATAAATTCTTGCATAGCAATTTGTCATAAATTGTCATAAATTGTCATAAATCCTTGCATAGCAATTTGTCATACACTTGTCATAATTTTGCTATTCCTGATTTGAATTTCCATTCGAATCACTTTCATGCTAATCTGATCTTTTCTCTAATTTGTCTATAAATTGGATGAATTTCTTCAATCAAAGTCCCTGGTCGAATCAATCACGCTTCTAGTACCCTTATGCTGTCATGCTATCTTGTCAATCTTGCTTTCATCTCATGCATATGCACTTGTAGGTGAGATCCACAAAACAAAGCAATTTGAAGGAGAAATAAGGACAATGGAGCCACATGAAGGAGACATCTGCATTTGGTTTGCTTAGATTTCATTTAGAATGTCTTGTCCTCATGTTTTCATTGAATGTTTTTAGGATTGTTATCACTGCATTTTAGTTTTTGTGATTGAACTAGGATAATGTTTATCCACTTGCTTTGATGATTTCTAGATTCCTATCTACATTAATTGGTGAACTCGACGTGAACTTAACCCCTTAACTATGTTTTTGAGTGCTTTTGAGCTGATTTGCAGGTGAAAAATCAAGAAACAGGGCACCTCAGAGCTTTCTGGACACTCCTGCACTTGTGTCAAAGCATTGTGTGCTTGTGTGGGTGCCTTCTGCACCTGTGTAAGGTGTTCTTTGCTTGTGTAAGGTACACAGGCGTAGCTTGATGCAACACAGGTGCAACTTGATGGGTTTTGCGCCTGTGTTAAGGCAATTTGCACTTGTGTAAATTATGAAAAAAATAAAAATAAAAAAATTCATTCTCTTTCTTGCATTCTGCTTTTCTTTGGTACTGATTCTCTGTGCAACACCTTGGCATTACGCATGGCAAAGACAAAAATGAAACTACTAACAAATTTTATGCAGGTTCGCTAGTCAAAGACCAAACAAATCAAACTTCTAACTTGGTGATTTTGCAAGTTGCCTTGTATTTCAACTAAACTTTTGTGTTTGTGATTCATAATTAGGCACCTAGTATTATTGCTAAGTAGGATGGAATGAACATGTGTTTTCTTTGATTGTCGAGTTTGACATTGGAGTAGGAGAGTATGCTCTCATCCTTCTTAGGGTGATTAGAAATCCAGATCTTCGATACCATTCTCATGGCTCAAATTGTTTGTTACCTTTAGAGGGCCTACCTTCCCGACCATTTGCTTTCTTTTGCAAGCAAGTGACAATTGTGAGAAGGGAACAACCCAAAGTGAGCATAGCCAAAGTACCTTGGCATTCTAACTCACTATAAATAAATACCTGATGGGCGAAAGCTTTGAAGGAAGGGTTACTTGGGAAGTGATGACCCTTGAACTCTTTCTCATATCAACATCTAAGTAGGGCCTCATGGTCTAAATCATGCTTGCACAACTACATTTGTTTGGTATCTTGGTGGGCTTAATGTCTCAATCATGCTTGCGTGACACCAAGGAGTAATGGTTAACATAAATCCTTACTAAACACCTTGTATTTAGAGGCCAAAAATCCTTCTAGTTTCTTGAGAAGGACAAGTTCGGATACTTGGAAGAGATACTAAGTTCGCCATGGGGAGATTTCCATGGGGATTGATGCTTGGCTGCCCTGAGAAGTGAGTGTCATGGAGGGGAGCCCGTGGGGTCAAGCATCTATGTATTCTCCTTGAATCTCATAATGAGTCTACCTCTCAAGTACCTATTGCCCTTACCATCCATAAGAAATGTGTGAATGAGCATGATTTTTTTGAGTCTAAGTTGAAATATCTTGTCTTCTTTGCTTGTCAAAAGTTGAGTTGTGTCTCATTTCAAAAAAAAAACAAGACAAATTGATTCAAAACAAGGTTAAACACAAGAGTATTTCATTCAATAAAGTTCAAAACACCTTCAAACATGGTTGTCAAACATTTTCCAAAATCTTGTCTCAACATTCATGTCACTTAGATTTAGGTTCATCCTAGGTTTGCATTTTGAAAATTCATTGTCAACTACCAAGGTTAGGTTTCACCTAGGTCATACTCCTATGCATATCAATAAGGGTCATCCATTTGCATGTGTCCTCTTGCATTAGAGTAATACCATTTCATAATTCAACCTTAGGTTTTGTCTTAGGTTGACATTGTCATACATTTGCATTTGCATACCCTAGGTTTCTTCATTAAGCTTAGGTCATTATCATATAATATTACGGTCACTTGCATAGTAATTGTCCCTTAGCATATAGTGTTAAAACTAGGTTTTGTCATACTTGAGTAATCCAAATCTTTGATAAACCCTAAGTCATTGTTAGGAGGTCTAGACCTTATCAAACCTTTTCTCTTTTTGTCACCAATGTCATTTGGTCAAACCTAGCTTAGTATCCAAGCATATAGGGGAGACATTGTCATTTTGTCCTTTTGTCACTTGGTCCTTTTGTCCTTTGAGGTCTAGACATCATTTCAATTTCCTAAGGGTCTCTTTTTTAGATTTGCATTCCAAAAAGTTTGTCAAAATTTTGAAAAACAACCAAAAACATAGGTTGCATTCTTGCCATAGACTACATTTTCATTTATTTAGTTTGCATTTAGTTGCATATCATATATCATCCTTGAAAAATTCCAAAAAAATATTGCATTCCATAGTGACATGTCTATTGAAACAAGGTTCCAAGCACCAATGATGCAACAAAGTTTGACGTATCAACCGACAATGCAATCAAATTTTAATCCAAGGCAATCACAATTATATCCAACCCAACAACAAGGCAATATCGATCAAACTTTTTATGATGAAACAAGTCTCCAAATACAAAAACTAGAGGAGAAACTAGCTCAAGAAGAGGAGATATTGGAACAAAGAGTGAAAAACATTGAGAAGAATAGATCACAAATGTCCAAAATGTTTCAAAAATTTCCAGGTCAAAATCCAAAGATTGAGCCAATTGATGTAAGATCTCTTCTTGAACGATTAGACATACCAACTCTCCTCTCCCAAATAGAGATGATGAAACAATTTCAAGAAAGGAGACAACATCAATTTCAACATTATGTGCCTCCACAACAAGAACAAGAAGGTGTTTACTATCAATCAGATTTGTAACCAATACAACCAATGGTTCAACCAATTGTTCAACATATACAACCAATACAACCAATGGTCCAATTTCAACAATATGTCCAACCAGCTATACAATGTCAACAAATAGTTCAACAAATGGTGGAATATCAATGTCAACAACCACAACCAAACATTCAAAAACAAAGGTTGCAACACACACCAACCCAAGTTTCAAACATGTCAGAACGATTGAACCAAGTCCAATATCAAAACATGACATTAGATCAAAACCAACTCCTTGCCAAACAAGTTCAAATTCCAGATACAACTATGTCAAAACCTCAAAAGAAAGGTGGCTTTATTGCAATGATCTTAAGGAAACTACCAAGTGAGTTCTTTGAGGAAGATCAAAATAATACACTTATGTCTAGCAATGCCTCATCCCCCCACAAACAAATTGACTCTCCAATGGCATCTATCCCTACACCTTTAGAAGTTTCACAAGAACCTTTTATGTTGTCCTCATCAAACAATACACCCAAGGATGCAATTATCCAAGAGCTATCCATAATTGATTGCCAAGATAATCCAATTCATGATGCACATCCTTGTCATGTTTCAGACATACAAGACCCAATGTCACCATGCACTTTATTGCCATTACCTGTTTTAGAGGACCCCATTCAAAGTCCCTCTTCCTCATGTTCAAGCATTGATTCCTTGCCAGAATCCATCACAAATGTTCAAAGTGCATTTCCTTCATGCCAAAACATTTATTCCTTGTCAGAATCCCTCGTGCATATCCAAAGTCCAACCCCATGTCAAGAGGATAATTTAGAGCATGAAGAAACATGTCTTGAAATAGATGAAGATCAAGATCTTGAAACCTTATCATCCCATCCAATTGTTGACCAGGACCCCATCTTCCTAGACACTCATGACAATTCCCCTATTCTTGTCCATCCTATCCAAAGTCCTATTGACACTCCATTTCCCAAGCAAGCTCAAGATATCCCAGTCCATCCAATCCCAAATGATCCCCTTCCATTTCATGAAAAAAATGTCCTTTCAAATCCCATTGACATTCCACTTCCTAAGAAAGATCAAGATATCCCTTCCATCCTTTCCAATGATCCCATTAAAAGTCAAGAGAAAAGCACCTTTAAAGAGGATTCCAATGATCTTCCTCCTTGTCAAGATCAAATTATTCCTTTAAATCCTCCACAATATCCACTTGTTCCTCCATCTCCACGTCCTAATCCAACATATCCACTCCAAGATCGCATTTCTTTTGATGATCCCATTATTTCTCCCATTCCATCTCTTGAAGAGCCTGTCATTGAACCATGTCCACCACACAATCCTAGTCCCCCTCATGATCCTAATCTCCCTCATGATTCTAACATGTTAGTGCAAGATGTTCATGAACCCTCGACATGCATAATGGGTTCTTCCACTTTGGTGCAATCCGATCCACTTCAAGATCTCATTATTTCTCTCATATCATATCCACCTCATAATGGACTCACGTCTTCTTCCCAGAGGAAAAAGTATCCTACAAGTCAAGATATTCGTAAAGGAAAAGGATTAGATCTCCATAAGCAAGCATCCCTTCATGTTAAAGAAAATATTAAGGGTCATGGCCTCAGTGAAATTCCTCAAGACGTGGGTACCCCTACTAAATCCAACATCCCTTCAAAGTCCAAACATATCCCTTCCCCATCATACTTTCTGTCCATCTTAGGTCCTTATATTCCTTCATTCTCTATGCAAGGTCAGCAAAGGCATACATCCTTGAGTAAATTTCATCCATCCAAAAGAAGTCCATTTCATTCATATCCATCAATGCATTCCTTTCCCCCTCCAAGCAGTTTGGATGCCAAGTATAAAAGTCATAAGTCTAGAAATCCACATGTATTCAAAGATCAACATGTCCAATCTAATCAACATGTCAAAGCAAAGAAAAATATGAGCCAAAAAGAAAAGGAAAAATCCAAAAGGTCACAAAGGCCCATTGCTAAAAAATAAAAGTCAAAATCTATATGGGTTCCTAAATCCCTTGTGCAAGCAATGCACTCCAAGGAACCACAAAAGCATGAAAAATAAAAAACCATGTGGATCCCTAAGTGGCTCCTTGAAGCACAAAAGCCTAAAGAAACATCCAACTTGGCATCCAATGTTGCTATTCCTCCATCCAACCCTCTCAAATTTGTTCCTCCATCACCTTCTTCATCCATTTTGGGCCCTTATGTCCCAAAATCCCAAGCTATTCCTCCATCCAAATCCCACAATCCAAAATACATTTTTTCTCCATCAGTCCATCACCCCTCAAGGTGTGTGCCAATGTCAATCTTGCCAACCTTTCCATCCACTCAAACACAATTCTTCCAATACCCTATCCATTATCCAATTCATACTTTCCATCCTTTGATCCCTTTGGTCCAATCCTTTGCATAAATCCTTGCCTTAGTTTCATCTCATTTTCCATGTCCTCATCCTACCAACGTCTTTGAGCATGCTTTTAAAGGTCATGGTCCATTTTTTCCAAGGTTACTATCCAAACAATAAGATGTTTGAGTCCTTCTTTCATCCCCTATCATGTGTCCATTTTCGACTAAAATGTTAAAATACAAAAAAAAATTGAAAAAAAAAGAAAAAGAAAAAAAAAGTAAAGCAAAAATAATTCGTTCACTAGTGAAAACCTGGTAAACAGGCACCTTGGGCAAGTACCGTGATGAAAACCTGGCAAACAGGCATCATGCATAATCTATTAACTTCTTGCATACCGTACTTGGGGGCAGCTTTCCTCCTTCATATCTTATTGCCCTTCACTATCATATCAAACTCCTATCATTACCCTTCATATCCTATTGTCCCTCATGTCCATTTCCTCTTTCCACCTTTGACCTTGACAAGGTTGAGGATCTTCATGAGCATCACGCATCTTGTTTGCAGCTTTTAGTCCATCATAGCTTTTGGTCATTTATCCATTTGCTTATTATAACTTTTCATCCATATTCCCTGTCTTATTGCAATATTTCTGCCACTATCCCGTATCCTATCCTGATCTTCAGTCCATGTCCCTTATCCATTCTTGGTCTTTCTTATCCTATCCATATCTTATCACTATCCATACACTCTTTTTTTTTTGTTGTTCCTTGATCTTGGTCTGACATAAGGATGCAAAATTTAAACACAGTTTCAAAAACCTCTTGACATGTCCCTCATGCCATGTCACTGCTTTACATTGTCATATCTAGTCTCTTGTCCCATCACGCAATAGCCCTTGAAAATTGCATCCATATTGTCTCCATGATAAAAGGCCTTTGTCTTCCCTCTATCCACCAACATTTCAGAAAGCCTATTTATTCACTTGTCATATTCCTTGCCTTGCTAGACACTGGGGGCAAAATCATAAAAATCAAATAATGTCTTGAAATAATCATAAAATTTGAAAAATGTCCTAAAATAATCCAAGAAAAAATTGAAAAATGTCCTAAATTAAATCCAAAAAAATTGAAAAATGTCCTGAAAAAAATCGTAAAAATCAAATAAAGTCCTGAAAAAATCCAAACATAAAAATCAGATAATGTCCTGGCAAAAAATCCAAAAAAATCAAATAATGTCCTAAAAAAATCCCTAAAAATCAAATAATGTCCTGAAAAAATCCCTAAAAATCAAGTAATGTCCTGAAGAAACTCCAAATCCAAAAACAAGCATTTTGCATTTTGTCAATAAATGATCCCTTTGTGCATAGACAGATTGCTGAGCATACCTCCAATGACATGCAATCACACATTGTGCTTTACTGAAATCACGCATTAACAGATGAACTTTTTCAATCAAACTAGACATTCAAACTGATCACAATTGTCATATCAATCGAACATCAGCATCACTATCATTTGTCCTTGTCACTACTATCATGGGTCTTATACAGGGTGTGGTATACTCGAAACCAAACTGTGTCTTGTCTTAGATGGGGTACCGCATTCCCTGAAACCAGACAGCATGATCATTCTATCAACACTTTCAACTTTTGGCAATGAAGATCAAGATGTTTGTTTGACTTGTTGGAATTAGTGAGTCTTATCATTTATTGATTTATCTTTGATCATGTTCCTATGTTGCTCGATGATGTCACTAAGTGATTTCGAGTAACCGGGATGGTTCATGGTTCCTTTCTTTTTTGTTGTGTTTGTTGTTTGTGGAATGTTTATCACAAACTAGGGCAACTATATCATTGGGTGTCTATGATAAGTACGTTCGCTTTGTGAACGCCGCACATACCTCAACCCTTGATGTATGCACCCTAGGATGCTTCACTCATTCCTTGTGTGTGATGTGTCTATCTTTTGCAAAAAGGGTTGCATTTTAGCTCTGGCCTTCAATGCCATGATGCTACGCATCTGTTTTGCTACATTAAATAAAGGTTCTCACCTACAAAGTACATTAGTGAAAGCAATTTTTTCTTCATCTCTAACTGTCCTCTATCTCATTTCTTCTTACTAACATTTCTTCCGTCAGTTCAGATAGTCAGTTCAATCTAGTGCTCCAATTTCCCCAAACACATATGCTGCATCCTGCATTCATTGGTTAGTACATTTGCATTATATCAAGCATCACATCAAGAATTTTTTCCATTTCATATTATAAATGCATAAAAAACACATCAAAATGTATCCATACATGTTCCACAATAAACAATGCATACGCCATCCATACATGGAAAATAACTATAAGTTATAACACATTGCATCCCATCATATCGATGCATATCATATCATATATCAAAATAATATCGAAGTACAAAATTGGACTGTCTATCCTAAGTATGGCCCACATGCTAACTAAAAAATGTCAAACTACATCTGTCTCTATCCTAAGGAGCATGTGCCTCTGTCACTAGGTGCTCCCTCTGTCCTCCTCATCCCTGCCATGTCTCACGGATGATGTCCCTCCTACCCCAGGTCCTGGCTATGGTGGTCTCATAGGTCCACTCACCCCCATACTGCTCATTGACCTCCAAGAGTGTGCCCTACTCTCTGTCCTCGATCATGCCCGATATGATGATGCTCTCTACTTTGGTGGAACTGCACTCTCATATAGTGTCCTCCAATGGCGTATCTCCTCTCCAGTCTCTACCAACATCTATGCCATCTCACGTGCACTGGCATCCCTAATCGACCCAATATACTTAATGACTCTCTGTTCTTCTCACTGTGCCTGGGCTATTGTTGTATCTCGAGCCACTGTCAATCTAGCTATCTCTGCACTGAACTAATCATGCTTTTTCCTCAAGATGGCATTCTGTCTCTCTAATGTCGCAATGTGATCATGCTGACTCGCTATGGTAGCCTTGCACATCCCCATCTCCTCTATCCTAGCTGTCTCTGGCTCTATGGGTATATCCTGCAATGACTCCTGATCGGTTGAATCTGGCTCATAATCATCATCCCCCTCATCATCTCCATCCTCATCACCACCCTCATCCTCCTTATCCTCATCTCTGTCCTCATCCTCACCAGCTAGTGGGAAGTCCTCCTATCTCCTCGGTACTAGAATATCTGGATCTGTCAATGGCACTGGCCGTCATCGTGCAAACCATTGCTCATAGTCCTCTGTCATCCCAACATCCACCACATCTAATATCCAATCCCACTGTCTCTGTTGTAGCTGTGTGAAGTTAGCATATGCTATGTGTGGTTGAATCATCCTCCCCCACTTACTCATCTCTCTGTGAGATCGGGCAAAGTGTGTAGTCCCTCTAGGTACATCCTGTCTCTCTCCAAACTATCGTCTGACTCTCTCTAGCAGGTACATCTCAATCACCCTCTGGTGATTCACTGGTTGTCCAATCAGGTATCTCTCCTATCTACAATACGATAGCTCATCACTATCATCTGACCATCCAGGGCAATCAAGATATGGCCTCCATGTGAACTCTCTCAATCTGTCTAGCTCATGTTGCCAATACAATATGTATCTGAAAGGACCCTATCTCAGTGCTCCCCCATAGCAGTACACATATGGTCGGTGTGGTAATACCTATCTCTCTGCAATCGGTCGACATATGGCTATGTGCTCAAATGCCCATACTTGTAACAGTGTGACTCCACAGATCAATGTCTGCACTCCCTGATATGCTATCTGATGCAGCTAAAAATATAGCATAACAAGTACACATGGTCCCCATGCGTACACCATCCCCTCTGTCACCATCTACTCTAGCACTCTTCCCCATCCAATAGGGAATCCATGTCCTCGTCTGTCCCCTACTAGTAGGCATGCTATCACCACTACTATCACCACATATCGTCGATCATACTTTGATGCCATGGTCTCCCAGCCAATCTCCCTCTCTACGATATCCAGATCATCTGCATCGCACTCAAATAATCTTCATAAAGCATCTCTCCCTATCATTGGGTCATACTCTATCATCTCTCCATGAATCAGAATGCGGAGGATACGCCATACATCCTCTAGTGTCATAGTCGCCTCTCCAGTCGCTAGATGGAATGAGGAAGTCTCTGAATGCCATCGCTCTGCCAATGCAGTAAACAGTTCTGTGTTTGCCCTAATCTCAGGCATGAATGTGATGTAGTATATTCCAAGTCCTGGTAGTGTGTCTCTATCCGTGCTCCTGAGTCTGTGTAGTAACATGAAGCAGTCACGACGGTTCTCCCACATAATCAGGGGATATTGTCAACTCTGCATCACAATTGGGGCACATTTTGTTAGTTTTAGGGTTTGCTCCTATGGGCTGCATTTCCTTATTTCATGTCCAAATTAGGGTGTTTCTAATCTATTTTGACCTATCCTACCCTTATCCCCCCTTTTCGGATCATTCACATGCTATTTTTGACCAAAATTGAGTTCCCAGTGAACAACTACGCCTGTGTACTGTATCTGTGCCTGTGTTGCAACAACTTGCACCTATGTACCCTACACAAGCATAGGATACCCTACACAAGCACAAGATGCACTCACACAGGCGCAGAAGTCACTTTCTGCATTTTCTGTGGGCCCCGCAATGTCCCGCAAGCAAGTCAAATTCATGAAATTGACAATATGGGTTTTGAGATACATACCATTGCTCCCGCATCGTCCAGTCATCTGTAGGTGCGTACACATTCCCCGAGGTGATCTACCATTGGAATGTTTGCCATCTCTCTGCAAGTGTCCTTTTCCAGAGCAACAAATTCTCCTCTTTGGCTAGTGCAAATGAGCAATTTTCACTCTCTTTGTCTCATTTATAGATCTTTGTCTGTGCATAGATGGACGTGCACCCTCTCCATCTCATGTTGGTCAGGGTCTTTTGCACCTTAAATTGCTTGTCCTTCATGCATTCGGTCTTCAATTGTCAGTCTGTTTGCTCCTATCATGTTCTATCATTATTATCGATCAATTTGCCTCTTTTCTGGATCTTTCTGGCCAATTCCTCGAGGGGGCATGCATATGTCATTGTCATTGTCTGGGGCATTTTCATTATTGTTCTTTGAAACAACGCTTAGAATCACATTGTCTCAAAGAGGGGCAAAATGTAGATGTCTAAAACTAGTCAACGCTTGCAGAGTCGTATTTTAACATTGGTGCATTGTCTTATTTTAGGGTTTTTGCGTTGCATTAACATTTCTCCTATGTCTCACACTTGGTCTTTATCATTTGCGAGAATCAAGTCCTTCTTTTGCATTCTTCATTCGTCTCGCTTTCGAATTAGGTCTTGTCGATAACAATATTTGTCATGATTTTGGTCGATCTTATCCTGTCACATCAATATGCATGCTCATTTGTCATATTTTGGACATCGTCAATCCTAATTAGGGTTTTGTCCTCTTATCAATCTTATCATTTTGTGATTGATTTGTCATCGATCGTTGTCATTTTCAATCTTGTCATCTTGCGATCGATTTGTCATCGATCGTGGTCATTTTCAATCTTGTCATTTTGCAATCTATTTTGTCATTGATCGTTGTCATTTTTGTCATTTTGTGATCGATTTGACATCGATTGTTGTCCTTCTCAATCATGTCAATTTGGATCAATTAGTCATTGTTCCTCGTCAATTGGTGCATTTATCAATCAAATCATTTATCAACATTGGTCTTTTATCAAGTCAGAATCATGATCAAATCGATTCTTCAATCAAGACCTAATTGTCGTCCTTGCATTTCTAATTTATCTTCTAGGGTATTATGATTTATTCATTTAACCTTGTTTGTCATTTTCTCTCCATTTTCTCTTTAGGATAAATGATTTATTTATTTATCCTAAGTCTTCTTGTCACAATTAAATGTTTATTTAATTGGCTAATTAATTCCTCCTTTTTTTTGTAAATTAATTAATGAATGAGAAATTATTAATTGATTTATCTAATTTGCATCAATTTCCTAATTTCCAAGTCATTATTTCTAACTTAATTTTCTAATTTCTCCTAAATTCCTAAATGTCTATTTCTATTTCAAAATCTTGTCATAAATTCTTGCATAGCAATTTGTCATAAATTGTCATAAATTGTCATAAATCCTTGCATAGCAATTTGTCATACACTTGTCATAATTTTGCTATTCCTGATTTGAATTTCCATTCAAATCACTTTCATGCTAATCTGATCTTTTCTCTAATTTGTCTATAAATTGGATGAATTTCTTCAATCAAAGTCCCCGGTCGAATCAATCACGCTTCTAGTACCCTTATGTTGTCATGCTATCTTGTCAATCTTGCTTTCATCTCATGCATATGCACTTGTAGGTGAGATCCACAAAACAAAGCAATTTGAAGGAGAAAGAAGGACAATGGAGCCACATGAAGGAGACATCTGCATTTGGTTTGCTTAGATTTCATTTAGAATGTCTTGTCTTCATTTTTTCATTGAATGTTTTTAGGATTGTTATCACTGCATTTTAGTTTTCGTGATTGAACTAGGCTAATGTTTATCCACTTGCTTTGATGATTTCCAGATTCCTATCTATAGGAAGAAATCACACTTTACCAAATTCACAAAAAGTTGATTCTCCCTCAAGCACTGCAATACTTGACGCAAGTGCCCCTTATACTCTTCCATGGATCTAGAATAAATCAATATGTCATCCAAGAATACAAGAACAAAATGGTCAAGGTAGGTGCAAAAAAACCCATTCATAAGACTCATGAACATTGAAGTCATGTTCGTCAAACTAAATGGCACCACTGTGAACTCATAGTGACCATAACGAGTATGAAACATCATCTTATGAATGTCTACATCAAGAATGCACAACTGATGATACCCAGACTTTAGGTCTATTTTAGAGAATACCTTGGCTCCCTTCACCTGATCAAAGAGGTCATCAATCCGAGGCAATGGATATCAAGTCCAGACGGTTACCTTATTCAACTGTCGATAATGAATACATAATCAAAGAGAACCATCCTTCTTCTTGACAAAGATAACCGACACACCCCAAGGAGAAACACTAGGATGAATGAATGCCTTTACCAACAACTCCTCAGCTTGCAAATTCAACTCACTCAACTCCTGAGTCATCATCCAATATGGTGCTCTCAAAATAGGTTATGTGCCAGGAACCAGGTCAATGCAAAAATCTATGTCTCGTTTCGGAGGCATACCAGGAATATCCAAAGGAAACACATCCACATACTCTCAAAGAATAGGGTGACCATCAAGAGCAATTTCTTGAATCTCTCCCTCATCCACATCCTCAAGAGAAATTGCAAAAAGCTAACACCCTTGATGCATGCACTGCCTAAGTTGCATGGCAGAAATCATACGTAAGGATATCAATCGCTAAACTCCAACGATCCCCACTCTCCTGCCATGGTCATCTACACACTCTACTATCTTCAAACGATAGTCTACATGAGCACTGTGAGATGATAGCCAATCCATCCCCAACACAACTCCATAGGACCCCAAAGGAATGACTCAAAGGTCAACTGAAGTGACAAAGGGTCCTAGGTCCAACTCACAACTGGGAATGAAGGCATCTACTAACACTCGCACACTGGTAGCCAACTCTACTTGCCACCTATCTACCTGCTTAGCAGACACTAGCCCGAACTGCTCCACAATGGATGAAGAAATAAAAGAATCTGAAGCACCAGAATCAAAAGTACAGAGATAGGGGTACCACGCAACACACATGTGGTCTCAATCATAGTACTCTGATGCTCAGCCTAGTAGTCATCCACCGCTGCAAATACTCTATGGGATCTACTTGTATCCCCCACTATCGGTTCTAATGCAGTTGGCTTTTGACTAACCAACTGATGTGAACGTTGAGGACATAGAGCGGCCTTGTGGCTAAATTGACCACAAGTGAAGCAAGCTCCACTGCCTGGTCCTCTACTTCTAGATGGCCCACTGGACTGCTAAAAGCTCTCCCCACTAGGGGCCTGAGATTCTCCTTGAGAAGACTGCCTTGGAAAGGTCTGCCTACCCTTCGGCCATCTCCAGCTCTTCTAGGACTGAGAGATGCCACCCTACTAGCCCTGAGACTACTTTGGTCTCAGCAGCTGTTGCTGCTGCCCACCCTTGGCAGGTGCCTGAGGACCCCTAAAAGGTGCAGCAGTCTGGGACTGATTCCCTCTACCTCTAGACCCACTAAAAGGATCTCTCCCAATCTTAACTCCAGACTGGCCACCATGAGAATAGCTAAGGTTTTGCTCTACCAACTTAGCTTTTTTCATGACTACCTCTACTGAAGTAGGCTCAAAAACTCTCACTCCTCCACTGATGTAGTCATTAAGACCCCTTAATAAGTGATGCATAAGAATAGCCTCATCATTGTCGATCCTGACATACTGTTTGAGCTCATAGAACTTGTGCTCAAACTAATCCACTGACAACCCAAACTGGTGCAAAGCATAGAACTCATCTACTTGCGACTGCCTCTACTAGGGTGAGAGGAATTATGCTCTGAACCTCTCCAAAAAGATCTCCCAAGATGTGGTGTTAATGCTCACACCGATCCTCTCCTCCTCTAATCTCCATCAGATAGATGCGAAGCTCTCAAGATGCATGGTCGTGCATCTCGCCTTGGTGTTACTACTGTAAGGGTACATAGAAAAACACCGATCTAAATTGATAAGCTAGGTCTCTGCCTCGAGACTAGTACCTTTTCCATCAAAGAAGGGAGGATTGGACCTCATCAGGTCCCTCATGTGCCCTAATATAGTTGGATTTGGGTCCTCTAGGACCTCTCTCCTTCTAGGAGATATCTCTCTCTCTCTCTGGAATCTGTTGAAGTGATTCCTCTACCCGGCCATGGATGGGCTGATCAACCTTAGGTCTGGGGCCTAGTCTAGCGAGCACCTCTTGAAACATCTGACGCAACTCCTCCCTTTTGGGTGTTGGTATTTTGGATATGTTGATATGGTTTTGTCATTTATGTCAACACCTATTAACACTTATCAACTCTGGTACTTTGGAGAATTGGCAATGTTCACCGGCACGCAAGTTACTTTATGCACAGTCACCGGTATCTGGTTCACCGACAGGATATATTGTTCACCGGCACCTAGAATGACATGGAAAACACTTGGTTATGTTGAATACATCATTTGGATACTTTGTCTTGGAGATTTGTTCATTGGTATATTCATGTTTGCATATTTGTTGTTACCGGCAAATAGGTCTAGAATAAGCACCGGCAAGCTTATCAACACGACACGCTATGGAGATAATTTATTATTGTTGTAAATTCATTAAGCTGACATGTTGAATCAGATATTGCATCAGTTATTGATTTACTTATAAATTGTTTTTATTATAATATCTTTTAGAGCCGACCTACTAAAATTGGTCTTAGGTTAAGGTATATATGTAAGATCTTATTTGTAAGATCGATATGCGATTGGGAAAAGGAATTTTAAGAAGGTATATGCGAGAATAAGCAGAGCTATACATGCAAACATCATTTGAAAGTGAAGCAAAGTTTTTGTGAAGGCATATCAGAACTAAACCGGTACTAAATCCAGCATATGAAGATGTTATTTTGAGCAGTACATCATTATTGGATTTAACCATCCAATTGTAGTCAGTGTGACTCCTATTTGTGTTTGAGCAGTGAGCTCTAGGCGTTTGGCCTTTCTGCATGTGCAGAACCCATTTGTATACACATACTATCTGTAGTAGTATCATCTGATTGTGGGTAAGGTTTCCCACCATGGTTTTTCCCCTTATAGGGTTTCCACATACAAATATTGATGTTATATGTTGTGGATGTTATTGTCTTTCTATTTCATGAATTAATCTTTACCGGTACTAAAATTAACTGATAAACTGTCTACCGGCATAAAATTTGGTTTACCGGTAATAAGCATTAAGTTTGGATAAGTTGTTTTTGGTTTGAATTTATTAGACAACTAATTCAGCCCCCCCCCCCCTCTCTCAATTGTCTCTGGGACCTAACAATTGGTATCAGAGGCTAGTACTCTTTTTGTAGAAGTTTAACAGCTTGAGGAGATCCAATGTCTACTAACTATTTTAGGAAGGACAGTCCTAAACTTGATGGAACCAACTATGGCATATGGAAGATCAGGATGGAGACACATTTAAATTGCATTGGAAAGGACATCTGGGAAGTTACAAAGAATGGCTATACTGCTCCTACTCAAAATTAGCCTAATCCACTTACCTTAGGAAAAGATGAAGAAAATGAGAAGCACTTTTGAGCACATTATCAGATTAGAAAATCATCAGATTATCAAATAGATCTACTGCTAAAGCTATTTGGGACCATCTGGAAACATTGAATGAAGGAGATTCCATAGTCAAAATTGCAAAACTTGAAAGCTTCCGAGTCAGGTATGAAAATCTAAAAAATGGAAGAAGATGAAAGGATTTCTGCTTTTATGGAAAGAGTTAATGAAATTGTTTTGGGTATTAAATGTTGTGGAGGAACCTTAAGTGAAGATGAAATTGTTTCAAATTTTTCAAGAGGGTTGCCACCGGCATATAAAATGAAAGTTACTGCTATAAATGAGTTAAGAACAATGCCTAATACATTAGTAACTAGGGACACATTGATTGGAAAACTTTCAGCTTTTGAAATTGAGGAATTTGGTCATGTTGCTACTATAAAGACAAATTTAGCTTTTAAGGCATCAACATCATCTGCACCACCATTTGACAAGTCTGATTGGAAAGCCTTTTATGCAAGAGAACTTGAAGAAAGCGGGAGAGAAAATGAAGAACTTGAAGCACTATTTGCAAGGAAAATGCCTAAAGGTCCAGTTGGAAGTAAGTATGAAAGTAAAGCACCCTTTAAATGTTTTAACTATAATAAGATTGGTCATATGGCTTCAAGATTCCCTAATAGACATGCTAGATTAAGAGATGAAGCTAGAAGAACATACAAGACTAACCCTGAATATCAGAGATATAGATTTAAGAAGAATAAAGACAAGTCTTGTTATCTTGATGATGAAGGAGTCACTGATGATTCTAATGAGGATTTGGTAGACAATGGATGGGTCTTTGTTGCTATAACAAAAGATCAACTGGCACCTACTCTTCAACTGGTAGAGCAGGCCCTGCTAGCTAAAATTGAAGTTAAGGATGAATGGATCATTGATTCAGGATGTTCACATCATATGACTGGTGATAAAGGTAAATTATTGACTTTTTAGGTGTGAGATTTTGCCAAGATCAAGGGCACAATGAAAAGTATTAAAATAGAGACAAAAGAATGACAAGAACAAACTATATTCTCATCAATATGAAAATGATCAACTAGATTCCCCAATATAATGAATATAGGCCTTCTTATATAGGCAAGGCCATATGGATGTATGAGCACACAATCATGATATGTGGCTCAATGAGAAACAAGGGTAGGTAAGAAATACTAGGGGTAGGTAGGAGAAATAATATAATATTCCACAAGAGGTGGATGACCCACTGAATGTGGAGTGTAACAACAAAACAAGACCACAAAAGGTGGAATTTCTCCTACAAGCTCTATCCCTATGTGCACACTTCCCTAAGTGTCTCAAATCCAAACTACGAAGAAATACATTATCCTAAGTTAACTTAAGTAAAGTGTAATAATATCCATAGTGAAAATTTATTTACACCAACATCAAGAATATAATGGAGGTCTAGTAAGATTTGGATATGATAAAGCTTGTTTGATCAAAGGAAAAGGTACCATTTTTCTTGATGGTAAGCATAATACCAACAATGTTTACTATGTTGAAGGTTTAAAGCATAATCTTTTGAGTGTTGGTCAATTAGTTGAGAAAGGATTTCAGTTACAATTCAAGAATGGGAAATGCAAAATTATGAACATAACTGGTTTGGAAATTGTAATCGGTAATCAAACTAGACGTAACATATTTCATTTGAATAATAGTGAAAAGACATCCTTGATTGCACATATTGATGAAAGTTGGCTATGGCATAAGAGACTCTGTCATGTAAATTTTGATTGGATTGAGAAAATCAGTACTACCAAGGCAGTTAGAGATTTACCTAAGATTGTTAAACCTCACAATCCGGTATGTAAGGAATGTCAATTTGGAAAACAAGTTAGAGCATCTTTCAAAAGTATTCTAGAAAAATCCAATAATGCTCTTGACTTAACTCAAACTGATTTATGTGGTCCAGCTAGAACTAAAAGCTTCCAAGGTAATAGATATTTCATGCTAATCACTGATGATTATTCCAAAATGTGTTGGGTTACTTTTCGAAGAGAAAAATCAGAAGCACTTGGGAAATTCAAACTATTCAAGGTGATGGTAGAAAATGAAACTGGTAAGAAAATCAAATGTTTGAGATCAGATCAAGGAGGTGAATTTACATCTAAGGAATTTAATACATTCTGTGAAGTGAATGGAATCAGAAGACAGTTATCAGCACCCCGAACACCACAACAGAATTGAGTTGTAGAAAGGAAAAATAGAACTATCTTGGATGTAGCTAGAAGTATGTTATCAAAAGAAAATCTACCACATGTATATTGGAGAGAGCCAGTAAGCACAACAGTCTATACATTCAACAAAGTTCACATCAAAGGTGAAATCGGTAAGACCCCTCATGAACTATGGTTTGGCATTACTCCTACTCTTAAATATTTCAAAATATTTGGAAGTAAATGCTATATTAGGAGAGATGAGTATATTGGCAATTTTGATCCTAGAAGTGATGAAGGAATATTTCTTGGTTATTCATCTAAAAGCAAGGCATATAGATGTTTTAACAAGAGATTGCAGAAAATTATTGAGAGTACAAATGTGAAGATTGATGAATAGTTTAGAGGAACTTCAAGGTATATAGACTCTGAACCGGTAATAGAAATACTGACAAATGAACCTACATTGAACCCACCGGTATAGAATGAAGATCCAGTTACATCGGTATCATCTACAAATTCCACTATAACTGAGGAAAAACAACAAACAAAGACACCCCGGTATGTAAGATTGAATCACTCTGAATATCAGATAATTGGGAACAAGTATCAAGGAGTGTTGACAAGAGGAAGACTAGCAAATGAAGAGGTATGTCTTATTTCTGAAATTGAACCATCATCAATCAATGAGGCATGTGAAGATAAGCACTGGATTAAAGCTATGGAAGAGGAACTAGAACAAATTGAGAAGAATAACACATGGACATTAGTTCCCCGGCCTAAAGACAAAAATATAATTGGAACAAAATGGGTATTCAGAAACAAACTTAATAAAGATGGTATGGTAATCAGAAATAAAGCAAGACTAGTGTGTAAGGGATATTCACAGTGTGAGGCCCTACCCCGACTCATCCTAGCATTTCAGTGATTTTCATGTTGAGACTATTATGGATGCTTTATTTTTATGCATTATGGATTTAGAACTTATATGATTCCATGATTTGGATAACATTGATATATATTGATGCTTCATTTCTATGCATTATAGATATAGAACTATATATGATTCTAGAATAGCATAAAATTGGGATGATGTATGTCATTATTGGATTTGCAGGACTTTACTATGATGATAGAAATAGGATGCATGTTTTATGTATGGAGCAAAATTATGAGGATTATGATAATTACTTATGTGGATTTATTTGGATATAAGATATATTGATTTGTTTAATATCATTTGTATGCAGAGTGTTTGATGTATATTCTTATTCATGTGTTTAATTCTATATGAGGTTATTTGGAATTACTAATGTGTAATTGAGATGCACAAGAAAATTATCCATGTGACCATGGAAAAATTATGGAGAACCAAACCTAGACCTATGTGCGTTCCTAAAACTAGGGGTTGTCTATTTGGAGAGACAACACCCCGTATGTATCATATTTTATTTGTAATAGTAAATGATGCATGTGTGTTAAATTTTATTTATTGATTTATTTAAATCCAACAAGAGACAATTTCCATGTGTAATTTTGTAATGTATTTTATTGTGTCACTTGACACATGTGTTGATTTGTGTCTTGATTTTTGACTTGTCTCTTGGAGGGAGTTGTTTTAACCATAGCCTTTTCAAACATTTGAATGTGGTTCTAAATTTTCCTTGGGTAGAGAGTCTTTGGAGTGGTCAACTCAGGTTTGACCCGAAAGTTAACTTCAGATGGGTTTCTAAGGGGTCAAATGGACTCCTAGGGGTAGTTTAGAGGTGTTTCCTAAAGTCCATAAGGTATACCTATAGGTTGGGAGTATTTTTAGGAATGTGTCTACTCCCATGTGACTGTTTAGTCACCTCAAAAAGTAGGTTTTCTAAGGTGAGCGAAAATTGAAATTAGAAGGTGCCATCTAGGTTAGATAACCTTCCTTTTTGATGTGAGATCCTTTTTCCCACTTTCTTTTACTTTTTCTTTTTTTAGTTTTAGAAACCTGTGAGAACTCTCATTGAGGTCTTTTTAGGCAAGGATTAGAGATTTTGTGGGTAATCACTCACTCTCCATTTTTGGAGATCATGCAATTTTGAAAAGGATAGTTTTGGGATAGACTTTGGCTAAGAGTAGAAGAAAGGATTTGTGGAATTGGGTTGCTCATCCTCAAACTAGTTCTAGCAAACCTTTGAGCAAATTGAAGGTTGGTTCATCTTCTCCTTTTGTTTCTTTTTACATTGTATGTTTATGTTGGAAAGATTGTTTGTATGCAAAAGTTTTTTTCTTGTATTTTCTTTTGTGAAAATTAATATGCGACCTATCTTTTATTCTTTTATGCATTTCCTATGATTTGGGAGTAACCAAGACCTTCTACTCTTGGGAGAGTAAGATGGTCTTGTGGGTGGTAGGGGTTTGATAGCCCTCGAGTGAGAGGCTCTCATTTTGAGAGTGATCTCAAGGGGTGTATATGTGACCCTTGCTGCATGGCCTGGTTTATGCATTTGGGGGTCATAAGGAGAGAAATTATGGCATGAATGCCTTGGGGGGGGGGGGGGGGGGGGAAGGATGTGGGGTTAATGAACTTATGATATATCTTTGTTTTCCATGAGGTGGCTTTGTGATCTACCATTCTTGTAGTCTCCTCGGGGTATTTGGTCCACTACCACCCATGTAAAAACATCACATTTTGTGATGAAGTGTAGTCTTGGTAGGGAAAGTGTTGTTGTGTGCTTTTCCCTTGCTTGTTGTGTATGCATGTGTGTAACCTGTCTAGGGCTTGGTTCTCCAAGCTCGGGGGTGGCTTCTAGTAAGCCTAGGCTGGGAGGTGAGCTCTCCATGGTAAAAAACTTATGATTTATTTGCAGGTTGCTTGGAAAGAAAAGAAAAAAAGACAAGCTAGGAGTTGCTAGATTTACTTGATTTGTAGAAAAAGATTAGGGAATGGGATATTTTATATTTTAGTTGCAGCAATGAAAAAGGAAAGCTATGTGTTGTATTTATTTGAAAAAGAAATGTATTCATTTTGTTTAAAGTCCTCATTTAATAGAAATGAGAGACTAGATGGGTATCTCACCTATTTGTAATGTTGACTATATTGTATTTTAAATATGCTTTAAAGAAATGCATTATTTTTATTAAGCTATTACTACAAAAATGAAATGTTTATCTTTGGATTAAGTTCCTATAATTAATGAAATAATAATTGTTGTATGCATGTTATTTCTGAAAATAAAAGTTCAATTTATTTCCTTATGCATATTGAAATAATGGAAATGAGTAAAGTAGTAAGCTTGCATGTTAGTAAGAGAAAATTAAGCATTTAGTCCTAATCATTTATTCCCAAATACATATCATGGTTTAATAGATTTAACATGCATATCTCTAAGATTAATTTAAATAATTCTAGATTAATGTAGTTGCTAAATATAGTTTATTAAGTTCTGTCATTTTCCCTTTTATTTATCGCAGAAAATAAATCTAAAATTAGCAGTCTATCTCTAAAGTTAGCCTCTGGATTGTCAATAGAAAAAAAAGAAAAGCTTTATTTAAATTTGTTAGTTTTGAAAATCTGCTTTAAGTGATTTTAGAAATAAAAAGAAATATAAACAGATTGTTTAAAGTAAATAAAAGAAATTTTGCCCCTATTATCATGTTGTCAATTAATATGGGTTTTGCTTAAGTGAATTTATTATTTAATTAATTAACGAGATAATAATAAATTCTTTGTAAAGTTAATTTCCCGCATGCAAATTAGATTATCCCGCTTACTTGACATAGTGGTTTAAATTAATTCTAGTTGAAGAAAAATTCAAACGTAGTTAAGACAAAACTTGTTATTGTGTTCTTTTAGGAAACTTAGTTTTATTGGATTATGGTTTTTTTTTTAAAATTATTTTGTTCATGCCCAAAAGTTTGGGCATGACATTTTGGTATTAGAGCAAGGTTTCCAACACTAGGAACATTTCTCCATTACATTTCACTTTAATTAGTTAATTAATTAATTTAATTTTATTCATTTTATTTTATTTTTCATAAGGATGCCTTCGACTACATGACAAGCTTGCAGACATGGTAGAGGTCCTAGGCGTGAAAGAATGGCACACAAAGAGGTCGATAGGGAGGAATCGGTTCCGGAAGGGAACCCATAGGCTCCTCCCAAATGACAGGTTGACCCAAACTGAGACATCTTATTAGCACTCTAGAACCTGATAGGGATAGTCCAGGATAGGCTTCCAGCAGAGGATCATCATGTTGAAAATCAGAACTCAAGGAGCCATAGATCGACAGATAGGGAATGAAGTAGGAGTCCACCTCCTAATCCCGTAGAGAGTCAGGCTAGGCATGAGCCCGAGTCCGTTCACCTACCAAATTCACCTCCAATAGCAGAGCCAGTGTATTATGAGAGATCATGTTGAGATCCAGGGGATCTAATTAGAGAGGCTATGCATCTCCAGCCACCATCTTTTGGGGGATTTACCGACGGGGTAGAAGCTAAGGCTTGGCTTTTGAGCCTAGATAGGTGCTTTGCATTTTGCTCCTACGAGAGCAATCTAAAGGCACGTGTAGCAGTCCACCTATTGAGAGGAATGACCGCCACATGGTGGAGACAGGAGGAATACAAGTGTGGTTTAGTTGCTGATACCCTCACATGGGAGATTTTTACAGAGAGGTTCAGGGAGAGGTACTTGTCAGAGCATTATAGACAGCGTAGGATAGATGAGTTCTATGACCTCCAGTAGAAGGGTCTCTCAATGACCCAGTACGAGAGCAAGTTCTTCAAGCTCTTGCCATTCATGGACTACCTGAAAGACGAGAAGCTTCTTGTCAACCATTTTATTAGAGGGCTAATTGCTGACATAGCAGGACCAGTGAGGATGTCTGCTCCAGGGAGCCTTCGGGTTGCCGTGGAGAAGGCCTTGATAGCAAAGGAGATTCAGGTCAGGCCACAGGATACAAGGGATCAGTTCTAGAACCAAAACCCTATACCCCAGACATACAGGTTTCAGAAACCCCATTGGAAGGGTAATAATAGACACACATTGGGGTTCTCCAAACCCCCTCCTCCGCAACAGTCATAGCAGAACCAAAGGCAGAGGCCTTTGCAGAGTCAGTAGGGCGCAAAGCCCAAGTAGTGGCAGTCTCAGGATCAGAGGCGAGATCAAGGATCCTAGGTTCCTTACACACCTCCGGCAAGGACTCAACAGTCCTCCAGGGGTGGGTATAGTGGTTCTAGCAGGACAGGGGGACAACCTTTCTCTAGACCTCAAGGCGTCCAGTTTCAGGCACGCGATGCTTGTTTCACATGTGGAGCCATTGGGCACATGGTGAGAAAATGTCCTCAGGGTCAGGTGGCAGAGAATTAGAGGATGGCAGCATCAGAGCCTATAGTTGGAGATATGGGCAGGTCCCATAGAGTCTTCGCAGTGGTTGACAACCGCTAGGCAGAACATCAGGCCACAGTCATTGAGGCTACAAGTATGATCAGAGGTAGTGATGTATCTATATTATTTGATTCAGGAGCTACTAACTCCTTTATATCTCCATTGGTTGTGGAGCATTGCAGGCTAGTGGCAACTAGACAAGGTGTCAGTTGGGAAGTGGAGTTAGCTTCAGGGGCTAGAGTGTCAGTGGAATCAAAAGTTAGGGCATGTCAGCTTCAGATTGGCAATACCACCACCTTAGTAGACCTTAGAGTTACACCACTTGGATCATATGGCATCGTAATTGGCATGGATTGGCTTTATGCCCATAGAGACAAGATGGATTGCTGCCTGAAAGAAATTGAGTGTGAGGATGATCATGGTTCGCCCATAGTAATCACCAAGATTCAGAGACCCATGTCTCTTCGTATGATTTCTGAAATGCAGCTTAAGCGGAGCATGCGGAAGGGATGTCAGTTATTTGCTATCACCATTAGTGATAGAGATGAAGAGGATGAAAAGGAAACATCGATTGATGACCATCCTATCCTTAAGGGATATTCAGACGTGTTTCCTTTCGAGCTACCTGGAATGTCGCCCCGTAGAGAGATTGACTTTCATATAGACCTCGTACGAGGAGCTAAGCTAGTTTTAAGAGCACCTTATAGGATGACCACAAATGAGCTTAATGAGCTCAAGATGTAGCTGGAGGAACTCCTAGAGAAGGGTCACATTCATCCTAGCCTATCCCCTTGGGGTGCACCAGTCATCTTCATGAAGAAGAAGGATGGATCTCTTTGGTTATGCATGGATTATCGACAGTTGAACAAAGTAACCATCAAGAACCAATATCCCTTGCCTAGGATTGATGATTTATTTGACCAACTTTAGGGTGCCACAGTATTTTCCAAAATTGATCTGAAGTCAGGATACCATCAGTTAAGAATAGTGGAAAGCGATATCCACAAGACCGCATTTCGCACTAGATATGGCCACTATGAGTTCACCGTGGTTCCATTCAGTCTTACGAATGCTCCAGCTATTTTCATGAGCCTCATGAATGGGGTATTCCACACATTTCTTGACCATTTTGTGATTGTGTTCCTCGATGACATATTGATATATTCTTAGAATGAGAAGGAGCATGAGGAGCACCTAAGATAGGTTTTGTAGTGTTTCAGGGACAATCAATTATATGGCAGTTTGTCGAAGTGTGCATTCTTTCATTCAGAGGTGAAGTACCTTGGGCACATTATTTCCAGTGATGGGATCTCAGTTGACCCATCAAAGATCAAAGCTATTATGGATTGGCCAGTGCCAACCAGTGTGACAGAGGTCAGGAGCTTCATGGGATTAGTAGGTTATTACCGATGCTTTATTGAGGGATTCTCTAGAGTCTCATATCCTATTACTTCTCTTCAGCATAAAGGGAATAAATTTGAGTGGATAGAGAAGTGCGAGAGGGCCTTTCAGAAACTCAAAAAGGCACTTACTAGCGCACCTATCCTTGTAGTGCCAGATCCCTCAGCTGACTTCATGGTTTGCATAGATGCTTCCCTAGAGGGTTTAGGAGCAGTCCTTATGCAGGATGGTAGGGCTATAGCTTTTGAGTCTAGGAAAATTAAGACTCATAAGCTTAATTATCCTACTCATGACCTTGAGCTTGCAGCAGTAGTGCATGCACTTGTGAGGTGGAGACACTTCCTTTTGGGTCATCATTTTGAGCTTCATTCAAACCATCAGAGCCTTCAATACATATTCACTTAGCTGAACCTTAATGCATGTCAGAGGAGATGGATGGAGTTCTTGTGCGAGTATGATTTTGACATTCACAACGTCAAAGGTAAAGAAAACATAGTTACAGATGCTTTGAGTAGGAGACGTCATGAGGTATACACCATATCTATGGGCACAGATCTGAGAGATCGTATATTACAATAGTTGCTAGAGGATGGATGGTATTTAGAGGTTTGTCAGGTGATACGATCTCAGGAAACTCTAGAAGGGAAATATGTGGATTATTCCTTAGAGTCTGATGGATTATTACGCCATAGAGGGTGCATCTATGTACCTTCTTCTAGGGGATTGTGAGAGTTCATTATCATAGAGGCTCATAGAGCCCCTTATGCAGCACATCCCAAAGTTAAGAAGATGCATGTTGACTTGAGACAGTTATATCATTGGCTAGGGATGCGGCAGCTCATTGCTGAGTTAGTAGCCCGATGCCTCGAGTGTTAGAGAGTCAAGGCAGAGCACTGCCATCCAGGTGGGTTGCTCCAGTCTCATGCTATACCAGAGTGGAAGTGGGATACTATATCCATGGATTTCATCATTGGTTTCCCTATGCCATCTTGTCATCATGATGCCATCTTGGTGACAGTTGACAAGTTGACCAAAGTGGCCCACTTTTCACCAATTCAGACTACCTTCACAGCACCAACAGTAGCATAGGTGTTCTTGCGAGACATTGTCAGACTTCATGGCATTCCATGCAAGATTATTTCTAATGGGGATTCCCTCTTCACTTTTTCCTTTTGGAAGGCATTACAAGCAGTTATGGGCACCAAGCTCAATTTTAGTACAGCCTATCATCCGGAAATTGATGGTCAGATAGAGAGGGTTAACCAGGTGTTAGAGGATATTGTTTGCATGTGCATTATGGATCATTAGACCAGATGGGAAGGGTACCTTCCCTTAGTGGAGTTTGCCTATAACAATGGGCATCACACTTCATTGGGGATGCCACCCTATCAGGCATTATACGACAGGCCTTGTAGGACACCATTGAGTTGGGGCCGCATAGAGGATAGAGTTGCTATTGGTCCTGAGATAGTTCGGGATATGGAGCAGTAGCTGGATTTGATTAGGCAACATCTTAGAGAGGCACATGATAGATAGAAGATGTATGCAGATGCGAAGAGGAAGATCATAGCTACTTAGTTGGAGACAGAGTCTTCTTGAGAGTGTGGCTGCATAAGAGTCCAATCCATTATGGAAAGGGTTCTAAGCTTGCACCTCGCTTTGTAGGACCATTTGAGATCCTTGAGAGGATAGGACTAGCTGCCTATCATTTAGCATTGCCACCTAGCCTATCACGCATCCACGATGTGTTTCATGTATCAGTTTTGAGGAAGTATATCTATGATGAGTCTCATATTTTAGATTGGGATGTCTTGGAGGTGGAGTCAGATGGGCAGCCAACTTTGGAGCCCATTCACATTTTGGCATGCTGGATGCTGGCCCTTCAAGGTCGAGAGCTGGACCAGGTTAGGGTCCAGTGGGATTGCTATGATGAGGTCATGGCTTCATGGGAGGATGCAATGCGTATGAGATCACAGTACCCCCATCTTTTTGATGAACTCCAGGAGGAAGTTCATGCCTAGAGGGGGAGGGTGTGAGGCCCTACCCCGGCTCATCCTAGCATTTTAGTGATTTTCATGGTGAGACTATTATGGATGCTTTATTTTTATGCATTAAGGATTTAGAACTTATATGATTCCATTATTTGTATAGCATTGATATATATTGATGCTTCATTTCTATGCATTATAGATATAGAACTCTATATGATTCTAGAATAGGATAAAATTGGGATGATGTATGTCATTATTGGATTTGTGGGACTTTACTATGATAATAGAAATAGGATGCATGTTTTATGTATGGAGAAAAATTATGAGGATTATGATAATTACTTATGTGGATTTATTTGGATATAAGATATATTGATTTGTTTAATATCATTTGGATGCAGAGTGTTCGATGTGTATTCTTATTCATGTGTTTAATTATATATGAGGTTATTTGGAATTACTAATGTCTAATTGAGATGCGTAGGAAAATTATCCATGTGACCATGGAAACATTATGGAGAACCAAACCTAGACCTATGTACGTTCCTAAAACCAGGGGTTGTCTATTTGGAGAGACAACACCCCATATGTATTGTATTTTATTTGTAATAGTAAATGATGCATGTGTGTTAAATTTTATTTATTGATTTATTTAAATCCAACAAGAGACAATTTCCATGTGTAATTTTGTAATGTATTTTATTGTGTCACTTGACACATGTGTTGATTTGTGTCTTGATTTTTGACTTGTCTCTTGGAGGGAGTTGTTTTAACCATAGCCTTTTCAAACATTTGAATGTGGTTCTAAATTTTCCTTGGGTAGAGAGTCTTTGGAGTGGTCAACTCAGGTTTGACCCGAAAGTTAACTTTAGATGGGTTTCTAAGGGGTCAAATGGACTCCTAGGGGTAGTTTAGAGGTGTTTCCTAAAGTCCATAAGGTATACCTATGGGTTGGGAGTACTTTTAGGCATGTGTCTACTCCCATGTGACTATTTAGTCACCTCAAAAAGTGGGTTTCCTAAGGTGAGCGAAAATTGAAATTAGAAGGTGCCATCTAGGTTAGATAACCTTCCTTTTTGATGTAAGATCCTTTTTCCCACTTTCTCTTACTTTTTCCTTTTTCAGTTTTAGAAACCCGTGAGAACTCTCACTGAGGTCTTTTTAGGCAAGGATTAGAGATTTTGTGGGTAATCACTCACTCTCCATTTTTGGAGATCATGCAATTTTGAAAAGGATAGTTTTGGGATAGAATTTGGCTAAGTGTAGAAGAAAGGATTTGTGGAATTGGGTTGCTCATCCTCAAACTAGTTCTAGCAAACCTTTGAGCAAATTGAAGGTTGGTTCATCTTCTCCTTTTGTTTCTTTTTATGTTGCATGTTTATGTTGGAAAGATTGTTTGTATGTAAAAGTTGTTTTCTTGTATTTTCTTTTGTGAAAATTAATATGTGACCTATCTTTTATTCTTTTATGCATTTCCTGTTATTTGGGAGTGACCAAGGCCTTCTACTTTTGGGAGAGTAGGATGGTCTTGCGGGTGGTAGGAGTTTGACAACCCTCGAGTGAGAGGCTCTCATTTTGAGAGTGATCTCAAGGGGTGTATATGTGACCCTTGTTGCATGGCCTGGGTTATGCATTTGGGGGTCATAAGGAGAGAAAGTATGTCATGAATGTCTTGGGGGGCATAAGGATGTGGGGTTAATGAACTTATGATATGTCTTTGTTTGTCATGAGGTGGCTTTGTGATCTACCATTCTTGCAGTCTCCTCAGGGTATTTGGTTCACTAGCACCCATGTAAAAACATCACATTTTGTGATGAAGTGTAGTCTTGGTTGGGAAAGTGTTGTTGTGTGCTTTTCCCTTGCTTGTTGTGTATGCATGTGTGTAACCTGTCTAGGGCTTGGTTCTCCAAGCTCGGGGGTGGCTTCTAGTAAGCCTAAGCTAGGAGGTGAGCTCTCCATGGTAAAAAACTTATGATTTATTTGCAGGTTGCTTGGAAAGAAAAGAAAAAAAGACAAGCTAGGAGTTGCTGGATTTACTTGATTTGCACAAAAAGATTAGGGAATGGGATATTTATATTTTAGTTGCAACAATCAAAAAGGAAAGCTATGTGTTGTATTTATTTGAAAAAGAAATATATTCATTTTGTTTAAAGTCCTCATTTAATATAAATGAGAGACTAGATGGGTATCTCACCCATTTGTAATGTTGACTATATTGTAATTTAAATATGCTTTAAAGAAATGCATTATTTAAATATGTTAGTTTTGAAAATCTGCTTTAAGTGATTTTAGAAAAAAAAAGAAATATAAACAAATTGTTTAAAGTAAATAAAAGAAATTTTGCCCCTATTATCATGCTGTTAATATTTTATTAATTTTTGCATGATTTAAAAAGGTTTAAAATATATATATATATATATATATATATATATATATATATATATATATATATATATATATTGCTTCAGTGTGTGTATATATATACATATATAAGACTACATATTTTATGTAAAAATATATTCTCAGCCTGTGAAACTATTTCTTTTTGAAAATGTGATAACCAGATAAATATATATATATATATATTTATATATATATGAAAAAAAAGATATTTAAATTTTACTTTTCTAAATAGAAAAAACATATAAACAAAAAAAAAACATGCTAACCCTACCCAAGGGGACCCAGAGCCAAGGCTCCCACGAGCCCCCCCGGGCAGCACGGGCTCTCTGTGAGCCGCGACCCGCAGTGGCGACGGTGCCGCTGCGGTGGTCGTGCCCTCACACGCCCCCCCCTCGTGAAAGGCCTCCGCCCCACCGCCGCTTCCAGCACAAAGAAAAAACTTGTGGCCCCCTCCTCCTCTACCATGCAATTCGGCCACCTCCTCTTCCCTGCAAAACAATAAAACCCTAACCCGGTTTGGGTTAGCATAGTTTTGGGTTTTTGTAAAAGAAAGAAATAAAAAAAGAGGGAAGGGTTAAGTTATAACAAGAAAATTAGGTTATCATTGTTTTATAATATTTTTAGTTAGGTTACATGGATATTTTTATAATAATGTTTGTTTAGAAAATAAATATCCTCATATATAAATATATATGGGTTTAATGATATATATATATATATAGTTTAAAACATGAATATATAAAATTAACTTAAGTTTAATTATTTCATTTAAACATTCATATTTTATATATACGTTAAATAAACATTTAAATATGATGTTTTAAATTTTAAATTATTTTGGAGTTTAATCTTTTAAGAAATTTATAATGACTTCGTAAGTTATTTTGGCCATAAGGGATTATTTTTTTTGTTCACCTAAATTTTAGGCTTTCCAAGATTAAACTCTATAGGGCAAATTTTATTATGGATTTCTTTAGCCCTTTAGACACATTATAATTATTGTTAAAATAATTCATGGGATTTAAAAATCCAATTGCTAGAGTTAATTTAATTAATTTCTACAATGATTAAAAAGATTGATTAAGAATAATAATATCCCTTGTCAATTAATCTAGGGGTTTTCCTTAAGTGAATTTATTATTTAATTAATGAGATAATAATAAATTATTTGTAAGTTAATTTCCCGCATGCAAATTAGATTATCCCGCTGACTTGACATAGTGGTTTAAATTAATTCTAGTTGAAGAAGAATTCAAACGTAGTTAAGACAAAACTTGTTACTGCATTAGTTTAGCAAACTTAGTTTTATTAGGTTATGGTTTAAAAAAAAAAATTATTCCGTTCATGCCCAAAAGTTTGGGCATGACACACAGAAAGAAGGAATATATTACAATGAAACCTTTGCACTGGTAGCTAGAATTGAGGCAGGCAGATTATTCTTGGCTTTTGCAGCACACAAGAACTACAAAGTATATCAAATGGATATCAAATGTGCATTTCTGAATGGAGATCTTGAAGAAGAAGTTTACATTGAGCAACCTGATGGATTTTCTTTGATAGATAACAAATATATGGTTTGCAGGTTAAGGAAAGCTTTGTATGGGTTGAAAAAAGCTCCAAGAGCTTGGCATACTAGATTGAATAAATATCTTTTGAAGATTGGTTTTTCTAAAGGTAATGCTGACAACAACTTATACTATAAAGTGACTAATGATGACATCTTGGTTATAGAAGTTTTTGTTGATGATATAATCTTTGGAGGAGAAGATGGACTATGTAAAGACTTTTCTATTGAAATGCAGCAAGAATTTGAAATGTCTATGATTGGAGAGCTAAAATTCTTTTTAGGATTGCAGATTTCACAAACTAATAAAGGTATATTCTTGAGTCAATCTAAGTACTTAAAGGAGTTACTAAAGAAATTTGGGATGGAAAACTCTAAACTGGTAAGCACACCTATGACTACAAATGACAAATTATCACTAAGGGATGAATTTACACCTTTTAATCCGACTAGGTACAAATCTATGATAGGAGGCCTACTGTATTTGACACAAACAAGACCTGATATTATGAATGCAGTATGTATTGTTTCAAGATTTTAGAGTAATCCTAAAGAAAATCATGAATCGACAGTAAAAAGGATTTGCCGATACTTACAAGGCACTACAAATCTTGGCTTATGGTATCCTAGAGATGAAAACTTTTAATTATATGCATACACAAATGCAAATTGGGCAGGAGATGTGGATGATGGAAAAAGCACCACCGACGGAGCATTTTTTCTTGGAAGCAGATTAATTTCTTGGTTGAGTAAGAAACAAAGTTGCACATCTTTATCAACAATAGAATCAGAATATGTTGCAGCAACAACTAACTGTACACATGTATTATGGCTTAAGCAAATGTTGAAGGACATAAAGGTAAAATGCAAGGAACCTATAACTATCTATTGTGATAACACTACAACAATTGATATGTCTAAGAATCACTAAACATGTTTCTATCAAACTGAATTTTATAAAAGAGAATGTTGAAGCAAAAGAAGTAAAAGTGGTTTATGTGAATACTAAAGAGAAAATTGCAGATATTTTCACCAAGCCTTTCCCTAAAGAGACTTGAATATCTCAGAGATCAGCTTGGGGTCATACCCACAATGGTAGAGACTTAGACAGTTGATGTTTGTCATCAACCGGTAGAATTAACAGATAAATCTTTTACTCCATCTTTTGATGAGGTAAGCTAATTCTCAGGGGGAGTAGTTGGTATACTGAATAAGTTGGTATTTTATATTTGAACCTGGTTTTTGTATTGCTTTGGCATTTGATGTCAAAGGGGGAGAGATTGATATGGAAAAACACAAGGAAAACTCATGTTACTCCTAGGGGGAGTGATTTTTACTTTGGAGAGATTGATTACTCTCTGTATCTAAATTTTGATTTCTAGTTATCTCTTTTGGGAGATTGTTGGTTTTTGATATTTGGCATTTCTATTTTGGCACTTTGATGGTTTTTCCATCTTGTGTTGCCATCAATGCCAAAGGGGGAGATTGTTGGTATTTTGGATGTATTGATATGGTTTTGTCATTGATGTCAACACCTATTAACACTTATCAACTCTGGCACTTTGGAGAATTGGCAATGTTCACCAGCAAGCAAGTGACTTTATGCACAATCACCGGTATCTGGCTCACTGGCAGGATATATTGTTCACCAGCACCTAGAATGACATGGAAAACACTTGGTTATGTTGAAGACATCGTTTGGACACTTTTTCTTGGAGATTTGTTCATTAGTATATTCGTGTTTGCATATTTGTTGTTACCGGCAAATAGGTCCAGAATAAGCACTGACAGGCTTATCAGCACGACATGCTATGGAGATGATTTATTATTGTTGTAAATGCATTAAGCCGACATGTTGAATCGGATATTGCATCGGTTATTGATTTACTTGTAAATTGTTTTTATTATAATATCTTTTAGAGCCGACCTACTAAAATTGGTCTTAGGTTATCGTATATATGTAAAATCTTATTTGTAAGATTGATATGTGATTGGGAAAAGGAATTGTAAGAAGGTATATGTGAGAATAAGTAGAGCTATACATGCAGAAATCATTTGAAGGTGAAACAAGGTTTTTATTTAGGCATATCAGAACTGAACCGGTACTGAATCCAACATATGAAGATTCTATTTTGAGCAGTACATCATTATTGGATTTAACCAACCAATTGTAGTCAATGTGACTCCTATTTGTGTTTGAACAATGAGCTCTAGGCGCTTGGCCTTTCTGCATGTGCAGACCCCATTTGTATAAACATACTATCTGCAGTAGTATCATCTGATTATGGGTAAGGTTTCCCACTGTGGTTTTTCCCCTTACAGCCTTTCCACGTACAAATATTGGTGTTATGTGTTGTGGATATTATTGTCTTTCTATTTCATGCATTAATCTTTATCGGTACTGAAATTAACTGATAAACTGTCTACCGACATAAAATTTGGTTTACCGATATTAAGCATTAAGTTTGGATAAGTTGTTTTTGGTTTGAATTTATTAGACAACTGATTCACCCCCCCTCTCAGTTGTCTCTGGGACCTAACATCAGGAACCTGCTCAATTGAATGTGGTTCCTCCTGATGAACCGACTAATCTCTATCCACACTCCAATGAGTGGGTTGTGGTGAGGGACTATGGTAGTTAGAACCTTGACCCCTTCCTCCTCCTCTACCTCTAGTGCGGCCACCAATGCGGCCACCTCCCTTGGCTTTCCTAGTCATGACCTAAAACTACATATGAGAAAAAGGTTCAGATCAAAGCCAAAGAAAGACACAAGGAAGTCACACCACAAGGCCTACACAAAAAGGTCAAGGCAAATGGGCACACTACAAACCCAGAGTACCCAGTGTTGAAACATGGGCTCTGATACCAAATGTAATGCCCCATCAGAAACCCTGAAAGAAAACCCACAACAAGGGTGAAACCATAATTTTATTTTTTTTAAGTATAAACATAATAAGTGCATTTACACAACATGCACAACACACAAGCGAAAGACTTACACCAGAATTCCTTAAGGGTTACCAACGAAGAATTAACTTCAAGAATAAATTTCACAAAATCATAAATCCACATATGCATCATTAACTCAATGATCACAAGAAGCCATAAGAAAATAAAGATTCATCATAGACAGATTGAAAGGATACAATATAATTTTCACTTAAATAAGCATTTACTAACATCATCAAGGAAACTGATAAAAACATCCCAACATAGGATTACATTGCTCTTCCAGTACATAGCTTCTCAATATACATATAAGGATAGATCTCATCTAATTACAAGGTTAAATAAGATCAATGATACAATGATACAATGACCACAAGGGTCTCCAAAAACAATAATCTTCAAACAAGAGATGAAGCATGAGTCACGAACCACATGAGCACCTGCGAAGCCAATCCTCACATGAAGGTACAAATTTGAACATCCGATGGGAAGTGGCACTACCACCCGACCATGTAATTCCCAAAGGGAATAACCCCACCATGCTAGGAGACAGCTGAGGAGCCTCAAACAAGTATAAGCATGACATGGTCGACAAAACAATACGACTCCATGATAGCACAAAAAGCCTCCAAAAGAATCCAGGTGACTCAACATCATAAACACGAGTGAACTGACATAAGTGAACCAAATGAGAGAGTGTCATCGCATAGCTTAAGATGGATACCATGGTACAACCTCCATAGGTTCTGGCTCACTGTCTTGGTAACCTCTCTTGAGCCTCTGGTTCCAACTAAGTCTCATGCAGACCCTACTAGCCTTTCATGCAAACAAGGTGGTTGGTTTGCCATTCCAGGCCTTCTCACAACATTATGAGCCTTGTACTAGCACTCACCTATACACGAGGTACAATTATCTTTATTAATGTTATGATACTACCCACCTAGTCAATTCATTAGATTACTAGTTATTATCTGACTTTCACTGGGTCATAATACCTACCACTTTGGGTGCAACCCCCAAGCGAAAGCCACTCTCTCAAAGGACACTAAACAAACATGGTCACTTCCCGAGGACCCTATGGTAAATTAGATAGCCATAACACCACTATTTGAAATAGGTGTTCAAACAAGGACATACTAACTCTTGGCTAACCATAAGGCAAAGACACTACATGGTTAAGACAACGAAGCCAACATATATCTCTTGGTCAAAGGTACCTATTATACCGCCACAGGATGACTGAACCATAGATCAAATATCACAATAAACACTTGCAAGGACAACTAAATACATCAAGTTCGCACTCAAACAACCCTTGAGAATATCAGCATCATAAGCACTTGAAACCTCATTGATTTAATCATAAATAGAACACTCTTGCAGTAGTCACATTATTCAATTCCCAAATCAATACTCCTTCAGGAATGAAATCCACATTAAACATTCAACCGGTTATAACATGAATTCCTAATAGGCATTTAATTCATTTTGAGAATATATCCAAATCTACCAATTTGAATCACTAATTCATGCTTTGATTTACATTGATAAATTTATTAACCACATAATAAAAATCACATGAAAAATCACCATTTATGCTTAACATAAAAACAACCACATCAACATGTTCACTTAATAAAATATAAATTAATTTTATAACACATACCAATTTGCACCGGTAAGGCACAGGGTCAAGCGATGGCAAAAGCTAACCTGTAGTAGTGTTTTTGCTGAGGCAATAGACACTACCTACCAGTAGTGCTACTACCACTGGTAACAACCACTACCGATCGGTAGCGCTGGTACCACTAGCAACAACCACTACCACTTGGTAGTACTGCTACCAACCAGTAGCGATACTTTTGACCGATAGTGCCACTACCATTGGTAGCAGCCACTACAAACTGATAGCACTACTACCAGCCAGTAGCACTACTACCAATCGGTAGCACTGCTACCAACCCGTAGCATTTCTACCGATCGGTAGTGCTGCTACCAACCGATGGCAGTCCTACCGACCAGTAGCACTGCTACTGTGTAGCAGTGCTGCCGATCGGTAGTACTGCTACCTATGGGTAGCAGACACTACTGACTCACGTGATGAGGCAAGCCCATCACAGGAGTGGTAAAGTCTACAAACAAACCAAAAATGCATGCCTCTAAGGCATTCTAAAACCAAAAGAATACTAAATCAATAACCATAATTAACATTCCATTTCTAGAATTATTTCACGGGCACACACATACAATGCCAATTTTAAAAATTTCAAGGAAAAGTTTACCAGCAAGGTAGATGGTGGAATAAACACGTTGGAAAGAATAGCTAGCTAATTCATGATATTATAGAAACAAGGATGCTCACAACAAACCCGATCTAAAATTCTTTTCTTTCAAAAGAAGAGGTAAATCAAGAAGTTGTTTGAAATGAACAAATAGCACACATCAAAGAAGAAATGAGCAAACTCCTTTCCTGAATACAACCATATGCTAATAGCATCACAAAATCAACTATATCAAGAAATCTTTCTTCCATTTCTACATTTCAACAAGGATCTACTGGAAGATATCATTTTCCAATCACACAGGAAGAAAACTAAAATATATAGAATCAAATCAAAACATTAAAATAGATTATCCAACTTGAAGCAAAGGCAATCAAGGAAATGAAGGAACACCAGTCTTACAACCCAAGTCGAATCTCCAGCTCTTCCAAAATTATTTTCTTCTCTCCAAAAATTCCTCTTCTTCTCTTGCCATGAATGCCCGGAATGGATGCCCAAAAAAATCTTTTAACCTATGCTTCTAGGTTAAAGTTATTTCATCCAATCAGATTTAAATATTTTAAAACTAAGAAGGCAATCAGATTTATTTCTTTCCCAAAAATAATAATTCTTTCCAATGATTAAATTAAAAGGCCAAATGAAAAAATACAAAGGAAATCTTTTATTTATTTCTTTTTCCATAAATACTTTCTTCAACATAAGCATTTAACCATTTTAAATGGCTAGGCAATTTATTAATTTCCCAAAAATATCAATGCAACTTTACACAATAAATTAAGCCATTTAACCATTTAATCTAACAATCATTAATTTAAATAAATCAATAATTGCAGAGCATAATAATCAACTAATTATGCCAACATGAGATAGCATCATCCATTTAAATTAAATAACCATTTAAATAATCAAAAACACGCAAAACCAAGAAGGATCAAATGACGACTCTCAAATGAACAAAACAAGGCGCTATGACTCGCATACCAGCTAGATGAAAAAGACACAATCGACTAACAACACTCACATGAGTATAGCTATTGTCAAGCTAGGGTACAACAACTATCTCCTCCACTCCCATCAGATATATAAGGCATGCTCAGACTTGCGAAACTAGGTGGAGTCAATACCCTGTACCTACCCGATACTAGTACCTACAATGTTCTGCACCAAAGAATCACACGTGCATATATATATATATATATATATACATGCACATTGATGAAGGAGAATCATGACGTTCCTTGTCTCACTGGAGTGAGTGAAGGAAACTCATCTCCTCACATTCCAATACACTTGTAAACACACAACATATAAATAATGCATCGCAATATAAGGTAAAAGTGTCAGCCCAAGATAATGATCCATAAAAATAACATTATTCATAAGCACTAAGATATTGCACAAAATCATACACCATAAATCCAGATAAAGAAATAAATACATTGCATAATATCTGAATCAAAATACAATAATGTTCCATAGAATAGTCACCGAAGTAACTCAAAACATACAAAAGAGGCTAATCAAGGAGGGGTACTACAATCTCTCTCCATACTAGGCCAATAGTAACCCATACGAAGAAGTTTCTTAGCCAGTGTTAATCCACTTGAGTGTGTGCCACAAATACCTGCGTGAACTTCGTTAAGAACTTTCTCATATTCCTCTTGTTCGAGACATCTTAATAATGTGCTATCTAGACCTCGACTATATAAGGTATCAGCAATAATAGTATAGCAGGATGATTGGCGAATAGAATTTATTCTTTGATTGTGCGATAGGTCAAGAGGAAGGATATTCTCTTTTAAGTGTTGATAAGTCTGGCTATATAAGGATTGATTAGTTCTGGATATATGGCAAATCATAAAGTTATGTTGGGATTGAATGGTAGGGGTTAAGATATCTTCCACTGGTAATTCGTAACGTTGTTGATTCTCCTGATTCTACAAGAGAGATGCTATTGTAGCCATTGTGTCTGTTGCTTTATTCTCATTTCTTGGGATCTGAGTAAATGATACTTCTTCAAAGTGTTCTTTAAACTCTTCTACCAACTGTTTGTAGAGCATGAGCTTGCCATCCTTAGTTTGATAATCATCATTTATTTGGTTGATGATAAGTTGTGAATCATCATAGACATGTAATTCCTTAATATTCCATTCAATAGCCATTTTGAGCCCAATAGTCAATGCTTCATATTTTGCAGTATTGTTTGTGCATGAAAACCATAGTCTATATGATTTTGGAATTGTGTGTCCTTGAGGTGTGATGAACAAAATTCTCGCGCCTGATCCATATTGTGTATAGGAACCATCAAAGTACAAGTCCCAAAATTTTATACTTTTTATCAGAATGTCTACATCAGGAAATTCAATGTGCAATGGTATGTCATCTTGTAAGGGTGGTTCAGCTAATTGATCAATAATGACCTGTCCTTTGATAGCTTTTTGGTCAACATATTCTATATCAAACTAACTTAGTACCATAACCCATTTTGGGAGTCTTCCTATCAAAGTTGACTTGTTCAACAAATACTTTAGTGGATCTATTTTTTCTATCAATTTCACAGAATGAGTCAGCATATAATGTCGCAGTTTTTTAGTAGCAAATACAACTGCTAGGCATGTCTTCTCTACTGATGTATAGTTCAATTCATAGCCAGCAAGTGTTCTGCTGATGTAATAGACTGCTCTTTCTTTACCTTCTTCATAATGTTGTGCTAAAAGAGCTCCTAATGATACATTTCTAGCTGAGATATAAAGAAACAATGGTTTCTCTTTGATTGGTGATACAAGTACTGGAGGATTCATGAGATATTATTTGATTTGTGTAAAATCCTCTTCACACTTTTGATCCCATTTGAATGGAACATTCTTATGTAAAAGATGAGTGAATGGATGACATATATCTGCTAATTGAGAGACGAACCTTTTTATTGATTGCAATCTTTCTTATAGAGAATGCAATTGACTTATGTTCCTAGGTGACTCCATTTCCATGATAGCTTTGACCTTTTCTGGATCTACTTCAATTCCACGAGCTAATATAATGTACCCAAGAAGTTTTCCAGAGGTTACTCCAAATGCACATTTTTTTGGATTAATCTTAACTGATATTGTTCAAGCCTATCAAAAATCTTGCCCAATATGTTCAAATGTTCTTTCCTTGTATGAGATTTTGTAAGTATATCATCTACATAATCTTCCATAAATGTACGCATCATATCATGAAAAATTGTTGTCATGGCTCTTTGATAAGTTGCTCTTGCATTCTTAAGCCCAAATGGCATAACATTCTAGTAGTAAGTACCCCACACACAGGTGAATGTTGTCTTTTCTTTATCTTTAGGGGAAATTCTTATTTGATTGTATCCTAAGAATCCATCCATTAATGAAAACATCTCATGTCCCGCTGATAAGTCGACAATTATATCTATGTTGGGTAGAGGGATCTTGGGGATATGCCTTGTTCAAATCTCTGAAATCAGTGCAGACTCTTATGCTTTTATCTGGCTTTGACACTAGCACAATGCTTGAAACCCATTCTAGATAGGAAACAAGTCTTATGAAACCCACATTGAATAGTTTCTTTAGCTCAGATTTTACAAGGAGAGCGATGTGTGGATGCATATTTCTTAGCTTTTGTTTAATTGGTTTTGCTTTTAGATCCACATAGAGATGATGCATGATAAGATCGAGATCAAGTCCTGGCATGTCTGCATAGAACCAAGAAAAATTTATCTGTCTTTGTCTAAAGAATTCTATGTATTATTTCCTCTCTTCATCTGATAATGATGCAGTAGGATGAAGTATCTTGGGATCCTTTGGTGTGCCAATGTTTATTGCTTCTGTTGGCTCTATTAGAATAGAAAATCTCTCCTAAAAATATGCAGGGAGGATGTCAAATTTTCCATCTTCTGGCACCTCAAAGAGGTTTTCACCATGAGATACGTCCTTTATTTTTCCTCTTGATTGATCTAGTGTTGCCATGAAATGGTTTTCAGCACTAGGTCTTTTTCCTTGTTTTATTTCAATTTTGTGACTGGAAAGTTTGACATTCTCTTGCCTGCAAGAAACATTACTTGATTCCGCGATGGAAGATATCTTAGGTGTATGGGTTTGACAACATTAAGATACATAGCTAAGTCATGGTCATCAGAAAAGACATAAAATTTAGGGTTTTCTAGGTTATCCCAATCAATTAGTTCTAAATGAAGAAGGGGTAAGTCATAGTTATCATCATTGTTAGGTGCTTCAAGGTTCATAACATAATAGTCATAATTTGGCATAGAGTAGGTAATGTCATAGATAGAACGCTCTTGAGGATAGTCTCTCCCAAGTATTCTCCAATCAGTTCTAACAAAATCAGTATTGGTTTTTTGTGGTTCACACTCAAGTGACTCTTCATCTAACGTTTGTCCCTCAAATGAATGGATTGTATCAACACACACATCTTTAACACTGCAAGTTCCTTCTTGATTAATTTTAATAGATTCATTTTTATTTTGAAGTTGAAATACTTGTGTACGTGACATAGAGGATTCATTTGCTATCTTTTTGTCTTCTCTCAAACTCAGCTTATTCTAGACTAATAGTCAATCTTGCTTGACTATCTATTAGTTCTTCCATGGTTACTCCATACCTTGGTACGTCTTGCTCATCATTTGATATAAATATGATATTTCTTGATAATTGATCAATAACTTTTTGCGTTTCTTATGGTGTTACTTCTTTTTTTTTTCACCCTCTTTCTTTTGTTGTCTTGTATATGCCTCTTTTCTCTGAATTCTGAGTTCTTGTCTTCTTTCTAACTCTATTCTTTGTTTTGTAAAAGACAAGTCTTCATTTGTGATAGTTGCTTGCTCTTCATTAATTTCTTCACTTGATATAATAGATGATAGATTTGGACCCCATTTATAGTCATTTGAATTTGTCTCTGAACCATTGTCTAGGATTACACCACTATACCATACAGGAATATTGTATGGTACAAATAGTTCTCTGATTTCAGCCATCTCCTCTTTCACTTCTTCTAGAATATCTTGCTCAGATTTAGCACTTTCTCATATTATTTGAACTTGTTTACAATATTCTTCTTCTCTTTTGATTCCAAGTTCTTCCTGATGTTTCTCATATTCTTCTTGTTTTTTCTTATTGGCTACTATTTTTGCTTCTTGGTATAGCTTTTCTTGCCATGGTTCTTGTTTAGGGACTACTTTCTTTCTCCACTTTGGCTATTGATAATTATGTGCTTTTCATTTGATTTTGGATATCCAAGTCCTAAATTATCTTCTTTAGATAATGAGTGAGGATAAATAGGTTCTGAAATACCTTCTTGTCGCTTACCAATTGGTCATTTTCCTTCATATCCCATTCTTTTCATGATCTTATAAACATTTCCATATTGCTGTATGGGAATATTGACTTCTGCAACTGTTGCTATAGTTTCATTTTCATCTTTGTACAACCAATTAAGAATGTCATTGTCTTTAGTTTCTTTTGCAAGTGTTCCAGCTCTAAAAAATGCTCCATTAAACATTTCTTTTGATTTTTTTGAGATCCGTGGTTGAACATTTGTAGGATTTCCATATGATTTAGGTGAAAGTGGCAAGTTATGTAAAGAATATTTTCCCATTCCTTCATCATTTAATTTGAGCTTTTTCTCAAAGGTTTCCCATAACTTTTCTTGAATTTCTTTGGTAGGATAGACTGATTCTTTGTTATGCGTAACTCTTGTATCTTGTGTTGGTTTCAGATTATTGCAATATTGGCTGGAGTCTTCAATTATAGTTATCTCTTGTCCCTCATGAGGAAACTTTACACATTGGTGATATGTAGAAGGAACTTCTTGCATGTTGTAAATCTTTGGTCTTCCCAGAAGAATGTTATAAGAGAGATTCAAATCTAAAACATGGCATAATGTATTCCTTTCCACAGGTCCTATTTGGATTGGTAACACCACAGTTCCTTTAGAAGAACGCTCTTCTCATCATAGGCCTTAATGGTTGTTTTCTTCTTTGGATCTATTGCATTTTCTGAATATCCCAAAGCCTTTATTAAACTTAATGCACAAATGTTTAATCTAGCTCCACCATCTATGAGTATGTGTTTGATGCAAGTTTTGTGAATGGTGACTTCAACATGTAAGGAAGAATTGTGAAGATGTTGCAAGGATGTATCATTATTTTCAGAAAATGATAAGCAATGAGGGGCTATAAGGTGTCCAACCATGTTTTGGAACTGATCTACATCCAGGTATTTTGAAACTATTGTTTCTGTTAGAGATTTTTCTAAAATTTCCTTATGCATAGGTGAAACTTTGAGAAGCTCTAAAATTGATATTTGAGCGGGTATTCTTTTCAATTGTTCCACTAAGTTATATTATTGTGAAGTGGATGATGATTCATTTTTTATACCTAGGAATGTAACCTTCGTTTTGCTTCTTGTAATGACGTTGATTGGTTCTGAAGGTGTGTTATCTTTAACAATGATGACATTTACCACATAATCATATGTATAAGTGTAGTTCACTTTGGCCTTGCCTTTGTCATCTTTTGATTTAGATTGTTCACCTTTTTCATAATTTGGAAGTGGAGTTTTGAAGGATAGATGTGATTCATTTGTCTTATGACTATCCACTGTGATAGTTCAATTATCAATTAAATCTTGGATAAGGTGCTTCAATCTTTGACAATCATTAGTTTGGTGTCCTTTATTTCGATGGTAATTGAAAAAATGATTGTCGTTCCACCAATTAGGTTTGACTTGTGATTCATAACTTCTCGCTTCTGGTAAAATAATCAGTTTATTTGCAAGAAGAGTTTTTAAAGCTAATTCCAAGGGTTCTCCAATTTTTGTGAATTTCCTGCGAGGATTGGAGAAGAAAGGCTTGGATTTATTGTTTTCTTGATTGTTATTGTTTGGGATTTGACTTGATAGATTAAAAATTGGTTTTTGTTTTGTAGCATTATTATCGTCATTTCCTCCATTGATGACATTCCTATTCTTTGATCAAAATTTGGGTTTGTCATTGTTGTTATTGTTGTTGTTGTTGTTGTTGTTGTGGTTGTTGTGACTATTATTGTAGGAATTATTGTAAAGCTTTACCTCTCCTTTCTTTACCATTGCGTCTTCTATTTTTTGACCATTCTCAATCATCGTAAAAGAAGGAGGACATGGCATTTTTAGACGATAACTCATTTCACTGATAAGATTATCAATGAATATGTCCATTTCTTCTTGATCAGGTACATCTCTTGGATACCTATTAAAAATTTGTTTCCATCACTATAAGAAAATCATGAAAGACTCGCTATTCTTTTTCTTAACATTGCATAAATCCAGCATTGTTATCTCATTTCTTACATTGTAGGAGTATTGTGAAATAAACCTATTCACAAGTTCTTCAAAAGATTTGATTCCAGATGGCAATCTTGAGAACCATTCCATCGATTGTCCATTTAAACTCCCAGGGAATAGACACATCAAGTAAGTTTCATCATGTGCAAATTCCATACTCATAGTACAAAATTCCCTAATGTGATCTTGAGGATCAAATTTCCCATCGTATTTATCATATTTAGGGATTTTGCAATGTTGTGGAAATGGTATCATATTTAAACTTTTGTCAAAAGGATACAAGCAAATATCTTCCAATGAATACTTCTTGGAACTCGTTCCATTCTACATATCTTGTATTTGTTGTTGTAGAGTTTGCATTTGTTGAGTGAGATTTAACACAGGATTATCCATATAGTTTCTCCTTGTCTCTTCATAAGTTTTTCTATCACTACATTCTCTTATTATGTCATCATGTTCTTTTCTTGTTTTATCTCCCCTTGTTTCTTCATGGATTTCTTTGTTTATATCCTCGTTATTTGGATCATTTGTGTTTTGAGTTTTACTCATCTCTGTATCTTGTTTCACTCTTGTGGCAATTTAGCTCCTGATTTTTCCAACATTAAAAGATATTTTTCTTTTTGCTTCGCTAATAATTTTTCCATTAGTCTATCAAATTTGAAATCTTGCTCAAGGTCTCTAATGGTGTTATTGATTGCTTCTTCATCAATAGCCGTATACCCAAAAGTTTGGAATGTTGAATTATCTTCTTCTTCCATTTGTTTTTGTTGTTTCTGAATTGTTCATATTGAGCTCTAGTCCAAACTGGCATGTGATTGTTTCAAAAAAATTTAGAAGTTTTGACTTTCTAAAAACAACTCAATAGGTGATTATTGGTTTAGGAAGGTATGCTTTGTTGATTTTACCACTATTGTTGGTTCATTGTGATAAAGAATCTCTTTGTTGAAAAGCATGTCCTTACAAAATTTCTTTATCAAATTTTGTCCTTTAGCCACATAAATAGTGATGAAAATAGTGTAGGAATGTCATATGTTTTAACAAGATCTTGCGATTGATATACAAGAATCTTATCCTCTTCTGAGTAGCTTTATAACTGGGATTTCTTTTCTTAAGGCGATATTTAAAAGTCATATAAGCATATGATAGTTTACAAGTTTTCTTGATTCCAATGTGAGTGCAATTCTAATTTTGAGATAACCTAGGTTCAATATAGGAATGATATATCCAGGATAATGAACAAAAGGTGGATTGATCAAGTTTTTGTGATAGAGGATTTGATATATCTTGATGAGAAACTAATAATGATGTTGATTTTTGCACTTAAGATGTTTGAATCACTAGCTTGTTGAATGTTTTATGCTTATGGAAACCCTTTAGAAATTGCCTATTGTATTAGTAACCCAGTTATCGAACTAGTTTGAAGATGTGTAATAGTTTAAAGACAATTCTACTCAAAAGTGTTTTCTTGATGTTGACTTTGAAATTTTGGTTTGATATATTTTGTCTCAGATGTGAGAAAGCATTTGTGCCAACTTTTTGGTCAAAAGTACTAAATTATGGGACAAATGTGCCACTTTGTTGCTTGAAAGCATTGCTCTGACTGTGTTTCAAGGATTTTTTTCAATTTTTCCAGCAAGTTATTGGATTTTTTCTCATTTTTAGATGATGTTTTTTTTTCAATTTTTGACCATTATGAGGATGTTATAGACATAGAAGACACAATATTTGAAAAACAAAATGCACAAGCAAGTACAAACCCTATGGCAAGCTGACACAATAATTGTTGAATCTCACATGGGGTTTCCCCTGAGGCTACACTATTCAGAGTGGATATTTAGATACTTGATCCCACTGGCTCCACCCTTGACACTCACTTCTTCGAGGAAGCCAAGCACCAGTTTCCATGAAAACTCCCCATGGAAAACTCTATATCTCTACTAAGAACCATATGTGTGTGACCTGCTTCAGAGGTCTGACCCCCCGTGCCAACAATTAGAAGGATTTTGGCAACTAGTACAAGTGTTTTTTAGTAAAGGCTTTTGGTCATGTGGCCATACATGCAACACTTTCAGCTCTGTAAATATAGAAGGTTCCCAACCTATAGAGGTTACACTCCATAGGGTTTATGGGGAAACATAGTGTCGATGTGAACTTATCAACACATGTTGTTTGTGACTTTCATCACAAACATGATTTATTTAGAGTAGATCAGAAGGTCTCGGTATTAGCTCATTTCCACTTTGGGTCATTATCCTCTCACTGTCCCCCTCAAGGTAGCTCGGTAAGGTAGGCCCTCTAAAGGTTACACATAAAAGAGAGTAGGTATGATTTTCTGATCATCGTATGAGGGTGAGAGCATACTTACCTACTACTTCATCAAGCACGGAAAACACAAGTTTATTTTAGCCCTCTACAATCTATGTGCAACTGATTTAAAGAAGTCACTCAAAATGCAAGTTGCATGTTGTCAATTTATCCCTTAGTTAAGCTAAATGAGCAAGATACGATGTGTTACTTTCCAAAATAAAACTCCTAATTAACTACATGAGGAAATGCATGAAATTTGCTTTAAAACAATCATGCACATAGATATGTTAGTAGTTTCAAATTTTTAGTTCTTGTACATTCCGAGCTGCATAAATTTTTTTTTAGTTGCAAATAAAAGTGTTATCCTAGCAAATGCACTATCTTCCACCTCAAAAGTGCTGACGTAGAGAACAAAAGCCTGAACCTGCAATACGAAAGTGTTGCTCTATGGACTAAAATGCGAGAATTCATAGACAAAAGTGCTAACTGAAATGACAAATGCATTAATCTCAAAGACAAAAGCACTAATATAAGGATCAAATGAATTGATTTGCCAACAAAAGTGCTAACCTAAATGCTAAATGCGCTAACCTGCGAAACAAAAGCACTAATTTATTAAATGAAAGTATTGTCAGAATTCACACAGGCGTGAATCTGGATTACAAATGTGTTAAACTTGTGTTTGCAAGAACTAGATAGGATATTAGAAAGATATATGTGAGGCTCCAGCCCCACGGTGGGCGCCAAAATGTGTCGACTTGAATTTCATCATCAGAATACTACCTGCAACATATTAGTTTCACAAAATACAAAGGAAATGCTACAGGAAATCTAAACTCAACCAATAAAACTACATGAAATTGATATAAAATAAAAACACTATTATTACCTTCATGATTTAAGTCTCATTGTGTCCTAACTCCACTATTCTTGGTTGCAAATGATTTGCTCTCAAACAAGAACTAATAGCTTCCAAGATGGCATATGAAGAATGGACTGATAACTTATAGTTAACTGATACTATGATATGCAATGCAAATGATTTAAAGATAAATGGTTATGCTAAATTGCTAATTGCTTCAAGGTAAAAACTCACGAATGCATAAGTTTACTCAAATTGTTAACTTGAAGACTAACTTGAATACTAACTCTTTCTCAACTCAAACTCCTACTTTTATAGACTTTTGAGAGGATAAAATATTGTGTCCTAAATCAATGGTCATGATCAGATCTACAAATTTGGATGGCTATGAGAAAAGGTGAAGGTTGAGAGAAAGGGGGAAGGAGAAGACAAGTGTCACTCATCTCACCTTAATTGGGTTGCTAACTGAGGGAATCTAGGGATGGTTGGAGAAGATTAAGGCATGAGAGGACAAGTGGACTCAAGTCCTTCCTAAGATGTAGGGATGTTGGAGAGAATATAGAAGAAGGTTAAGAAACATGTGTACGTACACAATATTTCATTTATTTTGGAAGTTGGAGATAAGTGGCTGATAAATGTTATATTTATTTAATTTTGTTGAATTAATTCAGCCACATGATGGATGAGTTGGCAAAGGAAAGATGAAGTGGAGATGGAAGATGAGTTGGAGAAGGGATTAAATAATTAAGAAATTATTTAATATTTGAGACTATAGGATAGAAGAATAATCATTAAATATTAGATATTTAATTAATTGATTAGAGGAAAAGGATAAATGAATTAATTAATAAAATATTTCAACTAAATTAATTAATAGAAGGACATGAAATGAATTAAATAAATTAACTATTTAATAGAAGAATAATTATTAAATAAATATTAAATATTTATTTAATCGCTCATAGTCATTTTTATGTGTATACAATTATCACAAAATGATGGATTGTTTTTTATTTTTGACCATTTTAAAAAAAAAATTTGTCACACAAGACACATGTTTGTTGGGTTTTCATCAAGGTGACTACCCTAAAATCATTGAAACAGTTTCCACCACAAAGCGATTCTTTTAGTTTTACTCTTTTTTTGTATTTTTGATTGGATACTCTAAGGATCAGATGTAGAATCTACAAAGGTGCATGTTGTTTGATTGTCTCATCCAACGATTCCCCCTCAAGTATAGTGAGTTGGTAGGAACTAGATCCATCTATTGTAGTAATGATGAAAGGACCCAACCAATTAGGTTCAAACTTGCATGGTTGCTCTATATCTTGTTGATTCTTAGAATTTTATTTTAGGACTAGATCATCAATCTCAAATTTACAAACTTTGACTCTCTTGTTATAGTTGTGACAGAAGTGATTTTGATAGGATTGTAGTGATGGTATAATAAGAATCCGGTCAACTACTGAGAGGGGAGGGTGAATCAGTAGATAGAAAAATTGATACTAACTTCACCAATCTCAAAATCAATCTCTCAAAGTAAACTTAGAACTATCAATGCAATATCAATGTCAAGATAAAGACCCTCAAGATAAACTGGTTGACTATTACAACAAACTAAGGGTAAATAACTTTAAACTCATAAACATCCAAATGCTTTTACTGACATAAGTAAAAATTCATTTCACAATGGTTTTAGTTATCATGATTTGTCAAAGTGGATTAAGTAGTTAAGAAAATCAACCATAAGAACATAACCAGAAAAACATTCACCACTTGACACAATATTTTTGACGTGGAAACCCAAATGCGAAAAACCATGGTGAGATGAGACTCACAAGATAACTATCTGAACTCTTCTGAATTTTGCCTTGATAGGAGCATAGCCTGTTAATGCTTTACAAAAGTCTAGTTAAGAACATATCCTGTTAGGGACCGCCCAGTTAAGGGATTGACTATAATGCCTTGTTAGAAGCAATACCCTGTAAGGAGTAACCTCGATGGAGGATTTGAAATCCAAGCTAATGGATCACCTGTTTAGAGGATTTGAATAGAACCAAGCTTGTTAGAGATTACTCGGTTAGGGGATTTCAATCTGTTGTAATTGTTAGAAAACAACAAGAGTATGCTAATCTGTTTGAATAACACTACACTTGCTTGTTCAGATCCTTCTCATGCTCCTATCTTATTTTACTCAAACTACAGATACATCATCTAGTTCGCCAACCACACACTCAACTAAAAATTTTCCAACTCTAAAACTAAACAACTCATCGACCTTATAAACAAATCAATTAGGTCAATAACACAATAAAAACCTAATTCTCTCATAGAGATTACAAACAAGTTAGTTCAAGTATGACCATTGGATTACATAGCAATCTCTTCACATAAATCAAGAAAACCTCGACCACTCCTTGATCACTACTTCTATTGGCATCTATGCAGAGCATGATGACATGATGATATTGTATGTTGTCATTGATGTCAATATGTTGAAGTATGAATTGACATGTTGTAGTAAGTGAACTAGCAAGAGAACTGGTATAATGATGTAAACCAGTATTTGTGAAAAAGTGAAGCGGTATGTTTGCTCAAGGTGAATCGGCATGTTGGTATGAGAACCGGTAAATGGAAGTTTAGTATTGGGGTTTCAATTGGCATGACTACCGGTTGGTAGTCTCATCTTCAAGGTTTTCGGTTGATGCATTCCAAGCTTGTACAATTCAACCGATGACATCTTGTGATGAGTTAGCATTGTATGAAGACCAGATAAGTGTTGTCACGTCAATCTTGTGCATGTGAAGGATTTCCTTGAGGATCTTGCATGGAGAGTGATCCTATCTACCTCGAGAATGTGCAAAGTCTCTATAAATGGTGGAGAGCACGTGATGAGTTATCAGCTTCTTGAAGCGGCAAAGAATGAACGTTGGAAAACGTCTTGAGATTTGTTCAAGACTATTGTATTCGATGCAGTGTGATTAATGGTCGGGATTGAACTGACTGGATTGTAAAACCTAAATGTTTAGGGTTTAGGGTTTATGCTACCAACCTATCTGTTTCCTATAAGGTTGATGATGTTTTTCATGTTGAAGTTGTTGGAAAATGTTATGTGTGTATCCCAGTGAGTGATACTTGATTCTTTCTAGATCGGAGAAGTGTGTTGATACCTGCAGAGTGTGATTGCAGATGAAAAGGAGCTAAAGTGGATCTTCCTTGACATTAAGTGTTGTTATCAGATCAGTGTATTACCTGTTGACTTCTAACCATTTTAGCAGTTGGAAAATCCCTTAACCGGGTAACTTTAATAGGCTTTTGTATAAATCCTTTAACAAGGTGACTCAATTCAATGAGTTCTTCAAATCCTCTTGCGACGTAACCTTTAACAATGTTCTAACCTTTAACCGGGTATTTAGCCATCCCTTAACTAGGTGATCCCTAGCAAGATCGGTTCTTAGAAGAACCTATTGTAAAAGTCTCTAACTGGACTAGGCTCCTAATAGAGCAGACTTCAAAAGAGTTCAAGAACAACTTGTGGGTATTCATCCCCACCGTGGTTTTTCCCAGTTGGGTTTCCACATGAAAAATCAGTGTGTCATGTGTGATGCCTTTCATGTGATGGTTTAGTGTTTTATTTCAAACTGGTAAAATATGTTGAACTAGCAGTCATTATATTTTTGATGATATATTTCTTGTTTATGCATAAGAATGAAGTGGAAATGAGGTATTAGATTGTATGGAAAGCTAAGGGTTACCGGTTTATGTCTTTCACATTCTCACTGTGTTTTACTGGTAGTAATCTGGTTTAGACCAGTGTTAGTGCTTGCCAGTCAAGTGCACTATTTGTAGTCAAACCAATTCAAGAAAAGTGTTTTTGCCTGTACTGATTCACCTCCCCCTCTCAGTATTGGTTTGGTACTAACTGTTCATCATTTATTCATTAATTGGTATCAGAGCATCCTCCAAGTCCTCTATGTTGTAAGATTAACCACTTAAGGAAAAGATCCTACTCTAATGATGAAGAGGGAAGGTCCAAAGTTCAATAAAGACAACTTTAAAATATGGAAGGACAGAATGAAGATATACATCAAAAGCATGGGTTCTCAACATTGGAGCTATGTTGAGAATGCTTATGTTATCCCTACTGGTACTCTCACCGATGATCAAAAGAGAGAGATTCAGGAGAATGGGCAAGTCATGGAAGCCCTAATCAACAGTCTATCTGACATTGAGTTTATTGATGTTCAGTATAAAGATAATCCCAAATAAGTATGGGATGCTCTTGAGAATATTTATGGCAGTGATGAGCATGTGAAACAAGCTAAGGAAGAGAGCCTCAAGGGAAAGTTTGAAGACATGCGGATGGTTGAAGGAGAGACCATTCAACAATATGGAATAAGAATCAAAATTTTTGTTGGAGACATCAAGAGTGTAGGTGGTATAATAGATGATTCCACTATTGTTAGCAAAGTCTTGAGATCCTTATTATCGGTCTATGCAATAAGGATTGCTGCTATTCAGGAGTTGAGGTCTATAGACAAGACAAAGGTATCCCTAGACTCCATCATTGCTAAGTTGATAGCTTATGAGATAAATAATTATGATGACAGTATTCAGAAGACTGAATCGGCCTTTAGAGCATCTGTTGCACCATCTAGAAAGGGCAAAGAAGCTAGTACTAGTGGTAAACCAAGACAAAGTAGAGAAATGGATGATGAGGAGATCCTAATGGAATTTGAAGCTCTTCTTGCCAAGAGACTTCCTAAGGGAGCCAGTAAATACAGAGGTTGTTGGAATTTTTGATGTTTATGTTGTGGTTGTCATTGATGGACACACACTTGCATTAAGATCCCCTTTATATGTATGAGCTAGAGCTCAATCGGTATCTGTTCCAACCGATATGTTGTATTCTAGTCTTTAGACTATTGGTAATTTTGCAGAATGTGTTTCCCGGTCTGAAGCGGCATGTCGACCCCAAGTGGTTCATAGATCTCAAGTGGAATGAGGGAGCAAAGTGGCATAACACATTCTTACCAGTCTTCATTTTTGTACAAACCAGCAACTGGTATTTTGTATGAACCGGTAATACTCTATGATGAGTTACCAACTGACATTTTGTGATGAGTTACCAATCCACCGATTGTTTGATGGTGTCGACACACTAATGGTGCTTTTTGTGTCGTGTTACTGAGTATGTCTAGATTCATTGAACCTAGGAAATTGTAATGTAATCCTATTGGACCGACATGAAATCAGATTCCTTTAAAAGGACACCATATCTAGGGTTTTAGGTTGTTACTGAAAGGGTTTATATTGTACTAGGGTTTAAGGTGGTTGTTGAGTTGTTGTAAGAGCGATCTTATCTGAGAAGATCAAGTTGTAACTGAGTGAGAGATAGAGAAGACTGAAGTAATGCTGGAATACATTAACTGTGAGCTATACTAGATCTAACCAAGCAGTCTGTGCTATTAGATAGATCAAACACTTGTTGATTACTCACATATTTGACAAGTCTGTAGCCCTTAACCAGGTAGGCCCAAAAGCCTTTTGTAAAATCCTCTAACAAGGTGGTTCACCTCTATGAATCTAAAATCATCTAGAAAGGTAGTCTTTAATTGGACTTATCTCCTAACAGAGATTGAGATTCCTAACAGGATTTGTTCTGGTGAAGAACATTGGAAGACCTTAACCGGTCTGACCTTAACTGGTCTGGTTTCTATTCTGCAGATAGTGACTTGTGAGTTCCATCTCACTGTAGTTTTTCTCATTTGGGTTTCCACGTCAAATATCTTGTGTTATGGTTGTATTGCTTTTGTGGGTGAATGCTTTATTTGCATTTTGGTTTGCATGTGTGATAACTAGTCTGTCTGTTAAACTGTTTTACCGGTTTGTCTTCAGATTGTTTAAGCATTTTAGTGCAAAGATTTTTGGCATACTAATTCACCCCCCCTTCTTAGTATTCATCAATTGGTATCAAAGCCTACCTTTCTATAAGTTTAACCACTTGGAAAGAGATATGGGGGAATACACCTTGAGGGAACTTACTCAATGGCTCACTCAGTCTGAGCAAGCCTATGATGATCTTATGGTTAAATACAAGGCATCTCAAGCAAAAAGGAGGGAACATGCAGAAAAGCTGATGGAGCTATCTGAAAATAGTTCTATAGATGAAGTAGATATGGAAGCCATGATAGCAGAAGTAAATAAGTTGAATGAATCAAACTCCATCCTGAGAAAGGAGTTGGAAGGACTGACTATTTGGTTTAGTCAAGAGCTTGAGAAGAGGAGGAAAGCTAAAGATTTGGTGAAGGACAGAGATCATGAGATCTCCAAGTTGAAACAAGAGATTAGTGCACTGACTGCTCACCTTCATGAGAGCATAATGGAAAAAGAAGGAGTACAAGATGAACTGAACATAGCCATCTCTGAAAATGCAAGCCTAAGGGAGACAAATACTACTATTTCCAAAGAACTCTCTGAGTCAAAGGAAATACATGCTAAGTTCAGCAAAAGTACTGTCAAGCTAGAGCAAAATCTTGAATCATCTAGACCAGTAAAGAATACCAATGGACTTGGTTTCTTTGGACATGAGGAAGGAGAATCCTCAGGAACAAATGCTGAAGCATCAAAGAAGCAACCAACATTCAAAGGAAAAGGTAAGCAAAAATTCAAACCTATTTTCTTTAACTATCTTAAAGAAGGACACACTGCCAATGTATGTAGGAGAAAAGCCTACAATAATTTTCCTTACTTTATCAATAATGTACCTAGATCCAATAAGTTCAATGGTCATTGTTATGCATGCAAAAAGTTTGGGCATGGAGCATTTGAATGCAGGTCTGTGATGAATAACACCGGAAGATATCCTCAAAGGACCCAAGGAATTGGTCCTGAACCGAAACCACAACCAGTTTAATGTCTTCAATCATCAGCCAAGAAGTAGTGGCCATCAAGCAGCAACCAGATAGAGAGCAGATTGTATGATCTATCATGGTCATGGTCACACTACTGCAACATGCAAAACAAAGAATGGAAACATGAACAATGGACCTTGGAGAGCACCTGGATTGGTTTGCTATCATTGCAACAAATCGGGTCACATTGCAAGATTCTGTAGAAGTAGAAAGAGTATATCTGATGATATACCGGTCACTCAGGAAGGAGAAATTGATGTTGAAATAGTTCAAGAGGGCATGAACAAAACCTGGAGGAAGAAACCAACAATGTTGGAAGAGGAACCGATTTCTGCACCTAGTGTGGAAATATCAGAACCGACAAACTAAGCTCCAAAAGGCTTAGGGGGAGCAAACAGTGAAATGTTTTTGAACCCCTAGTTTGCATCGATAAAAGACCTTAACCGGTATGCGATATCTGTCGCTTGGCAGAAGACCAGAAATGGTAAAAAGGCAAATTAAGGTTTATGCCCTAATGGAGGAGCATTAATGGCAGTAGGTGAGAGACATGTATAAAAGCATATTTCAAATCATTTCTCACTATCTATTTTCAAGCGAAGAAAAGTTTTTCAAAGTATAGAGCGAAGAAAAGGCGATTTGAGCTAAGATTTCAAGAAATTGAATAATCTTGAAGGAGATTCAAATTCAGTTTGCAAACGGTCAAGTGGAGAACACAAAGCGGTGATTCGGCAACCGACGGAGTGTGGAGTGAAGCAGAATCAGAAAGCTCTAAATTCGCGTTTTAAATGTATTCCTCGAGTTCTTAAAATATTCTACAATGGCTTCCGCATCTCATACCAGTTCTAGTACATCCATTGAGTCTGAAGGTTTCATTCAAAGGAGGTCAAAGTATAATGCCCTATCACAAGTTCTGGTTGGAGTGATAGTGGAAGAGGGAATTTATGACTATATTGATTGCAAGATTGAAGACCTAGGGTCTCTAGCCATCCACTCTCAAATAGGTCTGTTTTGTAGAAAGGACAAGAAAATCAAACCGAAATATAGTATCTTAGAGAAGAAGAAACTCCATAATGCAGTATATTTTTTGGAAGACTTTACAGAGGATCATATTAGGATCATTTTGAGCAGAGTCCATGGTGACAAGATGTACCTGAAAAGGATGCATGATATCACGCCATAGGCAATTCATGCAATCACTAGTTTCTGCAACATAGGGGAAGTGCCAGCCCTAAGAATGGTAAGCAAAACTGAAATGGCCAAGCTCACCGGTTCAGTGAGTGATTCACAAGGCATGACAGTCAACTCCATCAAGGATGAGCTTGTTAAGTATGCCTGCATGGTGATAGGCTATAGAACATTCTTTGCAAGCAGAATTAACTCTATATCTACTGCAGTGGTAAATGTCGCTTACCGGATGATTAAAGAGGATGCATCATTTGACCTATGCACCGGTATGCAGAGGCAACTCTTGTCTAATCTGAAGTTGATCAAACAGGATAATGCACTGAGATTCAAGTTCAGACAACTATTGGTTAGGTTGTTCTTCTATTTCCAAGGCTACTTTCCTGGAGTAGGAGATGTCCAGTGGTCTCCTAACCAACTGGTAACCAAGCAGATCAAGGAAAGCATTCAAGCTATCGGAACTGGTTACCCTAATGTGCTGAACAAATATGAGTTCAAACAGAAGATGAGCCAAAGGATGAGGATCTCAGGTGATATTGTTAAGAAATATGAAGATGATATATGTTTCACCATCCAGGTGGACAAATGCTTAATGGAGGTTGTTGAGCCTAGAATGGAAGAAGTGGAGCCAATGGGCTATGAGGTGATGTACGATATGATGGAAGGGTATGCCTCAACCCTTATTGCCTCATCTCTTGATCCTAAGGAAAAAAGGACCGGAACCTATCTAGAAAGGATTGCACCAGTCGAGGAACCCTCTGTTAAGAAAGCAAAAGAACCAACAACAAAGAAAGCAAAGCCAGTGCCTGCAACATCGGCACCGGCTACTACTGCAACTCCAAGAGTGACCAAGCAGTCACCTGTAAAGAAGAAACCAGAAGTGGCACCAACAAAAGTCTTTGAAAGAAAAAGGAGGACTAAGTCAAATGAACTAGACTCTAAAGAAACTAAGTCTGATGAAATGCCAAAGAAGGCCAGACATATGAAGAAGATGAAGAAGAATGAACCGGCATTGTTTGCACCGGTAAATATTGATATCTCCTAATATAAACCTTTGACACATTGTCAAAGAACAATAAAGAACATTAGGAGAAAATTACATCATGATTTAGTAGATTATTATGATGATTTTAGTGATGAGGAGAAAGAAGAAGTACTACAGGAAATTATTATTTATTTGTGTAAGAATGACTGGTCGCCATCAGAGATTAAATCTTAGACATCGGATTCATTATATAAGGCATTAGATAATAAATGGTGCATTGCCATGGAAAAAGAACAGGAGATTAGGGAGAAAGTCTTTGCACAGTACTTTACCGACCTCTCAAACTTAGAATTATTTGATGTTTTGGACCAAAATAAAGGACTCTTCTTCACAAGGAGAAGAAGACTCTGGCTGTTAGAGGGAAGAATTGATGATGTTGAAAAAGACACTCATCAACATATGAATCATGCTATCCAAGATCACAAAGCACGTATGGCCAACCTGCAAGCGGAAAAAGAACCGGTTATATCCAAACTGGATGAAGTTTTTGATGTAGAAGGAAACCCGGGTGAAGAACCAATCGACACTATTGATGTCAATGCCCTGTGTGAGGCCTCACCTCGACTTAGTCTGACATTCAGTGGATTTTATATTTTAGATTATTATGGATACTTTATTTTGATGCATTTTGAGACTTAGAACTTATATGATTTCAGGATTTGGATAACATTTCTATGATTTGATGATTTACTTACATGCTTTATGAGATAGAACACTACATGATTATTAGATAGAATGATATTGCAATGATAGATGTCGTTATTGAATTTGCAGGACTTTACTCTGAATATAGAACTATGATGTATGTTTAGTTTATGTGAATTGGGATGAAAATTGCTTATGTGAAATTGTTTGATAAAAGATGTATTCAATCTGTGCAGATGAAAATTGTATGCAAGTAATGATGTGAATTGTTATATTATTGAATTATATTATATATGGATATTTGGAAGTACTAATGTGTAAATTGAGATGCGCAGGAAATTTACCATGTGACCATGGAAAATTACGGAGAATCAAACCTAGACTTATGTACGTTCGTAAAGCCAGGGTTTGTCTATTTGGAGAGACAACACCCCGTTTGTGTTGTATTTTATTCGTAACAGTATATGCTGCATGAGTGTTAAGTGTTATTTAATTTTATTGTGTAAAAGCCTCAAGAGACAATTTCATGTTTTATTTTTGTAAAAGTGTTTTATTTGTGTCACTTGACACGTGTGTATTTAAATTTAAATGTTTCATTTTGTCTCTTGGTGGGAAAGTGTTTAATTATAGTTTTCTTAATAAATTAATGTGTTGTCATAAATACTTTGGGAATATAATATTTGGAGTGGTCAACTTATGTTTGACCCGAAAATAAACTTCAGAGGGGTTTAAAATGGGTTAAATGAACACCTAGGGGTAGTTTAATAGGGTTTCCTAAAGCCCATAAGGTATACCTAGGGGTTAGGGGTAATTTTAGGCAAGTTTCTACTTTATAATGATCTTTTTAACGCTTTAAAAATTGGTTTTTTTGAGTTGAGCGAAAATTGAAAATTGAAGTTAAATGAAATCAAGATTTTTCCTTTTGGAAGGAGAGTCTTTTTGCATTTTGCTTTCTTTCTTCTTTTTGTTTTTTTTAGAATCCTGTGAGAACTCAGAGATTGAGCTTCTTAAGGAAGATTTTTGGGAATAGCAGGGTAATCACCCACTCTCCATTTTTGGAGACAGAAGAAAATTTGGAAAGAAAATAATGTTATGGAATAGAGAAATTGAATAAGGGTAGAAGGAAAAAGATTTGTGGATTGGGCAGCTCTTCGTCAGATATCATAATAACCTTTGGGCAGATTAAGGTTGGTTTCAATTATTATTTGTAATGTCTTCTTCTTGTTTATGTATGGAAGTTGTTTGTATAAGAAATCTGTGTTCTTGAAAGTTTATGTTTGAAAAACTCTTGGTATTTTTGCTTTATGAAAATGTTGTGTTTTGGGAGTTTTCTCAAGATCTCTTACTCTTGGGAGAGAAAAGGATCTTGAGGGTGGTAGCAGTGACAACCCTCGAGTGAGAGACTCTCTTTTGAGAGCAATCACAAGGGATCTTTGTGTGACCCTTGCTGCATGGCCTGTTTGTGCAATGGGGGTCATAAGGAGGGATATAAGGCTAGAATGCCTTTGGGGGGCATAAGGAATAAGGGGTTGAGATTCTTGATATTTTTATTGTGCCATGAGGTGGCTTCTTGTTTATTTCATACTTGCAGTTCTCCTCAGGGTATTGGTCCACTACCACCCTTTGAAAATGTTCATCACTAGAGTGTGGTGCTGTGAAAGCCAAGTTGGGAATGTGTCTGAAAAGA